>NC_142707.1:40639530-41264530 GCF_055471065.1 Atractosteus spatula | reverse complement strand
ATGCTAATGGTCCTTCATAAAAAAACACCTAGGAGCTTAAATCCTTATTCTTTCTTAATTGAAACTGTTGAAAAGGAGAAATAATAGAAAGGTGAACATTACCAGGATATAGAGAACAGATAAATGTAATAAAACTAATTTTAATTTGAAATAGACATGGAGTTCCATAATTACGTAATATGGAACAACAATAATCTCTATCTAGCATAGAAACCAAACACAAGGCAAAGGCAAATTATTCCCTTAGGAATTGAAAAAAATCAAGAAGCTTGGTGTGTTCTTATCGCTTATATTCTGGATAGCAGGGAAGTAGGCATCATCTTTAATGTTTCTTTGATGTGAGGTGCAGTGTGAATGAGGCTTTCAAACTTATTCAGCATTTCTGTGGAATGAAAGTAAGTTTGTCACTGACTGAAAAGGGTGGGCCAGTGTATTGGACTTTGCTTCCCCGGTCCAGTAGAGCTCTTCACTACTTGTCCTTTCTCTGGTCTTGAATTCCTCTCTCATTGACTTCATGTCTTCTGTATATGTATCAAATTCAGATTAGATGAAACAGTCTGCCATGGCATCACCAGCTAGGTCTATCTGTCACAAGAATTTTCATCCCCTAACCCAGTGATGATCAGTCACTACTTCTTTGTGGCAACCATACTGGTTCATCCCATGGACCAGAGCCCCATGAGGCTTTTTCTGCCACCTCTTTCATCTGTTGGACTGCTGACTTTCTGTCTTTGCTGCTGATCCCCAGCTCTCCTAACATCCTCCAAAGTGACTGGGCTGGGAAACCGCAGCATCCTACCATAACCAGGCTTTCCAACTTTTGCTTCTGATGTTGTCCACAAGCTCATCATACCTTGCTATTTTTCTCTCAAAAGCTTCTTGGCACATTTCTTCCCAAGGAACTGTCAGTTCAATGAGGATTATAACCTTTCTCTGGGAGGCCGACATGACTACATCAGGTCGCAAGTTTGTCTGAACTATGTCTGGAAACACAAGTCACTTGTATAAGTCGACCTCCATTGACTAATCTCTGCTGAAGTGTCTTTGAAGGATGCCGTCAGGTCTAGCTCCAGCTAGTATTGTGCTCTTTCTCCAGCTAATGTTAGATTGTGCTAGTTGAGGTTTTATACCTTTTCTAAATTCATCCGGGTTCATGGCTAGTGCCCTGAGTACCTTATCGTGACGCCATTGATACCTGCCTTACCCTAATGCCACACTGCAACCTGATAACACATGTTCAAGGTTGCCTGTTCTTTCACACAGTGTGCAGCTGGGGCTTTCAGTTAGCCCCCATCTATGGAGAGTACTTGAAGTGGGCAAGACATTGTAGACTGAATGTAATTGAAACCAAATCCGCAAAGGCTCAAGTTTCCAAATGTCATTCCAAGCTAGCTCTCTATTTGTTGTTTCCCATCTAGTCCAAGCTCTCTGTTTTCACAACTGTATAGCTTTCAAACTGCAAGCCTCTTCTTCCTTCTTTTTATTTCTTCTTGAATCAAGCTGCTCTCCTCCATTTTCTTTTTATACTTACTTGCATAGCCCAGACCTTGATGACCAACAGTTGGCTGTCCAATATTTTTTTGGCTTTCTGCAGATTCCACTGCCTGATCTAGTCTGTACTGTATTCTTGCTTTTCTTGTTTTTCATCTTTCAAGTCATGTAAAGCTACTGCAAGCCTGACTTTTGTGGCATTGAACTCCTCGACCAAGGACAAAAGGAAGCTGTAACTTTGAGGATCTGCTGTAGAAACCGAGGCTAGTAAAGCTGGGTGGAACCCCTAGCCAGTGGTGGAGAAAGCTGTTTACTTTCTCCAAAAATTCAACTGTGATGGTTGCAATTTCATGGAGCATCATTGGCCACAGATGCCTTGACAATAATCCATGTTGATAAAGTCAAACCTTAAACTTGCCTGGTAAACCAGTTCTGTCGATCAACCTCAATCCCTCTAGTGTCCGTTTCTCCACTTCCCTTGTATTATTTGTATCCCTTAGGGTTGCATTAAACCATTTCCCTAGGCACTTAATTCTTTCTGCTGTTATGGAGAGCAAATCCTTGCACACTAAGCACAAACCTGTCAATGATCTTTCCTTTCTTGATTACTAATGATCTTGATTTCCGGGGCTTGAACTTCATCCTTGCCCACTTCACCGCTGTATTCAGGGCTCTTAAAACCCATCTGGCTTGCACTCGTTTAGTGGTTGTTACTGTTAGGTCATCGATGAATGCTCTGATTGATGGTACTGTGATGCTTAAGTTCATCTTGGGCCCTCTGGACTCTTCTGCACTTCCAATGATTAGGTTCATGGCCATCAAAAATCAGGTAACTGAAATTGTACAGCCAGTCACAATTCCATTCTCAAGTTATGGAATTTCCTACAGAGAAACTCATCTTTATATTGCTCAGGTACCTTTTGATTATGTTCTGTATATTTCCTGGAATGAAATAATGCTTCTTCAATCAGTTTGTGAGGCAATGAACCATAAGCATTGGCAAAATCAAGCCACGCAACTGCCTTGTTGCTGCTTTTGCCTCCCTGATCAGTTGCTTATTACACTTGTGTGCTCGATGCACCCTTGAGACCCTGGAACACCACCTTTCTGCACTGAAGTGTCTATGTAGTTGTTTCTTGTCAGGTGCATAATCAGCCTATGAGCCAGAATTGCAAATATTATCTTCCCCTCTACTTTTAAAAGAGATATTGTTTTGAACTGATTTATTTCACACAACTCTTTTTCCTTTGGCCCAAAACAACCTTCTGCTTCCTGCCAACATAGAGGGATCTTTCCTTGCCTCCAAATCACCTTTAGCTGCTTCCATAGTCCATACAAAAGTTTTGGACAGCTCTTGTAAACTTTGTACAGCACTCCATTTGGTCCAGGTGCCAATTTGCTCCTTGTCTTTAACTTCCTTTAATGTAGGTTCACTTATATTCATCTCAAACATGGTTTGATATCTCTATATGGGGGCCCTGCCCTAGGTTTTATTCTCTTTGACATTCATTATGCGCCTCTGCTACGTACTTCTCTACTTCCTCTTTACTTGCCTTTAAACTTGTCTTCACCCCTGGAAGGAGGGATTTTGAAAAGTTCAATGGATTTTTCAAGAAAGCATTCCATTTTCTCTCTTATTCTTTCCTTTCCTTCCTCCCTTTTTCTGCCCTTCTGATACTTTTCAATCTATTCCTTTGTATATTTCTTCATTCTTCCAGTCCTTCCTTTTCATCATCCATTGCTTGAAGGTATCATTTCTTCAACTTTTTTGTCTTTTTCCTCAAGTTTGTAATCTCTGATTTGTTGCTTGCTATTTATTAGCCATCAACAAAGACATTCCAAATTCTTGTTTACCAGGGATCTGATTGGTTGATTCAAATCTGACATTCAAATCAACCTTCAGTAATTTTGATTGCTTCTTCTTTTGAGATCTTGACAAACTGCTCTGTATTTTACATGGTTAAAACTTGTAACCTTTTATGTGTGATTCTCACAGTTTGACTTTTAGATTTCTGAACTACAGTACTCATGTTCAGATGGTCCAATCATCTGAAACTCCTGTCTCAAACACAGCACCTTAGTCTTGACATAAGTAGGGACAATCAAACTGTTAAGTGGAGCATCAGGAGACACAGAAGTGGGGGGTTCTGTTGCTCTCACAGACTCTTCTGCTGGTAACAGTAAAGATCCAATAACATGGTTGGACTGGACAAGGGACCTGTCAAGGAGTCGGCAGGATCAAAGAGTTTGGGGAGACTTTTCACTGGGGAAACAGACAAGTAAACTTTGGGAGGTGAAGCTCCAAGTAACAAACCCATGGAACAATTGCTGAGTTTCAGTTTTTCATCTTGATCATCTATGTTCGCTTGCTGTTCTTGGATGAAATCAGCTGTAGCTTTTTTGATGTGAAAATGTGTAGTCGGGGGCAAACAGGACTTAACCCACTGGGATTCCAAAAACTCCGGTCAGAGGGAGTGTTGTAATACTCCATCCAGGGAAACTCCAGAGCCAAAGGATAATATCCAGTTTGCATTTGTCCACTGCTAATAAGCAGACACTTTTCTTCTTTTCTTGATTAAATATTGGTAATAGCAACATACTGTATATCCAAAGAACAGTTTGCAGTGCTAGTTGCTAACAGTTATATTGTTTAATTGTACTGATGATATCACTCATTTCCAAACCTTGTCCTATAGGCAAACAGATTTTTATTCCAACTGAGCTTTCATAAATAATCAAACACTTATTCGACATAATCATAGGAAATCTGGAATATATTGCATCTGATGAAGATTTTAAAATCTAAAAAAAGTAATTTTTGTGTAAGAAAGAAAAAATCAAAATTCCCAATGAAGAAATCTGTTAGTTTGAATTAAGCTGGCCAAAACAAAAAGTAGCTCAGTTATGGGCCTCCAGGTTGAGAACTTGTAATGTGCAGTATATAACGTATTATACATTAAAATGCATTTAACGATTTCTCTTTGTTCTTATTTGACAGGAATTGTGACTATTAATGCACCACAAAGTCGTGTAAAGTATATGTCACAACAAAATCTGAACTGTACAATTAGTGAGAATATGAATCAGGCATCTTGGTCCTTGAAAAAAGAAAACATAGACCTAATTGATGTTGTAGATGGGACTGAAAGCAAAATAACATTTGGAGCAAACTGTCTGTCCCTTAGCCTAAGTAATGTAACAGAATTCTGGAAAGGTATGTACAAGTTGGACAAATTTATGTTTTCCCAAATCAGGTTGCATTTTAACTTATTTTAACAGGTAACAGTAACAACAATCTCTAGTAAGAACAAAGCATATATAGTACATTTAATATATCAAATTAGTGCTAACATAGTTTCTAATGTAGAATCGTTCTTGGATAAATATTAAATCAAACAAATCACTATAAATAAAAGTTTATTAATGCTGTATAGCAAAATACAAGTAGCTGCCTATGCAAACACACATGATAATATTATGTACAGTCTTAATGATGTCTATTAGTCTTGTTTGTTATTGTTATTTATAGAATAGTTGTGCCACACCAACTACACCAGAGTAAATTCCTTGTACATGAAATATACTTGGCAAATAAAGGTGATTCTGATTCTGAATACTTATGCTGTAAACCTGTAAGGAGCCACATTAAAATCAATACACCTTCAAGTTTAGTTAAAAATTAAATATAGTTTACTTATATAAGGTGGAAGAAAACACTTACAAATTATCTCCTTAGTTTTTAACGGTCAGAATTTAAAATTTCCATTAAAGTGAATCACATTTTCTTTTCAATTCACTCTTTATGACATTGCTCATTTAAAATTATGCATAAAGGAGATTGATCAAGGATTTAAATTTAAATTTAATTTATTTTAATTACGTTATGTTTGACTTTGGTTGTGTGATTTTAGAGAAACATTAATTTAAATGTTAGTTACATAATCAAATATGGTTCAGTCTAGAAGGTACACATTTTCTTGAGAAGCAGTTTAGTCATTTTTAAAAATTCTAAATGAAAAACAATTCAAATGTTTCTGCTTCTTTAGGTTGATTATTCATTTTACAGCAAATAAAAAATAAAAACACTTGACAGGATTCAGATTTTAATACTCCAACCAAAAAGAATAGGGGCAATTGCAACGACGTGTCAAATTTAGTATGCAGCTCCATATTGAGTTGCAGACCTGTGCGGAGAGGAAGATAGGATAATTCAGAAACTCAGGATTCAGCTTTGTTGATGTACTGTACAGTACATGCATGGGAAAAAAAATCTGTCCTTAAAAGGACAAAAAATCCCAGAGGCAGAAATTTCAAAAATAATTATGGTGTTTTCTACTGTGTGTAATAATTATTTTTTACAATTTGAAAGTTTTTAGAAAATTAAGTTTTCATTTTCTGATTTGCCTTTATTATGTCATTGAGAATGCTTTTTTCCCCCTCTTTTTGAATAATTTAAACAAGGAACCTACTTCTGCAACTTTACAAAAGGAAATATTATCAACACAGCCAGTGCAAACCTTGATGTAGCACTATTGCCAGCTGCAATTCAAACAGAAGTAGAACCACAGAATCCAGATTGCTCTCAATCACCAGACATATCTGTTAAAGTGAGATGCAATATCCAAAACAGCTCAGAGAATTACACAGTTTTATTTTATGACCTCAACGGTATAATTCTTAAAAATAATCAAAAAACATCTGAAGGTAAGAATGTTCTCTGTTAACTTTTGGTGCATTTGTACACGAGTACATGCTTTTACACTGTATGTGTTGTTATTTATGCGTATGATGTGATGTAACATGTAAGATGGATGGGGTTATATTTTAATACAAATTATTTACTAAACTACTATTTCTTATCATAGATGTATTTTTGCAGGTTGTTTAACATTGTTTAATCTGAAAACATAATACTCAGGGTCCCACACAAATATCTGTATACACAGGAATGCAAAGCTGCAGTACTGTGACTTCATGGATACTCTGTTGTTCAATTCTGTTAATGATAATAAAAATATATATATTATTTTGTGTCATTATGTTGATTATATCTAATAAAATTAATTAAAATAACAAGAAGTGCAGGGATATATTGTTTATATGATGAAAGGATATATTGTTTAGTATAATGTATTATATTTAGTCTAATGTGTATTGTATAAACAATATAAAATATATTTTTAGTATAATGTGTAAAATGTGTAAAAAATAACATACAGTAAACTCCCTTGTATCCCATAATCATACATCTGGAAACCTCATGCAACCAGAAAAAAAATCAAAAGAATTAATAATAAATAAAAAGTAAACAAAATAAAAATAAAACACATTCTCAGACATATCATAAGTTTGAAACCCACGTGCAGCACGTTGTTCTGCTGACCCTCCACGAGTGCAGCCAGTTTTATTATGTTACTGCTTCATCAGTCTTTGTATCAGGAAACCCTTCTCCTCTGTTTCTTCCAGATATGAAGGATATGTATTTTTGAGCCTCGTCATACAAACTGATGCTTACACATCCCACATTTTCCATTCCCATAATAGGAATGCTCTGCTTATTTTTATTGTGATTCTTATTGTAACATAAGAGAAATTTTGGACAGTACTAAACAGTCATGTGTTTTTTTGACGGGTACTTAATAATGGATAATGGATCCATTTGTTCTACAAACCATCAGTACAAAAAATACTTGTCAAAAGATTATTGTGCATTTTATTTAAGAATGTGAAAAGCTTTAAATTATATAAAAACACAGGAGTGGTTATAAATAAAAAGAGGCCATTCAGCCCATCTAGCCCTTTTGGTGATGGCTGTCCGTCGTGTCTGGCGATGATAGTTGAACTTTGTGCAGCTCATCTGTTTGGAAGATGAGCTGCAGGAAGAAACCTTTGCGGGAGAGCTTTTTGAAGTGGGAAAGCCATACTGGGGCAGTCCCACTCTCTTGACCTCAGAAGCCTGGGTCCAGTGGTACGAGTAGTTGTCACAACTGGAGACTTCCTTGGTTGCAGTGGATGGCCATGATGCCTTTCTGTGCCTTGTCATGCCCTTCGCTTTCCATGGAGAGTTGCGACAGTATAGTGAACGATCACTTTACTGGGACATTAGGACCCACACAGACCAGAGGGTGAGCACCTCCTACTGGCCCCACTAACACCTCTTCTAGCTGCAACCTTAGTTTTCCCCTGGTGGTCTCTCATCCAGGTACTGACCAGGCTCACACCTCCTTAGGGTTACCAATTGTGAGCTGCAAGGTGATATGGCTGCTGGCAGCCCTTTTGGTAGGTAGTACTTAATTGATCCAATGATCTCATGCAGATGTTTTTTGAAAGAAAGCAGGGTATCGGTCTTACCAGCATGGCTGGTTAGCTTGATCTATAACTCTCACAACCCTTTGTTAAAAGCATTTTAGTGTAGTTAGTTGGCTCTAAAATATATTGTATTTCATTATTTCTATAACAAACAGCTAACAGGAGTGGGCTGCAGATTTTATCTACAGATTGTACAGATGCATCCCAAGTGTATTCAAAATAGATTGGTAGTTGTTGCCACAGTCTTGGATTGCAGTCAGCTGTGCAGGAATGACAGGATAATAATAATAATAATAATAATAATGATAATAATATGTCCTATTTAATAATAAATACAAAATAAACAAAATACACTTCCAATACCATTAATGTGTAGCGTCGAACTGAATGATACGATTACTTCCAGAAGGGATTTTTCAACTGCCAGTTGGCTAAAAACATTAAAAGATTTATTTTCTCCAGGTTTACAGATAATAAATAAAAATGAACATTGTATATGTGAAAATACATGCAATATTTTACATTTATTGATATAACACATAATAATTTTCATTAATTTAATCACATTTTAATTGATAAATATTGAAAATAATGTATACACTCGCATTTCTTTCACTTCAGTGTTTAGCTATAGATAATCAGGAAGGCTATTGTACATTTAAAATACTCCTCTTTGTAAAGCAATGGGAAAGGTTTATTTGTGAATACCAAAAAATAAAAAATACGAGAAAAGTTGCCACTAATTGTGTGTATTGTCCATATGTACCCATCAGAAACAAAAGGTCTTATAAATAAAATGTTATTGATGAATTTGTACAGCAAGAATCAAAAACTGCATTTTACTTTTTGATGGATACATCCTATGATATGGGCACAGGAGTCTGTACCTTTATTGAATATTAGGGAAGAAAATAAATCAGAAAATGCTCACACTTTACAATATGAAAATTATGATTATGATATATTTAGATACATAACTGGTGTTTTATCAATGTTTTAATATAGTAATTTTGTTTTCTTTGTCATATCAAAATGCTTCAATATACCATATATTACAACACTAGTAAGACAAAATATCAACACCACAAAAAGACAATTTGAAACATTTTGTCAAAATTGTGTTATGGACTAGTTTTCTTACAAATACCATAATCATTTTCATTTTTCTTTCAGGTATAATCACCTATGAAACAAACATTAGTGTTTGCCAAATGGATACCAAGTTAGATAACAATGTTACGTGTTCATTTCAAAACAATCTGTTTCAGAGCGAAAACCTAACTATAATAATCCCTGTGATGTATGGTAAGTTTTACTGTTTGTATCTCTCCTACATATTCTCTTTTAAAATGAACATCTCTATATTAATATTGTTGGATTCATGTTACATGAAAAAGAAAGTGCTTCGAATTGTATTGTCTTTTGGTAAGAACCAGAATCAGATCCAAGGTTAACCCCAGAAAGATTATTTCTGGTGTTGGCTTTTGGAGATGCTCAGTTTATTGACACCACCTTGGGTTGTCCTATTGTTGCCTAATTTTCAGAATGTGTGTGCTTTCTTTTTGTGGCACCAGTCTTACTACTGTATACTTTCACTGGGTGTACTTTTAATTCCATATCAGAGACTTTGTGGTTAAACACCAGGTAGCTGCATTATGTTGCAACACAAGCTATGCTTTTTCAGTTGGTTTTCTGAGACTGCCGGAGGGTGGCTGGTCAGGTTTTGCTGATGGCACTAGCAAGGTGGTCCCATAAATGTACTAGTAAACTCAATACAGAAGGAAAAAAAATGACAATAACAGAAACTTAACAAATAATGACAATATAAATATATTACATGATAATTACATGGAATTTCTTCAGTGATTACTTATTCTTAATCACCCATTTAGGCAATTGTAACTGAACACAAATATTATTCAATGAACACCTAGTGCTTTTATGAAATAACATAACTTTCAAAGTTAAATATTTGGTTATCCTAGGAAGCAATGCTATTCAATCAACAAACCTCTCACAGTTTAGAATGTAAATAACATCAGTATTCTGTACGTATCATTGTATAATAGATTTGCTTGGAGTCTGGTACGCCATGTGAAACCTAATTCACATATTTTAAGTTTTATTACATTTCTAGCCGCTACCTTTGAATCTATTGTGAAGCTTTTATGCATAATAGGAAAAGCAGAATTGTCAAATATACAGTCATCTTTTTCATTCAATTTCAGTTTCATTCAAATGTAACAACTTGTTATGAAAGTAATGCCTGTATGTGAGTGTTAAATGTTAAATAACAAAAAAACTGTGTTCCATTATTATAATAGATGGAACACAAAATTGCTCAGTGGATAATGATTGGCCAAAGACTAAGGCTAACTTTACATCAACACTACAATGTACTGGAGACAAAAAAGGAAACAGACAAAGAAAATGTACAGCTCCCAACATTTGGGGGAAGGAAATGAAAAACTGTGTTAATCCAGCATTGGCCAACATGCTTCAGATGGCATTGGTATGTTTCTTTAAATACTTCAAACTATAAAGATGTATAATTACAAAGGTATGTGTGCAACAGGAAAAATGAAAACAAACAAGTCTGGTGTCTAAATGTAAAGTGTGCAAATCGTTAAAAATACCCACAAAGGTTTACTACTGTTTCATTTGTTATTTGATGACCTCATCAAGAATTCTTTTTTACAGCATTCTACACACTCTTTTAATTCAAGATATAAATATAAAAATCTAAATTTATTTGTGATTACTTAGCAAAATCTGGATATCCATGTACAAAATCTCATCCAGTAAAATAAATTCTTTTGAAATCAGGTTCTATACGTGCAGACAACATTGGTACAATCTTTGCAATATTGAGCATCAATTAACTGTTTTCCAAGGTGAATGCCTACAATTTGCAGAGTACCACTTTGTTCTGTTCTGTTACAGGAAAAATACAAATTGGTTCACAAAAGGAGATACTGTATTATAAGCACATGACAATCGGGCATATTGTGTTGCCAGAGGGTACTGGAGTAATTTGAAATTTATTGAAAGCTGACATGAATTACATAGAAAGTGCTTTTATAATTTACTGGGAAAATGTATCCACACAAACAAACTCAAGGAGCATCAGAGAACACCTACACAACACCTGCACTTTGGTTTTGAAGTGATCAGACCAGACATGTTTTCTTACTGCCATAAGAACCCTAGGACTCATGGACATATGGACAAATGGACTCATATGATCTTTAAGTTTTCATCCTAGTTATTTCAAACCATGCTACCCACACCCAGTTCTGGGATGTAACAACTTGTTATGAGAGTAATGCCTGTATGTGAGTGTTAAATGTTAAATAATAAAAAAAACTGAGTTCCCTTATTATAATCTCTAAATATCACGGTCCCAGTTCTACTGTGCTCTAATAAACTTGATTCAGTACAGTTGTGCTATTTATAATAATACAAAGAATATTGAATATTGAAAAAATAAACACAATGGGCTTTACTAAGAATGAAATAACTAACTTTAGTAGAGGGTAAGTTACAATATCATAACAGTGATATACAATTTGAATGTTTTAAAAGTATGAATAATTACTCAAATAAATTACTACGTTATTTGTTTTTATATGCAATAACTTGAAATATAGGGGGCAAAAACAATGCTTGGTTTTGAGTTTACAGTATTTATTTCCTTTAAAACATACTTACTAACAATACATAGTAACACTATTTCTGAAATAGTTAACAGTTATGACAAAAATATTACTACTGAAATGCTTGTTTTGTGAGCCATGAAACAATAGCTTATTTTCCCCATAAGTTATTACCATAAGTTCTGCATTTGCAAAACCGTCATTTGCAGAGACCTAAAGGAACTTTAGTGTATTAAAATTGCTGTTCCTAAGAGGGAAGGAATCATGATGTTTATCATTGAACGTGTTGAAGTACGAATAGAACTCGTGAGTAGTTTTGGTTATATGTCATTGCATAAGGACAGCAAATTATGTAAAGTACATGTACTGTACTCAGCAGACACATTGTCTTTTGATGTTGACAAAACTGATTGCCTAGAACATGAAATAAAGAAATTAAAGCCTGTGTGGAACTGACAATGTCATACTGTGCCTGATTTTAAAAACCTTCATTCTGAAAGAGTAGTCTTTATTATAAATATTACTGTTCTGTACCCGTCCATGGTTACTGGATAAACAGAAGTGATCTAACTGTTGTTTGATGACTTCATCTTCACATGATATACAAGTTAGTAATTCCAGCAAAGCTTCCCAAACTTTTTCTGAACATGATATATGAACGTCATTTGGCAGTGGAAAAACTGAAAAGAAGGGCCATGAGAGAGAAGGAAGGAGAAGTTATGAGCATGAATGCATATATTGCATACATGAATACAACATGCAAATTGTGCTTCACGTACAGATCATGACAACAACCACAGTTGACAACAACAGTCCTCATTTAGTGACAGAAAGACCCTACCAGCAATTAGAAACATATTTGTTTGACTGAAATAGACAAGGTTGACATAAGGATGACCTTATGATATATGGGGATGAGGTTTTCACTAATATTTCTTTAGTTCTCCAGTTCAAATCATTTGCAACAGAATGAGTAGGTGCATTCAATGACCTCTAATTATCATGATTTGTACAATCAATCCCTAATCATCCAAGATCAAAACACAAAATGTTATGTAACAAACACAAAATTGTTGTAAACAGAATGAACTACAAACTGAGTACTCTAACTTCTAAATTCTAGTAATGTCATATTCTAAACAAAATAACATTACGCAGAGTAAAATCATATCCATTTAAATATAATTCACAAAAACTAATCAACAGTAACATTCTGCTCTTTTGAAATACAATGGAAGCTTCTGAAATTATATTGAGAAAACAGTAATACTAAGTGTCATCATGGTTAAGGTCAGAAAGCACTTCAAAGACTGCAGGCAAATGGTGATTGACCTCCACAAGCCGGGGGAAGACACTAAACGTATTCCTAAAAAAACTGAATCTACTGCTTTTCTCTGTAGTGTCAATTTAAACCTACTAATATAGTGACAACTACCTTGACGTTGTGTGGGACAATGGTTAAGAATGTAACCATATATCCAAAGGCAACAGCTATAGATCTTCAGTAACATACTTAAACCAATCACAGTGACACCACTGGTATTTATTATCTGCAACACTCATCTTAGGACAGAGCTTCTAGGCAACCTACTGTACCACCAGCTGTCACTCACAGTCCAAAATGTATGATTTCCCAGCTGTGCAAATTACATGTGTGGCATTTTTAGTTGACCTGTAGCTGGATTTTCGTCTACACTCTAGAAGTGAAGAGAATTATTTCTTTGAAAAAAACAGGTTGGAGGGCAGCATTGTGGTGCAGTGATTAGAATTGCTGCCAGTGCTGGGGCCCCAGGCTCAGTTCTGGTTTGTATTCAAGTTTGTATGTGCTCCCAGTGTTTGTATGGGTTTTCTCTGGGTGATTCAGTTTCCTCCCGCAATCCAAAGACATATTGGTACAGTAGGTTAATTAACCTTTGGGAAAATCTGCCTTGCAATCTACTGGAATCCTGTGTGTGGTGTACCGTGCCTTGTGTGCAGTGCTTGCTGGGATAGACACTGACTTACAGCACCCCAGAATAGGATGAAGTGGTTAGGAAATTGATGAATGGAAAATAGGTTGGGGTGCACACTATTTCTATAAATGTACAATACCATCAACAAATAGTCACTCTCCTATGGAGACGTGAAACAAAGCTGCTGGGGCTGGAGTGTTGAAACTGGGGTAGGCTGTCAGAGAATCACATTGTGACTCTCTAGAAATGGGAAAACCCTTATAGTAAGAAATTGGTTACACCTGCCTGGAAGCTGGTTGCCCTGTTGAAAGACTTGGAGTATAGACAAGGGTTGTCAACTCGGGTTTTTGGATAGATACTCGTAGTCATACACACATTGAGAAATTAGGTGATATTGTTTATGATTAGTAGAAGGTTCCAGAATGTGGTTCATTTAAAATTATAATGAGACCTGAAAGGTAGACAAGCTCTAAGCAAAATATTAGTGAGAGCAGGGAAAGTTTTACAAAAAAGTAGCAGCCTCAGTCACTGCAGTGTTGGCTCGCCATTAAAAAAAAACAGTCAGACCGAGACTGGCCAAACAGAAGCAACTGGAATGAGGCAGTTGCCACTGCTACTGAACAAAGCCCATGAAGCATGTGAGAAGGTTATATTTACATCAGTGTTGGTCAGGTTGAGAAGGTTATATTTACATCAGTGTTGGTCAGGTTGAGAAGGTTATATTTACATCAGTGTTGGTTACCTAATTCCTGTAAAATGGTGAATTGTATTGTGCAGTTTCACCATGCTACACAACCATTAAAGTGGGATCTTACAAGTAGGTATAATATTTTTATTGATTAACTGTTCTGTTTTATGTGAATATGGGAGAAGTCATAAGAAATACTAGGAATCCCATACAACAACAAAAAAAACTTAAACAGATGAGGTGTATTAAGTCTGATTGCTTTTAGGAATTAAAGTGTATTTGAAAGAAATTTATTAAATCAATTTGAAAATGTGCATTTCATCACTATGAAAAACCCTAAGTACAAATCAGGTAATTTCAATATCTCATCCAGAGTTTACAGTTAAACCTTAGAATTCATGATGGTTAGGTTCCTTTAGGTTTCTGCAAATGGTGAATTTGTGAATACGACATACCTTATGTTAAAAACAGGGCATGGTTCTGCTGCTTGGATAACTGAACATTTCCAAGGCAATATTTTTTATTATAAATGTTAGCTATTTCAGACATTCTGTTACTAATAATTAATAGTAGTTTTAATGAAAGTGAGTAGTAGAAATTTTTAAAAAGCATTGTTTTCTCCCTATAATTCAAATTAAAGTGCAAAGAAACTACAGTACATCACTGATTATAGCTTATGCTGTGTTAGAGTTATTTTTTCTTATTCTTCACAGAGTGCTTTTGTTTACTTTTAACATTTTTTATTACTATTATCAATGCAGCACTGCTGTATTGTAAAACAATTTATTACAGCAACTTAATAACATTCAAGAAAATAAATTGTGTATTCACTCCTCTCCCACTCAGCCAACTCACTCCTGCTCTTCAGTTCAATTTTATTTGTCGTTATACTTACACAGGTGCATAGCATAATGAAAAGTGTTTCTCATTAGTCTCTCAGGTGCAGTATATACAGAACAGCAGACAAGACAATAGACAGTAAATACAATAACAATAACAATGTAAACAACGAGTGTGGTACCAGTGTGACAGTACCCATATCTGTTAAAAACTGTGCAAAAGTACACAAGACCTCCAGTCCACCACAGTCCCTTCAAAGTAGATGGGAGAGTGGACCTTTCCTTGTCTCCTGAAGTCCATGATCAGCTCTTTAGTTTTGCTGATGTTGAGACCTAGGTTGATTTATGATTTGTCTAAATCTCTCCGTTTCAATTTCTTTTCTTATCCTTTTTCATGATCCATGCAAGAACTGAGATTGTGATAATTTAGGGGATTTAGGGGACAGAGATTTTTTTTTGTTATTTAACGATTAATGTTTTTTTTATTTTATAGCATAAAACGAGTCACGTATAAACATTACTCTAATAATCAGTCTGCACATAATGCATACCTAATACATTTATGAAGAAAGCTGAATAACTAAAGCATTACCCAGGTTGAGTGAGATACACTTGATCCATGAAATGAAAATGCTGCGGAAGTAGGTGCTTGCATTTTCTCTCTTATTGCACAGCCCGCAAACAAGTGAATTATGCCTGTGAATGTGGAAAAAGTGGTCACTAAAAATTTTAGATGGATAGGGTAAAGTCATGAATATTGAACTCACAGATATTGAGGTTTATTATATTACTATATAACAATCTAAACAATTATCGGTCGAGAACTGAATGTACTGTACTTCAGATAGCTCAGGTTCATCTTTTGCTATCAATCTAAATTTATAATAGTTTTAAAGAACCATAATAGTGATTCAATAAGACTGCAATGAATCTGAAATCAAATAAATATAGCACTCAGATCAAAACTACAAATTTCATATTGTGTGCACTTCCAACATAAAACAATAGTAAAGTTATATTCAAACTGGAAAATGAAAAAAAAAAATGTGAGCATTTCATGTAAAATGCAAACTGGACAAAAAAATATGGCACTACAATTAACTATTATTCTTTTAATTATTAATGCATAATTGTAAACAGGAAATCTGTGCATAATGTCTTTCTGTTTTGCTTGCAGAATCTACAAAAGGGACAGGGAGCAATTGCACAAATTGCAGAAACACTGTTTGATAACCTAAAAAATACTACTGCAAACACAACATCTATTGACTCATATGCAGACCTAAAAACTTCAGTGGATATTCTTAATACTTTATACATGGTTTCTAACAACACAAATTCTACATTTGAGGAGCACCTTTTATTTGTAAGCATTTTCTATTTCACTTAATGATCTAAATAATAATAATAATGGAATAATAAGAACAGTAGTGCTTAAATAGCATTCAAATACATAAAAAATGTAATGTTTTTACAGTCATTTTTCTCCTAGTTGTGTACTTTAATCCTGTGTGCCACACATATCACATAACACATTATAAGTATAGTCAAAATTTCACATACTGTATTTCAATTTGGAACAGGTAAATGTTTATTCCATGTTGAAAGGAAAAGAAAAGAGACACAATGTTTTGGCTGTGGAACCTTCCTCAGGTGTAGAATAGTAGCTTAATTCTGTCTCTGACTCTTCTTGAAATACCTTTTGCATTAACACTATTGTTACAAATGGGGAGTTATGAAAATGGAGACAATTAGAAGCTGACTCAGAGGATAAATCAGCAAGTAAATTAAATAGTCAAGGATTTTGCCAAGAATATAGTGGTTGTTAGAGTAGAGGCACATGAACTCTTTGTTCTGTGGCACAGCTTTGGTGGAAGGAGTAATAATTAAGGCATGATGGAGTCTGCTAGCATAATCTGTATGTTACTCTTTACCCATATAATGGTAGGAGCTGGTAGGAGCTGTGAACTCCTGCTGAAATTACATGCTAAACTCTAACTCTTCACCCTTGCTTTAGCACACATGCTTCTCCCTCCCTGTACTGAACTCCCATCCTCTGTACTAAAGTCCCTGATGGGGAATGTTTATACTAAACTCCTGATAAGAAAGCAATGTTTTAAGTGCTTTCTGAGTCCTGGAGTTTCTTGAGAAAGCCACCTCAAAGACAGGAGGGGGAGGGTGTAGAGAAAAGTATACTGTAGATAAGCTGTGTAGAGCCATATCCCCTTTGAGCTACTATACATACTATAACTACTATGGTCCTTATTGTGGTTCCTTGTATGCATACAATAAAGCTTGGCTTAACGAACGGACACTTCAGGCTCAAATCTCTTGGTTTGTACAGGCATAAAGTGTTAAACAAATATTTATATTTATTAACAATGACAGTGGCACACACTAAACTACACTCAACATAAACGTGCAACACAAGTGTCACTATTTACAAATTTACAATAAAAAATAAGGCATCCCAGAGGTCTTTTCTAACCACCCAGACGTTTTTTATGCCTAATAATAGGCATAATGCCTACAGAGGCCAAAAGAAGAGATAGACTGCCTTCTAAACTAAGTATAATACAACCTGCAGAATTAGGTAAGCTGTCTCCCTATTCAAAAATGCACCCACAAACCAGGATCAGGCTGTCTTTTACCGAGGGAGTTCCCTAATAACACAGAATAGCGAGCTCTCTTAACAAGGTTCAAATACTTAGCTCCAATCTGGTCTTTTTGGTTGGTCTGGGACAAGGTGCTCTAACCTTGGATGTCTTTCTTGTGGTCTTCTGTCTTCGCCTCCCCACCTTGTTGTCTCCACTTTTTAATGGATTGTTAATTTAGATTGGCACCACAAGTGATCTGAGGTTATATGGAATAGTTTTCTTGAATAAGATGTTGCATTTTAATTGCCCCTCAGTATTAATGGTCTTACAATTGCAAATAAAAGAGTACAGTTTGTAAGACAGGCTAATGAAGGTATAACAAAGTGAGATATTCCCAAAAAATATTAAATTTCTATTTTCTCTTTCAGAACATGTTAACTTCGGCAAGCAATCTGTTGAACAAAGATCTAACAAATTCCTGGAATGCGGCACAGACAGTGTATAATGAATCTGAGATTATATCTACTGTATACCTCAACTCTGTTGAAAAGCTCATAGAGAATACAAAACTACAGAATACCTCATTGAACATTAGTTCTTCAAATATTGAATTTAAAGGATGTGTTGTCAAAGAAAACCCTAATTGCATGAAAAGTTTAAGCCTTTCCAATAACACGGTAAGCGTGAATGGTATCGAAGATGGAGTTCTGAAAACAATGGTTTTTAAGACCATCGGTAACCTTTTGCCAAACACCTCAGGTACTGATGTAGTCAGTTCTGTTCAATCAATCACGCTTATAAATTCAACAAATAACAACGGTAAAATCAGAATGAATTTCAGCATGTCCAAAGAAAGACCTCTAAATTACAAGATCCAATGTGTTTTTTGGGACTTCAGTATTAATAAATGGTCGGAAGCAGGCTGTCATTGGATCCACACAGATTCTACAACTTTTTCCACCTGTGATTGTAACCATTTGACTTCCTTCTCTGTGCTGATGTCAAAATTCCCTATATCACTGCCTTTCGGGGATGAATTAACGTATGTTGGTATGGGAGTTTCCATATGTTCTCTGCTCCTCTGTATTGTCATAGAATTCCTAGTGTGGAACACTGTGGTTAAATCAAACATTTCTCATTTTCGACATACAGCCCTTGTTAACATTTCTTTAAATCTGCTAATTGCAGACTGCAGCTTTCTGGGTTCTTCCTTTCCTGAGAAGCTTAGCCCAACATTGTGCTTAGGCCTTACGATTGCAAAACATTTCTGTTATTTAGCCATGTTTTTTTGGATGCTGTGTTTAAGCACTATGCTTCTCCACCAACTTGTTTTCATCTTCCACCAGATGAGAAAGAAAGTCTACTTGTCTTTTTCATTTATTGTTGGCTACATATGTCCTTCAATCATTGTAGCCGCCACATACATTTACTTTGGATCAGCGTACCACAATCCAGAAACTTGCTGGTTAAATTACAGAGGATCTCTTCAGGGGTCAATATTTTCTTTTGTGTTTCCTGTTTTAACCATTGTTATAATTAATTTCTTTGCCATGGCTGTGGTCATTACCAAGTTATTGAGACCTTCAGTTTCAGAAGGCACTAAAATGGATGAAAAAGAGACTCTCAAGGGTATTCTGAAGGCAGTGATCTTTTTGACACCTGTTTTTGGAGTAACGTGGATTCTTGGATTTTTAATTTTTATACTGGATTTAAATGATGGACTATATGTTAAACTAATTCATTACGCCTTTATTATATTGAACTCTTTCCAGGTAAGAATATGACTTAATTATTTTATTTTTTTACCTTATGTGGCTAAAGTAAAAATAAAATGCCTTATTTTTTTCCTTTGTATCATATATTTATAGGGTCTGTTTATTTTGATTACTGGATGTCTTACAGAAAAAAAGGTAAGTCTGTTGAGCATTGCCTTCATAATACTAGCACACTTTATCTCTGACATGATGAAAAGTGACATGTTCTGTAGGTTTTAAATGTTTTAAAGGTTTTAAATGTTTTTGCCCCTTAAAATGTGTTTTATTCAGGAGTATTTAGAAACATTAGCATCAGAACTGATAGACATATACAATTGTAAACAATGCAAAAGTGATATTGATTTGTCTTGACATTCATGATAATTCATGATTTTTTTTACTTATTATCTATTTTTGTTTGACTGTAGGTGCGAGAAGCCCTTTTGAAATACATCAATTCTGTGGTGAGTTGATTGTGAACTTTTTAAATAAGACAATGTTTAAAATGAAGACATAAATTTATGAATAAAGAGTTCTTTCTTTATACTTTTAGTATGCTCAACCATCCAAAACTGAAAGCTCTTCAAAAGCTCAATCCTCTTTTGTAAAGAAATGATGTTTCAGCTCTCAGCAAGAGGTGGGTGTTAGTATTTATTTATAATTTTTACACTTGATTAATACTTGGATAACTTTTGCTTTATTATAGATATACTTTATATACTGTTTATACATACATAGCTCTTTATTCTACTTGTAAAGTACTTAAATTAAAGGCAGTTCATGTTACAAATTAACCTACTAGACATTTTTTGCATTTAGGAATTGAGTAACTCGATATAAACATTCCCAGCATTTATGGTGTTTTTCAGGATACCAAATCCAGCAATATTGAAGGTCCATGGATTATTTTGGTCGATAAATGAAAAAAAAAAAATATTGTGAAGAGCAAATCTTACAAATTCTTATTCTTGTAGATAAAAAAGCCCCCTTTATTCATCATCCCACTATCCAACTCGAAGTTTTGCCCCATGGGGAACCGCCTATATTTAGAAAGCATATTCAAAGTCTCTTCAAGTTAAGAATTTAATTGATTTGAATAACTAAATAGTACATACAATTTAATTTCAATTTCTAAATGTATTTATTAGTATTAAAATATTATAATTACTTTAACATTTCACTCGCTGTACCTTTTTTTCATTTTAACTACATAGCTTAGGTCATTCAAGCTAAGTATTTTTATTAAAATTGCAATTGATCACTGTCTTATAGTAGGTGTAATTGTGGCTCACTGGATCAGCAGTGGTCTACTGTATAACAAAACATACAGAATTAAATTGTTCATCACCAGTACTTTTAATATTATGACCTTAAATAATATTATGACTATGCTAACCAAGGACATTGATTTTTACAGTCATTATTGTTCGTGGTGTATTATCACTGGCTACAATTCACTGTTGTATTCACTCTTTTTGTAGACTTCGAAGTGGAATGAAGAACAACAATACAAACCAATGGAATACCTTCTTATGTATAGATATGTAAATATTGTATTAATTGCATTAATTAAGAATCCCTCATTTCAATTTTTTTTAACTGTGCAGAAAACATGCTATTTCCAAAAAGTCTTTGTAAGTTTTCAGAACATGTTTTCAATGTGTTTTTATATTAAAGCATCTGGAGTTGCTGAAAAGTCATTATCTGCTTGTTTGAGGTTTCCAACCTTTTCAACAAAGCAAGGAAAGTATGAAAGAAATTCAACAGAGGAATGGAACAAAAATACTTTAAAAGTTAGATAAACTTCAAAGTACAGGATATATTAATACTCAACCAAAAATTTTCAGAAGAGATTTACACTGTAAATCACAACCTGAAAAGGCTATCCTCTCTCTGGAATACATCTTTTCTTTTTGTAGCCTATGCATTCTGATGCAGGTTCCTACTTGAGTTTCTCATAATTATCTTGGTTAAGTCCACCTCCAGTATGAGATGTACAGTAAATAAGATGTGCTCAATCTGTTTCATCCACATATTGTTTAATTTGTAGAGGCTTAAATTTGAATAGCCTTGTTAAAATTTTAGTTGCCTAGAAATTTGATGTAATGAGAACATTGTTTTCTTTAATTGGTAACTAACATCTGTTTAATGCATACTTGCATTAAAAAGATTCAAATGTTTTCAAAACAATTTCAGAAGAAATGGCATTAAAATTATAACTGTTTAGCCATTATCTTTGCAATGGAGAAGAGTCATATTTATATTAATAAGCAAGTTAAATAGTCAAATTATCATGTAATTTGTATCAAAGTACACTAAAAATAGAAAGAGTAAACCAATTGAACCAGTTCAATAAACAGATTGCGTCCAGCATTAAAGCAATGGGTGTCACATTTGCATCAAACTTGGAGTTCAAATTATTATTTTTTCTTTTAGTTTAAACAAAAAGAAAAAATAGATTAGGCATTTTTACTGTGCTGCTTCTACTGTTATATTATACTAAATTGAAATACATGTACTGTTAAAACAGACAAAAAAGGATGTATCTTCTATAATGTATGGATCTATAATATATAATTTATTCTGATACAGCAAGGAATGAAAGAAAGATACATTTACATTTTTATCTTTAACAACAATAAGATAATAGTTATTGACTGAAAAGTTGTTCTTTTTTTCTTAGAAATTTGAATATATTCTTAATTTCAGCAAAAAAACAAGCCTTAAGTACACACAGTGACAAATAAGTCTTGCTTTCCACTTAAAATAAATCTATATGCATTTTGTTTCATTTTAATTCATAACATTTATGTATTTATTTGTACTGCTCTAAACCTAATAATTCCTCTTGTTATTTCTAGCTCATTGTTTAGATTTTTATTCATCAACTAATCTTGCAAAATGTTATACTGTATGTTACATATTTTACTTATACATTTTTATAAATAATAATTTGAAATAAAGTCATTTGACTTGATCTCTAAGTTAATGTCAGTGTCATATATACAAAAAATATACATTAATTTCCATGAACATGCCAACAGTGTCAAGCGTGGCATTTCTGGATGAATTGCAAACGTTATTGGATTTGCACACAAAGCAGTATTGTTACAGTTCCTCCATCAAGCCACCAGAGGGCACCCCAACCTCTAGTGCCTGCTCTAACTGCGCAGCAGAGACGCAGACCAAGCAGACGTCAGCAGCCAATCCCTGCTTGCCTAGTCTCCCTAGGTCACCACGCCTCCCCTCCTATAGCCTACAGTACTTAAACCCTCCTCATGGTTCATGCAGTGCTCAGTATTGTTGCCTATACTCTGAGCTCTAGATCGAGCCTTTAGTACATTCTTCCCTGATTCTTGCCTTTTCTCCTTCTTCCATTTTCCTCCCTGTTCTTTGTTTGCTTTATCGTTGTCTTTACCTAAGTCTTTTGTCTGCTTGTAGCTTCCTGGATTGGTTTTCTTCAGTTTGGTGTTCTCAGCCCTTGATCTTTTATTTTCCTCCTGGACTCCTAACCTGGTTTTTGGACATCAGCCTGTTTCTCAACTCTGATTATTGGATTGTGTTCCTGGACCAGGATTCTTGACTTCTCCTTCTGGCTTTAGACTCCTGCTTGCCTTTAGACCCTGGCCTTGGATTTCCCTCATTCACTGTTTTGGATCTTAGTGATTTTGGAATCCGCATAGGGTCCCTTCTCGTTTATGGAGCTGTGGACCAGGCTTACAAGTATACTAATAAAAGGAGGAGATTATACATTTGATAAATCAGGCAGGAACAGAAAAACATGTACATTTATAGAACACCCCAAAAGTGACTAAAAAGTTTTATACTAGTAACCCACAACTCAGTTACTGTGACACAGATTTCATTTGAACAAAAACAGACTCTCAAAGTTGAAATCACAAAAGGGGAAAAAAAGGATACATGTAAAAGCTTTGCAAATACGAAGACCCCAGGGTTAAATGGATTTCCAATTGGATTTTATACTACTTTTTTTGAGGGAATTTCATTACTTTTTATGCAAATGATAAGGCAACTGATGCTGAAGATGGGGGGGGGAGGGGATTCTTAAATAGAATAGAGCATTGTGGAAAATCAAGTTAGTTTGTTGAGCATTAAAAGAAAAATGGGTGAGAAGTGAATGAGCTAGTACTGTTAAATACATTTTCTTTGGTACTTCACCAAAAAAAGCCGAAAGGCTTTTTTAAACAAGTATAAATGCCACATGCTTCAGTCTATTTCCAGCTAGGTTTGTCACTCATTTGCAGTGCATTTAAAAACAAATTAAGAAGTGGGATTCATTCCAGAGCTTTGCGGCTCACTCTGGCTCTGGAGCTTACACAGATTCAACAGAAGCTCCCTGAGTTCCCCGACCATGGGCTGGAGGCAAAATAAAGAAAGGTAACACTGAAAACAAAATCTAAATGGTCAAAGTCAATTTACCAAACTGTATCACCTGTCATTTTTAAACCAGGCAGATCAGGTGAGTAACTATCAGATTAAAGATCCATATAATGGGACTACAGAAGTACTTCCAGATGATTTTATTCATTGTAATCAAAATGGTTTAATAAAAAACACAGACCCAAAAACAAAGATGACTGTGTGCCCACAAAGACAGTTTGCTTTTCCTTAACTAGAAACCATGGTTTAACATCGATATCCGAAATAAACTGTGGGCACAATCGAAGGCCTTTAAGTCTGGCAATCTGGACCTTTATAAGAAAGCGAGGTATGACCTGTGGAGAGCTATCAGGGACACTAAAAGGCAATACCCTAACAAGATAGAAATACAAGCTGCCTCTGCCGATGTGTGCCAAATGTGGTGGGGTATTCAGACAATAACAAACCATAAAGCTAAAATAAGCAGTGTTATATCCCCCGTGATTTCTCTCTCCTGGATGAGCTGAACGCCTATTACCCTTGTTTTGAGAAGGTAATCACGGAACCACTGGTGCCGGCTGCTGATGATACAGCTGTGTCTGTCACGGAGGCTGAAGTCAGGGCAACTTTCAGATGAGTGAACACATGGAAGGCAACTGGCCCAAACAGCGTTCTTAAGGACGGATTCTTAAGTCCTGTGCAGACCAGTTGGCCGTGGTTTTGACGGATATTTTTAATCTTTTACTTTTACAATCTTCCATTCCCGTGTGTTTTAAGAAAGCTACCATTATTCCAGTACCAAATAAAAATACTGCAACCTGTTTTAATGATTACAGACCAGTAGCACTCATATCCACCATAATAAAATGCTTTGAAAGGTTGGTCACGAGGCACATTAACACAATGGTACCTGAGTGCTTAGACCTCCCTGGAGTTTGCATACCAGCGTAACAGGTCCACTGATGACGCTATTTCCCTGGCTCTTCACACTGCCCTGCCTCATTTGGATGATAAAGACACAAAAATCAGAATGCAATTCATTGATTACAGCTCTGTATTTAACACAATAGTTCCTTCCAGACTAGTCAGGAAGCTTTTACAGGTGCACCATTGATGGTGTGCTCATGTCAGAATCCAGTAGGGCTTATTTGGACCCTGTGTGGGGTTGGAGTGAATAGTTGAGAAAGAGAGTATGAATTCCGTTACTGAAGTCCAAATCGTAAGGCAATACCGTGGTCAAGAAGGATGGCAGAGACCCGTAATCCAGAGAGCAGAGTCTGAAAACTAAATCCAATCCATGAGGCAGGTGCATAGTCGATGGGGAGACTAAATCAGTAAACCAAGAGTCGGGAGAGATTTCCAAATCCAAATCGTGAAGCATGTCCGTGGCCGGTGTCGGTGGTAAGGCAGTGTCCGTAATCCACAACGTTGCTAGACAAACAGGCGAAAGGAGTAGCTCTAGTGAGTGAAACTCAATAGTGAGCATAAAAGGTGTAGCAGAAAAGTTTAGGTAGGGAGAAAGGGAAAAGAGGTTGGATAATTGATTAATTGCATTGAACAGTGCACATTGGAATGCAGCGGCGAGTGCATGGATGCGTGGTGACCCTGACAACTTACATGTGGGATTACAGTGTGGTATGGCAGCAGGTCGTTGTCTGACTGGAAGGCGTTACACGAGGTGATCAGTCCCTCATTGGACTACAGATCCCCTCTATTGTGGAGATTTTTACAACTCATTGTCTCAGGAAGGCTGGAATTATCGCTAAGGATACCAGTCATCCTGGTTTCTCATTTTCTCATTTTCTCAAGCGTTATAGGAGCATAAAGGCACGTACGTCCAGATTCAGAGACAGTTTCTTCCCACAAGCTGTCAGATTACTGAACACTATCCCTACCACTGGTTCACATTGATGTTTTTTTTTTCTAAGATACATGTTATTTGTTTTTGTTGCTGCCGCTGTTCTGTGTTTTATGTTTTTGGTGTTTCCTTAATGTCTTTGTATTGGAGCATTCATACAAATAAGCATTTCATTGCACTTGTGCATAAGACAATAAACTGAACTGAACTGAAATATTCAAACGTGCTTAAGTGTCATCCATATGCTAAAAAAATAATACTGAAGTTGTAGTTATGGCAGCAGATGCCCAAAAAGTGCTTGATCATTTCAAATGATATTATGTATTTAGTTTGATGGAATCTTTTTATTTTACATGAGAAAACTATTAATTTGATATTTGAAGATGATGTAAATTAATATAATCTTCAAATCTCCAATGAATATTTGAAATAATACTCTTTCTGAAAAAATAAAGTTAGAAAAAGGACCCAGGACAAGGATGTCCATTGTTTCCTCTACTGTTTACTCTTGCCATTTAACCTTTGGCAACAAATTAAATCTGTTTCATATTGTTCTAATGTGAACAAATCTGTCCTATTTAAATCTGCAGCTTGGAAAACATTTCTAGCATTTCCATGATAATATTTTTGTTGTACACTATTTTTTGGTAGCAAGTATTGTTAATAAAAATTAATAGTGTAATCTTTCAACAAACCATTGTTTGCCCCCCATTATGCAATAATATAAAGTAGATCACTGTTATGATAGTATAGCTTGCTCTGTACTGGAGTTCGTTTTTCCGTTTTTAGTAGGGTAAAGTACTTTTTACATCTTCTTTTATTACTATTAGAAATGCAGCACTACTGTGCTGTAATAAAAGTTTCTAATTAACAGACAATACAGTAAATTAAGTGAACTTTCTCACTTCCCACTCAACCAACTCACTCTCCTGCTCCTGCTCAATTTGTCTCATTTTCTTTCTTCTTCTATTTCTTTTATTATCATTTTCTATGAGACAAACAGGAACTGAGACAGTGATCATCAAAATCACTGAAGATTTGATTCTTTCTTCTTTCCTGTGCTTGAACCGTACTGTACATCTTGTTCACAATTTTCAGATCTCTACTTTTAAGATTGTAATTGCCTCATGTTTTGTTTCACTTCAATCATTCCCTCTCTGCTTTGATTGTTTGAAAATCCTAACTTAATACAAGCATTTCTTTTGGTTGGTCTTCTGACAAAATGAGGAAGGAAACTGTCTTTCAAAGAAAGCAAGTAAAAAAGAAATCCCTATGTTGGCAAAGAGAGTCTCGTAAGGCAGTGTGGAGAGTAAAAAGTCGAGGAGACTTCTTGCAGGCTCAAAGGGAAGCTTTATTGCCCTTTGATTTTACAATGGGAGACAAGCATAGAGAGGGAGACAAGTGCTTCCCTTAAGAACATGAAGGAGAAAAAGTAAGCATTGTCTTTTAACCCTTATAGGGTGAAAATGTGGGAAAAAGTGACCCTGGGGAGAAGGGGAAAAGTCACTGAAGCAATTCTAGAGCGGGATGCTACAATATTGTTTTTTTAACAAAATGTGAAAGGAAAGTTAAAATCTTCCATGAGAGCTACTGTACTTCTTCCATTACACGTACTGTACATAATATAATGCTGAAATATAAATCATATATGAATTTATGTGTCTGTAGTCCTAATTATGGTTAGGCATAATCCTAATATTGTTATAAGTTTGACCCATATACTCATGAGTCATGTTACGACCCCAAGTGTCTAGGGGTAAAGGAGTGTAACATTTAGAATAATTCTTTTGGAAGCAGGTGGGTTTTGGTGAGGGACTAGGAAGCGTGATAACAAGGGTAAGGAACTAGAGTGGTGCCAAAGGAAAGAAAATAAACAAAAATGGAGCTGGCTAGGACAGTGAGGGAAAGCTAATCTGACTACAAAAGAAAACCCGAAACACACGGTCTTCGGCGTCTTCAACACCCTAGCTAACCTGCACTGACTACCCAAAACCATACAAGACAAATGGCACTCACCCGTACTAAACTAGTGTACTAATACAAAATCAACTAAGTGTGTAAAGTGTACCCAGCAACCTAAACTAACCTTATATACAAAAGTTCACACAAAAACACAAGTGAACCAGGAATACAAATAAGGGAAAACAAGAGTAATCAACAGGAGCAGGGTACAAAAGAACACAAAAGTTGAACATGTAACATTGGGGCAAGGTAATGGCAAAACAAGGATGAACACACAAACAAACGAAAGTACAAAGAAACTAACAAAAAAACAAAGCCGAAGCAATACGAAACACACACACACACACACACACACACACACACACACACACACACACACACACAGAGCAAAACAAACCAACAAACGAAGCCGAAGCAATAACCAGAAGCGAAGCGATAACCAAAACCAAACAGGACCAAAGTCAAACGAAAGGCCCCTTCTTCCTGAAAGCCTCCATGTTATATAGTGAATAAAATGAGTTCTGATTGGCTGAAGGCTGATTGATGATGACATCATACGGAAAGTGTGGTGTAATGGTAGGCCAATGGGAGAACAATCAAGGGTCAGCAGTGTGGACATAACAGAAAAAACACACACAGAACACACACTAGGGCGTAACAACTCACCCGTACTATGCAAGGAAATGTAGCTTTAATAAAACCTTAGCAACAACATTACAGCAGTCACTTACTATGGGACCAGTTCCTGAATTTTGAGCAAACATAACATTTAATTAAAAGTTAATAAAAAGGTGCTAATCGACCATCCCCAAGTTGGAACATCCCGTCTATAAAGTCAATGTAACATTTGCATTAATCATTAATAATCTTAGAAATTTACATGCAAAGCAAAAGACAAGATGAAAATACAATCTGAGATGAATGTTCCTATAAAAAGAAATAATGGTGGAACAATTTAGTATTGGAATTTAAACATCTTGGGTTTCAATTATTTTTCAAACAGAATTTACAAATATTTTAAAAGTTAATTCCAATGGTGTTATAACTCAATTAATGGCTATGTTTCATGCGTGATATACTGTATGGATATATATATATAAGGAAGACAAGTCATGTTTAATAACGTCTTTTAAGGATGATTGCAATGATAGTTATCGTCAAGGCAAGTGTGCCTGTTGCTCCTCCGATCATCACTCCCACAGCGTGCCCATTGACCTGCTGCTTCTCGCACCTCTCACCAATGAAGACAGACATCTGGCCCAAAGCACACCTACCAGAACAAACACATTGTTTTCAAAGAATACATTTCACTCCTGACTTAATCTGTTTACTGAAGGTGTCTCTAATCTGTCTGTTAGAGATAAACATAAAGTTCCCATCAAATTTGAAAAGAAAGTTGAAATTATTGTAAATATTTTTGCCAATAGGTGCACAGTGGGGCAGTGGTTAGTTGCTGCCTCACAGTGCTGGGGTCCTGGATTCAATTCCTAGGGTGCTATCTGCGTGGAGTTTGTATGTTCTTCACATGTTTGTGCGAGTTTTCTCCAGGTGCTCCAGTTTCCTTTCATAGTCCAAAGATATGGATGGCTTCTGTAAAAACTGGACCTGGTGTGAGAGTGTGCATGTTTGTGTCTGTGTGTACCCTGCGAAGAACTAGCATCCCATCCAGGGTGTATCCTCCCCCATGACCCTATTGAATGAAGCGACTAGAAAATGGATGGATTGTTTTTGCAAATAAATTCTATACACAGCTGCTCTTCTGTGCAGAGAGAAAAGAAAAGAAGATTAATCTCCTGACCTGCAGATGGGTTTTCCATTTCTTGTCATGCACACACCGCCATTGAGGCAGAAATTAGGGTGGCAGCGTTCAGTGGGTGCAGATCGTACTTGTCGTGGTTTTGGGATGTTGACAGAGTATAGAGCATCTTCCATGGGGTTGCGAATGCCACTCGGATTCCTCGGCTTAACAGGTACTCCTGTCTTCACCAAGTGAGTCAAATCTTAAAACAAATAATGCAAATAAATACACATTCACAATCCATGAATAGTTTCACGTCTTCCAAGAGGATGAGTTTTAGCTTATACTGACTGATTCTATTCATTTTTAGAACTAAGGTTTCCCAATTTAAACAAGAAATCAAAATGAAATAGCCTTTACTTATTTAATTTTATAAGATCTGTTAATATAATATGAACTATGTGTATATAGTTTGGAATAATAATGTAATTATTATAAAGCACTGCTATTAAATATCTATTATTAAAGGCTGAACTAACTGTATGTAAACAGATCCACATTGACTGTGTTAATTTTACACAGTGTTAGACTTGGGGGGGAGAGTGTAGAGTGTCACTTTGTTCCAGGACACCTCAGAAAACTATTTATTATAAAACATTGTCATTCCTCCAGGCATGCTGTGAGTCATCCTTTGTAAACAATTTAGTGAAATATTAATTCAATATATCATTTAATTTTTACCTGTTGATCTTTTGCAGTTCTTTTGTTCTTCACTATTCTATATAGTTTGTTCTTAAACTAAGAATTTGGTATAATGAGTTTTTAAACCTTTTGTAACATTAATTAAGAATTTATATTAGTTTAATAGGACCTGGTGGAGGTGGAATGTTGGTTAGCACTGTTGTCTTACAATTTCTCAGTTCAGTTTGATTTTGACCTGAGGTATCTTCTGGAATTTGTATATTTTCCCCATTTTCACATAGCCTTTCTCCTTCCATTAAAAATGTACAGGCTAGGATAATTTGTGTGTATTAACTGTCCATGTGTGCTTTGGTGCTCCCTGTGAGAAGACTACTGTATCCCAACCAGTGTGTAGTCCCATGCTGTACTCTAAACTTCAAGTAAAGACTTCAGAGTGTCAAGATCCTTTCTAGAAATAAACCAATAAAGCCTCATTCACACAGTACATTTAAACATCATGAAAATGGTAAATTCTATGTACAGTATGTCTTACAAGATTTACATTTTGTAGATTATTTCTTATTGAATCTAACATTTCTGGTTATATAGATATACTGTAGAAAATGAATAAATAATGTATGAGGATGCATACTGTATACAGATGTAATGTATAATGTTAGTAAGAAAAATGTTTAAAGCATAATGTCAGAAATACCTTCAAAATCTATAAGTAAAATTAGGTCATTGTTTTTCAGGAAACTCCTTCTGAATAACTGTTGATGTGAAACAAAGGTGTTCCATCCAAATTCATGTCCTTTGGAACAGTTACATACTGGATCCCATTCTCCATTTATGGATGGCTTGTTCCACACTGATTCTGTATCTGCAAAATACCATTATGAGTTTATGTAGATAATGTAATCAAATAAAACTAAAACATGCTATGCAATGTACAGTACATGAGAAATTTTAGACTGTTTACAAGTTTTATTAATCCAAAACCATACTATTTAATAAGCTGAAAATGTATAACTTATATATGCTGAATTACTAGTAATATATAAATGAACATGCAGTCTTGCCATAACCTTTAGTATTTCTTCATTTTGATTTGTGTACAAGGAATTAGCTTAGTATGAATCACCATTTGACAGGAAATCATTAGACTGAGACTGGTATTCAAGGGATAACTGCATCAACCTGATGTCACCCTTTCAATGATTGGCTCAATTTGAAACCCTGTGTTTTAATTCAGTATTTTTAACAGTAAGGAGGTTAGATTAAACCTTAAATTTTTCCCAATGCGTAGACCTCAGGACTACCTTGGAAGGAATCGCAAAAGGCAAGCTACCGTAGCTAAGTGTATAATGCTGGATTGATATGTAACCGATTTATTTTGTCAAATTCCTCGGTTTGTTACTCAAGGCATAGTTTAAGGGTAATAGTTTAAAGTCTGAAATGCTAATAAATGCCATCAATGATCAAGGTACCTTACTCCCAATGGATCAAATCAACACACTATTACACAGTGCACAAGTGCAGACACCAATATTGGCTGGAGGTTAACCTGCAATGATCTAATCACTTTGTTCTAGCCAGAATACTCCCATCCAGAGGTAGCTTTGTATTGATAATTCCCATAATGCTGCTGAGCTTTGAAAAGATTTTAACTTACTGGTAGTGAAGCTCCTGCTGACTGACATTCTGAGTCTTACATCAGGGTCTTGATCCATGGCAATGATTGTGACTTGCCTGTTCTGTGCTGGCCACTCCAGAGCTTCATCATTCTCACCGCTGAACAGGTGAAAGTAAACACTTGTGTAGTTGACATATGTTGAATTAATTGGGCCATGAGAACGTAATGTGATTCCAAACCTGTAGCCTTCAGGGCTGTAAAAGATTGGACTTTCCTTTACATACGCTGTTCCAGGAGTCTGAAGAAGACTGGTGAAGTTCTGAATTTGCCAGACAGCACCAGGGCATTTAGTTTCTGTCAGAGTGACATCATCAACAAAAATACCACCAGCTGTGTTTTGGGATCCCACAATACCCTGGAAGATGTAACGAAATTTGCTTCTGACATTTAGATTCACATGAGCAATTTTCCAGGAGTCCTGTCCATCACCTAAAATATGACCATACATATATGTTATTTGGATTGAACAACAAATGATTCGTTTCTTTTTAGTTGCTTTTTTAGTTTTTAGTTACTGACTGTGACTGAAGTATATACAACAAAATGTACTGTAGCATAATAAGTGCAAATTAAATTCTTAAATAATAGAAGACACCTGCAGAATTTACTGAACTTAGCACACAACTTTCAACTAAACACAAGCATTCATCTTTTTTTCTACCTTTCTCTTCCAACATTTTCTACCTATGACCCCAGTGGTCCCTACATCAACAGTCAAGGCCTACCTACCCAGTGCCCCTAGTAGATGCCTACAGATGAAGTAACATTTCTGCATGAAATTATCCTTTCAAAAGAATTTCCTCAAAAAAAGCAAAATTATGTATCTGGTTAATAATATATATTCAGAATATCAAATGTAATTAGATTAGAGTACCTTTGATAGTTTTTACTTTCACAAGTTTCCGGACATTCCCAGAGCCATCATCCATTTTAATCCAGATCACCAGCAAATCCTCTGGTTCTCCTTTTATTTTGTAGAAGAATTCAAGGCATTGTTGGTTTCTCTTTGGGTACAGAATACGAGATTCCAGGAGTGCACTTCTGCCCACTGGTCCATTAGATGTATCAAAGTGCATAAAATATCCAGCATCTAAACACATTTGTATATGCATACAAAAGTAAAAATTAATATGATTCTCCTATCAACCTCAGTAGCAACATAAAAAATAAGGACAACTGGTATGTACAGGACATGTTCTTTGGTCTGGTCTCGTTAGTCCATTGTAGCCATGTCTGCAATGAGCTCCATTTTTTGTTTGTTCTTCTTTTCAGGTGACTTCCCCAGCTTTTTCCATGATATCCCAAATGTTGTATATACAGTACACTCATCTCTCAGTTTTACGAATAATAATTTTCCCTACAACAAAGCATATAACTCTATACCCATTTTTCCATATATAAACATATTTTTGCTAGAATCCCTTATGGTGTGGTCTTTGGACCAGAGAAGATGAAATAAGTGCAGCCTAGCTGGAGCTGGGAAGGGAGCCACTGAAGGGAAGCAGGAATCCAATGGGCTCGGGAAGAAGACCTGAGTTTCAAGTTCCTGGACAACTGGGACTCTGGGTAGAACAGTTTGTGTGATTGAGCCCACAGAGCTGACTGGGTGGCCAGGAGGACCTATGTGAACTGTGGCAAAAGAGGAAATGAGAGGAGAAAGAGACAAAAAAAACTCTGCACCGCCTATCCAAGGAGGGATGACATCAGGAGGAGCTGAAAAAGAAGGGCATATGCTGTATCTTGGTGACTATGGTGAGCTGTTTATCTTTGGACTGCAGGAAAGAGAAATGGAGACAGGGGGCAGACAGCATATAATCTTTGAAGCCCGCGGGAAATGGAGGGAAGTTGGCTCATAATCATTTGGGGTGGTAAGGGTTCTGAAAGTGGATCGCAGACCTGAGTAACCTGCAGCCTACTTCGGAGCATAGCAGAAGGGCTGCTGCAGAAACAGAGAAGAGGCAGATAGGGGAAGGGAAGAAGAGACATTTCTGGGAAAAAATAAAACAAAATGGGAGCAGGTTAACGTACTCAGAAGCAACCACAGAAGGGGCAAGAGAAAAAAAGGATGGGCATACATGGTAAAATGTATACTTTTTTGCAATCTTTTCTCTAGGGATCAATTTCTGTTGATTGCAAAAATACAGAACAGCACACGTCCTACCTCTGCACTGCCCGAGTAGAGTGTGATCCTCTATTCCTGGCACACTCAGAGTATGACCCCAGTTTGCGCTGTCCTCCTCATTTTGTATCATGCCACAGATATTGTTTAACTCAAAGGAGCACTGGTCAAGAAGTGTAATGGAAGAAGCTGAAACGGGTTAAAAAACAAGAGCACACAGCAACACAGATTAGAAAATATGGGACTGGAGTGCTAGTTTTGGTAATTTTACCAGAGTAAAATGTTCTTAGCAGTGACTACTTACTACAGTTGTACATTCGGTTCAGTCTAACCAAATCAAGAGTACTGAAATCCAGACGTTGCCCGATGATGTCATTAAAAGCTGGTATTACAGTTGTAATGGTTGGCACACTTTCATTTTTGTTGAAGGAAAGAGGTCTGTAATGCATTATGGATTCATAATCATACGGCGTGTTCAAGTCAGTAATGAATTCATCATCGTATTTGACAAAGTTGTGTTCTCTTCCTGTAAAAAATAAAGTGTTTTGTAGAATATTATCCACTGTAAGCTACTTATACTTACAAGTCTGGTGACATCTTACTAAATAACCATGTTTGCATAAGAATTAATTAAGGTCTTACCAGGAATAATTTCATCCCACCAAATTTTTACATAATCATCACGGTCTGTCCTGGATTGTTCATGATAAAAACCCAGAGCATGAAGTACTTCATGCTCAACAATTGCCTTTGTGTCACACCTTTCACCAATGGACACATTTTGACCTTCATGGAAATCTCCAACATAGGACCAACATCTGTGGGCATAATATTTACCAACAACCTTTAGTAACTGTTATCTGAGAAAAAAAATATTTCATTAACAATATATTTAAAACATGGGAGGGAACATGACATAATTAATCAATTGTTTAATTTAATTGAATGCAGTATATTCATATTTTTGAGTAATAGTTTTCAGGAAACTTAATGATTGACTTTTAGAAACTAACTTTATTTTTATAGTATTTTATACTATATATATAGTATTTTTTAGTAACCATTTCATGCAGTAACCACAAGCATCCTGAAATTTTTGCTAAATTTGGACAATCTGAGCCACAGAAAACAAGAGGACAAAATGGAAATGTTTCTTCTATAACTGAGTAAAAACTATCTATAAGAGAAGGATAATATTCTGCTTTATGAACAGTGACAAAATGCAATTAAGCAATTTTAATATGTAGTGTATTGGGAATTGTACTGTTGCAGACTAAAGAAACAAGGACAAAATAATCACCTCATTGTCTACCTTCTAATTCTTTATAATTTAAAGTATATCTTAGCTCAGCTTGTTATCAGCTTTTCACATTGGCTTGTGCACCTTATATACCTCTATCATATAAACAAACTTGTACATTTAGATTTGAAAATGACCATTTATTGCAAATCCTAGTGAGAGGCAATGCTGCTATTACATTCCTGGCAAAGCTCACCCATCTAGCTTTTGAAAGGACAGGAATGTTTGCTCTCCTTCATAAGGCTTGAAGTCCACACAAGATTTCAAGCGATACATTTCAAAAGCTTGGAGAATGACACCTTTTGCATTTAAATCTGGAAAATAAAATACAGGTTAAATTACAATTGGTAACTATGCAATGCATACACGGCTCTTGTAAAGATGTTTATTCATCTCATACTGATGCAATTTTAATAAGATGCGAAAGGAACAAGTAATAGGTTTATTCCATGTTGAAAATAAACCGGGTTTAGGAAAGATAGATTGTCTATCTTTCCTAAACCTGAAGAAGTCTCCACAGACGAAACGTTGTCTTATCTTTCTTCTCTTTTCAGCATGGAATAAATCTATTACTTGTTCTTTTGCAGCCTAGACATGCTAATGCAGCTACCCACCTGAAGTATTTTAATAAGATGGATTAAATCACAAAGAGCTGCCTATTTTTTGTGAATTTATGAAGAAATGTTCAGGAGAAGGCTATGAGATGAGAGTGAATGATAATCTTCCATTCTGTGCATGTGTGTATTTCAGTTAAAATTGCCTTTTGATTCCTAAAAAAATTGCCAAAAATAAGGCAAGGAATAAGTTGGAAGGCTATAAACTGACCAGGATAACTCACTTTTCAGGATGAGCTTAATTATAAACTGTGTATATCTGATCATTCCTTTCTTTACAAACACTGGCCAATAATGCTGACCGAGTTTTGGATTTTTTTTTTTAATGCAAAAAATGTAAAAAAATATCTTGTTTACCTAAAGAATCAGTCAGAATGTAGGGAATTGGAAACTTCCATCTAGTGGTTTCATTTCTGAGTGCATTTCTTCCAGGCTGTAAATAATATTATAATAACCAATTACAGTTGATGTTTTGTCATTGTTTTTCTTTGTAATAGATATTCATGTACAGACTGTCTACTTACATCAATTGCAATATCGCCTTCAAACAAATGTCTCTGAGAAGCTAAAGAAAAGAACTGTATTATTATTCTCCTTAATTAATAGTATATTATACAGTATATAAAAAATATGTGCCATTGTAATTAAACGTTATTTAAAGGACGTGTTTCACTTTTGCCTTTACTGTTTACTGTAAAATGCATGTATTAAATACTCTGCATTGTTAATATCATTTAATTCAGAAAAAACAATGTTTGGCTTTCATCAAATTCAAAACAATTTAGTTGCTTATTTTCTGTGAAACACAAATTGTTTCTTGCCTAAACTGGTAAATAATTAAAACATCTTAGAAATTCGAATCAAATTCATTTATTTTTGGTTTAGCATTAGCTGATCACTCCTTTAATATATATTTATGAAAATCAAAACCTTGTGTTTTAAATTCTTAATTGTTACCTGGTAGATGAGAAGCAATTTATAACACATCTCAGGCAAATAACAATAATAGTAATAACAGTGTTATTGGGAGCAGGTTTGAAAATGTTTGAAGAAATTAGTGTGTTACCAAGATTAATGTCAAGGATATCCTCACGTAATTCTCCCGCATCTACATTATTAACTGTTAAAAAAAAGAGAGAAAATCAGTATGTTTAAGTCTCATATTTGTTACCATCTCTACTATAGACACAATACTGTATTACATTTACATTTCATTAAACATTTTATATGGAAATATATATAATCTGAAATATATAGAAATAACAGGTAAACTATTTGAGTAAAAATAATAGCATATCCATTAAAATGTATTTGTACATTTACACATGTACATAAAATATTCTAAAAAACTTCATACCATAAACTGATGGAGCTGCACCAACCTAAAAAAGAAAGAGTTCTATTTATTTTTCAGGAATCCAAAACTTAATTAAAACATAATACAACTATAAAAATATACAATTGAATACACCTACTTTTAATGCAGGACAAAATAATATAAAGGATATGATCTTGAATAGAAACTTCCAAGAGCCCATGTTTTGTCGAAAGAGCTGATGCATGAGATTCTTTCACACTATAAACATCTCCCATAAAACTCACAATATAGGACTTTGCACCAAACGTCAACAAACAATAATGAATAGGTTTCAAAGATCATCTTATACATACAGTATCTACATGCCCAGAAGTACAGAGTGTAGCATACAATAGGTACTACTGAAAATGCATACTTATACAAAAGAGACCTCAAGAACACAACATCCTATTCATCTATATCGACACATTGTATTGCAAATAAGAACATAACACAAAGTCAGTGCATTTGAGGATTTTGAATACTTGTATCACATCCCCTCCTAGACATCTGTGTTCAAGATTAAAAAATAGTCTGTAGTTTTAGCCTGTGAAAAAAGAACATTATCATGATCATGAAAAACTGTACACATTTTTCTAAATCATACTAAATTATTCTACTAGTTTTCTACTAAAACTACTGCTTTATGCAGTATACTAACTAGTCTGTTATACATACTGTATCATCCTCGTCCCTATATTTAAATTTGACACTTCTAAAAACCTAACATTTTGTTTAACTTGTTATTGGTTCCACGTTTTGTCAGGTAGGTATAAACAATGTGTCAAACCTCGTGTGTCTTTTCTTAAGACTACATCATGTTCCAGGAGTTTGTCCAGTCTTAAATTTTATCTAAATCTTTTTTAAAGTTTGCTGTTTCTACAGTCTATGCTAATTCCCCTAATTTGGTTTTATCTGCAAACTTGACAAGTGCATACCAGCATCTAGATCATTCATTAAAAACAGTGGTAATCAACAGTGGTAATGCAATTTTTTTCTGAATACTTACTGTGTACAATGAGAGAATTAATCTTTGATGAGGAGCCTAATCAAAAGCCTTCTGAAAATCTAAATACACTAGATCATATGTCTTTTATGTACTCATTGTTGTTGCTTGTTTAAGAACTCAAGTTGGTTATGCAAGACCTAACTTTTCTTCACCCATGTTGACTATTTCCAAGAATTATTTCCATATATACTGATGGAAACAAGGAACGCAACCCATCCTCCACACTCTAGCCCTCCCGTCTGCGTGACACAGGCTGAAAACTGACTCATCCATGAAGAGGACCTGATGTCACTGCTGACGAGTCCATCACAGCCTCTAATTTGGCCCAAGCCAGTCAGGTGTGACGTCTAGGAGGTGTTAGCAGTGGGCCTGCAGCGTGGAGTCTTACTGTCCTGTCACTGATTCGGGCATTGTGTCTGCTGGCAGTTTCTGCAGCAGTACAGGTGGCAGATCTGAAGCTATCTCTCAGATGGACCAGTCTGATGTGTCGGTCCTGCTCTGGTGTGGTCACTCGAGGGCGACTAGATCTTGGACGGTCATCTGTCCTGCCAGTCTGCTGAAACCTTCATTGTAGTCTTGTCACAGTGACAGTGGAGCGGCTTACTCCATAGTGTCTGGCAACACTGGCACATGACATGCCTGCAGCATGCCAATGGCCTTCTCCCTTGCTTCTGGTAACATTCAAGGCATTATGGAATGCACAGAAAACTGACTGTGTGACCTTTTTCTTGCAGTGACCTAAGCTTTGAATTAAGGCCTTTTTAAAGGTGACCTGACCTCGTTGGGAAAAAGTGCACCTAACGAGCTTTCGTGTGATTGGCAAGTTCTTGTCCTTGGGTACTCCAGTCCTCCAGTCCTTGGGTACTAACACTGTCCTGAGAGACTGGTAAAATAGTTGTGTCTATGTCTTCCGAAATAACATCTCATTTCCTTCAGTACAGTTAATAAATTATTGTTGGGCCCTGGAGTTTAATTTATCTTGAGCTTTTCTAATACCTAAAACATATATGCTTCTTCTGTTCTTATACTGTTAAATAAAGAACTTGCAGTACATTTTCTCTCTGATGCATGTTGTTGACTTCTTCTTTGTGAACATGATAGTGAAATACTAGTTTAGTACATCTACCATTTAATGTAAGCTAGCAGTGAAATAACTGATGATCAAACCGAGTTAATGTCATATATACTGTGTTCTGCAATGTGCTTCTTATCTTTTGTGCACATATTTTACAATACATTTGTATGAAGAGACCTATTATAAGTACTAAGGTCTGGTGACCTTATGAACTAATGTTATCGCTGTTGCCTGTTCTGTTCAGATTGCTTTATAATAATTATCAAGATATTTATGGTATTGATATGGTATGACATGGCATGGCTTAACTTGGCTTTAATTTCACATGAAAAATTCATGTAAGCCTGAGATGTCCTATACAGTATTTATATAAAATACATGTACTGTATTACATACATATTTCTTTCACATATTATTTTATTTAAATTTAAATTCTGAATAGTGGGATCTCTTAATCCAGATATTATTGTAAGAATTGTATATTACTTTGCTTGTTTGCTAGGTAAAAACAATACTTCCTGTTATAGCTTGCCTTTTTTCTTCTTTTCAAAACAGTAGAGAAAAATAGTTTATGGTTGATGTGAACTTGAGTTGTAAGCAATAAGTATGTGATCACATGTATCTTGTAGACATATACTGTATATGTGTGGGTTATATTAGGTGTAACTTTGTAAGCTATAATAGATGGCATAGAAACTTCAAAAGAAGAGGGATCTGACTGCTGTACAATGTACCTGTTTCAACCACATTCTATCAGGAATTTCACTTAGCCAATCCAAATTGAAAAATTTCTTCTTCAACTGTTCTATTGTTAATAGAAAATATGTTTAAGATTATTGCCTTTCTGCATGATCCACGGCTGACATGTGGATGGCCAGATATTCTTCTCCAGAATTTGAAGATATAATGATGAATTAATGATTCCATCAATAACGGCAAACCATGTAGGTCCTGAGGCAGCAACACAACACACCAAGCCATGATACTCCTTCCACCAAGCTTCATGGCAATAATGACGTACTTCTGCTGGAAGGCTGTATTTAGTTTTCACCTAAAAAAAGTTTGAAGTTCAATTTTGGAACCCACTGTTCAAATGAACATTCTTCCAGTTGTGACACTTTAGTGGAAAGACTCGTCGTTGTATATAGCGGAGAAGACTCGCCTTACAATGTGACTACACACCGGCACACCACTCGCTCCCTGGCTAAGGAAAAGAAGCACTCTGCCAGTGCTCAGGCAGTCCACACACACTCCTCACTATTACACAGTGGTCTTCAGGTTTGTCCGTGTGCTCTTTGATGAACTTGAGAGGGGCAGGAATTTTCTTTTAAGAGAGCAGTGGTTCCTTTCTGGCTATCCTTCCATGAAATCCATTCCTGTTAAGTCTTTTCCTGATGGTTGGGCCATGAATATTGACATTAGTCAAAGTCAGAGAAGCCTGCAGATGTTACATGTTACTATGGGGTTCATAGTGACTTCCTGGATGATTTTCCAGGTTTTTCTTGAGATGTTCTTGGCAGGACAACCTGTCCAAGGTAGAGTTCCTGTAGTCTTTGATATTTATCATTTGTATCTTTCTGACAGTGAATGCACAGAGCCCCAAATGTTCATAAATATTTTTTTAAATATTAATCTTTCTCCAGACTGATTGGTATTAACTAATCTTTTTCTGAGATCCTCTGAAATCTCTTTTGATCATGGCAAGACATGTTTCCACTAATCTGTATGGTGAAGACCAAACTAACAAGTCTCTGCCCATTATATAGGATCATTATTTTATATAGGCCCATTATATATATATTCTTTTTACTTATTACCAATATATTTAACCACCTGATACTAATTACCCCCAATAAATTTATGTTGAGTAAACTGGGGATTCACTTTACTTCACCGAATTATGTAATGTACAGTGATTTTTTTTCACCCTTGTACACCATTACATCTCAAAAATATTTAATTGGCCAATGTAAACCATTTGGGTATTTAAGAAAAAAAATAAACGAGCTTAAATTTAATTTAGGTAAGTAGTTGCAATTCCCTTAATTACAGTATACTGGGATAATTCTATACACAATATTTTTTATCAGCACTTTATCTTCAAGCTTGGAAGAATAAAGAGCTCTATATTTTTCCTATATTGTATACTGAAATAATATGCCAAATAAATTATCATTATGAAAATTTGAAATAAGATTACATTATTTATTGTTAGTAGAATATACAAATATTTATATTGTATATAAAAGATATATGTATGACACTTCAATATTGTAACGCAACAGGGGTTCAGGCGGGCGCCCTTGCCGCATTAGGTCGGCCCCTAGAGAGCTAAAGATCTCTCTTTAGCTCACCGGGCTGGGTCCCTGTTGAGTGACGCGGGAGTCCCGGGTTCGAGCCCCCGTCAGTGCGGGGCTGACCTAATGCGGCAAGGGCGCCCGCCTGAACCCCCGTTGCGTTACATTGGTGTCAGCAGTGGGATGGGATAGCCCTTCACCGGGGACGGCGAGTTAAGCGGGGGAGAGTGTAACGCTTACGGCCGACAGGTACTGTGTAAGAGCCGGCTTACCAGAGCAGGTGACGTCACCGCCCTTCCCTGAGATAGCAGGACTACAGCTACTGGGCTGTAGAGAGATCTCTCTTTAGCTCACTGGGCTGGGTCCCTGTTGAGTGACGCGGGAGTCCCGGGTTCGAGCCCCCGACAGTGCGGGGCCGACCTAATGCGGCAAGGGCGCCCACCTGAACCCCGTTGCGTTACAATATGTTTTACCACACTACGGTCAGGCATGTGACAGTTTGTGGTATAGCTGTAATAATGGGTGTCAGCTGATTAGAATGTAGTTTTGTACCTCCATGTCTTCCTGCTAATTAGAGTCTTTTCAAGAGATGTCATAGTTGCCCGTTTAATTTCTTGTTTGTCCTTTTACGATTAATAAAATCATGTAAGTCTCAGTTAGTGCTTAATTGATACATCTTAAGGTGAGGTTTAACTTCTATAGGGTTACTTACCACAAAGGGGCTTATAAAATTAAAACGTTTCTTACCATCTGATTATATTTTACTTATATATTTGCTGTAGTTTGTTGTACTTTGTAGTGGTTTTGAGATTGATAAGATAGTACACAGCTTGTTAAATGTGTGAAATATATTTTATGATAGTAAATAAAAACCCAGTGTCATAACTTTAACATTCCAGTATCAGTCAGCAATTAATTCAACTTTCTAATACCAACGTTCTACATCCAATCTGCTGGTTTTGTCATTGTTATTTATATTTATACTGTATTTAGTATGGTATTAGGAAGTATGGTTTTGGAAACAATTAGTAATGCAATTTTACACAAGCAGCTATACAGTATGTGTGCACATGGAGTGCACTTCTAAAGGAAAGATACAGTAGTGCAATTTGCCTTGCAACCTTGTCTCATCCAGTTATGAAATCTGTGCAGCAGTGCTTAGGACCAGGGTTTTATTACTATAATTACTGCCTCCTAGAAACCCAACTCTCATCTGGAAATCAGCAAAGAATTCTAACACATTGAGCTAAATTCTCTATTATCATTCATAGCTGAGTATTTTCTTGCTCAGATTCTTTCTCGATACACAAAATACAAATTATTTTGTGAATCGAAGAAATGATCTCCTTGTTACACTGTAAACAATTAGAGTGCTCTGCATCTGTTTTATATACCCCCATCAACATTTGTGTTGCGAAACTAAATACGTGCTTCAAAATGGTCCTTTTACTTTTCTGTTGCTGTTTTCTTATAATGTAGGATGGCAAAGTGTTTTGCTATGATCAACACATTTATCATATATTGAGCGTTGAAGAGTACACAACAAGAGATTTGCTACAAATAAGGTTTAAAAATAGCTGACGGCAGTTTATTATTGTGTTGCATTGTTGCAGAAAGTGTTTTGAAAAATGGCTGTGTGGTAGGTATGAAGATTTGTGCATGTTTATAATTATGCATTACAGTGTTTAATACAATGCGATACTGGGAGTGGCACATTTGCTAGCAGTGTTGGGGCCCTGGGGTCAGTTCCAGTACTGTGGTGCTATCTACATGATGCCCATTCTCAGGTACTCTGGTTTCCTCCTGAAACCCAAACACATACTGGTAGTTAATCAGCTTCTGTGAAAATTCGCCTTGGAGTGAGTGTGTACAGGTCTGTGTGGACTGGTGCCCATCAGGAGTGTATCCTGCCTTGCAACCTGTGCTTGCCAGGATAGGCTTAAACTTCCCTGAATTAGATGAAGTGGTTAGAAAATGGATGGATGGGAGATCTTAAGCACTACTCTAAATTTTAAGATGCTTCCATTGTGAGTGCAGACACATCTTTCTCAGGTGAAACCAGTCTGAAGTTCATTACCAGAATAACAATATTAAAAAATTCAACAAACAAGGCTAAGGGATTGCTGTCACTTATTCTTTTATGCATACTGTCTTCATGCAGAAATTACAGACATAAAAAAATACTATATTAATTTCGACAAATGGATTTATGCGTATAACACAGAAATCATGAAAACCAGCAAAGAATTCCATTAATATGGTAAGGTATTTCTCACTACATTTTTCCTCAGACAACATAGTCTGTTTCATTGTTGAAATCTCAAATGTGACTTGTTTCAAATAACCAAATATTCCCTGAATTTTGTGAAAGGGAAGTGTTTATTTTCTAAGCCCAATGTGAAGTAGTGAGTGAATAATATTTGAATACTGCCTGTTAATTGGGAACTAATCTGCAGAACGAGGCACTGAAGGGCTGAATGAGTAATTAGTAATTAGGAAATGGAGCTGAAAGGAAAGGCACTGAGTGGAATTAGTTGCTCCTCTGAGCTAATTAAGAAGCTTATAAAAATGGCTGGGAGGAAAAGATTTCCAGTCTGCTTCTAGGCTTCAGCCTTGAAGGAGTGAGTGTGATAGAGACAGTTACAGAGGAGTTCTCATTAGTATCAGATTAAGCTGGTTTACATGTCTGTGGGATTTGGTTGGCTAGGTATGCTTAAGACAATACAGCTTAGGCTGTACAGAGGGGTGTCACAGGTTGTAGACAGGTAGACTGAGTAACAATTCATTTGCCTGCCTCAATGGAGATATACTGCCACTGGCAGTGCACTGCAAAGAAACGGGCTTGGTCAGCTGGCTGGAGGTGATAGTGGAATTGTTTGGCAAGGTATCGTCTAAGACAAAGAGCAGCTTGGATGGCATAGGTTGACTCCTGAGTACTGCCTGTGCATTACCATCAGCAGATAGATGGCCAGTATCAGAGATGAGAGCAAAAGGACCACAGACCACTGCTATTGTGTCAGGGATGCAAGGTTTGTTTACAGAGAGGCACCCCTGACCAAACAGGATCAGCTGATAAGGTCAGCTATTGGAAAAAGTTATTGGTGAAATCTTGTACTTTGGGAAGAGTAAGAGCAAAGTGTTAAATTGAAAGAATTTTGGTAAACATTGCAATTGGGCAACAAATTTAATAAAATTGAATACTCTTGTGCCTTATGTTGCGTAGTAAATGAAACAAAGTGTATATTAAGAACAGGGGTTCATCAGGTTGAATATTCTAGTGAATATTTAAAGATAACAAAATGTAGAGTTACTGGGATGATAAGAAAATTTATGTGAATTGCTGATAGTTTTGGGATTGTGGTGACTTGTGCTGGTGTTCATCATACCTTGCATACAGTTACAATCATTAATTAATTAAATGATTCAGAAAGATGTGATTACTAAATAATAAAACAATATTTCGAAAAGATGACGACTTTTATAAAGTCTCTCCTCAAAGATACCACAGTCCTGGAATCCTGTTATAGAAAGAAATATATATATATATTTGAAAACACTAGTACATTGGTAAGAGAAAAAATATTGAGCAGCAGTTTTTCAAACTTAAAATTATTCATCTTAATTAAAATTATACAGCTATTTATGTACATTATCTGCCTTTAAAATGTATTCAGACCCTTCCTGTGGTGACCCATTTTGTGAAATTTCAAAATGGTGCATGCTCATTTTTAAACTTAATCATATCTTCAGAATCTGAATGCTCTGAATGTTTGTTTTTAATGCTCATTAGCCTTCATGGTTAAACTTATGCTCGATATCTCTACCTGACTGAAGGAACTTACAAAGACAGATGTAATTATTCAAAAATTATGTGAATCATTATTCAACCATTCAACTAATTGTGTGGCTGGTAGGATCGTTTTGTGCAAATAAATTAATTTAGGTTTGCCATAAATAAACAATTCTGACCTTCCTATCATTATTTCTAAAATATATAATTTTTATTTCACTAAAAGTGTACTAAAAGTGTCATGATTGCATACTTTAACCAACATAATATGAAACTTGTGTAAGGGTATGAATATTTAGCAAGGCACTGTACAATATATTTCAGTCTTCTTGGGTAATGTGTCAATCATACCAGAATTGTTCATTATTGAACTATTATTGTTCAGTATAGAATCATTGTTGTTCAGAAAAATTAAAAAAAAGTAAAACGTTTAAAGTTACGATTTTTATATAATCTGGTATATTATTGCAGGTATTTAATAAGTCATTTGCTTTGCTGCTCTAGAGTATTACGTTGAACATCTTACCTGATGTCTTCTCCATTTAGGAGAATCTATGCCTTATTCTTCCACTATACTTGATTCACTCCTTGGTTTCACTGGTACTTCACTTTTAATTAGTGGTGTCAGATCTTTTAGAAAAAAAAAGAAAGAAAATTCACAAATAGTGTTTTTACTTCCTTAAAATAATACATTTAATAATATACTTGCACATAACTTAACCTGTAGTTAATAACATATTAGCTAGACTCTCTTACTGTATGCTGTGCTGCAATGCAAACTATATTGCTTTTAAATTAATAGAACACAGGCCTAAATTTTAAAGTTCCTCTGGAGGTAATAATGTTTTTTTAGAGTGCATACCTTCAAAGTCTATTAAAAGAATCAATTCATCATTTTTCATGTAGTTTCGGCGATAGAGGTCACTGTGAGGAAAAATGCCATTCCATCCCCAGGTCCAGCTTCGGTAGCAGTCACAGGTAGGGTCATATGTCCCCGTTTTTGAAGGATTATCCCAAAACAGCAAGTTATTCGAACCTAAAATCAAAGGACTCCTTAATATTCTTGGTATTTTAATTTTAAAAATATTTTTATTTTTCATAGAACCAAAGGTTAACGATGGATTAACTCAGGTCATTCGGTCAATCTGTGTCTGTCAAAGCGGTCAATAAAATCTCAGATTATTTTTTATTTATTACATCGGTTGATCAATCATTCTCTGGTATAACAATAATTGTTCCCAAATATTGTCTTATTCCCCAGATTCTGTCTCAGCTTTTTTTTTATAATCCTTGCTCACCTGGTATGAGCTGCTTTCCATTGGTGGTGAAGCTCCTGGCAGATGACAGCCTAAATCGGATATCAGGGTCCTGGTCAACCACAGTGATTGTGACTTGTCTGTTTCCTGCTGGCCACTCCAAGGCAGCATCATATTCCCCACTGGTCAAATGGAAGAAAGCACCTATATATCCATCTGCATAGGAGTTAGGTATAAGCTGTATCCCATATCCGTATCCCTCAGGGCTGTAAAAACGAGGGCTTTGGATGTAATTACCAACAGCAGATGTTTTAAGAAGACTGGTGAAGTTTTTTATCTGCCACACCCCACTAGGACAGCGAGTCTCTATTAGGTTGATATCATCAATAAAAATCCCACCAGTGGACTGAGTTGGGTCTCCTCTGATGCCTTGAAATGCATAGCGGAATTTAATGTCGGCTTTTAGGGGCACATGGGCGATTTTCCAAGAATGGTCTCCATCCCCTGGAAAGGGTTTGAATACAGTTATTGGTGAACATTTATGAACCAGTTTAATGTTTGTAGCTGTACTATCATTTGTCTAATTACAGTTCATTTATTGAAATGGTTTCAAGATATGCAAGTAAAACTGCTACATAAACCCAAAAATACGAACTCTGTTTAAAAAGACCACTATTCAGTGCCAAAAATACATTGTAACATCGCACTAAAGAAAATGTCTTTTCAAAATGGGATGTCAAATCATAAATTTAAGTCTTTCATATCTTAAATCATTAAAATATCTCCAACAATGCATACATGCTGTATGTCAACAATGTAAACGGTTTATTTTGATTTTCAGAAACTTTGCTGTTTGTATTGCACTGACCTGAGAATGTTTGTACTTTCACTAGTTTCTGGACATTTCCTGCCTTGTCGACCATTCTCACCCACACAACCAGCTTGTCCTTTGGACTTCCAGTCATTTTGTAGAAAAATTGGAGACACTGCAGTTTTCTCTTGGGATATAGTGTCCTTGACTCCAGAAAGGCAGACTCATCTGTCTGCCCAATTTGAGTGTTAAAATACATGAAAAATCCAGAGTCTGCAGAATTGTAAGGAAAAACATCAACAGTGCTCTTTTTTTCCATATAATAATTACAAATAATTTTTTAATAAATGCAGATTCTCCAAACCTTCCAGATTCAGAGTTCCAAATGATCCCTCTGAGTCATTATATAGATTCATACCCGCAATGCTTTTATGATTCATTGTCTTTGTTTAGTTTTATTTTGTTTTTCATTAATGCAGTACATGTGCAAGGCATGGATGCTATGTTTTTTTTATTTCCAGGTTTAAATTCTTTAACAATTGTTCACCCAGCTCTCTGTTTTCAGCTCATACTTACAAACTTCTGGTTTTACCTTTGCACTGGCCAAGGAGAGTGTGATCTTCGGCCTGGGGTGTACTCTTGGTATGGACCCAGTCATCGTCATCATTGGGATTCTGGATCATTCCACAGATGTTAATGTATTCAAATGCACACTGGTCCAAGAGAGTGAGAGATGATGCTAAGAAAAAAATGTTACAATATATGTTCTAAGTCAACATTTTAATTTTATATAAATTTATAAACTTTAAATAATACATAAATTAACAGAAATGTGGACTTATTAAATATGCCTGAGAACACAGTTCCAACTTGTCATCACAGTTCTGTGCGAAAGGAGTTCTAATTTGTTCACTCTATTCATCTAAATGTATCACAAGTCCAACAAATTCTGCAACTTTGCTTATGTCAAAATTTATTATAAAATGTATTTATATAATTAGTATTGGAATGATCTTTTTTTAATTCCTTATATAATTCCTCTGCCAAATCAAAACACATGTTCATTTACAGTATGTATTTATATATGAATGAGTACTCACAGCAGTTATACATGCGATTCAACCTGAGTAAGTCAAGCTTGCTGAAGTCCAAATACTGTCCAATGACACTGGTTAATTCTGGAATCTTGGCAGTAATGCTTGGAACTCCTGGATTCTTGTTGAAGGAGTAAGCCCCATAATGCATGATAGACTCGTAATCATAGGGTGTATTGAGGTCTGTTATGAAACTGTCATCATATTTAACAAAATTATGTTCCATGCCTGTGAAATAGTAATTCAATAAAATTATAATTAAAAGCATATAAAGAAGTTATAAATATAAAGGCTGTACATAGTCTCTTTCATTCAAAGATAGAAAGTGTATGTTATCAATGTAATTTGTGCTGATGCGTTCATATACGTTTGATACAGAAGTATATGTACATATGCATATCATACATAAAAGCTGAATATTGATACTTGTTTTTTCATTCTTAAAATGAGTTCTGACACATGCAGTATAAAACAGAACAAGTCAAGGAAATAATGGAGAAGGTTTTTGTTTTCTTGTATACTTAAAATGTAAAGTACTTCTGCAATACATGTGCTATTATGCATCGTATTACAGTGTGTATCCTAAATCGTTATTAGCATAAATTCCATAACAATAGGCTAAAGTTTTTAAGCATTTTAAACTGCATTTTTAAGAGATTATAATTTGGTATTATCTGACATGGGCTAATAAAATTTACTGTGTCACAAATAAGTGGTAGAGTGCATTGTATTGAATTTAAAGAATCCATGACCCAAAATTTAAATACAGTCATATCTGGAAAATGATTAAAATGAACTGTATTAGAAGCTCACCTGGAAGTACTTCATTCCACCAGATATTGATGTAATCATCACGGTCAGTGCGTGATTGCTCATGGTAAAACCCCAAGGCATGCAGTAGCTCATGTTCAATGGTCGCTTTGTAGTCGCATCCTTCACCAAGTGACAACTGCTGTCCTGTCTGTAAATCCCCAACCTGAGACCAACACCTACATCAAAACATTAGGCCAGTGAATTCTACGTACCTGTTGTACAGTTCACTTCAGAATTTTTCCACTCCTATAGGGACAGTTCTAGCTGGACTGAGGATGGAATCATTTCTGAAATCTGAGTTTAAGTGTGTTTGACAACAAGTACTTTACTCTGGATCTGCTGCAAGCACTGCGTTTCTTTCTCCTCTTGGCCTGTGCCAAATGGAGCTACATCAGCTTCATATGACCACCTCATGTATCCACAACAGTTAGCATGTGTGGCAGAATAGAGCAAGTATTAAGTTTGGAGTGCTGAATCCACAGTCATTGGTTGCACAAGTTCTGTATGATCTTATTGTATTTGTACAGAATGTGTAACAATTTCATTGCTTCATAGTGCAGTCAAAATGTGAATGCATACAGTATATACATTACTTCTTTTGCTTTTATTATTCTGACAAATATCCTATTACTATATTCAGACAGTTTTCCTCTTATTACTAAAACCTTTCACATTTTAAGCATTTCTGTGATCCAAAGAGTAGATTTTACATACCCATCTAATTTTTCAAACTTTATGAAGCTTTTTTCTCCTTCATAAGGTTTAAAGTCCACACAAGACTTAAGTCGGTACATTTCAAAAGCCTGAAAAATTACCCCTTTAGCATTTAAGTCTGAAAGATAAAAATATGTATTTATATGTAAAGCATTCAATTACATATATTTAACTTTTTACTTTAAAACAATTTACATTAGAAAAAAACTAGTGAGTATGTGAAATAGAAAAGCGTATGCTATAAAAACAGATCGGGCTGAATACAGATCCCATGAAAAGCCTTTAGTGTGAGTTATGTTATGTTTAGCTGATACTTTGTGATAGTCAAAGTGATACTCACTACCATCTAATTTTGTGTGGACAAGGACAAGGGTGTGCCACTTTCCTCCAGCATTCCAAAAATGTCTTGGTTAGATTGACTGATGTCTCTAAACTGTCTCTAAACAAGCACATTGTGCTTGTGTGTTTGTGTGTGCTTTTTGATGGACTGGTCAGATCATCCAAGATCCAAGATGATCATCCAAGATGTGGTCCCACCTTGTGCCCTGTGTTTCCAGGATAGGTTACCATAATCCCTTATCAGAAATAAGTGGATTTCTGACAATGGGTGAATAGATAAACAAGGGGGAAACAGTATTACGTTACAAAATATTTTCAGATACATTTTATTACAGTCTAAAATGCATATTGAAAGTTGGCCTCATTTTTGTGCGAGAAGTTAAAAATTCCTACAGTTTCTATGAACTTGGACTGAGATGTACTGTATGTAACATTTACTACAATAACATACTCTTTTTAAATTTAGCTTCCATATTTACAAATTAATATTTACCCAGACTATCAGCCAGAATATAAGGAATGGGAAATTTCCATCTGTAGGCAGGGTTTATGAGAGCATTGCGACCACGCTGTAAAAATAAATACATTACATATTATTAATTATTACACTTACACAATAAAATAAACTTTTTTTTATTACGAGCTGTAAGATATGGTTATCATTTACAATTAAAATAAGACATTCTAAAACCATTTCAAGAACAGTAGAAAAAGAAGCAACATAAAGAGATGTACTGCTACAGTCGTCAGCATGTGCTGAATTTGATAATGGACTTCCAACTGTTATGCTGGGCAGCCCCATTACTTTCTGGCAGTAGGACTTACACTCTGAATTTTGCAACTTCGTTAAAAACCTGTTGACCACTTTCCCAATTAATAGTTATATCAAATCATTAAGGTCTGTGTTGGAATGAAAAACATACTTCAAATTTGCATGTCAGTACTGAGCTACCCTGAGATAGCAACTGGCAAAAGTCATTGCCATACCAAAGTCAAGTACAGACCTTGAATTAACAATTACAGTATATGCCAAGATACTGAACATAAAGGTCTCTGAACATCTAATGTTCCAGCTTGTAACCATACAAGCCACTCACCACTTATATAGAAAATGGCTTACAGAAGAACTTGAAGACATTTTTGTACTATTGGCTCTCGTAACTACCTATGACACATTGTGGCACACAGGTGTATTTAAATAGGTATTTCCTATTTAGGCTGTGAAAGCAACTGTGGACTGTAATAGGCAACTCAGAATCTAACCTTAAAATGTTTACAAATGCACATGTGGAAGACAGGACATTAGATTACTGTAGCACTGTGTGCTGGAGTCAGTTCTATACAAATGATCTAGGTCATGTTCATGTTCAAGTTCATGTTGACAGCATGTTTTGCTGTGCTGTTTAACCTTCATCATTCCATTTTCCTGACCATGAGCTCGTGACCACTTTTAAAATTTGCTAACTACCATAGCAGAACGCATACTAAAACACTATGTATCTCACCCTCTGCCATGCTATAGTCAGCACAGATGTGCTGTGCACCTGTTTGGTGCTAGTCACTAAAATAAATTAAAAAATGAATAAATCACTGTTTGCTTCTACTCCTGTCTCCTTGTCCTTGCTGACCTCACTTCTCCACACATCTATTGGCACCGAATAACTTGCAAGCTGGTAAAAATCTTCCAAGCGGCTCCTCAACTACTACTCTACAATAATTGGCCTTTATCGTGCTGCATACCTGACCATGATTGGAGACACAAATTGGACCGAAAAATAGGAATAAATGGAATTAAAGAACACATTCTTCATGCCTGGTGACATACATTGACCAAATCATGGGTGCAGACCATTGTGCAGTCAATTTTCACTGCTGGGTCTATGTACTCTTTGTGAGGTCTTGGGGAAATGTAGACAATTCTGCATATTTTGAGGGCTCTTCTTTCACAAACCTCTGGGGCTTTTTAATAATACTGAACTCAAAAATGAATAAGCTATTTCTTGGTTCCACTGTTTTGTATTTTAGCAAATATCTAAAACACGGTAATTCACTAATTTATAAACAAATAAACATAGTTTGTAAAACTACTGCTCCATGATAGCTCTTCAAAATTTGTTGAACACATTCATCCTAGAAAGTATTGAATTCAGTTATTTAAGATACAGTACAGTTTCAACACTCACAACTGCAACAATACTACTGATGTATCATGGCCTTTTAAACAAATGGGTTTCTATTCCTAGTGTATTAATTTGACTGGTAATCAAAATTAGTCAGATAGAGCAAACTAGAGATAGAGGTATGCAAAATCAAGGTTCTATATATTACAGTTCAAAGTAATTGCAGTGATGAAGAAGGCTAGTGAGTTACTGTATGTATTGTACAACCTAATAAACCTAACCTTTAACATCCAGCCAAAGGGTGGCTTATTCACCAGTTTTATTAATTTATTTATGGGGCACTTTAATCCTGTCAATGATTCTATGCAGAGGTCCATCATTGCAAAATTCTTTTACAATGAATTTTAAAATGCTGACATCAATAATTCAATAATGTGTCTGATTATTAAAAGTTATCTAATCAGTATTTTGGAACTGTTATGCAGGATTTTCAAAATTAATAATTAAAAACCAAATATGGAGGTTTAGCTCATTACATTAAAAAATGTATTCATCCATGTATTAATGCATGACCTTGGGATCTTTGGCTATTCTTAATCTAATCTTAATGCCTGTGGGAACAATCTTAGGTTTCTTCACTGTTAAACATTAAAACACCTAAGGAACACCTAAGGAAAATTATTTATGTGTGTGAATATTTTCTAGATAAAAGCATGGCTGCACTAAACCAAAAGACTTTTGGAGCTTGATAATAACTGTTTTATTATAGATCTCAAATGCCCATGCATGGTAATTGCTGCAGATGCTTAAAATAAAATGTAACAATTACACTTGTAATCACAGTACAGATACTCATTATTCATTATTTTAAAATTGTATCGCCTTTTAGTAAAGCCACTGACACTACAAATTCATTTTCATATCATAGATCTAGTGATATACAGTATGCTTCTGAAATTAAATGTGACTATATTTTTAAATGCATATTTCCATGTCTTGTATATTGTTATGGTTTGCGGTTAACTAATCATTTGTTGTTCCCAGCAAAATTACCTTATTCTCTAGGTTTGATACGGTAGGTATTGTCTAAGTGTTTACACGGTTGTTCTTTGTCCTTGATGCAATTAAACATGGTCAAAAATACATGGGACATTTTTTCTTATACTGTATATTTGCAGAAAGGCTGATTTCCTAGTTGTGTATCCTCAGGCTAAAAGACATCTCTCATGTTTTAGTCGTTGAATGGTTTAAATATTGAAAAAGGATACTATCTGCTTAGCTTTATTTAGAATGGTTTAGTCTGGATTCGAATCCTTGTTTATTACAACACAGGTTCCCTCCTTGCCTTGTTTACATCTCAATTATAGGGAGAATTCTCAGGTTTTGCAGTCTATAATAAAACAGGACCTTGATACTCACAGAACTGTAAAAATCTGTATATAGCCTGTTATATGCTTAGTATTCCTGAGTTCAGAGAGTAAAATTAGAATTGATATTTTCCTGTAAAGCCAGCTGGTGTCAAAACTTAATTTTGGTTGTGATAACTCCTAATTTTATCATTTTAACATCCCATTTTTTATAACAATATTTACAGATAACATATGCATAATTTGTAATTCAGGGGTATATATCTTTTTGTTACTACTCCTGAACAAAGATACATGTTTATTATTTAGAAGAGTAGTCCATAATTGTAGATGACTCTTATGAGACAGTACTGGTCCTATTATGAAGATCAAGAAGTGTGAAACCTATCGTAGAGTCACTTACTCTTAATGTGTTATTACAAACTACAGTGTCAGCTAATAACAGCTTATAGATTTCATGTACTGACTTATGCACAATGTGAAGATTGTGTACATTATTGGTTACCACATTCTAAAAAATATCATTGTCATGCTGCTGATCACAGTTAAAAAAAGGTAAGTTTAATTTCTATTATAAAGGGATGGATTATAAAAATAAGTTAAGGAATAGAATATCTTCAGTATTGAAGAGGACATAGATTGTGATTTAATACAAGTACTTAAAATCCTAAAGGTTTTAGACAAGTCAACCCAACCTACTTCAGAACAAGCAGTGGAAAAAGGGCCTGAGGGGACGAGTAGAATTAATAATGTGCACACCCCCTCCTCAGGCTTGTTCTGGCTTTTAGGCATGAAACATGGTTTAGTTGGGTGCTATAGAACCCTAAAGAAGTCTGGTTTACGTTAGTACTTCTAGTTTCATAATTCTTGTTTAAAATAATTGTAATTTATTTTAACAAATATAGTTTTAGAATAGTTTTATAGTACTTACAGGCAATGCCATGTCTCCTTCAACAAGTGCCGTTTTGGATGCTGTTAAAAATATTTTTAAATCATCACAAAGTTTTTTTCATTTTATACTGGCTTTTGAAGACATTTTATTCACACGGGTTTATTTAATAGTGACAATAATAATTTATTTTAGCCTAAAGACTCCACAGCCAAAACTTTGTGTTTCTTTTCTTCCCTTTTCAGCATGGAATAAACCTTAACTTGTTTCTTTGCAGCTTACACATGCTGGTGCAGCTACTTACTTGAACATTTATCTAAACATATAAAAAAATTCAGTTAAACTAAACAAATCTGTTGTGTACTATACTACTGTATATACATAATCATGGATTTCTAAGATCTCTTTAATTTTATCTTTTGATACTTGATAAACAATTGACGTGGGTAAAAATGTAATAATAAACAATGTAAAAAGACTTACCCCGATTAAGGAAAGGAATGTCATATCGTTTCTGTTCCTCATCAATTGCAAATGCTGGGGGGAAAAGATGTGTTTTTATTTAAACCCTGCATATTACTGATAATAATAAAAAAAACTACAATCACAAAAAAACCTTTACAAAAAAACAGTTTCAACATTGCATATACACTGTACACAAAACAGCGTGTGAGCACATCTATAACATTTACTGTAAGATTTTTAAAAGCATGTCTGTCAATATACAGCATGACAGCATTATTATATAATATTTTTCACACTTATATTCAAAGATATTGCACAGAATAAAAATATAAAAGCATTAACATACATTTTTCTCTAGATGTTCGTCTAATCTGAAAATAAATGAAAAAAGGTTATTAAAATGAAAATATTGTGGCAGCTATTAAAATTCTTAAAGTACAGTGTACACAATTTAAATGACCTTACTGTGAAAGCAAAAGAGAAGGTGAACAGTCCCACAAAGCTGATGAATCTGAGAATTTTCATTTTGTAGTGGGGAGTCATTAAGGCTGACTGGTATTAATAACAATTGGGGATGCTTAAATACCTTTTCAGAAAAGAGTACTTTGAACTAAATGGGATATTGATAAACTGAAATATAAAAAAATGATTGTATTGCCATTTACTGATAGCAACCTGTTTGTAAGGTTAAGGTCTAAATGTACAGGTCTCCTGGTTTTACTGCTGTTTGGGTCATACCAAAGTTCAATAACCATAAACTGCTTAACACTCCCCTGCTCCAAAACAATCATTAGCACTATACACTATGGTTTACATATATGCATGTATATTGTTAGGTAATCTTTTCCATCGCGGATGGAATTCTGCAGGTTTAAGAAAGAGTAATAATAACAATAATAATAAACTTTATTTTATATAGCACCTTTAAAGGTGGGTTCTTAAAGCCATGACATCAACAATAAATAAAAGAATACACAAGATAAAACACAATTACAATACACAGAGGAGACCGTGGATGGTGGTACTAAGTATAGTAGGAGCAGAGGGGTAAAGAATGGAACCAGTTAAGTAAAGGATCTTCTGAAAAAGAAGGTTTTGAGTCTGGATTTGAAGGAGTTTAGAGAAGGTGACTCTCTGATATCCTTGGGGAGAGAGTTCCAGAGCTTGGGGGCATAACAGGAGAAGGCCCTGTCACCCATAGAATGTAGACAGGCTTGGGGGAAAGTTAGGACACCAGGATTAGAAGAGCGAAAGTTGCGAGGTGGGGAGGTGGGCGATAATAGTTCAAACAGGTACTGAGGTGCCAAGCCATGCAGAGCCTTATAGGTGAGCATGAGGATTTTAAAGTCCACACAGACTTTGACAGGAAGCCAAGGCAAGGACTCCAGGATAGACGTAATGTGATCACTTGCACTAGACCTGGTCAGGATTCTGGCTGCTGACTTTTGGACATACAGTACTGCAGTAGATTGTTATGACCCCAAGTGTCTAGGGGTAAAGGGGTGTAACATTTAGGATAATTCTTTTGAAAGCAGGTGGGTTCTGGTGAGGGACTAGGAAGTGTGATAACAAGGGTAAGGAACTAGAGTGGTGCCAAAGAAAAGAAAATAAACAAAATGGAGCTGGCTAGGAAGGTGAGGGAAAGCTAATCTGACTACAAAAGAAAACCCGAAACACACGGTCTTCGGAGTCTTCAACACCCTAGCTAACCTCCACTGACTACCCAAAACCATACAAGACAAACGGCACTCACCCATACTAAACTAGTTTTACTAACACAAAATCAACTAAGTGTGTAAAGTGTACCCAACAACCTAAACTAACTTTATACACAAGTTCACACAAAAACACAAGTGAACTAGGAATACAAATAAGGGAAAACGAGAGTAATCAACAGGAACAGGGTACAAAGAACACAAAAGTTGAACATATAACACTTTAGGGCAAGGTAATGGCAAAACAAGGATGAACACACAAACAAACAAAAGTGCAAAGAAACTAACAGAAACCAACAAAACAACAAAGCCGAAGCTATACAAAAATACACACACACAAAGCAAAACAACAAACCAACAAAGCCGAAGCAATAACCAAAACCAAGTAGGACCGAAGTCAAACGAAAGGCCCTTATCTTCAGAAAACCTACATATTATATGCTGAATAAGATGAGTTCTGATTGGCTGAGAGCTGATTGATCATGATGTCATATGGAACAGTGGTGTAATGGTGGGCCAATGGGGAAGGGAGAACAATCAAGGGTCAGCAGTGTGGAACATAAAAAAAACACACACAGACTACACACTGGGATGTAACACAGATTTAAATACCCCAGCGAGTAGAGCATTACAGTAGTCAATTTGGGAAAACACAAATGTGTTGATCAGCTTTTCAGCCACAGTTAGTGATAATACAGTCTAGCGATATTTCTGAGGTGAAAAAAAGATGTTTTGACAATATGCTGCACATGTGGGTAGTATGTTAAGCCAGAATCGAATATCACCCCAAGGTTTTTCAATTTAGACAGAAGCTCAAATACAGAACCATCTACAGATAGGGTTACAGGATTGGCTTCTGAGTCACTTCATAAGTAATTTTATGAAGTGAAATCACTGTCCTAGAGTACTGTTCAGAACTTGAGACAGTGCTTTCACTTCATAAAATGATTCTATCAATTAAGTAACTAGTCAGCAGCTATATCACCCTGCAACTCACAACTGGCAACCCACTGAAGCCAAGAAGGTGTGAGCCTGGCCAGTACCTTTATTAGCTTTCCTGGGAAAACTAAGGTTGCTGCTGGAAGACCTGTTAGTAGGGCCAGTAGGTGGTGCCCACCCTGCTGTCTGTGTGGGTTCTAATGCCCCAGTATAGTGATGGAGACACTATAATGAAAAAAGGTGCCGTCCTTTTGATGAGATGTAAAACCAAAGTCCTGATTCTCTGTGGTCATTAAAAATCCCAGGGCATTTCTCGAAAAGAGAAGGGGTGTTACTACTCTAGGGTGTTACCCCAGCATCCTGGCCAAATTTCCCATTGGCCATTACCCATCATGGCCTCATAGTAATCCCCATCTACGAATTGGCTTCATCACTCTGTTCTCCTCACCTTAGATAGCTGATGTGTGGTGAGCGTACTGGCACACTATGGCTGCCGTTGCATCACCGATGTGGGTCCAGATTTGGGTAGAGTAGGAAGGAAGATGATGGTGGGGCCTTCCTCCACTGCTCTCTGTAGAGTTCCTGGAGTCCTCACCTAGGTGCTGTGATGTGGCAGTGTTTCCTTCTGTTTCTTCTGTCTGTATCTTTTTGTCAGACCACTGACGGGGGCTATGAATCCCTTATCTAGCTAGAGCTCAGGACTTGATATTGGTAGTGTGTATTGGGAGTGTGTGGAAAGGGCCTTGTGATGTCTTGGTTGTGGGCACAGCTAACAGCTCATGGCTCATTGCAGAGGGTAACAATGCACTGTGTATTCAAACTGTGTTCTAGAGCACTCCTCTCAGTCTGAGGCCCAGTTAGACCTGTCTTGCAATCCCACATTACTTCTGAACTGAGTGGTACTTAACAAGCATCTGTGCAAGACAAACCTTTGATCAAAGGAAGGGAACAATGGGAAAAATCCATCAAGGGAGACACTGGTCATTATACTACGTTCTACTGTCCCAGAAAAACATAGACTCTATAAGGCCCAAACAGTCCAACAAGAGAGATATGCCTTGCCTCCTAAATAAAACAATACAACCACATTCCACAAATTAGGAACTCTGAATTTCCCTTCATTCTGTCCTTCATATCTTGTCTTTCTGGACTGATGATGACCCTTTGAGTTTCCAAGAAATTAATTAACTAGAGTAAACCAGAAGATGTCCTCTGGTCTTCAGCATTTACCAGTCCTGCAGCTGGTTAAACTACCTATTGGTTTTTAAACTCTAAGAACTGCAAATGTTAGCTTAACATCTTTCCAGCGCTAATAACTGAAAGCTTTCTGCAGTCTTTCACATTACCTCTTTACTTTCCAGTTAAAATATGGCCCTCAGTCCTCCAGAGTTCTTTGAAGATGGATCCAATCCCAATCAACACTGGAGCGGTTAATAATTCCACAGATGCTTATGTACTGAAAGACACACCAGTCCAACAAAGTGAGAGAAACTTGATATACCACATTACACTTTTTAACACGGTATACCGTAATAAAATTAAAGTATAGTGAAGGACAGTGTGAGGATGTCACGCCCTCTACATCTAGAGGGTGCTCCTTCTCTGTCCTGTTCCTAGTTTCCCTGCTTTATTTGTTCTTCCAGTGTGTCTCATTGTCTGGGGCTATATATTTCTGCGTCTCCCTATCTTCCTCGCTCGGCATTGGGTTCAGATACCTTGAGCCCGGCGCGAAGCCCCCGTGTTTGCTCTGTTCCTGCCGCTTCGCATAGGGTCTTCCCGTCATGCCGGTCTATCTCCGCTGCTAGCCTCTGGCTTCCATGACAGAGGAGTTACTACAGTAAGTTACTGCAGTAATAACAAATATTCAAAGCATTTTCCAAATCAATTCATGGTATCACACAGATTACCATTGTAGTGTCACATAAAATGACAGAGTCCTGATGTTGGTGAAAGAAGAGTCATTTATTAAGCTTGCAAGCAGGAGAGTAGCTTCCCACAGCCAGTCTCTCCAAATGGTTAAAGTTAGTCTTTTTATATAGTGTAACAAAGTATTAGCACATACATCATATGACTTGCTAACTATTGACTCAGTATTTTCCGTTCTTATGATGGTCTAACAGAAAAGACCTCCTTATGGCACTTTGCCAGAACTCAGCATTCACAAAACAGGATGTTACAAGTTCCACATTGACGTTATGTGAAATCATCAACGGACAGCACTTGCTTTACGTTTCCTGCTGACAGGCAAAGAATATGCAGCTTGATCTTTAAGAGATAAGTTGTTAAAAGCATTTATTCTGGATTCCTCACCATGTTATTATTATTTTCCAAAACAGAGAGTGACCACTAAATAAATATCTGAGTGACAGGAAAATCTGAGGCATGTGAGAAATTGCACAGGGATTTTCTTTATTCTCCAGCACAGTTCTGGTGAAAATAAGTAATTTAATTGATAAAATCGATAGACAAACAGGACAAATATTTATTAACAATAAACAACACAATTTATACAACACACAATGTTATACAATAATATATAAAAATGCCAATGTACCAGAGGCCTAAAGAGTTAGAAAGCCTGGATTTTACACCTGTAATCTGAAAGCACTAGGCACTGCCTTAACAAGCCAAAAAGAGAACAACTCTGCTTCAGTTTTAAAAAGAATATGACTAAATCTCCCTTACGACAACATGGGTGCTCAACAATGACTGGGAATCAATCCCCCTATTCTAAAAATGTATCACCAACTAGGAGAGAATATTTTTAGTCTGAGGATTCCACAATAAAGGAAATCATAGTTTTCTAAAATGAATGAGGGTAACAGACTCTCTAAATGCTGAGATTACAAAACCAGAATCTAGTCTCCAGCACTAATCAGAACAAGGTCCTTTTGAATGGCACAAGCTTTGAGGAAGAGGAGTGTGATGGGTGATATTCCTTTCTTATTCTTGTGTCTTCTCTATCTCATCTTTCTTCTTTTTTTGCTGTCTTCTGTAGCTATTTAAGGTTCTTATGATTTACCATAAAGTTAATTAACCAGAGTAAACCAGCAGGAACCCCTCTGATCATCTGTGTTAACCCGCCTCTTAGCTTAACTGTAGCTAGGTAAACACTTCAGATGACACCCATTGTCTTAGTCTTTCTGAATAAGGCCTCGAGTAGAATGTAAATGCAAACATTATAGTGTTTTATACCACTAGCTCCTAATATGTGTACCTTAGTAATTATTTCAGTCCTTCTGGGGATATAAAAGTGATATCCTGCCTTGTAAAAGACGTTGAGAGATATTGTACTTTACAAAACACTGTTCCTTTCTGATACTTGCAAAATATTATTATTAGAAATAATAAGATTACTGTTATTATCATCTTAATTAATACATTGCATGTATTGCCCTTCTATGATTTCAGCTTGCACATCTGTAATAGTATAGTTCATTATATTTTCTTATTTTAACCTTTGTGTGTAGCCATGGCTAAAAGCTTTAAGTAACAAACAAGAATATACAGTAATAACAACAACCATGAAAACAAGTAATAATTATTTTTGACTTTCCTCATTTCAAATAACACCTCACTTGCTTATTACATGCCCAGATCTTAAAATATTAAAAGATATTGAAAAATCGAATTTATTGAAATGTAGGTACTTTACCATTTGATTTGGTTGTAAAAAACGTTATGCAGCTTACAGAAACCAATAAATAAAATGAAAACACATAATGCCATGATGTCAACCTGATGTCTACATAATCATCTTGGTCAGTACAGACCTTTTCATAGCAGAAGCCCTCTGTGGTTACTTTTATTTTACTTTTACTCTGTGGGAGAGTTTCTGGCCTGTTTTCAAGTCTGCAACGTAGGACAAGTACCTAATGGAACTTTTCAGATCTAATCTTTTATCTGAGTTTATGCTCTATGTTCCTTTGTAGATGTTTATTACAATTTAAATATTAATCAAGTTTTTTTTTAACATCTATTCCTTAAAATTAAACTACACACCAAGAGGACACGTGAGACAAAAGCTAAAGCACTGCAAAATAATACAATTTGTTGCAGTAAGGACTACAGCATTATTTACATATCCCATTTAAGTGCAATAAACTTGTGAAAAACAGGTTAGCTATTTAAGAAGATTTAAAACATACATGTATAGAGGTAAAACTAAATTCTTGTGTCCAGAATGGTTTAGCGCTGAGCAGGACTATAAAATTTCTATGATGATTCAAATAATAACCAGGTAAACATTATAGTATATAATAAAATGTTTTAACATGTGGTGTACAATGACTTTTAAAAAAACTCTATAATATACCTTTAAAATTACAGCACCTTGGATAATTGTGATAATAATTGTAGTACTTCTTCACACTGACCCTAACCTGGAGCAATAAGTGTAAAATACATTACTGTCATTTTGCTTCACTGCAGTTTTTAATCAAGATAGGGTAGTTAACTCAATGCAATTCTTCAAAACTGGTTTCAAGAACTTTGAACTTTTACAGATGTTTTAAAGATGATTTCAACCTAATCTGGATTGCGTAAAAAAAGCACTGTGGTACACTGAGAGCATTTGTATGTGATACAGTATTTCAGCAAGTACTGAACACTGTCATTTACTAAATAAAACATTTATTTTTTAGCATTTCTATCCATATAAAACTTTATATACACATTTTTTTTTCCATTAATATGGTTTAAAATCTACACAGAGTTTAGGCAGTACATTTTTAAATGGATATACATGGCTCCTTTGCCATTTTAATCTGAAACACAAAAAATGGGACCACTGCTGCACTCTTGAACTGAATTACCGACTCATATAGGGGTGCTTCCTATAAGCATTTATTCAAATGTTTGTAAATACATTCCAAATGAAGGTAGTACACTAAGCTGTGCAAAAAACTGCCTTGCAGGAGCACAAATGGTAAATGTACCTTGCCTGAAGAACTCCTTGCATGGACTAACATCTTGATTAAGGTGGAGTTTGAACCACTGATGCTTTAGAGGAATGCGTGATCTGCATGTTAACCGGCGAACTTATGTTTCACATCTTTTTACCAATTCTAAAATGAAAGTTCCCTTAAGACAAATACAAATTAATGGCCAAAGTAGCATTGATAAAATATACAGTAATAATTACAGTTGCATGTTCAAATCTGAATTAAGAAATAATTCAGAAGTTTTTACAAAGCTCTAACATGAGTATGGTCAATGTTTTATCTTTGTTACCTACAGTAAATATACAAACAAATGTGACCTAGTTTTCCAAAATCACTCTTTTTCAAGATTAACCCTAAGATGAATTTATTGAGTGTGGTAAATTCTTTCTGAATAATAACAGATATTTCTGCAATAGAACAGATTTTGACCAATTTTCTATTCATAAAATGCATCCAATTATAATGATTGTCAATAAAACAAAGACACTCAGAACTAAGTTATAAATATCAGAAAAAAAACAATTATATAATTAATTTTATACAAAACAATATAATCAATTTCATAAGTTATATATAATGTTTAGACTCATGAATTTCAATGGGAACTATGATGGAACTATGCTGCTATGATGTCTACCAATATTTCTAAGGAAACCACAAACAGTAGAGCTCACAGTTGGTATTATTGTTCTCAAGTTCTTTTGCTAAGTATAATCTGTATATATACATAATACATCCCCAGGTTGAGTACTGTACAGTATATAGAGAATCTTCAGATATTTTTTTCAGTTTTGGTTTGATAGTTAATAACAAATGTAAAGTTCACAGGAACAGGTACAGTATGTCAATGATTTAAGAGTTTGGGCATTGTATTAAAGTTGAATTGGGTATAGCAAATACTACACCCAATTAAGAGAAGTTAAGGGAAGTGAAGAGGCTCAAGGAAGGTTTTGATCACTACCCTAAGCTCTCTGTATCAGTAAAAAAAAATGAAACCAAGAAGTTTAACCATCTAAAGTCGTCTCTGCTATGGAAGCCTTTTAGTGCCTGTTACGTCCCAGTGTGTGTTCTGTGTGTGTTTTTTCTATGTTCCACACTGCTGACCCTTGATTGTTCTCCCTTCCCCATTGGCCCACCATTACACCACACTCTCAGTATGACATCATCATCAATCAGCCTCTCAGCCAATCAGAACACATCTTATTCAGCATATAACATGGAGGTTTTCAGCAAGGAGAGGCCTTTCGTTTGACTTCGGTCCCGTTCGGTTTTGGTTTTCGCTTCGCTTCTTGTTATTGCTTCGGCTTCGTTTGTTGGTTTGTTTTGCTTTGTGTGTGTTTATTTTCGTATAGCTTCGGTTTTGTTGTTTGTTTCTTTGTACTTTTGTTTGTTTGTGTGTTCATCCTTGTTTTGTCATTACCTTGCCCCAGTGTTACATGTTCAAGTTTTGTGTTCTTTTGTACCCTGCTCCTGTTTATTACTCTTGTTTTCCCTTATTTGTCTTCCTGGTTCACTTGTGTTTTTGTGTGAACTTTTGTATATAAGGTTAGTTTAGGTTGTTGGGTACACTTTACACACTTAGTTGATTTTGTATTAGTACACTAGTTTAGTACGGGTGAGTGCCATTTGTCTTGTATGGTTTTGGGTAGTCAGTGCAGGTTAGCTAGGGTGTTGAAGACACCGAAGACCGTGTGTTTCGGGTTTTCTTTTGTAGTCAGATTAGCTTTCCCTCACTGTCCTAGCCAGCTCCATTTTTGTTTGTTATTTTCTTTCCTTTGGCACCACTCTAGTTCCTTACCCTTCTTATCACGCTTCCTAGTCCCTCACCAAAACCCCCCTGCTTCCAAAAGAATTATCCTAAATGTTACACCCCTTTACCCCTAGACACTTGGGGTCGTAACAGTGCCACAGAGATTTTTTTTAAAAAGATGTGACATTGTGTTTGAATGTAATGAAATACGAGAATGCAACTGTCAAAATTCAAAAACAATTCAAGGACTCTACACATATTACTGCCATAACAAACAGAGTAATGGACATACAGTATGAAGAGACTCCTACTGATGGTGATGTGTTACTGTCACGACCAACACGTAAGCGAGCTAATCAGCACCAGCAGCGGATTACTACTAACAAGCGCCGCCGCACGAGTTAACACACCTGCAATTGCTCTACCGTGCGGCACGCCGGGTTATTTATACCATTCTTACCTGATTCCCGTTGCTCGGTATTGAGTTCTCTACTTGTTGCTCAGCCTAGCGTTCTTACCCCTCTTTTGCCTTCCTGGAATTCTGCCTTCACCTTTTGCCTTCGGACTTCGGATCTCGTCTCGCCCCTTGGATTGTTTGCTATCTTTGCCTGTTTTGGATTTGACCCTGTAGCCCTCTTTTTGACCACGATTCTGTCTCACGTTTTTGGATTGTTCGCCACCAGTGCCTTTACCGGATCTCGACCTACCTTCGCCTTCGGACTACGACTCAGCTCCTGGATTTGCTCGGTACGCTTACTTACCTCCCTGCGACTCCTGCATCTGCATCGGATCCTTTTCACCTCTACAGAGCAGCGTTACAGTTACCAGCAGTATTATCTCTTTGAAGCACAATAGATTTTGCATGGACATGCAAGGTTATCTTATTTAAACACATTTTTTTCCAAAGTGCTAAAAAGCTTCCATACTTTCCTTGGAGGATAGGAGGTTATAACTACAGAATGCACAATGATCATGAATCACGTAATTACAACTGATACAAACTAAATGCATTACCTTATTTGTATTAATACTAAATTAGGTGTACTGCCTCATATTTTATAACACAAGAAGAAAAACTTTAGTATATTTAATAATGAAGCTTATAATGATGAGATTCTGACTTTACACTGACATTTCAATTTCAATTCCAGCTTTATTATCCCCTGTGGGAAATGTGTTTTATAGCAGAGTCCCAAACAACAATGCAACAAAAATCAACAAACATCACCAACAAAGAATACAGTGCAAAAGAGACAGTTAATTTTACATTGTTTAAGATTGCAGAAGGGATGAAAGATTTCCTGTGTTTATTACCATTACACCTGGGGACACAGAGTAAATTCCTAGATCAGAGGACTGTCATAGTAAAGGGAATGTGCCACAAACTATAATTCTTATAGCTTTCTTTACAAACCTCTATCTGTAAAGGGCATTTAGGTTGATCTGATTTGCTCCTTATCTCTACTAATTGTCCCAACCTATTACTATTTATGGTACTAATGTTGCCAAACTAACGCTAAGATGTTACAATAAATCATTTGTAGACAAATGATAAAATAGGCTGCAAAGGAACAAGTAATAGGTTTATTCCATGCTGAAAAAAAGAAGAAAGAGAACACATTTCGGCCGTGGAGCCTTCTTCAGGTGTGAGAGAGACAGGGCAGTCTCTCACACCTGAAGAAGGCTCCACGGCCGAAACGTTGTGTTCTCTTTCTTCTTTTTTTCAGCATGGAATAAACCTATTACTTGTTCCTTTGCAGCCTACGCATGCTGACGCAGCTACCCACCTGAAATGATAAAATAGTTCTGTCTACTACAAAGAAGTTGAGTTTCCTAAGAAAACAAAGTCACTGTCTGTTGAACTCTTTTTATAAATGCTCTTCCAATATTTGTCCAGTCTTAGGTTTTTGTCTATGACCAGCATTGCAAAGTACCTGGAGTCATTGACAACCTTCACAATATGGTTGAGGAGTGTTTCATTTTTCCTCAAATCGATGATTAGTTCTTTTGTTGTCAAAACATTTGTAAACATTAGTAAAATCATTTCGTAAAGGACCATGATGATATTCTGGTTACCTTCATAAGCTGACTAGGGCTATGCCATCAGCAGACTAAATGAGATGTCAATCGTTGGTGTAAAGCATTTTGAAAATAACAATATTATAACTATATACTGTATTCTAACTAATAACAATAACAGCAGTGCAAGAAAACCCATTTCCACAAAGGTCAGAAGGTTTTTACATGATCAAAAAAGCCAGTATATAGTGTATACCAAGCTGCTTCTGTCTAGTAAGATACTGAGCATCAAAAGAGACTTAATACTTATGTGACAAATTCACAAACATATTATTTATTTCTATGAAGGCAGTGACATTTAATTATACAGACATAACAGGTAAATTCTTTATACTGAGTAACATTCATCAACAGTGTCTACTTTGCTAGTAGATAGATAGATACTTTATTGATCCCGTGAGGGAAATTGCAGTGCAACAGCAGCTTAACACACACAACACAGCCACAGTGTAACGAATTATATAATAATAGTACAATACATACAATACAATACAAGAGTTACTCACAGTCCGGACGCACAAGAACAAACTAGAACAGAACAGTACACAGAAAATCGTATCACACTCATATCACACATATGAATATAAATATAGATGTAACTATAGATATAAATATAAATGTATTGCACAGGTCCCTGGCATATATTGCACAAAAAGTGGTTGTAAACGGGAAAAAGAAAAAGAAAAAGAAAGAGAACAGATGTAGCAGTAGATGTGTAGATGCGTTTAGTCCAGAAACAGGTCACTGTCGATGTTGCCTCTGCCAAGACGCAAGGTGGATGCGTTGTACAGTCTTATGGCAGACGGCAAGAATGACCTCCTGTAGCACTCCCTGTCGCACCGTGGATGAATCAGTCTATTGCTGAACGTGCTCTTCATTCCTGCCAGCCTGTCAAAGAGGGGATGGGAGAAGTTGTCCATGATGGCCTCTAGTTTGGACCTCATTCTCCTCTCAGCCACTACCTCCAAGGAGTCCAGGTCAAACCCAATGACAGAGCTTGCTCTCCTGATGAGCTTGTTCAGCCTTTTGGAATCTACTGCTCTAATCCCAGAGCCCCAGCACACCACTGCGTAGAAAATGGCACTCGCTACCACCGACTGATAGAACATGTGTAGCATCTTACTACACACATTGAAGGACCTGAGCCTCCTCAAGAAGTAGAGTCGGCTCTGTCCCTTCTTATAGATGGCCTCGATGTTCTTAGACCATTCCAGTCTATCGTCGATGTGCACTCCCAGGTACTTGTACGAGTCCACCATCTCCACGCCACTCCCATGGATGTAGACAGGAGTAGGTTTGACCTTTTTCCTCCTGAAATCTACCACCAGTTCCTTTGTCTTTGTCACATTCAGTTCCAAGTGGTTCACCCCACACCACTCCACAAAGCTGCTGACCAGTCCTCTGTACTCCTCCTCCTGCTCACCCTTGATACATCCCACAATTGCAGAGTCATCTGAGAACTTCTGCAGGTGGCATGACTTTGAGTTGTACTTAAAGTCCGAAGTATAGAGGGTGAAGAGGAATGGAGAAAGAACTGTCCCTTGAGGTGCCCCTGTGTTACTCACTACCTGTTCAGACACACAGTTCTGAAGTCTCACAGACTGTGGTCTGCCTGTCAGGTAGTCAGTGATCCACGAGGTCGTGGAGGCATCGACTTGCATCTCCTCCAGCTTCCTCCTTAGAAGTAAGGGCTGGATGGTATTGAAGGCACTGGAGAAGTCGAAAAACATGATCCTTACAGTGTTGCCAGCCCTGTCCAGGTGTGAGTAGGCCCTTTGCAGCATGTAGATGATCGCATCCTCCACACCAACACTGGGCTGGTAGGCAAACTGTAGGGTGTCCAGTGATGAGCTGACCAGGGGTCTCAGGTGGGATAAGACCAGCCTCTCCAGTGTCTTCATGATGTGAGAAGTCAGTGCAACTGGTCTGTAGTCGTTGAGGACAGAGGGGCGCCCTTTCTTTGGTACCGGGACCAGGCATGATGTCTTCCAGAGCACCGGGACTCTTTCCAAGCGCAGGCTCAGGTTGAACAGTCGCTGGAGCACTCCGCTCAGCTGATCAGCACAGGCCCTCAGAACTCTGGGGCAGATGTTATCTGGTCCTGTGGCCTTACCCTCGTGCAGCCTCTTCAGCTCCTTCTTCACCTGGTCAGCTGTGATGGTCAGCCTGGCCTGGGGGATGGTGCTCATACTGCTTTCAGTGCTGCAGGTGTTAATGGCGGAGGTGTTGGAGAGTGGCAGCTGTGGGGGATGGGTGGGTGAGTAGCCGTCGGGGGTTGTGGCTGTAGGCGGCCATGTTTGTGGGGGGATGGAGGAGGTATTGGGCAGTCGCAGCTGTGAAGGGTTAGGGAGCGTGTGGCAGTGGGGGGATGGGTGTTGCGCCACAGAGGACCCAGAATCAAACCTGTTAAAGAACTGGTTCAACTCGTTGGCCATCTCCAGGTTCCCTTCTGTTGCACCCCCAGCCTGTTTGAAGCCAGTGATCTCTCTCATGCTGCTCCATACATCTCTCACCCTATTCCTTTGCAGCTTGTCCTCTATCTTCTTTCTGTATGCGTCCTTGCTCTCTCTTAACTTCTGCTTTAGCTCCCTCTGTACACGCTTGACCTCTTCCTTATCTCCCCTCCTAAAGGCTCTCTTCTTGTCATTCAGAAGAGCCTTCAGGTCGCTGGTGATCCAGGGTTTGTTATTGGAAAAGCAGTGTACGTCTTTGGTGGGGATGGTGTTATCTACGCAGAAGTTAATATAGTCAGTGACACAGTCCACCATACTGTCTATGTCGTCCCCATGTGGTTCGCACAGCACATCCCAGTCGGTGGCCTCCAAAGCACCACGTAGATCCTCCATAGCCTCCTGAGACCATCTCCTCACAGTCCTCATGGTCACAGGTTGGCGCTGGACAATAGGCGTGTACAGTGGTGTAAGCAAGACAAGGTTGTGATCTGATCTGCCAAGGGGGGGAAGGGCTGTGGAACTATATGCATCCTTAGCATTGGCATATAATAAGTCCAGTGTTTTGTTTTCTCTGGTCGGGCACTTAACAAACTGGTGGAAAGTAGGCAGAGTGGTGGAAATAGATACGTGGTTAAAGTCCCCTGAAATAGCTATAAAAGCGCTTGGGTGCTTTGTTTGTAGCCTGGCTGTGACTGTGTTTATGACGTCACACGCTACCTCTGCATTTGCCGTAGGTGGAATGTAAACAACAACAAAGATGGCGCATGTAAACTCCCGCGGCAGATAGTACGGACGCAGTCCTATGGCTACCAGTTCGATGTCCGGGTTGCAGACGCGCTCCTTAACATGAGTATGTCCAGGATTACACCATCTGTTGTTTACAAGCACCGCGAGCCCCCCTCCTTTCCTCTTACCGCTCTCGGTGTTTCTGTCCGCCCGCACCGTCTGAAAGCCGCCGATGGTAACGTTCGAGTCCGGAATAAGTTCCTGCAGCCACGTCTCGGTGAAACACATGATACTGCATTCACGATACTCCCTCTGGCTTCTCACCAATGCTCCCAGTTCGTCCATCTTGTTCACTAAGGACCTCACATTTCCCATGATGATCGAAGGAAGGTAGGGTTTAAATCTCCTTCTCTTCGCCTTTCGCGTCGCACCAGCCCTACAGCCTCGGCTTCTCCTCCTCAGCTCCTCCGGCACCGATGGCTTCTCTCCAGTGAGTAGAGCCGGACGCGCTAGCGCGATCAGCTGGTCCCGCGTGTAGACAATGCTTCTGTGGCTATCAGCATTGCAACTCGATAGCCACAGAGGTCCAAGTATCAGAAAAAACAAGAAAAAGTTTCTCAGCTTCCTAGTATCCATCATGTTGTGATCGCAAATCTAGTTGCCGGCAAAGGTATGAAGAAAAAACACTAACACACTAGCATTAACTAACTGAAAGAAACAAAAAGACAACAAAAAGACACAGAGCTGCTGTAGCAGGCTGCCACTAACACGGCGCCATGGCAATATCATAGTGTCATTCTACATCGCCGAAAGTAATACAAGCTGTACATCTCCAACTGTTCCTGCAAGAAAACCCTTAAATGTCACTTTTTTTCAGTCCTGGAAGGAAGAATAGACCAAAATTGCTAAAAGCAAATGTGAGAGACTGATAAACAATTACAGGAAACATCTAATTGAAGTCATTGAGGCTGAAGGAGGTGTCACAATTTATACTTGTTAACACAAGAATATTTATGGTTGCATAATTTTATTCAACTCATCCAAATTTCTATTGAACTTTAACAAAGATCTAATTACCTTTTAAATCTAAAATATATGAGAATAATAACCAATCTAAAGGGCTTGCAATGTTTTTCAGGGTACTCTAGTCCAATAATCAATAAGCTTAAACCCTTTCATATTGCCACTGATTTAGTTACCATATTGCTTTTATTACTCAATGCCATAACAGTTAGAATAGTGCTATTCTGTCCCTACATCTGTTTGGAATAGAAGATTAGCAGCATAGGAATTTCAAGTCACCTCTATCTGTAAGGTGAAAAAAACATTTTAAGTGCTATGTTGTGTCAGAGTTAAATGCATAAAGTAACAAAATAATGAGCAGGATCCTGATATTGAAAGAGTTAATATCACAGCAATTCAATTTCAGGTTTCTAAATATTTCCTTGTGTTTAAATCCCATTTTATTAAAGAACAGTGGTTATAATCTACTTTTCAACAGCAATCTGAAACATGAAATGAAGAATTTTAACAACTGTTTTCACTCCGATTCCTCTAGCTTTTCAAAGTTGTGCCTCCCTAGTGAATAAGGGGTAAATATATTTCTAGTTTTGTAACTGTAATGTAAATCTGACTAATTTGAAATATGTTTGTTGATCCTTTATATTTTGAATACATTAAATTAACATACAACATTAAATTAAGTGTGCCTCTCTGTTAAAAACCAGCCCAGTATGTTTCATGTCAATTACAATCACTGCATACAATTTAAATGTATAATTAAATTAAGAAATACAGAAAAGGGAGAAAAAATGTTTTACTGTCAGTTTAATTTAAAGCATGAAAATCCTTTAACATTAACCACAAATATTTTTCTTATTTTTGGTTAATATTTTGCTTGCTAAAAAAACAACTAAACTATAATGTCAGACAGGTATAATCCACAGTTGAAGTGCAGGTCCATCTATTTTAATGTCATTAAAAAAGTATGTAGTGTATAAATTATCTCTTAGTTTTCTGTGTTCTTGAAGAATGCATTCTGAGACTTGCAGTAAGAATTTTCTTTATTGGTAAACTAAATTTTGGATCTGTTTTGTAGGCTAATTTGATACCTTCAGTCTTTTTTAAGATTTGGCCTTGGACAATTTTGTTTTCTTCCATTTCTTTCTTCTTTTCCTCCCATTCTTCATCTGTGTCATCCAAAGGTGTGCCCCTTAACTCTGCCATTTGCCGAAAGTCCCTGGATTCAACCTCTGCACTGTAAAACAAACAAAAACCTGTCGAAAGACACTCATATACAAATAAAACCAGAGTTATCAGGAAAGTGGACTTTGTTTATTAAATGATAATGTCATCGTCTTTGTATTTTTGATGCATTCAGAGAAGCCAAATATCTGATAGAAAAAAACAGCAACCTATTCACCACCCAAGTTCTTTAAATATTAATAATAATTCCTAACACTTATATGGCGCTTTTCTGGACACTCCACTCAAAGCGCTTTGCAGGTAATGAGGACTCTCCTCCACCACCACCAATGTGCAGCATCCACCTGGATGATGCGACGGCAGCAATAGTGCACCAGAACACTCATCTGCTCACAGCAGCTATCAGTGGGGAGGAGAATTGAGTGATGAAGCCAATTCATAGATGGGGATTATTAGGAGGTCATGTCCGATAAAGGTCAATGGGAAATTTGGCTAGGATGCCAGGGTAACACACCTACTCCTTTCTAGAAACACCCTGGGATTTTCAATGACCACAGAGAGTCAAAACCTGGATTTTACATGTCATCCAAAGGACAGTGACTTTTTACAGTATAGTGTCCCCATCACTATACTGGGACATTAGGACCCACACAAACCACAGGGTGAGAACCCCCAACTGGACCCACTAACACCACCAGCAACTGTAGTTTTTCCCAGGAGGTCTCTCATCCAGGTACTGACCAGGCTCACACCTGCTTAGCTTCAGTGGGTTGCCAGTTGTGAGTTGCAGGGTGATATAGCTGCTTGCAAAATCATGACCACAGATACAAAGGAATAAGACCACTTTCACAGATAGATAGTAATGATGATACTAGCAAAAATTTAATGCCACAGATACTTTATATACTTTAAAGTTGATAATAAAGCTGACATTAAAATTGTGAATAAAGAACATCATAATATGGTGTTTGGAAAAGCAGAGAAGTTATTTTCATTTAAGAAATAACCCTGAGTATTTAAATCAATCAATTGTATTTTTACATACTGTAAGCATTGTGTGCATGATATTTAGCTGCTCATTGTAAAGTGATAAGATGAAACAGAATTAAAAACAAGTCACCTTTTGATTATTGTAGATCTTCCCTATTATATATGCAGGCAACATGGGTCATGTTGCTGATATAGTATGTACAGTATATGCAAAGAAAATGCTGCTTACATTTCTAAGAACTTAACACAGTCTTTATGTCCATAAATTGCTGCCAGCCTTATAGGCTTGTCACCAGAGACGTCCTCCTTATCTATTGGGCCATGCAGAGAGTGCAGCATTCGGAGAACCCCTAGTCTTCCTGATTCAGCTGCAAAATGTGCTGGAGTCCATCCAGAGTCAGTCCTGAGGCAGGGACGAGCCCCATTTTCTATCAATATCTTTACAGTTTCAGCCTGCCCTGAAGAAAAACACCACATAATTAAAAATTACTCCACACAATACAAGGCAAATTACTGTTGGGAATTGTAGAAAACTTGCTATAAACTTGTAAGTGCTGTTGTTTTTGCTCACAGCAATGCAAAAAAAAAAGATGATTTCATCGTTAGAGATCTCATTACATAGATTCAGATGATCTACTGGAGATTCACTGGAGAGGCCCAGCCTAGCAGATTATAAAGGTAACCATCTAAAGACTTGGAAACCTTAACCATGATCAACAAAACAAATGGCATGTTCAATTTAAAAACAGAGTGAAATTTATTTATAATGATGGTATCCTTCAACCCTCAAGGACCAGAGTCCCCCCTCATTTAACAGAATACTTGCATTAATAGACCAATAATTTAAACTATTGTTCTTAATCTTTAAATAACGGGGGGTTAGGGGACAATGCATAAAACTAACTTGATTTAAACTGTGCAGAATCAGGGTAGGAGAGCTCTTAATCTATGGTTAATTTATGCCCTCTAGAGGGGATTTTGTTCCATACTCTTCTGTTACAAAATGTACAGTTAATGTTGCATTTGCTAAGCATGCTAAGCATAGGTTTTCTGTATTCTTTATAATAGCCTAAAACAGGCTGTTGGTTTTTAAATTAAAACCATGTGTCATTTTTTGCATTTTTGTTTCTTTATGTATGTTTGTCATATAAGGTACTGAACATTAAAAACAAATGCACATGGCCTAGCATGTTTTCACTGTACTTTAATTTGTACTTTTACTGTAGGCTACAATTATTCATTTTCATTCATTTATTCATTTTCAAAGACCATTTATCATGATTAATTTTATTCCAAAGCCTGGTCGATGCAATCAAATCAAACTGTGTAATAACAAAGAAGAAAGCAACATGTCAAGAAAGATGGAAATGCTTACCTTTGGCTGCTGCCCAGTGCAGAGGAGTCCTACCATCCCAGTCAATGTCTTTATGGTTAGGATTACGTATATTCCTTTTAAGAATATCCTCCACTAGGTCATAATCCCCAGCTGCAGCAGCCTGGTGAAGCTCAGTCATCTCTCATCATAAATCCACAAAGCCGTCTTTTTGAAAACAAAAGTGTCATTATTGTTGTGTCCAACAAAGGAGACACGATCAGGGTGTGTATGAAGCAGGCATTACCTTTATTACGTGTGCACATGGGAGCCAAAGCCGATGAAGCACTGACTCAATTCATTGATACAAAAGGATGCTTTTTATACAAAATCACAAACAGAAAACCCACCCAGAACAGTTCCAGTACAATTCCAAGCCATATATGGTGTAAAGGCTGCTAGCGTTGGTACTGTACGTGATCAACTGTAAGAATATTTTTGGGTTCCTTTGTTTTTTGTTTAAGCAGGCAGTATGTACTTCTAGATTTTGTTAATCATGTCTTAAGCAGATATCAGGCGCTCTCAGTTCTGGTCAGGCTGCCCGAAGCTGGCTCTGTCCTTCATGTTCCAGGCACGTAGCCAGCTCACACTTAAGTTGCAGTTAGTAATTTTCCATAATTCTAGCAGGATAGTTAGTAAAATGATGATAGTAAATTATTTACAAAGTAAAAGAAAATTAGTGAAATAAGAGAAATAAATGTTTGATCCTTCATCATCAAAGTAATGATAACATGCCTGTAAATTAAAATAATATTATTTTACCTCTACCTGTAACTGCAATCATTTAGTATTCTTATTGATTGATGCTGTTACATCTTTAATAAATGCTTTTGTGCAACTGACCCAGTAGAACATAACTGTCAGTATTATTTGCCACTTGTTTTTATTAAGATTCATCATGTTGTAAATTCATTGTGACGTACTGCAGATCGTGAAATGATACTATGTAACCAAACTTTCTTGGCGTGTCAAACATTAAGAAGCCGTTCACACTGTCACTGTAAATGCCCCATGTACGACAGAATTACCCTTTGGTAAAAAAAAAAAAGCACTCACCTACAGACATTGAGAAATGAAATCTGTCGTATGTTCTACTTCAATAGGTTATTCCAGCCCGAACTCTGCTTCCAGTTGAATTTCTATACACCCTCCAGACAAATATCAAGAAGAGTATTTTGGGAATTTAAAGAACATCCTCCTTCCATGCAAATATACAGTATATAAAAGACCATATCCTTCTTGGCACTTAATGGATATTACTTTTCTTTGATCCAGCGTTTTCATTTCACTCGTATTTTTTGCGTCATGAGGTTAATACCGCGAAAGGCTTTAGAGAAGTACTGACTAGATATACTGTAGCAATCCCCAACTAACCAACAAGCTTGCAAACAGGTGGCCTAAATGTTAATTTCTACAAAGTACTACATGTGCCACAAAAACGTTAAACCGAATAAATGAATAAAAATGTATATTCACTAAATTACAAATTAAATCATAAATTACATTGCTCACACCAACACAGTTCAGACTCCTCTTGGTTTATCAGCTTGTACCGATTACTTGTTATGGTGTTATGGTGCAGATTATTTATTTCTTGCAAAATAAATCAGATGACAAGAGTTTAAATGGTAACATTTTGCTGCTTAAATTTACAAAATAATAATTTAGCCGCTGTCTCCAGCACCAGATTTCAGAAGCACAGACCGATATAAGAAGAAAAGGACGAGGCAATCAAAAATAAAAAAAATATCCCAGTCCAGTGATTTGTTTGGGCTGCACTCATGGTAACGAGAAAATCCCGTTCACGAGTGCTGGAGCCACCAAGTGTCAAAAAGCAGCAGAATACTGTACAATACAGAGGACACAAGATCTTTAAAATAAAAGTTTTAAAGACCGAAATAAAAGTTGATGAGGAGTTTAAATATTGTCATAGGTATAGCGCGTTTAAATTTCCAGAACATAGTTCAGTTTATCTATGCAAACTGTCGTTTACATTATTAAATATTTGAAAACAAAACGTCAAGATGCATAAAGTGCATAATCCCAGGATCTCCAAGAGGTACAAGAGGACGTGCAGCGGTTACTTACTAGTTCATTGCATTGACGTGGTTCAATGGCACATCCCTAGCTGGGCTATACAGAATCCTGTAGTTTCTAAACTGGTACGTAAACGACGTGACGACGACGTCGTTTTCATATTACAGGAAAAAAAATCTTATTATATTTAACTCGATTTATAATAAAATCCTCAGAAGTTAGTTTTGCCTTCCTCAAGCAAACCTGTTAGTCCACAATTTTTCGGTTCAACACATATCCCTTGCACAACCACAATACAGGCCACCCACACATTTCGCAAGTTACTGTACATTTTAGAAACAAGATATTCAGCCCGCATCTCTGCACTGTTTGCCGTCTTCTCCGATTTGCCAAGAACAAGGAAGCGGTGTCAGGCCCCTCCCTCAGGCAGTGGCAGGCCTGACTAGTGGGAGCACTCAGGCCAGTTGGTGAGAGACAGGCGAGTTGTTGTTGTGTGGAAATGATTGGGGTTCTCCCTGGAAGGTGGAATTAATTTTTACCTGACTTTATTACGGAAAAGTTCCCATTTTTTTAAGGAAGAATACAGGTATGCAAGTTGACACCTTTAACATGATTTTGTGAAAAATTTGCTATGCTTTGTCAGAATCGATGTGTTTTTAGTGAAGTCTATTAACTAGGTGTTTAGTCACATTGAACGTATGGGAAATGTAAATCAAATTTTAAATGCTGTTACTGGAGACTTTTTATTTGTAGCTCAGTTGGCAAGCTTCTCGTTATCGATTCCAGTCCAGCAGGATATTTTCTTATTTAAGAAAAAGGTAGCAGTAAAATCAGTCCTTCGCAGATGAAACTGCTCGTGTTATATAACTGAACCTTAAAACTATGTTAAATATTAAATGATTAATCATGTTTCTTGGCTTATAAGTGATGAGACATGTTGATAACTATTAGTACCTTTGGCGACATAGGTAAAATAATGTCACATTAATACATTGACATGATCAGTGCCACCGTGTATTGTCGTTTCATTTTCTTAGAGATTAGTGTAAAATGAATAAGTGAATGGAAGATGATAAACCTTTACCTTATTGTTCTAAATGTTAATAAGACTAACTGTGCAGCAGGGCATTTAACTAGTGCAATCTGAGTGAGGTACAGTGCCTTGCTTAAGGGTACAACAGCAGTTCCCACATAGCCAAAGTTTGAATATTGCCAAATAAAACTTCTGTGGTAATTTGAAGGTGCTTAATGGATGGCACTGTTTACTTAACATCATGGAAGAGCTTTAGAATACAGAGTTGTGTTCACACTGCTCTTGCATCTCATTGTACCCTAGAGGAGTTGTTTCATCCTGTGTTTTCGTATCTTCTCCACTGCCACTCTGCATCTCGCAAAAATGAACTTGTGTTCTGTGTAGGTGTATTTCTGTATCATTTGCAATTCTCTTATGACCAGAGAAAGTGGTCTCAGGAAATTTCAAGGCTGAAGTTTACATGTCTTTATAAAAAAAAAGAGCTTTGCATTTGAAAATTGATTTAAGACAGTTAATTTTACTGTAGAAAACTGTAGAAACAAGCAAAAATATAGCTTTTCAAGTGTTGCTACTATAAAAAGTTAAATATCTGCTTTGAGAATAGCAGATATAGGAGCAGAACAAAAATGTATCATAAAATATATATACCCCAAATAAATGACAGGTTATGCAAAATCATTCCGAGCTCCATTAGGGATTCATGTTACAAAGAGTTTTTTTTTTGCAGTCTCCATGTTTGTGTGTCTACAACATTCAGTATTAGCACTAATGTCAGAGAAATCAAGGAATTAGAAAGGGTTGCTAAAAAAGAGATTGGTGAGGTCTGAAAGTTTTATGATAGCTATTGTCTGCAGAATATATTATACTATTTGCTGTACCAATGTAACTCCCAATGTATTTTTCCTAGTATGTCTCAAGTAGTTTCATGTGCAGTTGTCGACTGAGAGTCATTTTGTTCTCATTTGGCAAAGTTCAAACATTGTGATCGTGAAAGGATTTAATCACTAAGCAAAACATTCTGAGACACCTACTGATGGATGGCGTCTTTGTTTGATAGGTTTGTAATACCAGTTGTGCAGTGGGGACATGGGTAGTATCTGGAGTACTTCCTTGAGAATTCCACCTGGAAAAGGACCAAATCATGTAGGGTGTACAGATCTTATGATGGACCACACACCGCAGGTAGGTTCACAAGATTTTTCTTGTTTAGTTCACATGTACAACAGAACAAAGCCTGAAATGGAAAAGTAAATGCAATTTCCTGGACCAGCAAGTTCCAAGAATTTAAGAATATTTACACATAGGAAAACTACAGTAAAACCTTTTTTTCAACATGTAAAAAGTAAAATGAAACAATCTTATCTAATATTTTCAGGGCATTTATATTTTTTTACAAATAATTTAGTAATGCACTTTTTAAGGTAGGCTAGATTAGTAGATAATTTTGTTACTATTAATCAGTTTTACTTTATAGTTCCCAATAGATGCCCAAAATTGTAATGAAACCTGATGATAGAATCTGATCTTTATTTTAAAAAGTAAGCTTGCATAACACATAACACAAAGAATTTGGAGGTTCTGTTTCACTGGAGATTTTGTAAAATGATGGAAGTTTTAACCATTGTCATTCTTTTTGGGAAGATTTGATACGGTATTTTTCTCAGAAAAAGCACACAGCTTTTTGTACACATAGATGAAGGACATGTCAAGACAAGAAGCAGAGAAAACATTAATTTAGCCTGAGAACTTAATACTGGATATGTATTTGGAATAGACAATGCTATTACATCAATGACACCACTTCTTGTCCTACAGACACTGAAATGGTGGCATGATTTTGTATTTGAAAACACAGAGCTATTTAAAATAGTATAAAATGCACAATCTTTTCAATGCACTAATTCACTCAAATTGGCTAACTTCATCAATAACCATAGCTTTGCAAAGTAGAACTTAGAAAAAGTTACAAAAATGGCTGCCAGATTGACATTTCTTTCTCCCCATTGTCGATACGCAGCCTTTTAGCAGTCAGATCTGCTGATTAAAAACCACTGTCAAAAGTAGTAGTGATAATTATACATATTCCTTAGTATTAAGTTAAATTAATGTTCAAGTGGGTAGGTCCTTGCTTGGACGCTTTCAGAAGTGTTCTGAGTTTTGTAGTTATTTTTATTATTAAAGACTCTGTTTAGGACTGGATGGTGGTGCAGTGGTTAGCATGACTGCCTCGCAGTGCTGGGTACTGTACTTTGCAAGAGAGGACTCCAGTCACAAGCACAGGGAGAACCAGATAGTACCCCAAGGAATTGAACCCCTGAGCCCCAGCACTGTGAGGCAGCAAAGCTACCTATTTTACCACCATTCCACTTAGATATCTGTTAAATATATCATACAATATAGAGTCTTACTTCAGTTGTTTTGATAATGTGAAAAAAAATGCTACTCCAATTTATTCAGTTCACATTTATAGTGTGATCTTATCTCACACATTTACATTAGGCTATGAAGTTGTTTATTTCATTAAGCAAATCATAATAATTGGAAACTTTTTCATTTAAACTTTTTAAATGCCACCACTTCTAAGAATACTTACAGATGTTTATTAATTACTGCAAAACATTTCTCAAGTGCCAAATGAGAAGTACAAATTGAATTCTGATCACCACCAGAACCAGACATGGGTTTAATGAGATACTGTACATTTTAATGAATAAAATGTTTCAAGTATTAAATATTTGTTCAAGGAACTGTTTTTTTAAAATAATATTCTTAGTTCAATTAAAATTGAAATTTACCTGTAAAGTGTTAATATTTTTTGCTGTGATTTTATCAGCATTGGCAAGCTACATAACTTCAATAAACATTTTATGTCATACAGTACTGTACCATAAATTTGTTGTTGGCCATTTTCAATGTGCTTTACCTTTTTTAACAGGGAGCTTTCTTTCGGCTATACTACCCTTGCGAAACACCAACAGGCTATGAAATGCCACGCTGGATCCCCAATAAAGAATACTTTAATGGGCTTGCTGACTTCCTGAAGTTAAACAGATGCCTGTCTGAAAGGATTTTTAACTATCTTTATGGCAAGCAAATATACACATTTTATTTGAAAAAAAGTCTGTGGTTTTTATGTTGCTTATGACACTAACCCAAATTCATATACCATACAAACCAGAAAAACAAAAAAAATGAAATGAAATTAGGAGAAAGTTCATCTTCTCATACTATGTAGTTTTTCTGCACTTGCTGTATAACCGATTCATGAACTTAAATTAGTGCTTCTGATCATCTGCAGATTGTAAATTCCAAACCTAGTAATGGATGCCTTAATGTTTAGAAGCAAAGGCTGCCGGTGTCCAGTGTTGGGTCTGTAATTTGCACTTGTTTGATGGGTTGAAGTTTCGATTTATAGGGGTCAATGAAGTAAAGAGATGGAATTAACCCAGAAGAAGAGATAGGGTGTTGACTCAGCTGGTCAGATTAAAGGCATTGTTATTGTTGTATTTTTAACAAACAGGGGACTTAACATGCTGGAGAGAGAGGGAATAAAAAAGGATACAATTTGGATCCATTATTGTTGTGCTCTGTTGCAGAATGAGTTACTTAAGTTAACACTGTAGTCCCTGTTTCTCATTTCATATATGCATTTATTAAATACAATCCAATTTAACACAGCAATTTAAACTTTGAAAATATTAAAAGTGAAGTCCATGTCAAAATAGTTTATATCAGTGGTTCTCAAACTGTGGTACACGTACCGGCAGTGGTACGTGGAGTGCCGCCAAGTGGTACGCCAAATGACCCTGGAACTGTGTCGTGTGCACTGAAAAATCGGGACGGGTTTTCATATTTTGTATTTTAATACGTGTCGAATACGCAGCGTACGTACTCCGATACAGTGCGCGCTAATACTTCAGTGGACATAAGAGATACTCTGTAATTCTATACCACTCTATAGGAATGCATGCTACGGACGCAAGTGACCAATTGTATTTAAAAAAAGCTACTGTATCTCCAGCAAATAGGGAGAAAGGAGAATGTGCATGATTTTGGAACAATGCCAACGTTGTAAACACAGGAATGCATAGAAATACGTGGTACGAACGCAGGTAATCTTGTGAGCACACGAAAGCGTGATAACAGAAAAATATTTAAGAACTGTTCTAATTTGAGAAAAATACACCGAGCGTCTCTGTGTTTCGCTCCCATGCGCATGAAATAAAAACTTTAAATAAATACGGAAATAAAAACGGAGACGCAGAAAAATGCAAGCTTGCAGATTGCTAAAGCAGGTAAGCTACACTATTTTTGAAGAACCTTATTTACCGTTGGCAAAAGAGCTGACACGTATTATGTGTAGAGAAAAAGCTGCTAAACAGCTCGACCTGCTGCCCCCCTCCCCCTGAAAGACACAGTCACTCATAGAATTATTGAAATGAAGGATTATATCAAAAGTACACTGATAGAGCGCGTTAAGATGAGCAGATGTTTTTCACTGCAATTAGATGAGTCTGTAGTCGATTTGGCCAATTTGCTCGTTAATGTTAGATACGAGTTTGAGGGTACGTCCTATGAGGACTTTCTGTTCTGTAAGACGCTACCAACAGGAACTACAGGAGAGCACATATTTCAGCTTCTGAATGAATTTATCGAAGTTAATGGCCTCGACTGGATAAAATGCGTCTGAGTTTGTACAGACGGTGCTAGAGCAATGACAAGCCGACATAACGGTGTAGTTGCACGAATTAGATAGGTTGCTCCAGAAATTAATGGACGCATTACAACATCCACCGCGAGACCTTTGCGTCAAGAAAATGCCTGACGATTTAAAATCTGTTAGACTCTGTTGTGAATTGTATCAAGGCTCGAAAAATTAATTCACATCTGCTTTACTCAACTAAACAGGCTCACCCCTCTCACTGAAATGGTGCTTTTTTATTAGTTGTTGTTAATGTTTTTTTTCTGTAAAAAACTTTGAGAAGCCACCTTTAAATGCGCTATATCAAATAAAGTTTATTATTATAATATTTATTATATGTATGTGTGAGTGTGTGTGCACGCGCGCTCATATTGGTCATTGAGAATTTCTGGGGTTCCTATGAGATGATGACTTGTAGGTGGTACTTGGATGCTTTGGTTGGATTAGGGGTGGTACTTGGTCCAAAAAGTTTGAGAACCACTGGTTTATATAATTAATATTTTAAGATTTATTTTGGAAGAAAAAAAGGTTTTGAAGGCTTTATTACTTTTACTACAGTGTTCAGTATAAAGTCTACACCACACAATACAGTGCAATACACTCCAGTTCACTGTGCTGTTATCTCTGGTATTTTCCCTTAGAGATATGCATCATTAAAATTGAGAAATAACAACTGGGGAAATTATAAGATGTTTCAACTCTCTAGACCATTTTTGTACCTTTGTCAGCTTGGTTATGAAAACTACTCTGTTAGTCTAATGTGTCCCCGTACACATTACATGAATATTTTGTAACTTAAAAAGAATGTGAAGTCCATGTGTGTATAACCTTTTACAAAAATGAGAATATTCTTTATTTGCTCTTTTGACTTATTTATAGATTTTACTAGCTTAATTACTATACTATAATTGTGCTACTGTAAATAACCATTATACTAATAGTGATAATCAGACTCCATATTTCAGTTTCATTCTATTAATGCAGTGCTTTTATTTTTCCCCATCAGGATCTTTTACAATTCCCACTGCATGGAATGCACCTTTTAAACCTGCAGACAAATATCCACTAATTATCTTCTCTCATGGACTGGGAGCTTTCAGGTATTTTTAGTCACTTATTTGTTCAATAGTGGTTGAACTGCAGTTGTTGAAGAGTCTTTTTTTTCTGCGACTATTGATTCAATTTTTTTTTTCGTTTTCACTAAACTAATACTTATCTGATGATATCAATAATGTGTTATGTTTCTATACAGTACTTGTAGGAGGAAATGCCTTGCTTGCTTTTTCGTCATATATCAGTACAAAATACAGAAATGATTGTCTTATACATTTTATGAGAATGAAGATATAGATGGTTTTTAATTAAACCATAAATCTAAGAAAAAGATGAAGCACACCATGAAACAATTAGTTAATATAGGAAATGAATACAGTTCTCAGGGTGTAAGTTAGAACCGAAAAGGTGTGGTATATTCTGCTTCCTTAGGTTCTTCTTACTTACAGTACAAAGACTTTCTGCATTTGAAATATTTCATGCAGATCTCTGTATACTGTATATATTGACTGCACCTGTCAATTGGATGAATTGAGCTGTAGTTCAACTGATTGCCAGTATTGAAAGTAGGCATTTTGTCATTGCAAACTTATTTGTAAATGCTCAATAAAACTTGTAAATTAAGGGGAGTGCCTTTTTTTTTCTTTTTAGGACTCTTTATTCAGCTATTTGCATAGAAATTGCCTCCCGGGGTTTTATCGTTGCCGCTGTGGAGCACAGGTAAACCTTTCAAGAATGTCTTTTCATCACAATTCAGCAATGGAAATATTACTTGGTTCCACATTCTCAAAGAAAATTATGACTTTGGGTAATAGAGACTAAGAGTAGTGCCTGGGAAGAGAATTATGCCGATTCAACAGTAGCCGTTGTTAAAGAAACATGCTAAATGTTTCTGGGTCATTGACTAAATTGAACAATGGCACAGGATACTCCGTAAATACAGATGACTGTGGTGTTATTTGTCTCAAAATAAGTGTGCTGGAGGTCTGCAGACAATAGTATAAACTAGGTCATCACATTTTAGCAGAATGGACTGCTAGGACCATATGGATAACATAAAGGCCCTAGTGTGATGTGTCATGTGTGATGCTGAATAACCTCACTCTGTAGAGTAATGGCTGTACTACACTAGCTACACTGTTCAGCTGTGCATGTGCTTTGTCACCATTTGAATGTACATAATGTCACTTAACATGACTTTAGTATGATTTGACAGCATGTATGATGGGGGGAAAAAAAAACAATTGTATCTACAACAACCCTGTAGATAATGCAGAAAATCTGACAGAGTTGATGATGAAAAAAAATTAAGATTTGAATTTGAATGTCAAAGTTTTATTATTTCATTAATATTAACATTTCATTTAAAAATACTTATATGAATAAAAAAGATTTTTTTTTTAATTTGGCGGTAGGATGATAGACTAATTCCAAAATTTGTCATTGTCTCAGAAACACAGAGTGGAACCTCCTTCAGCTTCTGAGCTATAACTATAATTAGTTATATGATGGGTGTATATAACTAATTATATGATGGGGGTTCATTAATTAAGGAAGTGTGATAAAAAGAATATGATTCTAATTATAGAATAAATAATAAATTTATAGAACAATTCCTTTCGATTACATGAAGCCAAAATGTCAGTTATTTAGTGTCAACAAGAATTTTTTGTACTAGTTAATGTAGAACTTAAAAAATTCAACCAAATTAAATTAATAAGGTAGTAATAAAGAGATGTATTAGTTATTAATTAGACATTTAATATTTTTTTACTTTATATAGAGAACATAGCACCTTCAGCTATGGAGTTGTTGCAACTGGCTGTGACTATAATCAAACAAGTAATGACTACACATGCTAATAAACCTCCCAGTGCATTTGTATAAGTCTGGGGTCTCTCTGGAAGGTTTATACAGATATAGCCATTCAAAACAAGCGGGCGATACCGCATTATTTTGCGGTGCACTTTACGCAGTCTACCGCGAGTTACCGTAAATTCTCCTATAGTACCGCAAGTAAAATAATAGTATCTGGAATTTCCGCAAGGTGGAGCTAATAAAGCTCAACCTCTCATGTTTGAGCTGTCGCCATCAAAGTCTTTAACGAAGATATTACTAATAGTATTAATAATGAATGACCTTGACAAGCTGTAAACTCAAAGTATTGCCCTGGTCCACATTCTTTTTTTCATTGACCGTCTCTGTAAAAGTAACACCGCAGCATTTCGCAATCACGCATTTGTTTCCAATCATGCAAAGTACGGTAATTTTTGAGAATCTCCGATTCACCATGCCTTTCACATGCTCATAAAAGAGATTGATTTAGGAACATAAACGTATTACTGTATGCAAACTGTACTGTATACAGTATGTATATGTATATTTAATGTCTTTACTGTGCCCGTTTAAGTATTGAATATTTATATGGAATTTTACCACTGAAGGGAAATCTTAGTAGCTGAGCATAAAAAGAATAGGAGCATACTGTAACGCATGTGAAGGCCATAAACGATATTAATTTTGGAACATAAACATACAGTATATGGCTGGTCTCGGTACTTTAAAGAAAACATACACACCAGTATTCCATTTCTCCCTAAACATTTTAAGCATCGAAGTCTTTAACTAACGTGATACCGGAGTCAACAAGCATACTTTTAGAATTTGATTAAAAGGAAATATAATATGGAATCGCGTATCTAAAGAAATTAATAACGATATAATTATATTCATGTACCGCAACACAAGAATAGTACACGCTGTACGATGTCTGTTGATAATGTTTGTAGGGCTTTTTCAACACTCCTCATGTGACTGTGCCAGTGGCGCTGTGGGTTAGGTTCCTGACTCCTACATCACACGTTGTGTGTTCAAATCCAGCTGGAGCCATGACTTTTTTTAACAAACATTTCTTTGAAAAAATAAAACGTTTCCCTGGCTCAGAGATTAAATAAAACTTCACTCGCACCAAACAAATTTATATTTCTAAATATCACAACATGATCGAATTTAAGTCATTTTAATAACAATGAATAGTCACCTATGCATTACAATATAAACATTTATATTGATTTAAATCGCGTTTATATCGCCTTTATTTAAAACCCATAAATAAAGCTGATACTGTTTAGACTTTTAATTATTTAAAACTGTATTACAGCAGCACAATGCACAATGCAACGTAAATCGCTATCTTTGTCTTGTGCGTAATAATGTTCACCTCTCTGTCCAGCAAATTAACAATAGTAATAATAATGAAATTTATTGTATATGGCGCCTTTAAAGGTGGCTCCTCAAAGCGCTTTACAGGATAAAAACAATAACAACAATACTGTTAGGCTGGGCAAACGATTTTTTTTTAAGAAATACAAAATGAGATATAATGATGTGTTCCGGCTTAGACATTAACGAAGAGCATAACACGTGGGCGGTGTAGCGGTCGGCTCTGGCTTTCCCATCTATACCGATGCACTGCAAGTACAACTCCCCTCTCTGCGGGAGTGCTGGCTGTGACGAATTAAACCGGTTTCACAGGTATTTTCAAAGTAGAAGGGGGCGAGATTTTCCAGCAAAAGACACCTCCCCCCCTCCAAAACCCAATAAGTACAGTACTTACTAGTTAAGAAAGCTAGGCTCCTCAATGAAATCGCTTTAACATGCTAATGCGTTGGTGTAACAGTCCGGGCGTGGCAAGCTTCTAATGTCAACCTGACTACGGCGAAAGGAACCTTTCTTTCATTTGAAGACAATGAACATATTTTAGCCCTAAATTAATTAATAGCAAACATGGTTTACATAAAAGACATTTTTCCAAGAAAGTTTAGCCTTTGTCACTAATGAAACCACTAAATAAAGACATAAATATAGAAATCTTAAGATTTTTAAAATACATGTTTTTGTTAAAATTTATTTAAAAATAAAAACGATTACGCCAGTGGAGAGAGAGAACAGGGGAGGGATGTTGGTTTTGCATAAGGGGCGGGGCTATGGAAATTAGGTCTATTTGGGAATGTGGAGTTACATGTTCTGGCTGTTTGTGAATTATCGTTGTTGAGTATGGAGTGTTAAGTTATTGATTTTGTGTAATGCTTTATGTTGAAAATTGAGGTGGATTTTGTTTATGATAAAGAGGATAAACTGGGATGGGAGGAGGGTTTGGTTTTGCATAAGGGGCGGGATTATGATAATTGGAGGAATTTGAGAGAGTTTAATTGTTTGATATACTTGATTTTGTATTGTGCTTGTTATCTATGTTTTTGGTTGGTATTATGTTTATATGGTTGTTTTTGTTGGTTGGTCGTTATTATGGTTATTATGTTTATTGTGTCATTTTTGATTATCGGATGTAATAATCAAAAGAGAGAGAGAGCGAGCGCCTTCTTTTTACTTTTGTAGCCAAAGGGCCTTGCAGATCAGATTCCCTTCCCCCTACGGAAAGACAGACACATGTTTTCACAGTTTAGAAGCCAGTCTTCAGACGCAGGCGAGCGAGCAGCCCCTAGATAAAACATCAACTTTATTTAAACTCCAACGAAAGTATTAATGGTTTTTTAAATCACATTCTAAAAGTATGCTTGTTGACTCCGGTATCACGTTAGTTAAAGACTTCGATGCTTAAAATGTTTAGGGAGAAATGGAATACTGGTGTGTATGTTTTCTTTAAAGTACCGAGACCAGCCATATACTGTATGTTTATGTTCCAAAATTAATATCGTTTATGGCCTTCACATGCGTTACAGTATGCTCCTATTCTTTTTATGCTCAGCTACTAAGATTTCCCTTCAGTGGTAAAATTCCATATAAATATTCAATACTAAAACGGGCAGAGAGATAGACAGACAGAGAGAGAGAGAGAGAGAGACACCAAGGGGTGCGGAACCAGGGAACTATTTACATGGAAAATGGGCGATCTCCCCAGACTGTATGCCCGTTTTACTGTTACCTGGATACCTCTTGGGGGATATCCTCTATATACTCTTGGGGGGAATATCTTCTTGGGGGATATTCTAACAACAAGTGATTATAAGACGATCTGTCAAAGTGCAATGAAATACAATATGCTGGACAGTATGCTTCTCAAAGCGCTTTACAGGATAACAACAATAACAACAACAATTTTACAAGTCCTGGGAAGAAGAAGTTCAGGTGGGTAGCTGCGTCAACATGCGTAGGCTGCAAAGGAACAAGTAATAGGTTTATTCCATGCTGAAAAAAAGAAGAAAGAGAACACAACGTTTCGGCCGTGGAGCCTTCTTCAGGTGTGAGAGAGACGGCAGTAGGCAAAGGTAAAGTAGCGGGAGAACAAAGGTTGGGAGGGAGGAGGAGTGAGAGGCGGAAGCAGGGGACAGAAAGAGAGGCCAATCAAGAGGTGTGAAGTCAGAATGGGTGCAGAGAGGTGTGAAATGAAACTTCCAATGAATGGAGAAAATTTAAAAGAACAGTAGTCTGTCGTTAAGAGAAGGGAGAATGTGTGATCCTAGCTGCAGAATAATTTTGGTTTCGGTGGTCTTTCTGATGTATGAGTTCGGAAAACCGTCTTTGAGAACACAGACAGAGAGATTAGAGTGGTCGTGGCCGTCAGAGGTGAAATGAGAAACAATGGGTTTGGAGAGATCTTTAATCTTCACAGCCCTGACGTGTTCTCTGAAGCGGTCTCCGAGTCTCCTTCCTGTTTCACCAATGTAGATGGCTGGGCATTTACTGCAAGAGATACAGTAAATAAGGTTGCTGGAGGTACAAGATGCTGTCTGGGTGATCCGGAATTGTCCTGAGGGGCCTTGAATGAGTGTGGTGGTGGATGTGTACTTGCAGGTGATACAGCGAGTTCTGTTGCAAGGTGATACAGGTGATACAGCGTGTTACACCAACACATTAGCGTGTTAAAGCGATTCCATTGAGGAGCCGGGCGCGATAATTGTTTTGTTCCTTGATACAGTATCTGATCTGCAAGGCCATTTGAAACAAAACAAAAACTAAAAATAAGATACAATCTACAGACATTCACAACATAAACATATCTTAAAACATTTACATATATTGTTAAATTATTACTTTAGATATATACTTTAGGTTACTGAAACAGCCATCTTTAACCATTCCGTGTCTGAGTCGCTGCAGGTAGAGACACGTTCGAAAAAAAGTTCATCCCAGCTACAATACATTATTTTTAATATTTTTGTGGTAAGAGGGAGCAAAACATCAGTATTTACTGCTAGTAATTAGTGTACGATCTATAGTTGAAATCTGAGCCTACATAAAAAGAAAAGGCATTTTCAGAGAGCAATTACGCTGTGTTTATGTAGAATAAGTGATTAGGTTTATGAGCAATCTAATTACTTATTCGTTTAAAACGCTATATAAAATAAAGTTTATTATTAATTTGCTGGACAGAGTGGTGAACATTATTATGCATAAGACAAAGATAACGATTTACGTTAAAAGACATTTAATTAAACACAGGTTTGTGATTTAAATGGGAATGGGGGTGACGGGAACTCTTAATCTAAATAAAAATAAAATAAAACAGGTTTTGATAGTTAATAACCACTTTTTATGCACGAAACACGGGTGATTTTTCTTCCTCCTGATCAGTTTAGAAATCTGTGTACGCTGTAAGGTTTTTACTTCTTAATTAAACTTTTAAAACACACGTTTCGAATAGAAAGAAATTCTCTTCCTGGTACAGTATGTATAGCAGACCAGCACGTCTTTTTTCTCCAATCAGAGGGGTGTCAGATGGTGTCAGCCAATCACCATTCTGAAGCCCTACCGTAATCTCTGGTATAGGGAGACCCCAGAATTCTGTCCCATCGTGTAGATAGATGATAGATACTTTTATTGATCCCGTGAGGGAAATAAAGTAAATCATTTTCATTTTAGGAAATTATTAAACGCTCGGTTAAAAGCAAAGGAGATTGTCTGTTATAGTGGACATAAAAACAAGAATTTGCTGCGGCGTTATTGGAAACCCAAATTTAACAGAAAATCGCTGGCATTATATCCTAGAAGACACAGACCGGCGCCAGACCGGGAGAATGCCCGGAGCGTAAAAGAAAATGCCTGATGAACTAGGGATTGGACAGTTTCCAAGTGCTTGTACAATCGATGGAAATGTTCAAATAAATGTGCAAAAGAAATAAACAAAATAATAATTTATTTCTTTATCATATTGGCTAGCTAATGTCCTCTCTTTGCTAGTTAGTGGCTGTGTTTCTACATTGGGTAGCAACGGGTGACTGTTCTCAGGCGGAAGATGTAAACAGCTTAATTTTCGTGTTAAATAATTTTTTTAAATTAAAATTCATTCTATACAGCAATCGCATATTTGGGTACCGTTTCATAAAACTTTCATGCTTAAAATGTTTAGGGAGAAATGGAAGACTGGTGTGTATTTTTTCTTTAAACTACCAAGACCAGCCATACACAGTACAGTTTACATACATACAGTAATGTTTATGTTCCTAAATTAATATCGTTTATGACCTTCAGATGCGTTATGCTCCTCTTCTTTTTATGGTCAGCTACTAAAATTTCCCTTTAGTGGTAAAATTCCATATAAATATTCAATACTAAGCGGATTAAAATGTGCACAGTAAAGAGATTAAATGATTAAATCTTTTCACTACCAACCAATGCACCACGAGTGCCCCTGTCGGTCATTTTGGCCAGCCAATCACTTACCGCGGTGCCCTGCGGTGGCTTGTGGGTAGTTTACCGTACTGCGGGTTTGAACCGTGCATTTTGAATGGCTGCATCTGTATATAGAAATTATGTGTTTAGTCTATAAAGCCTTAAGAATCTCTGCTTATGTAAACTGCCTTGCATGTATGTACAGTGCCTTGCAACTATATTCAGAACCTTCCATGTCAAGGATGCTGGTAAGGGCTACATATGTTTAGCATCCCTGCCCAAAAAGGATGTGCTGGGTAGGATTATATACTGCTGTTACTAGAGATTATAGTTGTTATGTGAGAGACAACAGCGTAACAGTGAAAGAAAAAAATAGAAATTGGAACAGGAAATTACGAGAGTGCTTTTATGGCTGTTAAGAATCAGTTAAATGCAATTACTTGCTATCCTGGAGTTTGAATATACAATTTATTAATACAACACTAAAACATGCATTGCAAAAAAGCAAGAACAACAATATATGTGTGAATTTCTCTGTCATGATACAAATGATCGATCATTCATTCCATTCATTTAGGGATTAAAAAAAGATCAGAAGTAATAACATCAAGGTTAAATGCATCAACTATAACATTTTTTACTGTATACCCCTTATTTTAAATTAGTCTCATATAATTAGTAACATTAGTGTGAATATTGAAGTTTATACTCAAAGACTCACTGCCTAGGCATTAGTTGTAGAGTTTAAACTTTCTGCTGAAGATGGAGCTGGTCTGCATTTGTCTCAGCTGTCTAATCCCCTTCAGCCAGTTAGTTCTGTGTTCTTTAGTTTGGTACAGAGCTCAGCTCCTCAGGAGAGTTAGCATTGCACTGGAGTTTGTTTTTAAAACTAGTCTGTGCCCGGGATCTGACTCAGGTCTGGCTGCAAGTGAGACAGGTGGGAAGAATGTCTGGGCTCTGGGTTTCTTCTGGGCTATAGAGCCATTACCAAATATACTCTAACATTCAGACAGTTGAAAAAAGGGTCCAACCATCTTAATTTATTTGATCACGTAAACTTTACAATTGTCTTATGAGACACAAGATTTCTTTTGTTGCAGAGAGAAGGTTGGGCTGATTTCTATTTATGTACAGACTCACTCTATCTTAGTCAGGTATCTTGAACTAAAGTTAAAAGTCCTGATTTGGGCAACAGTGGCTACAGACAAGTGGTTGATGATGTTGTCAAATTGCCCAGGTTCAACTGCGAGAGCAGAGCCAAGAAAGAGAGTTGTGTAGTAGTACCTTTTGAAACCTGGAAATGATGTTTTTGTGATTGGATGTGTTGTCCTCAAGTGTCTTTCTGCATGCTGCATGTTTCTCATTGTTTGATCATTCTTTGGGGGACAGAGTGTGAGCTCTGACCCAGGGGCTTATTCAAGAGGATATCCCTTGCAATATACCGGACTGAGAGGAGATCTGTTGAACAATTGATCATTAAAGAGAATGAACCATACCATTTTATAATATCTAGGTCTGCGTTACAGGTTTGTGATATGCTGCTTATCGAAGAGGCCCGTTTCTTACTGGTTTTCACAGAGGCCTGAGCTGCTAGGGTGATTTTCTGGTCTTTAATTTTGAGCGTAATACTATGCCTTGGTGTTACTCTGATGTGTATATAAACAGTATGGGTTACATGGTTTACATTTATGGGTTAAGGTTAAGTTATGGTTATACAGGTTACAGGAGATTGTTATAATTCTGGTTGACTGTTTATGGTGGTGGGTGTGTTCTCTGGTTACTCATTGGTGTGGAAGAGGAAAGGGTCTGATTCATGGTTAAGGTTAATGATTAATAGTTTATATGTTGCAACCTTTGTTCTCTGTGGAATGGTTTATGGTTATTGTTGTTAACAACCCTTCTTGTGAACTTGTTAAGATAGGGTTGTCACCAAATGCCTGGGTGTCCAGTCCTGGAGTTGGTGTGATCTAGATGTGCTTAAGAGACTTCAGGTTACAGTTTTTCCAAAGCAGCAAAACAACAGGTCAGTAGAAGAAAACCCAGCTGCAGGTCAAATTAAATTCACGTAGCTAGGAAATGCTGAGTCACAAGGTCTGAATGGCTGATGGAAGAGTTGCTATGGTTGTCACTTCAGTGATAAGCGGGGACAAGGCTACACCATCTCAAATCCCACATCTAACAGATGTTGTTCTTTTGGTTATGAGCTATATTGGGTTTGCATCTAACAACATGCCTTGCATTTAGTCCAAACGGTTATATTTTAGTTTTGTCAGACCGTAAAATATTTTGTTATATGGGTCCAGAATTTCTGCAGTGTTTTTCGCATACTTCAAATGGGATTTAAGATGGATTTTTTCAAGTATCTGCTTCTCTTTTACCACCATGCCATACAGTACAGGTTTGTAGTTTGCTTGGGATGTTGTTGTCACACGTGCACACTTTAAACAGTCGTGGTCATAAAACCCTGTAGCTGTTTCTCAAAGTTGCCATTGGTCACTTGGTAGCCTTTCTGATCAGTTTTTCCTTCTTGCTTGGTCATCTAGGCAGGGTGCAGTGGTGCCATACACTTTCTACTTCATAATGATTATTTTGGCCATGCTCTGGGGGATATTCAAGACAAGACCAACTCAGATTTTCCTGAAATTCACATAACATTTGGTCTGTGGAGGAAGAATCTGAAGCAAAATATTTAAATTAATCACAGTTTTTTAGATGAGATCATTTGGGGGCATTGGCATTTTTTCCTTACTAGGCTTCCTTGAAAACATTGCTAATCTATACATAAGAAAACGTACGACAGAGAGGTCATTCAGCCCATTTAACACATTAGGGACTCTTAGTGCATATTTCATACAACATATAAAACTTTTGGTATCATTTTAATGCTCTTTGTACAGTATGTCCCAGTAGATCAATTATTTTTGGAGTTTGCTAAGAATTGATGAATATTATTCCACAAACACATGATTTTATTGCAAAATTGTAATCATTTTATAAAGAAGTAAATAATCCATTAAAGGAGATGAATATTTTGCCCTAGGTGAGAATTAATGCTTTGTTCTTATGGATGCTGCACAAGGTTTTCAGGGAAGCGGTGATTGGGCACCTGTGCATCTATTTGTGTGCTATAATTGCAATTTTCAAGAACATGTCAGTGTCACAAATTGCAGGCTATAGACAACACGATAGTGTGACAGTGCACCTCTTTCATAGTTTGCTCATTAGTCATCTGTGTGACGTGATGCAACTTCCACCCAAATAACATTTTCTATGTCTCAGATTGGGCTGCATTAACATATAAAAACAGTAAACACTGTCAATTTTTTCATGGTGAGGATTTTGGAATCCAGTCAGTGACATTTACTAGTCTCAAGTACAGATGCACTTGTGAGACTAAAACAATCATGGGTATTTAGATGTTTCATACATATAAGTAAAGATCCGAGATGAAATTAAAGACATTCCAATAGCTTAGAATCTAACTTTGCAAGGTTGTCGTCTTTTGGCTCAGAACATACAGCTTTAGAAGACATCAGGCACTTTGTCTCAACAGTATATAACAGGAAGTGGTGGTTTGGCAGTGTGCTGGGGTTTTTCTACAATGCACTTAATTGACCTTTCTTCATTCAGCATGACCTGCTTGCATATTTTCATATCCTAGAATTCATGCTAAACTTGTGATATCTAAGAAATATTTTGACAGTATTAACTTTTATTACTTTTTATTACTTTTAACAGTAATAGGAAGAAAGCATATGTTAGAAGATGACATGGGTAAAAGCAAATAAATATTATACAATTAGCTAAAAACAAAGGCCAGTAATAATAATTAATAATTGCGTACACTTATATAGCACTTTTCTGGACACTCCACTCCTACATTACATCGACCACCACCTTGATGATGCGACAGCAGCCATAGTGCACCAGAAACCTCACCAGTGGGGAGGAGAGGAGAATAATGAAGCCAATTCATAGATGGGGATTATTAGGAGGACATGATTGGTAAGGGCCAATGGGAAATTTGGCCAGGACACTGAGGTTACACCCCTCCTCTTTTCAAGAAACACCCAGGGATTTTTAATGACCACAGAGAGTCAGGATCTCGGTTTTACATCTCCTCTGAAGGACGGTGCCTATTTACAGTATAGTGTCCCCGTCACTATACTGGGGCATTAGGACTCACATGGACCGCTGGGTGAGCACCCCCTGCTGGCCCCACTAACACCTCTTCCAGCAGCAACCTTAGTTTTTCCCAGGAGGTCTCTCAACCAGGTACTGACCAGGCTCAAACCTGCTTAGCTTCAGTGGGTTGCCAGTTGTGAGTTACAGAGTGATATGGCTGCTGGTCTGTAGTATACCATTTGCCCAAATACACTCTTGGGTTCTAAGTAATGTATTGTTTATTCAGAATCCCATTCTATTTGTTGCATTACCTTAAATGATGACTCCTCCCCCTATTAGTTATAGCCTTTACACTAACACATGAGGGGCCCTAATCTGTAATTATGTGCTTAAAGATTAGAGTCTGTAGAACATCACACCAAAAAATGGTCTTTTTGAAAGATTCATATTTCAAAATTATGAATATTAAAGTTTAATACTAATCAATATGTGACAAACCTCAATGATAACCAATCTACCAAGACATTCAAAGAGTAATAAAATGACACTATGATTATGTATGTTGCATATGTAGATCAAGTTATGATGTTTTCAAGGAATCCTAGATTTGAACAAAAAAAATGCATCTCAGTCTATTAGTATGAACTTTCACTTCAAATATTTCCTTCAAAGAAAAACAATAAATTGTTCATGCCAAATACAGGTTGATTACAGACAGAATAACACATTAAAAGACCACCTGTTGTTAAACTGTTAAGAGAGATGTGACAACTAGCTAAATGGTACTTTTTTCAAATTTCCTCTTGTTAGCACTGATAAGATTTTGCTGCATGAACTAAATGTGCAAATATGCATGATCCCTACATCCTGCTCAGACCACAGAAACAACCATGTGCTTTCTTGTTGAAAGCCTTGGATGTTAGTATGAAGGTTACTAGCAATTCAAACACAAGTAACTAGTGTTTCACAGAAATTGTTTTTTTTTTTATTGTCATATCCTAAGTTAAAATCATACACTTGTGTATTAATACACACATTCATCCAGAAATATGACTTTTTTATAAACATATGTAATAGAGACATAGACTCCAATATCACCCCTAAACTCTTGCACTCATCTACAGTAAAAACTGTAATATTGGGACAGTGAATTGAAATTTGTTGTTTGCTGAGCACTATTGAAAATTATATTTGAGATCAAAATACAAATGTAACACAACAGTACAGAATGTTAGCTTTTATTTCTGGATATTTTTGTGCATACATGTTAAACCATGCAAGAACAAAAATGTTGTTGTATTAAAACCTAGCAAATTTCTGGTCAGCAAAAGTATTAACTTAAATACTGAATGTCTCTTCACTGTCCCAATACTTCTAGCACTGTTATAGTCACTTCTAAGCCATTTCAACAATATTCTGGGTCATCAGCACAATTTAGTGTAATGAATGGTGTTGCTAATTGTACTTCCAACTGAATTATTATTGAGATTTTATTTGTCTTCTAATGTACTGTTAAGCAAATTGCATTGTCTTATCTTTTGTTTGTCATCCGCTACCTTCTGTGGGGTTACAGACTGTGCCCAGGCTGAAATGGATTATTGCTCTGTCCATTAGGGAGAGCCAGAGGCAGTTTTTAGAGTTTATAGTTTGGCACTTATGGTCATGTACAGTAAGTGGGTCTGCTTTTGACTGAGATCTGAGCTTACAGTCTATGCTGTGTTTTTTTTTTGTGTACAGGAGTTTGTTTTGTCTGCTAGATGTCTGCTTACTTATGAAAATCTACATTTTCTAAATATTGTAATATTGTGTCTTTTTGAACATCTTTCCAATTAAACTTGCACTTTTTTAACTTAAGATTTTTTTTTTTGCTTCCTGGAGCTACGGAAGGCAGGTTAATCACATATAAGTATCAGTCATAATAACTGAGGGTTTTAACTTATGCCTAGGTCCTTACCAGTCATTCAGAATTAGCAGAAGTTGCTTTACAGTGCTTTACAGAAGTTGGTTGGAATCATAGCCAGTTGCACAGTTGCAACCACTTTGCAGCTGAAGGTGTTGTTTTCTTTTTATGATCTCTCAAAACAACATCTTTAGCTGTTATTATGATCTTACTAATTTGCCCTTACATTTATTTTCTAAATTTACTATATTCATATCAACAATTACCAAAGAAAATGATGCTGAGAAATTCATGTCTATACAGTATGTACTAGGTTCAAGAATTAGGCAGATTTGTATGAATTTCTGTTCTCCATGATAAGGGATCCTTGTGTGGTATAATGTAGTGAAAGTAATTCAGACTATTTTATTCCAATTCAGAGATGAATCTTCTTCAGCCACATTTTATTTTAAAGAGAAATCAAACACAGAACAGGAACAGCTGGTGATATCCCCAAATAACCTTGAAGAGGAATGGATATATTATAGAACTCTGAAACAGGGTGAACCAGAATTTTCACTCAGAAATAAACAGGTAATGTCTACTCCATGTAAAAAAAATATCAAAATAAAATGGTAACTTCCTTGTAAAGCTATTTCATCAAAACAGTATGTCAAAACAGTAAGTGCACAGTATGTCTTTATGTAAAATGAACTCAGTTATGTCTGAAATCAAGAAGACTTACATCAGATATGCTTATCATGTTTAAACACATTTACTGTAAGTCTTTTTACTTATAAAGCTACTGAGTGTAGTTGTGCCTCAGTGTCAGCTGGCAGATAACTTGCTGATATGGTCAGTTTTGTACATATCAGGTGACAGACAAGGAAACCACTTCTCTCTCACACAATAATGGAAGCACTTGACCAGTTTTGTGTGGCAGTCTTAGCTTGTCCACAGTTTTGTACAACTCATGTTCATATGAGTCACATGACATTTCTAGGATTTACAGCAATGACCTAACAATCACATAGACATGATACCTCATAACTGTTTTCGCAAAAGGATTGTGTACACAATTGAGAGTGTTAGATATTACTCTGAATTAATTTGTATAGATTAGTATATATTTTGAACTTTGATAAAAAGGGTGACTCAAAGAATCTTAGAAAAGCCAGTTTGTTATGTGGTTGGAGTGAGGAGCTACATCAAGATACACTGTAATGTTAATGGTTAATTCCATGCAGAAAAGTAGAAACACAATGTTATAGCTGTAGGGCTTTCTTCAAGTGTGTAATTGTAAATAAACCTTTACTTATTCAGATGTTATGTTTTATCTTATTCTTGAAAGTGAGGTAGTATCAGTTTGAAATATGGTGGCTTGTCTTGGCTTCAGGGCTGGGGTCGTTCCCCAGTTTTTCCAATGAGTGCAATAAAAATTGTACCAGATTTTGTTCTTCAATGAGAAGCATGAGTTTAATGAGTACGGTAGATCACTTGGAATAATTTCAGAATTTAAAGTACAGATCAGGTATACATTTGTACTTTTTGTCAAGTTGTACTCTAATTAGTTGTAGTTCTAATTTAATTTTCTTCTTAGAAATGATAACCAGAAAGATGCATTTTTCCTGAGCAGCATGATGTGCACACTAGATAAATGAGTGTATTTTATTGCTGTATATTTTGATATAATTTATTCTACAGGTGCAACAAAGGGCTAATGAGTGCATTAAGGCTTTGAATCTCCTCACAAACATCAACGCAGGAGAACCAGTTACCAATGCACTGCAGTTACAATTTGATTGGTCCAGGTTAAAGGTAACAAAAACACCCCCGCAATTATAACTTCAAAACAGTGATGTAACATACATTTTACATAAAACATTTAAGTCATTTTGTTTTAATTCACTGGGACCCACTTTCATCTTTTGACATAGTCTGACTTTTTTTCATTTTCTTACAATTGAGAAAAGACCATTTTCGGCCCTCGCTGTGCGTGCCATAACAGGATCTTAAGAAATAGATGGTCTCAGGATAACAGACACACAAAAATACAGCCATAAGGTTAAAATAACAGTGCAGATTATTTACAAGAAAAACAAAGCAGCACCAAAAACAGCAAAAAAATACCTAAACTTCTTCCCAATGTACTTTTCTATCATGCTGGATAGCTAAACTGCTTAGTGGTCTCCCAGCTTTGATTGGGTGTAACCTTGTTTTGTTCCCAAGACTTGACAAGATCGGGAACACTGTTATCTTCATATATAGTTGTGAGAGCCATCAAATTCTTACTTGTGTAAATGTACACAAAAATGTACTTTGTGTTAATGCTTTGGTGTTGTTCTCCACAGGGTTCAATGGATTTGTGTAAAACAGCAGTGATGGGGCATTCCTTTGGAGGCGCAACAGTTATTGAATCTCTCTGCAAGGAGCAAAAATTCAAGTATATTTTATTTGTAATGATATTTTTCAGTGGCTTCAATACCAGTAAAGAGGGTGGTTGGAGATTGTTTAATTTCATTTTTTAAAAATGAACATTCAGACTTGTATAAGTAATAATTTAAAAACTTTTTTAGTGCTTGAGTGTTTGCTTAATGTTACCTTAATAAGGATAGGCACACTATGGCAAACTGACTTCAGTGGTCAGTTTTCAGTATTTGAATTGAGAGAAAATTCTGCTTTATATTATTTTGTGCATATAAAAAAGTAATATATAAAATATAAAAAAATACCACTATCCATTCCATCATGTGACAATAGCACACATTATTCATAGTATTAAACAACATTGTATTTGTAAACAGTATTAACATGGTCACATTAAGCTGATTTCATACTGTCCATTTTGTAGATGTGGTGTTGCTCTAGATGCGTGGATGTTTCCTTTGGATGACGAGGTTTACGCCGGAGTGAACAAACCCATAATGTTCATCAATTCTGAGAAATTCCAGTGGGCCGGAAACATAATTAAGATGAAAAAACTCGATTCTCCAACCATACAGCGGAAAATGATAACCATCAGGTCAGATAAAAAAAGGAAAGATTTTTGAGAAAGATTTAGAAAAAGTAGAAACATGGCATGTTTTGAAACAGTACTTCAACATTATAATAAAGTATTTGAATCTTCTGCTCAATAATTAACTTTGTAGGTCAGAAACATTGAAAGAGGCAAATAGCAAAATTACAGGCAAAAGCAAAACTAAAGCTATTTAAGTTCCTTTTACTATTTATATCTTTAACAATATCTAAAATTATTCAAATGAGCTTTAAAAAGAAAACCACTAACTGCTTTTAGAAAATTAAAGCCTTGAAGAAGTTTTGATTTTTTGTACAATTTAAGCAGTAAGACAGAATCACTGGTAATTATTAACTTAGAGTAAATTACAAATATATTGTAAATTTAAAGTTAATTTGGTAATACCCAGTTATGGCTCAGACAGATCATCATACTGCTATACTAACTAAAATGTAAATTAACTGTAAATTGACAGTTTCTTGCATTGCACTTATTCTTTCCTGTATTTATCATTTCATTTCTTCTTGCCAGGGGATCTGTACATCAGAGCTTTCCTGATTTTACCTTTCTCACTGGTAATTGGATTGGGAAACTTTTAAAGCTTAAGGGAGAAATTGATCCTGAGGTAGCTCTGGATCTTTCCAATAAAACCTCCCTAGCATTTCTTCAGAGACATTTGGGTAAGCATAAAACTACAATAGCCAAACTATATTTTTGGATTTTTAAACTTAATAATAGTTAATTCCCCTCTTTATTTCCTTTTTCCAGCACCATTTTCTTGCATTTGTAATCAACCATCTTGATTTTCCATCCTAAAAATATCAATAAAAATAAAACACTCTCTTTTCAGTTCTGGAAAAGGATTTCAATCAGTGGGACCCGCTAATTGATGGAAAGGATGACAATCTTATTGCCGGCACTAATGTCCACCTGCCTCCGTCTATGGAGATGGAAGAACATTACTAAATACAAGAATTTCTACATTTTTATGTGGTCTCACGGGGCCTCCTTTCCATATACTGTACCTCGCTGAAACTTTGTTCCAGTTACTGTTGCTGTCAAGCTCCAAAGGGTAATGTGCCTTTTTAAATATTAAGCCTTACATTAGACAGGACTGATAGATTCAAAGGTAATGGCCAGTAAACTTTATACGCAGGACTGGACTCGATAATGTAAAATGATCCCTAAAATTAGAATTACATTTCCAATTAAAAATATTCAGGATGATCTTTAAGTCACAGAGATGGTGGTTAGTGTTTCTGCTTTACAGCTCTTGGGCTCTTGACTTGATTTTAGGTTGGCATGCCTTCTGTGTGGAGTTTTCATGCCCTTATTGTTTGCATGGGTTTCCTCTAACCTCCAAAGATGGGCTGCCCGTGTTTCCAAATTGCTCCTCTTTCTCCAAGAGCCTTCTATGAACATCAAGTCATCTTGGCCAGGGTGAGAGACGTTCTTCTAGGTTGCTGCAAACCTATCCAGGATAAGTTGCTTTCTGGTAATGGATGCTTTGACCACAAGTTATAGAGCAGTCAAAGAACCCTGCACAATCTGGGCAGAAGGCAGGGGATTACAATAAAAAAAAAGTCACTGGGTACCCATACCAGAGGGCTAGTCAAGCATGAAGAAACAAGCCAATTCTGATAACTAAAGATCCCTGTCCAAACCTTTTGGAATCCAGTTTGAAAGAAATGTTTTAGGCAGACTTTCTGCAATAACTGTTTGCAGTTATGTTCCATGAGTTTTACATTGCCATCTGGAACTGTATCTAACCTACATGTGCATAGTAGTCAGGTTAAGCAATTTTAAGAAGGTTTAGGATGAGCAAGGTTATAAAGCATAAATCCTCCATCTACCTCAAACTCCTGTTTTGCATTTTATCTGTAATCTCTAGTTCCCAATAGAAGGCAATCTATTAAAGTGTAGTGCTGTCAGAAGAGAACACTTGGCTGTGGGAGACAGCAATTACTGGTATTATGAACTCTCCAAGTCTAATTTTACCCGAATTTGATTTCTTTCAAGTCCTATGAGGTCATCTTAATCAATTCGATAGATTTGTGTTACATTATGCCAAAACAGTCCATTTTGATGCATATAAGGATAGCACACTGTTTAAACTGACACCATAAATGCCTTCTCAAGCAGAATATGGCTAACTCCGGAGAATTTCTCAAAATAACTGACTGCTTTGGTAGTGATTGACATTTACCCTGGCCACAGGCAGTTGTAAAAAACACTATACTTCCATACTGCTCTATGCACTATGGCACACACTAAAAAGCAAAAAGGCTGGTCAATAGGCACATTATGAATGAGTAAATACAGTACGTGTTTTTTTTTTCTATGGTAAGTTAACAGAAAGGTGCTGTTATAGTTTTTGCCACCATGCACCCTGAAAGGAACATCATTTCAAGATCAGTGACAATCTAAAAAAAATAATTGGACCACTCATGTGCCAGACTAAAAAGAAGCACACTATCTAGTGATCACATTATGTTGCAGCTATGAAAGTTTCAGAGATGAGCATGAGCCTTGCTAAGTCACAGCCCCTCAGTCAGGCAAACTACTGTGACCATTTCTATCCAGCAGATATGAATCACTGGAACAGTTGCCTCAGAGAAGGCACCTTCTGAGCTGTCTTTCCCCTACCTAATGCCTCAGCTGCATTACACCTTGAAAAAAAAGCAGACCTCAGTTTTTGTCTGGACAAAGTTAACAGCAAAGGATGTAATCCAAAATTAGTAGGCCAGGCAGAATTAAGCCCTATAGTGTTGAGATCCACAGCAGTTAATGGAATTAAGCCATTTTTCACCTACATGGAATTTGACCCAATATGTGCATTACTGGTTAAATCAAAATGCCGTCTTTGAATTCATACAGTCCAACTTACATCATTGTTTGAAGTCCACAAAACCTGACGATGTTGCAGTGAATATAAATGTACTTAAAATATTCATTGCTATAACAAAACAATATGCAATATATGTAAATATAGTATAAAATTAAGAACAAGCTTTTGAAGTACACAACCATATTGTTCTTTACACTATGCAGCACAGGAAACATTTTGAAAAGTCTTTCACAAAGATGATTATGAAGAAAAAAACATCACATTAAAATGTGCATTGAAGAGCTATCAATTATGTTTGATTCTTACAATGTATTGTTCCTGAATATCAGTATTGTTAGTTACTGACTGGTGTTAGCAAAGTAAGAAATTTTAATTTATCTCTTTAGTTGTATTGTTCCATCAGATATAACAGAAGAACCATTTGTTACAGTATATACATGTATTGCTAGGTCAGTAACATGCCATATATTTTAAGTTACCCAGATTTCACATACCTGTATTGTCAGTTTTTAGAGTATTATTCTTTAAAAAAACTGTAGCAGTTTTCATGAAACCATTGTCTGTGAAACCACAGCAAAATTGCTCTTAAGCAGTGTTTAAAAAATACTCAACCTGCCATTTTTAAGCTTTTCATTACTTGACATCTTATTTTAAGAAGTTTTGATTTTCAAGATCTTAATTTGCCCTTGAAGAGTTCTAATTAAATGTATTTAACATCCGGTCATACTAAATGATTGTTATCCCCATCATAATTCCCTACCGGTATATTAACATCATTCTTTAGGACTGCATTTTAAGAGTTGCACTGTTAATTCCAAAACACAAATTAAGTTACCCCCCCCCCCCCCGACAAGAAACACTTTTTAGAAACCATTATGTACTTTTTACCAAGGTTTTGATACAGTTTGGAAATCTGACAAAAATTAGCTATGCATTGGTGCCAATTTTTAGTTTGTTTGTAATAACACTACTGTACATGTTTTCTAAAATAAAATGATTTTACCCCATTTTTTACTATTATTCTATGGTATCTTCTTAAGACTAACACTTATTTACAGATCTAAGCATTCAAGATCCTAAAGATTGACAAACGGGTAATCCATTCATCTCTTTTTATGAAGCAAGATCCTACAAATCAGAAAACAATTTAACATTACATAATAAAAGACTGACAACTATTTTCCAATCTCTGCTTTTTATTTGGCTTGACTATAAATAAGACAACTTTTGTCAAGAGCATGACAATTCAGTTTTGGCTTCAAGATCAGCAACAAAATTAACACTGGAAACCATGCGTGTACATGGTACAAATGAAACAGCACACAGAAGAAAGCAACGCTCATCTTTCTTGCAGTCATTCAATGTGCTTACATGCAGTGACAGTTCTATCCAAATAAGCAATTTCTGCTATAGACTCTTGAACAAAAGGCTACTTTCCATGAGCACTGTAGATTTTTTTTTAATATTCAAAGCAAAGAAAACCATTTGTATCCACTATAACATAAGAATTTAGAGGCAATAGATGATACAAAAAGGGATCGACACTTTCATGTTAGTTTCTAATAGCCAAGAGCATTTTGAATGCAAAATTTCTCAAATGTTATGACAACTTAGATGTGTATTGTTTTGTTTTCATATCAATTGAATGCTTACTGAGCAACTAAATACTAAATACTCAGTTATCCTATGAATTTATTTTTAAAAATGACAACGATTGTAGGATGTAATCAGACAAATGTTTTTGTAAATACCATTGGAGTGAGAACATTTCAAGGTATGTTTGTTTAAAGTAAATTTAAATACCATAGACTTTAAAGTTATGAATGCGGTTTTCATTACCCGCAATCCCTGTCTACATCATGTTTTGCTTCTACAACAAATACATAACCAAATCAAAATTTAAACCAGTGGTATTTTCTGTTTTAACACTATTTTCTTACAAAGTTGTGGAAAAAAGCTACATTTATTTTGACAAATAACCCAAGAAAAACTCTTATGCAATACACAGCTGACAAATTTAAACATTAAATCAAGCTTTGCAAAAAAACAGACTTATTTTGTACAGAGCTCTGTTCTCATTCTGTACAGAGTATTACATCTTCTATGCTCAGGAAACAACTACTAGACAAGATAGCCTTTTATGTACAAGTTGTACCTTAAGGATATTGAATATTACACTTTAATCACTAATCTAAATGCATGAATATGCTGACTCAAAATGAAAGCCAAGTCCAACATTAACAGTTTACATTAACAGTGTGTCTGACAAAGCATCTCAACTTGGGTGGAAAAAATGCTGAATTATTTTGTCAGTGTAAACTAACTTTCTAATCAGTTTGTATAGAGGTCCCCAAGAAAAACTTTAAAAATATAGCATGTTCCCCAAATTTGCAGATTGACAGGTTTCATTCATTGAATATATATATAGAGAGAGAGAATCTGAGACCAGTGGCAAAATACGGATTTGTGCTTTTGAACATTACAGTTCATTATACCCAACTAAAACCACGGAAAATGAGGTGATATACGTTTCAGGATAGGTTTTAAAGGCTAATTTATAAGAAAATCTACTTTGGATCCAAATCTTCATGTTTTTCTTCATTGTCCACACCCTCTTCCACTATCCGCTCTGACATTTTAAGGGGAAACTCCATTTTCATGTCAAATGTGGTCATTTCATCTGCAGATGTTTCTTCATTGACTTCTAAGTCAGGCTCTCCCACAACGGTCACTTTATCTAGCTCCACATCTTCTGAGAGAAAAACAATCAGAAAAGTCACGTGAGATTTTGTACTCTATTTTTACAGCAAACTAGATCAATGTTTAATATAATTCCATGTCAGATGTTCAAAAATACAAAAGGTCCAATAATAGTTTTATGTTTTCCTAGCATTTTAAAGTTTACCCTTTAAAATTAATCTTACCTCAAGGTTCAAATTGTAGAAATATTACAGCAGTGGTTCTCAGTTTTTGGACCAAGTACCACCCCTGATCAAACCAAAGCATCAAAGTACTACCTACAAGTCATCTCATAGGAACCACAGAAAATCTCAATGATCAACATGAGGATGCACGTGCACATACAATAAAAATAGCACTGAGCACTTGTACCGCATTGTAGTAGTTTTCCGACGCTTGTTAACACTAACAGTGCCGTTTGTCAGGATCAGCAAAAGAGCTAATGTTGGTGCCCCATCGTTGTAGGAATGAGAAACCAAATGATGAGAGCAAAACATGACAATGTATACAGCCAATTCCGTACGAGTTGTGTCCTTTAGCTTCATGGATAATAATACTTTAGGAATAATCAATTACTAAAACCCCCAATTTGTAATGATTTTGAACATGAAGTTTGAGGAGTTAATTGATTAAATCAGCTAGGGATCAATCATCCATTTCAGTGACCAAAATGAGATTGTTCCAATTGTTTAGGAATTGGGTTTTAATGCTGCAAGGCTGTGGCTTTCCGGGACAAGGTTCGGCTCCCCCTTTCATACAAACAAAGGCTTGGTCCAAGCAAACGTTTTAACTGTTACATAGGGAGCAGCAGACTGGCACCCTCCATGTCTATTTACATTATCGGAGATGACATTTTACCTCCAGATGAAGTAAAACGGTTCTCCAAAAACAAAAGAAAGATTTCAATCTCCTATTTTGGTAGGAGGAGCACATTGTTGAGCAGGCAAACAGAAATTGACAAGGTGACAGCTAGAATCCCCAAGCAAAGATTTTTCCAACAGCAGGAATTATGGAAGCAGCTAACTGAAAATAGTGGAGAACATCTTCTCATTACATAATGAGAACTGAGGATGAGTTTACAGTTAATTTTAAAACATTTTAAATGAAAGTCACAATATTCCCAAGTTAAATAACAGGACTATGTCACTTTAGGGTTTATCTTACTGCTTACACTGAAGTCTTCCAAAAAGCAAAAAACAAAAGAAAGAAAAATGTATGCCCTTCTGTAAATAATGTTTGTATTATAGGTCAGGTTGCGGCCAATTACTGATTATGCAGATTGCAGGATCTTTAACATCAGTCATAGTACTCCACCTGTTTAGCCACCACTGGAATTAATATTAGCTTTACTTTACATTTGCAATGCACATTTTGCACCAGGTTACAGACCCAAGATCTGTTACAAAGGTGAGAAGGTCATTTAGCCAATATAGTCTATTTTGTCAGAAGTTAACTGATCCAAGGATCTCATTCAGTTGTTTCTCGAAGAATGCCCAAGTAACAGATTTAAAATGGCTACACAGCTTGCAACAGTTCTCACATACCTCTGGCACAGCAGTGCCTAATTTTCTCAGTTTAAAATCTACTTCCCCATGGTTTCGACTTGTGTCCTCTGCTGATTCTGAATATGTCCACAGGGATAAGTCTTACTGGTGATGCATTGTTACAGTAGTAATCCTGCTCAGTACAACAGGAACCATGGGCTCCGATATTTGATGTACAGTATGTACTTAGCGGCGAAGCCTAGGGTGCAGAGCTACCATCTGTTGGATTATGACCAAAGGGCCTACATTTTGTATCGGCACTCCTTATTCATAACAATAACAGATCAGTAATTCCACTGCTCAATACGGAGAGATATTTCACAGAGGAGGTCCAAAATAAACTCATTCTGAGCAACACTAGAGACAATTAAAAAGCATTAATGACTATACTTCAAATTATGAAAGAATTTAATTGAAAATCAAAATATAAAAGCTGAGCTGCACACTCATATGTTCAAGAGAAAGTAAAAGTTTAAAGCATTACTATAGTTTTCTACATTCAGATGAGCTTCAAAAGTATTTACTGTATACTACCCTGCATACTACCCCACTCCATCTTTGTGGGGAAAGCCCACAAAAATAATACATTTACTCCACTGACCATAAGTTGCAAAGGACATGCATAGGACAACACCATAATATCTATACAAGCACTTACCAGGAACTTCCCCCGATTCAACACCAGCAGTGACTGCCTGAGGGTCACCCTGAACCTTGGATGGAAACATTTTAGTCTATCACTTGTTGCCAGCATAACATTCAGTATAATAATAGCTCAAGACTACAGAATATAATTCCGATATTCAGATAACAATTACTTTGTAAGGAAAGGCGTACATAAGGTATTTATATAATTACAACTTTACTCTTCGAACAGAAAAACTGAAGGAAAGGAAAATTTAAAGAAAATAATTGCTAAAAATATTTAATAAAAGCATATTAAATATTTGTGATGTAAACTAATTTAACCGTTTGCAAGTTTAAAAGGCTACCAATTGTTGTTCTTCAGTGCAGAAAGAAGGTATTGTTGTAGTAGCATCAATTCCACTGTCAATCTTTTCATCATCTTGAAAAGACACATCTAAAATACAAAGAAAATGGCCAAGTTATAGGAATGCATACAATCTTCAGCCTCCTGACCCACAAACAGTAATGTGCTCACCTTCAGATGTAATTCTATTCATAAATAAAAATAGAATAATAAGAGTTTAGATTCTGTGTCCTCCTTTCACACAATTGATAAGCCTTTACAACAAGAGAAAAACCATCTACTTAAATGGAAATCCTAGGTCAGGGGGGTAAAAAAGGGTCACCTTTCAATTGTTACATTTACAACCTTTAAAACAGCTGATTATGCTTGCACACTTAACTGGTTCAATTAAAACATTAAGGTCTGAGATGGAGTGAAAAAAACTCGGCAATCAAGCACCGGAGTTGTTTAATCCCGTCCATCCCGTCACAAGCTTACCTTGTTTGGCAGCATATTCTGAAGAAACGAGATCCACTTCAGCACTTGAAACCTTTACTGGCTGTATATTTAAAAAACAAAAAAGCAACACCCTACTTGATCACATGCAGAAACAAGTTAATGGTAGATTATAAATTAAACTAAGCGGCCTACACATTTTCAATAAATACTCTTTACGGAATAAATATGACCCAAATCACTGCAGCTTCTCAGGATAAACTTTTACATATGCACCTTCCCCAACACCATATGTGTGCATTTAAATAGCATCTATCATAAGATGCATCACATATAGAAATGCAATCATTTCATATGCCACAGTACAGTACCCTCCTGGATGATGCCTGGCAGCCAATATGCACCACCAGCCCCAACTACATTCCAGTGAGACATCCCTTCAGTAACTGAGAGAAATTTAGGAAACCATATTGTCTAAACCCAGAGTGGAATTAGGTTTGGACATCCAGGTTAGCACTCCTACTCATTCAACAATGTTTACAAGATCTTTAATGAGCAAGTAGGCAGAACCTTGGTTTAATGTTTCATCTGAAGGGTGGCATTTCCTACACCAAAGTGATGCTAACTGATATGGAAATTCATCTGCAGAAGTGTGCTGCCTATAGGTCCATTAACAATCAGGTTGAGATCCTTTTGAGAAGTTACTGCAAATAGTTTTTCATATAATCCCACTACATCTGTTCGTGGATTTAAGTACAACTAAATGAACAACTGCATTCTCCCCATGTCAGTGGAAAGTTTTTAAACACCCTATATATAAAAGGGTTAGATTCTATAGAATATAAGTCTTCATTTCTTTTATAACCTTTCAGGTATTGAGTACACCTCTGTTGATCAAATCTGAATCTTGTAAAAACAAGTACAACTTGTAACATTAAAGATCATAAGCTTTCTACCAACCTCAGCATGATGAACTATTCCTTCAGGAATGTTTTTCCAGATATTTTGCAAGTCCACTATAGCTTCTGCATTCGATTCCAAAAGCAACACCTGTATGAAACAATAGTTTTATATTAAGAAAATTTACTACAAATGTTGATGCACAGTCACCGACACCAACTGCTACCAATTAAAAACCATTTGAGGTCTAAACGTGGTTTGGAAACTTCAAGTAAACTAGAAAGAATCCATATTCTTTTAAAAATAAAAAACAGCTTAATATTTCAATTCTTAAGCCTGATAATGAAGAGCTCTCATTTATTTGTATAGGTTTCTTTTAATCCCACATCTTTGCTTAAATCCAAAAATCTTATTTCTAGTACATTCTTCCACGTCAAGTAGTTATTACACATAAAAATAGAATTTATAATTGAATAATGCTTCAATGCTTTTCTGAAATATAATGAAATGCCAAATCAAGTTGCAGATTAACATTAACATGGCAAGACAAAACAAATCTTTTAATAGGGAAGAGCCAGGATTTAGTAGCAAGCAGAAATCACAGATAACCATTTCATAAAGTAGCAAAAGTCTAAAACATCCTCCTTGTTTCAAATATGACTCCCAGAAACTACATAATTCCAGTTTCTAAATTTTCCCACAGTAAAATGAGATTAGGAAACAAAACACTTATCTATTTCAAACATGCATAGACCTTTTAAAGTGCTTCGTTAGTTTTAGTATTTGGGCTTACGTACCTTTATCCGGTCAACATAGATCTTCAGAATTCTTGCTTTGCACCAGGTGTTATACACATAGGACCACACAACACAGTTTGAGCCAAGAGAAAATTCTCCTTCCACTTGACTAAAACCTAGAAATGAATGATTAAAACCACTTCAAATTAAGTCCTAAATACAAGTACCATACAGGAAACAAAGTGCTTAGAGTTGTTCTGCACAACCACCTTTGTTTTTAAGAACAATATACTAAGTTGAAAAATGTAATCAATGTTACACTTTCTAAACAAATTTGTGGAAAATGCAATGAAGTTAAGTTCTGGTAGTCTTAAATGTCATCACAACAAACGAACAGAATATCCAAATGTAAAATCATAACTGTGTTCTGCTCCAATCAAGTGGCACTGGAAGGACTACACCTCACTGCAGGACACTAGGTAGGAAAGCACTAGTCTTTTATCCTCACAGCAACCATTACAAAAATCATGACTAAAACGCATAAGAATTCAATCCCTCAAAAAAAAAATAAGCCTACCCATACATCTTGCTGGATTTTTGCAGACTCCTATAGGGGAGACTTAAAACATGTTTTGCAAAATTTATAACTTAGTCCATAAATTTCACATTTATTATTCTTAACCATGACATAAAGGGTTGGGCTGAGATAAATTCAGAAAAAAAATCAAAATAGTGTTAATAATGTTAATTTTTCAGAGGAGTTAGGTATTCCTAGTATTTCTTTTCTTGAAAGCTCTATATGAGCGATTTCTTAAGTTGAATCTCAGGTTTCCAATTTCTTTTCAACCCTACCAGAGATGCAGCTGAGCATTTATTATTTTTCCCAACTACATCACAAGGTACACTCATTTCTATCATCATTTACCACAAATTTCTGCTGTTAAACGTTGACAGATTTTGCAAAGACAGCTGCTGCAAGGAGAAAATGCAGAGCTGCTTTCTGGTAAAGAAGACTGCATAGCAGAAATGCTTTCTAATTTTCAACATGGAAATAACCTCTACTTGTTCCTTTGAAGACAATAATTCACTGGACCCAACACCTCTTTTTTCCCCAGTAAAATCTATGATGGTTGGCTAATAAACAGCCCCTCTTCTGAAGGAATTAAATGACCATATTTGCCCCCTTTATGATCAACATTAACCCCTGTTTATAATGAGAAGTTTTTATATTGGCTTTAAGGATGATGTATAAACCTTCTGCTTTTGGAAAAACACATACTGCAGCTTAACATTAAGCTTTTAGTGGGACCTTTTGACTAACCTGGTTCAGTTCTTGGCTCCACATTTTGCACCCTGTGGACCTCCATCTCCGTGGGGAAATCTTCTGCCTCTTTCAAATCAGTAGGGTTTGTAGACAAGGGGTCTGTTTGACATTGTTTGAAAACCTCCTCATAGATGTCACTGCCCTCTAACTGTTCATCAAAGCAAAGATCTTCTTGGGAATCCAAAAGCTCATCAAAGCTTTCATCAGCTGGTTCACCCAGCTTATAACTTGGGCATTCCGTAAGGGAGGATGTGCTCAAGGTTTCCAAGGGCTTGTGATTTTGATTTTCTGCATAGAATGTTTTAACATCTTCTACAAGTTCTATGCTGCAAGCAGCCATTGCCAAATCTTTAAAATCTCCAAGACCTAATTTAGCTGCTTTTTCCCGTCCATTTTCTTCTTGTGAAGATGGTACTCCTGCATTATGTTGATCCAAGCCTTCCGTAAGGTTATCTGGATTGTTTTCTAGTGGATAGTTATATGGAAGATCTTGCACAGGTTTGTTTACAATGAGGGTTCCATTTTCAGACAATTCTACAGTTGGGTCACACAAGGCAACAAGCTTAAGGTCTGCATCTGCGTCCACATCGCACACCATCTCCTCTGTTTTCAAACAAGCGTTATCAGTTGCATCCTCCACCATGTTTGTAAATACTTCATTTTTTTCTTCATTACTTTCTTTAAGCAGACATTGACCTCTTTCAGGTTCACCATTTGTTGAAGTCGGTGTTCTAAATTCAAGCCCTTCATCAAAAACAGTCTCTTGGTGTCCCGATGCAGAAATTTGCCATGCAAGTTCAACACATTTTTCTTCACCACTTTCAAGATTTTGTTCATACTGAAAATTAAGCTGAACGTTTGGTTGTTGCAAGGCTCCTTCAGTGACTTCTTCCACTTCTTGCAATTCAGTTATGACTTCTGTTTTATATTTTAAATAGTATTCATCAGGAATATTAGTAGGACTTGTACTCTGCTCAGCATTCATTTCAACCTCTCCCTGAAGACTTAAAAAATCCGTCACAGTTCTCTGGACTGCTAACTTGAGTTCAATGACATCTTCATGTTGAAGTATTTCAGTTGACTCCAATTGTGGGAGCTCCTGTTCCAAGTCCACCATTTCATCATCACTACCAGCAACAAAGCCTTTCCAGTAATTCCTCATCACATCAGTTATTAATTGCCCATTGCACTGAACTTTAACATTAAATAAAGAAGGTTCATCAATTTCAGGCTTTTCACACTTCAAAATGGTGACTTCCAGAGGCTGATCTGCAAGAAGTTCATAGAATTTATCTATGGCACCAATATCCCAAGAACCACAAGAATGATCAAAGCCTTCCAACAAGCATAAAAACGCTTGTGTAGGAATTTCCAGTAGCTCAGAAGGTACAGGTCTTACTGAATCATGGTCTACTTCAACTTCATTTCCATAATCCACAAACCGTATAGAGAGGACATCTTGGGTTTTCGATTTCACTTCAGCACGATACCAATGCTCATCGTCTTTAAACAGTGCAAGACATGGGCTTCCAGGAAAGAGATCCTCTATAAATTTAGCACTTGCATCCACAGAGTTTCCCGTTTCATCAGCTAATTCAGCGATAATTTGAAGGCTATCTGAATCTGCAAACTGACACCAGAAGTATTCAGGGCTTACCAGAGAAGATGCATAGACCTCTAATGTCTGCCCCTCTGAAATGTCACAACTTTTATACCGTGATGGCAATATTTCTGCGCTGGGATCATCTGCTGGCTTTCTGGGAAGAAAAGACTTTCCCGAAATGGTCCCTCTTGAAGGCTTCGGTTGGCTATCAGGATCCTTTAAAACACCACTACCCCAACTCACTGCAGAACAATGCTCCATTAAATAATCTGCTAACAAGGTACTCTGGTCCTGAAGAGAGACCTCCCAAAGTGATCCTGACTGCTTTATGAAATTACAAGTTAATTTTTTACCTCCTTCACTTTCACCAATAGCTTCTTTGAAGTGCATCAAAGCTATCTGTGGCCACTCTGATTCGCAACTAGCACTTTGCACTCCACTTAGCAAGCAGTGAACACTGAGCCTAGGGACTTTCAAGAAGGATTTATCAAGCCAACGGATATTTGAAGAAGAAATGGTTGCCGTGTTGCCAAAATCTATAAATTCTACATCCAGTGTGCCATTTCCATATGTATTTTTTACAACTGCACGATACCAAGAATTATCATCAGGAAATTCCGCGCACACTAAATCATCTGGTTGCAGTTTGTCAATATCAACACGTGAAATGGCTGGCAGATCTCGGTTTAGTTTTTCTACAATCAAATATATTTCCTCTTCCTCTTTTGTCAACTGGACAAAGAAGCTAGAAGGGCTACTGGAATGTGACACATATACTTCACATACCAGGCCAGGTTTTATACATTTTGAAGGAAGGTCCTGAAGCTTAGGTATAGGCAAAGATTTAATATTTTGTACAACATTTTCTCTTGAACCAAAAGGTGCATGAGAGTCCTTTCCATGTTTACCTTTACTTTCCACAGATTCCACAGGAGGGGCATTACTGCACTCCAATGTCAATGGACAAATCTGGTCCTTATGTTTGTTTTCAGACGTTCCATCATTTATTTCAGATGCCCACTGAACAGCAACACTACAGAACTGTTTAACTTTATTTTGCTGCTCTTGCTGGATGCCCTCATCACGGGACTGAGAACGTATAACTTTTGCACTTCCACTATTATCACTGCTCATCTGTTGCATTGATCTAACTTCACAGGTATCCCTAGTCTTGATGGTTCTTGAATTCTTGGAGAATGAATCTGCTCTCTTTCTTAAACTGGTACCATGTACTTCCAAAGAAATGTTTTCTTTAGTGGAAGTCTCTCCAGGAAATGTTTCTTTAAGCTTTGAAGTCAGTTGCATTTTTCCATCATAGAGGTCAACCATGAGTTTTCCACATGGCTCTTTTGACACTACTACAGCTCTGAAACTATTGCCAATGACAACATTCTCAAACCAGACATTAACATAAGCTGGTACATCTGCTGCAATATCTGAAAGGCCACATGCAACAGCTTGGACTGGGACAGACATAAGTTCACTAGCTTCAATAGGAATTGGAAGTAGGTCAGATTTGTCTACTTCTTGTGTATCACCGTAATCAACAAAATACACCTGTATTGTTGGGATGTAAGATTTAATCTGTCCTCTGTACCATTTTCCATCACTGTACTTTGCAAAGCACACTGTGCCAAATGTTTGGGGACAACCTGTGCACTCCAACTGTTGACATAGATAGTTTACTTTTTCCGCCAGCTGCTCCACTATGTCAAAATTTTTTCCAAGATGACAATAAAAATTGCCAACAGTTTTCACATATGTAACAAAGACTTCCTCTTCGCCTCCAATTTTAATATCATGTGAAGAATAGTAATAGGTATCTAGATGGAATGGTGGCTGGGGGGCTTTTTTCAGAGGTGCACGCTGGGCTAAACCCTTCTGAACTAGCAAGCTGCAAACACTCTGAAATGGTGTTTCAAGATCTACCACGTTGAATACCACTTTGCTGGAATCATACATAACTGCATAAATGGTACATTTCAAATCCAAACCAGTAGAGTCTGCAATATCTACAAAGTCCTGAAACCCAGATTTTGCAGCATCACTCCAATTCAAAGGATCATGGCCAAAAGCTTGAATCAAGTTGTACAAACTGCATCGAAAAGCCTGGCCTTCCATCTGAAGAAACAATGGATTTATAGCTCGTAGGTCTTTTATGAAAACCCTCTCCATTTTGCCATAATCTATGTACAAAACATCAACTTCTAGTGAAGAATGTTTTTTGATTACTAATGCTCTGTACCATAATCCATTTTCAGGGCACCGAGCTATACAGGCAGTTTCGGATGGCTGGTAAAGTTCGGGAGAAGTAGAACAGTGACTCTGAATGTCTCGCATCATTAAATTAAGACTTGATAGATTTTTGTAAATCTGGCACCAAAAATCATTTGGACTTTCAATATGTGATACTTTTACCCCTACAGAACTTCCAATTGGAAAAAGGTGTTCTTTGAAGACAGGCTTAGTTTCAGAACCTACTGCAGGAATGCTGCTGGACAAAGGACAAGAATAGTCTTTTGCTGCATCCAAATGTGAATTCTTCTCTGTTGAACTTTGCACTTTGGGTCCAGGAAGAGGCACCCTTCCTTGTTTGGAGACAGGTTTCTTAAAATCCCAACACTCAGCATAACCAGCACTGCACAGTAATTTATTTATACTTTGCTCTCCATCAGCTAATGCAGATGTTAAATGGACAGCATATCTGTCTGGGAGTTTTGCTGACACACAGACTTCAAGTACCTTATCTGCAACTGCTTTTGTAAAGAAAATAATTGCATTTCGACTCCATTTATCGTCCTTAGGATAAATGCCAGACAGGCAACACTTCAGTGCTAAAGCAGGTAGCTCCTGGTATTTTGAAGGAAGAACTTTAAGGTTGTGCCAATCCACAATTTCTGTGTTTCCATAATCCACAAAATAGACCTTCACCTGCTGTCCAAGGACTTCATTAACAACAGCCCTATAAAATGAACTGTCCTTTGACTTGGCAACACAGTAAAGTCCAACTGTAGGAGTTCTGACAATCCCTTCCATTTCAGGTGCATTGTCATAAAGGTTACTAATGCTGTTCATCAGTTGGTCAAATTCAACACTATACTCATGTTTACGAATCCAGAATTCAGAGGGGTCAACTACAAATTCTACAACTGCTTCACAAGAAGCATTTACTTTCAATTTTCCTGCTGCTGACTTTGCCTGTCTTCCTTCTACAAGAGTTTTGGGGACTAGACAATCAACTTGACCTCTTTTTCCCAATGATGCTAGAGATTTTGGAGATACTGTTTTACAAATGGCATATTCACCAGGTGATTTCTGCACTTCTAACAAACACTTCTCTCTCATTCCAAACAAGTTATTTATATTCACGTTTTCATCTCCATAGAGGGTCACATAATAGACACCTTCTGAATAGTTCTGATATTCAAATTTTGCAATCACAACCTGGTTGAGAAGTAAGGATTTCAGATATTTAACCTGAGAAGTTGACCATCCAGCACCTTGATCACTTATGCCCAGCATTGAACACGCATAAGTAACAACAGGCATTCTGAAGAACTCGGGGGCTAATGACCTGAGGCTACCAATAGGAACACATTCTTTCATCCCATAATCTACATGCAACACCTCCACAACATTCTTGCACGGAAAGACTTGCTGCAATACTGACCGATACCATTTGCCATCGCTGCCTCTTGCAGCACAAGCAGAGCCTAATGCTTCAGATTTGATCTTCCCTATACCTGATCTCCCTTCATAATGCTGTGTTATCTGCTTCGTCATTCTCTTTAACTCTTGAGAAAAAACTCTCAGCTGGCAAAAAAAACGTGAAGGATGCACTAACTCTGTAATGATAACAGTCTCCACTGTTTCTGCTTGGATTTGTGGATAGAAGTAAACCTGTGTGCTTTGAATAAGCTCCGCTCTGTGGGGAGCAGTGCTCTCTGTTTGGTCTTTTCCTTTATCAGATGAAAACAGCTTATTTTCTGGGATGGCAACTGCCCCAGTAAGCGACTTCAATGATCTTTCAACAAAGAATTTAAACATTTCACTGGACAACTTCTTGGCAAATCCCATTTCATACATCTGTTTGGATATACTAGGGATGTCAAGGAGGAAAGTTCTATGGGGTATCAGCACATCTTGGACATATCCTTCAAATCTTCTACCACGCAGAGAGCTAAGAAACTCTAAAGCCACTGGAGACCATTTATTCTCTGGTGAAAGAGGTAAAATATTTGCAAGAACACAGAATTCCACCTCAGGTGGCAAGAGAAATAAGTCTTTTTGACCCCAAGCCAAATTATAAAAATTAACAGCAAGTGTCTTCCCTTCATCAATAAGGAACACATCATAATCTTTCCCATGTCTGGAGACTATTCTAGCTCTGTACCATGTTTCAAGTATTTGTACCAAACACAGATCTCCAGGATTTCCTTCTACTCCACTAAACCTTTCCTTCGGAAACTGAATGTCTGCTCTCATTCGCTGATATTCTAACTTACTTTCTTGATCAAAACTACCCCATAGCTCCACCAAAACACAAAGTGGGTTTAGATTGACCCTTGTAATATGAACAGTAATGTTTGAGCCAGGTGTTGGAAGTCCAGGAATTGAATACATTGTGAAGAAAATGCAGAATCCACACAGCCAAAGGATTTTACAGAAGATATTTGTTCTTCTGCATCTCTGTAAAAAACAAAAACAAACATTTTGTCAAAAGTTAACATCACATGCAATTCTAAACAAAAACACATCACACAAAATATGCTTCATCTTCAAGTATAATATTACTCGCTGCCATTTACACTTTAATCTGCAATTGAATAACCTCTCAATTAAAAAATACTTAGGATGAAGGTTTAGAACATTTACCAATGGATCACTATAGCATTCAACTAAAAACCTGCAAGCTTCAAATACTCACTAACAAGGTGGAAACATATCTAGTATTAGAGGAGATCTTGAATGTGGAAAAAATTACTGAAATTGATAAGTTTATAATGTGTAAAGAAGTACTCTAATAGTTTCACATTTTCTGATGATTTACAAACCACACTACAGACAGTGAGTAGAAAATAAGTACTATGATTATATCATTAATAATCAACATCTCGATATAAAGGTCCAGAATTAGAACACATGTACAAGCAGTTCATATTTTCTATATTATAGAAGGTCTCACACTAGTTTGACACCGTAATTATGTAAAAACAGGTTTCTCTTGTTAACCACAAACCTGTAAACTGACCTGCACATGCTCCTTATATGCTTAGAGTTTTGATAATCCCAAAAATGCCTGCAGGCATCCCACACTATCATATCAGCAATCATTAGGTTATTCACCAAGGATTCAAATCCCAGGTCACACACTGCTGTGGTATCCTTGAGCAAAGTTATTTACCCAAGTTACTTCAGTACAAAAGTATATAAATGGGTACAAGGTACATTGTGGTGAATAAAATAAACCATAAAATCTGTAGTGGATGTAACATATTTAGACATTTAACCTTCAATTAGTCATAATAGTAGAAAAAAATAAACTTACTGGACAAAAATTGTACTTTATGTTATGTATGTATTATGTTTTTAAAAAAACAGACAGCACCAGTGGTTGAATCACTGCCCTTTCACATGATCCACTTTCAGTTTAGTTGTAGCTGTCAGACAGAGAGCCTTAAATTTTCCTCTAGGCTATTCTGGTATAGTATGGAACTCATGGTAGATTCACTGATAAAGGTGTCCTGGTCCTGTGACAGGAAAGCAGACACAAACTATCACCCCCCAGGTTCCTCTGGTCAAAGGCAGCATTTGGTTTTTACCAAACTCCACTTTTGACTTGTTTGTCCAGAGAACACTGTTCCAGAAGTCTTGTTCCAATGTGCTGCTTTGAAAACTTAAATGGTGTAGAAATGTTCTTCTTAGAGAGGAAGGTTTTCCTTCTAGTTTTTATTAGTCATTCTTATTCAATCTTTTCCTGATCATGGACTCAAATGCTTGGAGTTTTCTAAGACTTCTAGGAGCACTAAACAGTCAGATCTTGAAGAGAATGTGGTAGGACAGCCACTCCTGGGTAGACAGGCAATGGTCTTGAATTATGTCCATTTGTAGATTATCTTTCTTACCATGGTATGATGGACTTCATATTGTTTGGAAATTGCTTTAAACCCTTCCCAGGGGTGAACTGTAGCTGCTTACCACTCTCCAAACGGTCACATTTCTTTTGTTCTGGACACGATTTTACCACAAACCTGAGTACTTAAGATCAAATTGAGACTTTCAGATTTAATATATAGGTGGAACCACTTCCTGAGTATCAACTAACCATTTGCACATTTTGGTGAACCTGACGATGTGTAGAATCTTAACTGAGATGGTAGAAATAAGGATGCAGTTTTTCCCCACACAGACCTTTTGTTTTAAATAACGAAGAATTTGTATACACTCCAATGTGGTTTGTTTTACCCACTATTTGTACTTGTTGAGGACCGGGTAAAGATCAAATGTTAACCATAAAATCTTAAGGAGGTGTAACGTTTCACCTCATTATAAATCACTTTTGACAAAAGGGTCAGCCAAATAAAAGCATAAAGAAAAGAAACTGACAAATTTTTTAAAAAAAAATTGGTACTAGCAAGCTACTATACAGTATGGGCAGACATCAACATTTATTAATCTCCCAAATATATCATAAACTTTCAGCTTTAATTAAATTTAACTTAAAATTAATGTAAACTAAAATACTCCAGATGAGGACACACAACCTACTCAACCTATCCTAACAATTTTACGGTGCCAGGAACCAAGCACAGCTGTGTTTGGGATTGAATCTGATCTGATCATAGTGGCTTTGACTCCACTGAAAAATGACAGAGAACATAATGAGACAGTTGTGATGCTTAAGAGAACACACGTAGTGTTTTTTATGCTAGGCTTAGGCTACAGTTATGTGTATAAACACTGTAAAAGTAAACCTCAGGCACTTTCATGTGCTATATTTGTTGCCCTTCATCTGAGTATCTTCCAATTTAGGTCTGTGGATCTTTACCGTTCGGAGTAGCTGGGTCTCCACAGATTTGATAATGACCCAAAATTTTTCCAAAGATTAAGTGATGAAGCCTCAGCTGCGATCCAAGGGACCTCTCTTTTATATATTCTTACATTTTACCACAAAACAACATACTGAAACCACTGTATCCCTGTTCCTCAATACCAATGATGCCCTATAAGAACCATGTGTATGGAGTTCCTTCACCGTAAATACTCAAATGAGTCCAAGATTTGACAGATCACACTTAAATCAGTCACATTCAGTTTACGTATATGCATTTGCCTAGATTGCAGCTTGCCTCTTTCGCAGAACATTTCTCTCTAAATCGCCCAGATCTCTCTGTTGCGAACTGCAGGCTCTAGGTGCATTAGAACATCTAACACTGATGACACCTTACTTCATGATGAAAACATGAAATGTAAATGTATTGTGGTTGAAGGCAATTTTAGTTGAATATTATAATAAATTTCACAAAATTACTGTGTCCGTCTCACGGTAATATCATATTTCAGAAACAAACTGCTGAAGTTTCTGCTGCCATTCCTACATTCGGAGCTTACCCATGCGAGCCAGTGTTCTCTTTAGTACGGTACTAAATACTTGGCCTACAGCAATTGTACTAATTTGGCCCCGCATTTAAATATCTTGTAGAGGACAGCAGTTGCTACTAATGGTTCATTGTAATTAAGGATTTTTTTTAGTACGGAGCTGGGAAACTAACAATGTGTTGTAATTGGGATTAACCTAGTGTACGGAGCTGCGTATTAACAATCAGCTCATCCCCAGTAAATACGCCGTTTCAGCTCGTTGCAATTGGCCCAGATATCGCAAGAGTAAATACGCGGATCATGTCAACTTTAATGTGATAATATCTTGGTCTTTAATATGTACATCAGTTAAATACACTCAACATTATTACACACAACGTATTTCGTTTCAGCCCTTGGAATTTATGCCTCATAGTACCTTCTGTCTCATTCTTATTTGCCACTCTGTTTTCACAAATATATTCCAGTTTCATTCGGACGTTTCTTCGTTGTATCCTCAAACATTCAATATTTTAAAATTAAAGTTCTTGTTTCCTACGGATGTTGAGGTCTAGAGCGAAAGAGGATTAGCTGGGAGTAGTTCACGCCAGTGATAACTGCACATTAATGAGTTAAAGCCACGGAAACTCCACAAACTAACGGTCAGGGTGCAGTGAGCTTTGATTATCAAAGATTAATCAACGCGGATTACTTTTTCGGCATACAAAATCCACAGCGTCTGATTAAAATTAGAAATTCAACGTCTGGATTTGTGGCCAAAACTGCACCTACCTCAGTATATTTCTCCCACCCACTAATGGCAAATGTATCCTTTTCTTAAACTGATTTTGTCTATCAGTGTGCAGTCGCTAGGCCTTTAAGTTGTGTTGTTAAAATGTGAATATAAACCACACATACTCACCGTTTCCGTGCACTATTGTCAAATGGACTGACCTCACAGCCCGCCAACATCTAAACTGGTCTCCTCTTATTATCTATCCAAGCCCTAACACGTGACCTAGAAAATGCATTCAAGATCACTAATACAAACCCACGTAAAAATACGCCGCTTTACTTGTTTTCTTTATGTAATTGTTTTAAAGTTCAAAGTAGTAAAGTCACCGTGCACCATCACTTCAAACATCAAAAAGACGCTATTACTCAATAAAAGACACGACTCCTAAAATCAGTTTTTTTTTTACAAGTTTGGACTGATCTAATTGTAGCGCGCGAGGGGGATTCTTTGTGATTTTTTTTTTTAGTTTTTAGAAACTCTTCTGATGATATAAGATATACTAATGTTATTGGAGAGGACTGTACAAAAAAACTTACATCAGTGAAAATGGAAAGGATGGGTTTTACAAACCGGTACGTTTGGACGCAAGAACAAATATCATGATTTTTTTACTGCCTAAAGGTTTTATAAATGTAAAACACGTATTGTGATGTTTATATGCTGTTACCATACGTAACATATCCTCCTTTTTAGTCTTAAAACGTCCGGGATTTTTCCTTATTCTTTTCCCCCAGAGGTTATCGATTCGAAATGGTTATTGGGATTAAGAGAGATGACCGTTCGAGGGAGCGTCTGTTTGTTGATTTATTACAGTCGTAGACTTGTCTAGCCCCGTTCAGTTTTCGTTCTGAAGAGATCAATATAGTGGTACAAATATCACCAACCAACCTCCCTTCAATCGACTGTCCTCTGTTTTCAATGTTCAGATATGGTAGCCCTTGTCATCTTCAATTTACAACATTGTTGCTGAAGCTCAGTTACCCATGATCACGTTTTGTATCTTTCGCCATTATTAGAAATACACGATTTGTGGGAAACATGTAAATTAAATCATTGACATTTAATCAAAACTACAAAGTTTTTTTTAATTCTGAATACATGAAGCATTGAGAATTAAAAAGTTGTCCTGTTTATTGTACTTTTTTGCATTCTTGGACTAATCTCTAGATTACTTTGATACTGTTTTAGCACCAAAAGAATATTATCATTTATCCATCAATCTATTTTCTAACTACTTTTTCCTATTCAGGGTCAAGTGGAAGCAGGGGTGTATACCAGCAGGCAACAGCACAAGGCCAGGGTACACACTGGAGGGAACACCAGTCCATCACAGGGCACATACAGACACAAACAGAGACACACACACACCAGGGCCAGTTTTCCCAGAAGCCAAATAACCTACCAGTATGTCCTTTGACTATGTGATGAAACTGGAGCACCCAGAGGAAAAACACATGAACATGGGGAGAACATACAAACTCTATGCCAATGGCACCCTAGGTCTGGAATTAAACCAAAGATTTCAGTGCTATAAGGCAGCAATGCTAACCACTGTGACACCCTTGAACAGACATGATGTAAGCAAATCAATTATGCTGATGAACATTTTTTGTGAAAGGGGTTTATCAATAGATGGTCTACTCTTCTATGAAAGACACAAGCCAGTAATATGTAAGGCCACAGCTGGAATAAATACAGGTATAAGCTATACTGTACATCTACAAGGCAAGGTTTGCTCCAGGTTGCAGATACTGTCTTTTCTGATTCTGTCCCATTCCTCTCCTGAAGCCTGGACAAGGATGTGCCTGTTCATTGGTCTTTACCACATGGCGTCTCAAGTTCAACTTCAAGTTTTTTGTCATATGTACCTGAGTAGAGTGAAATACTTACTTCCATGCTTTCCTTACATGCCAAATGACATAACATTGACATAAAACATTACAGAACAAATGACATCACCTGAGGTAACGTAGTTCATCCTCCAATGAACTTTTGGCATAAAAGGCATTGATTTCTCTAAAAACGGGATATATTGCTTCCTTGCTGTGTGTTTGCTCCCTGATTTGCACTAGGCTTAACACTCAATGGATTAAATCATCTTTCCAAACTGTTCCCAATCAACTCACTAATGAGGTGATTTAGTGGCGAACTTGGGGTCAAGCCCTTCTTCTAGCAGAGGGCAGGAGTTAGTCCTGAGTACAGGTCATAATAGAGCCTCTGCCAATAACCACCATGGTCAGATGTTGACCACCTGTTCCCTTCTGGTTTGTGCTGGGTGCCCAATTAAATGCCAGGTCCAGCTTCTGAACATTAGAGCTGCAGTGATGTTCTCCAGTGACTCCTGGGCAACTGGTGTGCCAAGAGCACCAGGAGCAGCCACTGATCCCAGTCATGTTGGTGCCAGGGTGGTCTGCTTGGTGGTCTTGCAACTGTTGAACTGCTCCACCAGCCCATCATTCCATGCTGACCTTCCTTCTCCCACTAACCAATGAAGGGACACCATCCAAACTTACACTTTCAGGTGACCCTGGCACATTATGCTTTTGCTGCGACACTCGGTATTGTGCTGTGAGCAGGTGTCAATAGAGGAAATTTCCCTACTGGATTAATAAAGTATTATCTATCTATCTAAATGACCAGTGTCAATGAGAACTCACAGTTCCACAATGACGCATGGGATGCACAGATTGTTCCCACTGCTGATCAGGGCCCTGTTTTATGGTCTCCACTGTGATAGAGTCAACGGTCTAAAATATGTTTTCCTTATTCTCATTTCTCTGATTCTCTGATGCTTTTTTTTCTGGTGCTTGTACTGTTGCTGCAGGTGTCCTTTATTGCCACACCCCCAGAAAAATGATCATGTAACTTCTGTCATTTAGGTTTTTGGTTTGTGCACAGTCAAATGAGTCTTCATTTTCTACTGTCCTCCTTGGTGATGGTCAGACAAGATCCTCCAAGGATATCCAGGGCCAGGCTGAAAAGCTCACTGAGGATGACTGAGTGACATAGGTTCTTTAGACATAGATCTGTGGTTCTGTCCAGTCAGATAGCATTTGCAGCAAATGATCCGAGACACATTTAAGTTGCTTTGTTTCTGCTGGTGTCTGCTGGCAGTGCTTTTGATGTTTGTTGATATGTAAGCAGTATGTAACAAATATACCCCTGCGTATAATAGGGATCTCAGCCACCCTGGCTGGGGGAGTTCTCCTTTAGCTCAGCGGACAAATTCCCTATTGCGCGACACTGGAGACCTGGGTTCACGCCCACTGAGGGACAAACTGGCAGGGCAGGAGCGGCAAGGAAGGAAACCCCAAGAACCATTACGTGTACAATAAAGTATTGATGTTGTCTGTTGTAAGCAGAAATTGGTTTTAATTTTTCTTGCTGAATTGGCAGCTTTCTTCCTCACCAACTGTCAGAGTCACCCCAGTAGCCAAAGTTGCTGCGCTGCCTTATGGAGTCACATATAGCTCACAATGCCATCAAAAGCTTAGCACTGCTCTAGTGAACATTTTGGAAAGCTGCTGTCTTTTCCATCTGTCCTCCTGCATAGAGGTATGAGCTTTTTTATCTTAAAACTAATAGTTCACCCTCTTATGTCCCTTTGTCAGAACGTAGAAAATGGTGTTATCCCATCTTCCTTCTGGCTGATACAGGCTACTGTAATGGTTTTTTGGGTTTCCGCCCTTGCCACTCCTGCCCTGTCAGTTCGTCACTGCCTGGGCACGAAGCGGGGTCTCCGGCATCACACCAACAGGGACTTGCCGACCGAGCTCAGCGGTGTATTTGTTACACTAGCAATTAATCTGGAATGTGAACGTTGTGACTTTTAAAACAATAGCTACAATCAAAATTGCAATACAGATTCTTAATTTAAAATGAAAATGAAGAAATACTGCAGCTCAGATAAAACTGCAGATAGATCAACAAAGTTTTCCCGAGACATTTAAAGCACAGACTTCCCAAGCTCGGGAACAGCTCCTCTATGCTGGAGAGTATACTGTACCTCCTAGGGCTGCAATGTAAAAATGGATTGGAGGATTTTACACAAGCATGAATCTACAAAGCAGGATATAATACAATATATTTTCATAGATTACCTATCTACATTAATACACGTGCGTACAATTATAATAACACCGGTGATTATGTCTCTGTAAATAAAATTATCCACTACTTTAATGCATGGAAATTATTTTTGGAATTTCATGGAATTTACACACGAGCAACGCAACTCTCAGACGTTTCACACCTCCTGGCTAGATGGCGCCAGAACATGCAAGGGGGATTAAAACCAATTTACAAACCTCAAATTATTAATGTCTATGTCATGACGCTCTGTGGTTGTTTTGAATTTGCGGCTGCTCTAACGCTTAGCGACTTGTGGAGCTGTGTGGCTGTAAAGACTTTTCAGCTTGGGCGAGATGTTTCGTTTGAGTGTGACTTTGAATTCTCAATCGACTCTGCTTTTCATCTACAGGTTTTTTAATTGGCAATTGTTATACAAACAAAACTTATATAATTGTAAGCACTGTATATATGTCGTATATACAGTATATTGCTTTAAAAGAATAGTTTATGAAGAGGCTAATGCTGAAGTGAAGTATCGTGTTATCATGATTTTTTCCTAAAAAGAGGACATTGGCTGAGATATGGCTGAGAGTATCTCCCTTTACCAGGAGAAAAGTACATTTTGATTATAGATAACGAGTATCGTGTTAGAGCAAGAACTGAATACATTATTCTTCCCACCCCTTTAAAAACTAAACCCATTTATGTTAAAGTTATTAACAAAAGGTATAATTCTAAGGAATTCCCAAGAAGGTTTAACTTGGACTGTAACATCTATATTTTTCTGAGTCTGGTATTAAAGCTATTGAACTGATTTTTTCAAGTCATTATACAACAGGCTTTTGGTATTGTTCTGTTTGTTCTTGATTAAAAAGCAGAACTATCCTTATAAATTTAACTTATAAGGGCATTGTTCTTGCTCTTGTGAGTACATACAGTATAATGTTAATACATCTACTGTTAATACAGTATAATGTTAAATGTTATATTCATAGTAGCACATTTTACACAGAGTACTTAAAACTTCTGTGTGCTTCAAATAGTTTATAAATTCAATTAGTATGCAATTTTTTGATAGTGTAAAATATAAAAATATGAAAACTGTTTTTCGCAATTCCTGCATATACAGTATGCTTATTTTATGTCGCATACAATGTAATGTTGAAATTTCCAAGCTGATTTCTTGTTCTATTGATTCATTCGATTTTTTAAATTTTTATACTGTTGTAAATAATAATAATAATAATAATAATAATAATAATAATAATACGTTTGTTTGTTTTTCCGGTGGAGTTCACGCAGACCGGATTTTATTGAACGTCGAAGAATACACCAAAGGGAGAAAACAAGAGTCAGCCTAGTGACCGTACCCTATAAACATTACTCTTTAGATTTACGATAGGAGAGACGTCATCACTATGCGTCCATTTTTTTTGATCACTCTTCCTGTGAGACAACGAGGAATCAGGATTACAACCACCGTTCGTGGCGTCTTTATATTTGTTAGTAGGATTGTGGAAATAAATCGCAATCATGGCTATGCAGGCAGCTAAAAGAGCTAATGTAAGTTGTTTTAATTATTTTTCTTATCTTTTTGAATCGTGTATTTGAGTTATAATGTTATTTGTGTTACTGAGTTAACTGGGCCCGTTTCGCTAAAATCTTGGTTGTTTCAGTAACTTACTTGTTCGGTAAATTTTAATTTAAATAAGAGCACAATCACATAATTTATAAAGAATGGGGTTTGTACTTTGATGGAAATACAAAAAGACTTTTTTCAAACATGCGTTCAACGTGTATCAAACTTGTAATACAAATGTTTGATTTCCCTCTTTCTCTAATATACAACAATAATGTATTAATTAGCAAAAGGTGCTTTTGATAAAATGGTATTTTGACGCTCTTTAGTCAATTTATAAATGGATATATTCTTTAGAATTTCTTAACTAGTTTAAAGTGATTATATGAAGTGTTAAGTTTGAATTATTTAAAAAAATATTTTGATGTTTCCTTTTGTCAGATTCGATTGCCGCCAGAAGTAAACAGAATCCTCTATATTCGTAATCTTCCTTACAAAATCACAGCGGAAGAAATGTATGATATATTTGGAAAGTATGGACCAATACGGCAAATCCGAGTGTAAGTGTAATAAGATTTTTTTAATAGGCCTTTCACTTAGAGGGCGTAAATGGATACATTTTAAGAACTACCACAATTCATGTAACTGCCAGTCTTAATGCACATTATAATTATGGCTTTGGACAAAATAAAATATTCTAAAATAAGTTTAATGGATATTTTACTTGTATAACGTAGAGGTAGTGCAGAGTGATATGCCAACAAGAATCACACTTTAGTGTCTGTTTTTGGCTAAAAACAAGATCACCTGTTACTCTTTTCGCACTTTTACAAGTGATCTAGACAGTGGGTTTACACTCCTGGTCCTGGAGGGCTATACTGCTTTATCAGCCGTTTTTTGCTCAAGCCAAGCACAGGTTACACATTTGAACCCTTGATTAACTTAATAATAGTATGAGTTTGAGCTATTTGATTGTTTACTCTCTTGATCATATCTGAGATCCCCTCTTTGCTCTTGGAGTTTTAAAAGTAATACAAAATCCCAAATGTCTGAGTACAAAATAAAAAGTTTGTACAGGTTACAATCAAGCAACATGCTAGATCAACTAAAGCTTCAATTTTCAATTTGTGGTTATTAACCTTGGCTGGAATGAAAACCAGCAGGACCTTCAGGACCAGGATTGGGAACCCTCCTCTAGACTACTACCTGTATTTATTTCATGTTAGGAAGATGGATGGAGTGCCATATGAGCATTGATGTCAGGGTTTCTAGCTTTGCAGCAGATTTGGTTGGCCCAATTTTATTATTTTTTTACTTAATCACTAACTAAAGTTCTGTTCTATTGCATAGTAATGTGTGGAGCTGCAGCTACCACTGTATATTGCTTGAAAACTGAATTTATTACAAATGATTTTTGGGAATGAAAAGATTGGACAAGAGTGAAGACTGGGGACTCCAAAAGAGCAAAACGTGTTACAGCTTGTTTACCAGTCATATCACTTCGTACCTCAATTAAAATTATTCCAATTAATTTATTATTTTTTCTTGGGTGTGATTTTTCCCAAATTCTGTAGAACTCCCGTTCATGTTCAGTGGCAGAATTGGGCTAATGCTGGTATAGATCACTTTCTCCAACACAATTTACATTTGCTGTGGATGAACTTAGTTTCAGTCTAGCATTGTTTCCTTTGTTACAAACAAAATCATTGTTATAAATGGCTTTTGCTTGGTGTCTTTTGCAACACTCCCACTGTTAACACACACCATCGAGTGAAGGTCTAATGTTACTTTTGTATAGAGTATCTTTTACTGCATATTTCTTTCATTTCCACTTGTAGTGAAATTTGGATCTTGGGGTTATCTGACCCTTAGATTTAGTATGCATACACAGATTACTTCCCTCATGAGAAAGCTCAATGTTTGTAGCATGTTAGATTTCAGATATAAGCATACAAATTGAAAATCTATAAGAATGTAGACAGTTTAAAATGTATAAATATGTATTTTTATTTTTTGATTAAATTAATAATACAATCAATTGAATAACTGAAGAAACCTACATGCCTGTATGTATTCTCACAATTGCATAAGGAATCCAAAAAATAGAATATTCACAGAGATTGCAACCTACCAGAAGAATCAAGGTGAAGGTCATGCACAAGATTATTGAAAATGGCTGAAATTTTGATTTGTCAAATTCTTAAAGATATAGCAGTATGCAAAATATAGCAGTGACAATAGTCTATTTTGTGATTGTTTTTTCTGTTAAACATTTTTTTACATTTTTCCTGTTTAATTTTAAGTGCCAAACAGAATTGTTGTGATGTTGTGTCATTCTTGTGCTGGTGCTAGAGACTTAAAAATGAAAATAATAACAAATTACAAACTTAACCTTTTCATTTCTTCAAGGGCTTTTATTGAAGTCAGGTGCTTTTATATTGTGTATGTTTTCATATTATTTTTGCATTAACTTTCTTTACATTTCATTAACCAGACATATTTTTTTTCCTAGTGGGAACACACCAGAGACAAGAGGAACAGCGTATGTTGTCTATGAAGACATCTTTGATGCCAAGAATGCCTGTGATCACTTATCTGGATTTAATGTCTGCAACAGATATCTTGTCGTGTTGTACTACAATGCTAACAGGGTATGCATATTAGAAATTTGCTTTTCGATTGTTGTTTTTAGTATAAAAGCAAATAAATCCATTTTATTTGAAGATTTAGATCTTCAGATGGAAGAGATATAGTTCACAAAAAATGATATGTATATGACAAATTATTGAGTGTTGCAGTATTTCCAGATGTTTTTTAGGTTATCTATGTTTAGTTTCATATATGTATTTGCATAAATGGGCAATTTGTACATATTGGCTTTTTTCATGATCTGTCAAACTTTTTTTTCAGGCTTTCCAGAAAATGGATACAAAGAAAAAAGAGGAACAACTAAAACTTCTCAAGGAAAAATACGGAATCAACACAGATCCACCAAAATAATTTGACATAATTGGACTTTTGCTTGCTTTGAAGTGCTGTTTTCTCAATTCAGTTTAGTTGTTGTATTATATTTGAAGGTCTTTTATTCGTGATTATTAGGACGTTTAGAAATATTTTTTCTGTCTTGCATATTTTTGGTTTGTAAAAGTTGATGGGGGAAAATGGGAACACATTTTTAATATCTTCTGTTAAGCAGTTATAGATATACCACCTCCTTATTCAATTGGTAATTATCTTACTTTTTGACTGTAAATGTATTTTATATGCCCAAATTTCATCCTTGTTTAATGATAGCAGTGTTGTAGAAATTTAGCAGTACCTTTTTGTTAACATTTTGAAAGTTTTATGAATGAAACTTTTCACTTTTTAAAGAATATATGATTGTCACATTTCCATAACCATTTGAGGTAAAAAATCTCATTTTTTTAAAATGATTTCTGTCATTAGTCTTCTGTTGTAGGGACGGCCTGAATATTTCCTAACAATCCACCTCATGGAACCAGAAATTAAAGGGTCAACAATTGTCTCTGTCCTCATTTGTATCCCCACTTTGCCCACCATATGTTTCATAAAATGTTCTTTCTACTTTTTTGGACTTCTGACTTCATTTCCATAAGTGATTTTGGTCAGGTAGAATATGGGGACAACAAAAATAGTAACAAAAATAAGTAAATTAATCTGGATGTACTTTAAAGCTATTTCCAAGGCATAATGGCACTGTCCTTCTAGTTGTATTTTCAAAAGCTTCTTGCAAGATAACCAGTAGTGGAGAGTGGCTGTGGGGATTTGTAATCTATGACCTGTTACAAGACTGATGGTTTAAAGGTGGGCAACTCAAAGGAGTCTGTATACACTTCTTTGTTCTTGGCATGTGTGATTGTGGGTTTCATTTCTGTGACATGCAAGATGACATGTAATAAAATGTACAAATTGGGTAGATAAACAATCGGCAATTCTTGTTTTTCACCAGTCTTGAGTTTCAGCAAGTTGCCTTATTACCTGTGCCCAGTAAAATGTTGCATATACCAGTTAAAATCTTTGGAGTCCTGCAGTCATGATCGGCTAAATTTTTGCCAAAAACACATTTAATCAGTATTAAAAACGTGTAAACTTGTTTAAAAAAACATGCATCAGTAAGTATTTATTTTGATATTGTGTGTTGACATATAAGTGGTAATTTGCATTATAAATAATAATCCTTATGCTTTTATAGTTGACCACTCAAAGTATTTTACAGGGAATGGGGACTTCCCTTTTCCACTACCACTGTGCAGCACCCACCTGGATGATGTGACACCAACCAAAGTGTGCCAGTACACTCACCAGACATCTGTTTTCAGTGGAGAATGATGCACTGACTATATTAAATACCAGATTTTGAATATTACTCCCTTAAAGACATAAAAATGTATCCTGAAGATGAAATGCCTCTATTCTGTAATTCCCATGAGCATGTTTAATGAAATACTAGATGCAAGCAATGAGAAATTAATGTGAAAATATACTTTTGAATTGTCTAATTTAAACATGTTTTCCAACTTTTTGCCTCCATTTCCCCTATTTATTCTATATAGAATATAAAAATATTTACAGGGAGAATAAGGAGTGGGGAAGCAGGTATTGTAACCTTGCAATAAAGATGATTTTTGAATGTAGTTCACAATATAGAATGTTAGTACTTTCATTTGAAATGGTACTGTTAATGAGCTAGACACCGATTCAGATGAATGTAAATGAAAATACTTCAGGACTAGTAATTATTGTTTTGGTTCACGCTATGATAAATGAAGTAAAAAATGCAGGTTGATAGGGTGGCAGGTCTAAATTTAAAATGCTAGGAGGGTATCCCAAAGGGTTTGGAATTGTAGTGTAATGTGTAGGGGTGAAGTTAAATAAAAGGGATTGACAGGTAAAAGGAGATGAGTGCTGCTGAGTAGTACATAAAGCTGCAATGGTTGTGCAAATATCCAAACTGCAGGTTGCATCGAATGTGAAGTTAATTATAGTGCAAATTTGCTATGCAAGCAAATTGTAAACATTTTCACCTCAAGAAATCAAGGGTTTCATTTTCCAGCAGTTTGAGAGTAGAGTAATAATCAAGCCAAAACTTAGACAAGAAAATATGGTAAATGACACAACTATACAACACATAGCATTACACAATGTACACTATGCACAGGTACTTGCAATTTAGTGAGTTTCAGAACCCTATCTTTAATGGACAAAACAGGCCATATAGTGAGAACCTGCATTCTAAAAAATAAATGGTAAAATCCTACCCAGGAATACATCTCCTCTTGTTAATTTAAACAGATGCTCATATATTTATGGGAACAGATTTCACTATTTTTCACTATTTTAAAGGCTTCAACAGAATTGGAGAGGCCTGCTGATTCCACTGTGTGCCACAATATTTACTCACAGTTCTTCCCTCCTTTAAGATGTCCTCAACCCTACATCAGATGTAGGCGAAAGATATCACATAACTTTGTTTTAATATAGCTAAATGTACAGTTTGCGCAAAAATATGAAGAAATTAAAAGCAAACTACCTTCTTTACTTTTGCCTCATTAATCCTTGGACATGAAATACCAATTTCATTAGTACACAATTTTAATGTTTCTGTTCATTATAAATTGTTCACCTATTAACAGTTGTTTAGACAGCAATATGGAAACAAATTTTAAATTCACAAGTTAAGAAGAGATCTCCTAACAAAAGGTTTGTGTTGGTCTTGCTTTAAGCAAGACACTTGGAAACAATTTCATTTCATGTGACTCAAATAACTACAGAGGTTGCCACCAAAACCAGATTAGCAACATAGTGAAACATTAGATGCTGAACAGCAAGACAAGTGTTTTGACTCTATATACAGCCTAAATTATAACAAAAATAGTTTTAATACTACTTCTAACAATGTACATCTTTTCACATAAGTAACATACAACAGGATGGGCAGTACTTAAATTTAGTAGCAGTACTTAAATGTCTAGGGGAGACTTGGTAATTTATTAAATAGAACACTGAAGGCCTAGTAAATGTGCAGGAAATGTGAGCGATGCATAAATGTATTATAGATGAATATATAAAAAGATGTATAATAAAAAGATATACAGTATAAAAGATACTTTAAAAAGTTATATCACATCTATGTATGGGTCACTTAGAAACTATGCTCCCATTACTGTTTCAGTTTAAAAGACAAAAAATGCTTATGTTCTTCTTTAAGTAAAATGGATAATAATTAGGATTTTGTTAACATGAAATGCATTCCAGGTCTTTGAAGAATATAAGATCGGTATACAAAAGGTACATTTAGAGTTGTAATTTTCTGCTGAAGGATGGAAAGGGGAGATGTGCAGCCTTCTGTTACAACACTAGTGCTGCAGGTTTTATTTTTAACAATGTTATCGGTGTTTCCTAGAATTGTCTAGAAATTTCTATAGTATGGAACTGGTATTTTGGTGGATGTTAGTCTCCATCTAGTGGTAATGCTATGTAAAAATTTCCCACATTGCATATTTCTTTTATGTGCAGTTTCCTTGCTTGGGGATCTGATAGTTTGACAAGAGCAGGTTGTATTGTATTGATGCCATCAATTATTCAAAGTAGATGCTGCATTGGGCGCATTTGTGATGGTGCTTTCCCAGTTGTTCACGGTAGGAGCGAACAACTACAGATATTTTTGGACACTAAAGAAAGCCTTCTAAGAAATGACAAGCAGTACTTGTATTTAATGTTCTATGTAAACAGAGGAAATTCACAGACCCTAGGATTATTTCACCTTTTAATAAATAAGTTTTAAAAAGGTCTTGTTTGAGAGAAAAATAGTTGATATAGTTCTTATTTTTGCATCTTAAAAGAAAGAGGAAGCAGCTGCTGATATTTGCCTAAGAAGTGCAGAACACTTTTCTGTTTTTCTCTCCTGCAGCTCTTCTGAATGTAGAACTTCTGTGTTCTTTAGGGTATCACGAAATAAGATGTAGAAGTGTAGTTGTTTAATAAAACAATAAACCGAAAGGCATCAAAATGCAAAATTTGAAACCCATAAACTGAAATTAGGGGATGGATTTTTCATACATCGTTCCTAAAAACATATTCTTGCTTTGAAAACTTGTAATGTCTTATTTTAACAGGGAAAATTAAATGGTTGCAGTTATGTTAATTAAAATGACATTAAAATTATGATTGAAACATATACTTAAGAAAATCTTTTTTCAGTATTATGCAGATGTATTTTAACAATCCTCCTGTCCAAGTACAGCAATAGTAGTAGGGTAAGAGAGGCAACAGTTATTGAAGTAGATTTGACTCTCCTGACATTTACAAAACCTGTCAGCATCCCATATGGAAGTAGCTGTTTCATGACCAACAGATTTCGAAACAGCATCTTCCTCCAGACAATAAGACTGCTAAACAGCCAACCACAGCAGACACTTGCAATTACCCAAACGGCCGCTGGTGAATAGGCAACCTATTTGAACTGATAGGGTGCACAGGGGCCCTCCTGTCACTTGGCACTCTCAGGACACATACAGTATGAACAGCACTAAACACCTCGTGTTACTTTCACACAATCTGTAAATTTATTGTAAATTGCAATTGTATCATTTATCGTATCCTAATCTTAACCTATGAACTTCTGTCCTTCTACTCTTCTATCCCTCTTTACGAGCTCACGGATAAAGCATTTCATTGCCGACAACACCGCTGGATGCTGTACTGTTTGTGCATTGATAAATAAGTTGATTGATTGATTGAAGTCTAAAGTCACAGGCAGAAAATAAAGTGAAATAGAATAGGGTTCACTTATACAGGTTATACAGTATACTGTACGTACTTTTGGACTCTGCAGTGAGATTTGCCTCATTGCTTGTTATGCCTATGGCAAATTGTTTAGACCTCAACTTGTAGATCTGTGATGACTTTGTCTTGTACTTGTACTCATCTGGTGCTGTACAGTATTGGCTTTTGAGCGTTTTGAACATGCAAGGTTTTAGGCAGAAGTACAGAAGATAATGCCCATTGCTTAAGATTGTGTAACTTTTGACCTTTCAATTTCTTAGTTTATGACTATGTTTTTACCATTAACTTCCTCTTCCCTTATTTGTTTGAATTCTTCGAACTGATAAGAACTTGAGATTTCCACCATCTTGACTGTTAGGCAAGTTTACTTTAAGTAGAGATTAACCAGGCTTTAACACATTTTAAACATTTGAAGAAGCAATCACCAGGAATGTCTGACCAAAACATAATGGAATTTATTTGAATGATCTGTGATTTGTGGATGTCAATATAGAAGAATGTGAAACTATTCTGAAACGATTAAAAAATGGTACTGAGGGGCTTCCTGAGCGGCTTGGCTGGTAAAGGTGTTGTCCCAAGTGCAGTGTGAGGTTGTCAAGGTAGGTAATGCACTTTAGAGCTGGGTCATGTTACTAACAGATTGAGAATGGTCAGACATTTGCAGGAATGCAATGCTGTCTCTGAGGGATGTACCTTCCTTCAGTTGGTTCTGAAACTTTTGGCAGAAGAATGGATTGGAGTGATGTGTTAAAAGTTAATGGGTTTGAAGGTTGACAGGTCAAAGGAGTCTGCCAACACTACTTTCTTTTTCCTTGTGCATGGTCTCAGGGTTCATACTGTAGCTATGAGTCAAGATGTGAAAAACACACAACTGGAGTTTACAAAATGGGATGGGTATAGCAAATAAATAATTGGCATTTAATTAAAAAATACAATCATTTATTACTTTAAATTACTGTTAATGAATTTAGGAAGTGTTAAATAATGACTCTGTGGTTGAGGTCAGTGGAATTAAGCTGGAGAAAGCCACTGCCTCTATTGGAGAAATGAATGTCTCCAAATAAAAATCAGATGTGTGAAATTAAAAAAGGAGAATCAAAACTGGATGGAGTATGTTTGTTTGCTTAAATGTAATCCTAAAAGGAAAACAACCTTTGTTTCCAGAGGAAATTCTTTGATCAGCTGCCTGTGCTCACAGACAAATGTGAAACCTGGATGTTTGAATGCAAGAATGATTAAATAACTGAAAATAAGATAGGACAGAAAAAGAAATAAATGAGCAAAACCGAGTTTATGATGTTATTGGAAGCATGAAGAAATGATACACGGGGGGATATAATGAATGTTGCAAAAAATCTGTTCTGGATCCCAGGAGATAAGACCAACAAGGGATAACAAATGTAAAATGCTTCAGTAAAATACATTTCAGGAGTGGCACAGATGTGAAGAACTAAAAACAGGAGACCTTTTTCAGGGGACCTTGGGGATGCCTTTATTTGCCGTTTTGAAAAGGGCTGAATTCATGTTTGCCAGTTCCCTACGGTCATGGAAATCCTGGAAAAGGTATGGAAAATTAAATTCAATTTTCCGGACCTGGAAAGGTTTTGAAAAAATGATCAAATATCCATTAAGTTTTGGAAAAGGGTATATATATTAATTGACCCAAAATTATCATTGGCTCTATCACGTAATTTTATTCGTAAACGTTTAAAGAGGCTGCGGCGTTGCAGTTTCTTACAAGATACATTATAGTGTCGCGTCAGACAGTCTTGCGGGAATTTTATAGTGAGCCGTAAACTCGCCTAGCGCCAATGTCAAAATGCCGGGTAAATGTGTTTTTAGTGAACTCTGGTTAGCAGATGAAAAATACAAGCTATGGCTCAGAAAAGATTAAGACCCAGCACATGCGAGATGGAAAACTTTTGATTGAAGAATATGGGTGAAGCTGCGCTGGCAAGTCACGCGAAGGGTAAAAAACATCAACAATTTGAAGGCTGGAAGAGAAACAATCGGAATCAGTACCTTTTTCAACTCATCTGCAGCTAGCACAGCGAAGGTTAACACGATCACCTCACGCAGTGAGATAGCCAAGCAAACACAGATATCAGTGTCCAACTACGATGTATTGCTGAAGTGTTGTGGGCGCTGAAAGTAATTGATTCATATCATTCGTACAAATCGTGCACAAACGTTGGGCAGCTGTTTAAAATAATGTTCAGTGACCAGCGAAATCGCAGCTAAATTTCCTTGTGACAAAACAAAATCCGCAAATTTGACCACTTTCGGAATTGCTTCCTATTTTAAATTACTGCTTGTCAGAGAAGTGTCACGACAAGCAGGATATGCTTAATCACGCACTGCAACTCATGCAAATGGATTTACAAGTGAGGATTTAGGATGGTGGAGAAGTGAGAACTAGGTACGTAGACTCAGAGTTTATGGGACATGAAGCTGCTCGGGACCTTATGGAGAAGATGCACAACACGCTCTCAGAGGGTGGACTAAAAAATCAATTGAGATTGATCGGATTCCCAAATGACACCTTTCAATATTAATATTGCATTTACTATGTTCAGTTTGTCAAGATGTTGAGGTACTCAAAGTTATTTAGACAGAAAAGAGCTTGTGTTTACACAGTGAAGCATTTAATGAATGAAAAAGGCCATATATTTTCCTAGCCTATGTGGACTTACTGATGAGCAATGTTGCTAATGTTCTAGGAGTAAGCATGCTGTTCAGGTAAAAGAAAAGCAATGCCATGCAAGAATGTATTTCAAATGAAAGTTTTGTATCTGACAAATCTATAGCAACTGTAGACATTTATTGTTTTGATTGTTGTTTTTTGTCCAAAGTTTTCTATGACATAAATCATAAGGTGACCTTACACACAGATATATTTGTCATTCTTTAAGTTGTAATCCACATTTATGCTCAGTGGTATTGAAATGCCCTACATTTTTTCCCTCTAACCCTGAAAGAACTAGTCATCAAATCACTAAACCCTTAGTTGAATCAGGTGTGCAAGAGCTGGGTTAGAGGAAAAATGTGCAGGACAGTGTGGCCCAATGAATGAATGAATGAATGAATTAAATATCACTGCTTTAAATTCCACAAATTGTTGTAGCAGTTGTAAGGCCAACTTATTAATGAAAGTGTAGAAATATAGTCATGGAAATTTGGTTAGAAGTTATGGAAAAGTCATGGAAAAGCCTAGGAATTTTGTTGGTAAAAATGAGTGGGAATCCTGCTACTACCTGCTTTCTATAGAGGTCCTCTAGTTAGGTTATAATAATTGTTTCCATAAAGTAAGATGAGGCACTTAGTGATTTATGACAATTTGGTTCAGTATTGTCACCCTTTTTATGAATGGTCTAATTTTTCCATAGGTGCAATGCCTGTCGTTGCTGAATACCATCTTGTTTCCTTCAAAAGGTTACAAATGATTGAAGGCTATTCAGCTCACCTGGATACCACTGGGTCCCAGAGATCTACTCATCTTGAGTGCTTCTAATACGCAAAACACTTCTGCCTCTTCTATGATAACACTTTTTGATACAAAACATTGTCCTTCTACTGCCTGAGACATCTTGTAGATTTTTTTTATTTCGTAAACTCCTGCATGAAATACTTGTTTAAGTAATTTCTATTTCCAATTCCTAATTTCCAATTTCCACTTAAACTTTTTAAAGTAATTTCCAAATATTAGTCATTTCCTATTTCATTGCTTACAAACTTTACATTTTACTTTATCCTTTGCTGTTGTCATGCTGAAAGAATCTTTCATTAATTTTAGCTATTACAATATTCCTTTTTGTCTCTCTTGGCATTCCAAATATCCCCCTTTACCTGTCCTTACAATTCATCATTTTAGTTTTTACTGCATCTTGTTTGTGAAATCATTTTCTGAAGTTGTTTCTTTATTTTTTTTCTGAACTTGTTTTTTATACTGTATGGCTCACAGCTTTTTAGCCTGTGATTTACTTACTCATGGGACATATGTTCTGTCCTTCAAGTAGAATATCTTTCCACTGTCCATCCATCTGTACCAATTCCATGTCTATCCTCTTCCATTCGACTTACGGATAGCACTGTACACTGTACACTGTACTGTGCAGTGTATAATATGGTTCTTTATATTAACAGACACCTTTCTTTAATTTCAATTTATTCTGTCTTAGTATTCTTTCCACCTCTCAATTTGAATGTGTGTTTTTTCATTTCTAGTTCATCTCAATTTTTCCGAACAATGTGTGTGTGTGTGTTAATTAGAATGAAATATAAAGTGGCTTCATTAACAATTTCTGTCATTTCTTTGAATTATTGATAGCAAACAAAATGGTTTTAAGGGTAAATGCCAAAAAAAAAACAGGGTCTTTAAACAGCCGCTACTCATCATACATTAATGTTTAATGTTCGGAAATAACTAATAAATGATAATTGTTCAACACATAAAAATGAATTCAAGTAGGTACAGTAGTTGCGTCAGCATGCATAGGCTGCAAAGGAACAAGTAAAAGTTTATTCCATGCTGAAAGAGAGAAGAAAAGTAACACAACATTTCGGCTGTGGAGCCTTCTTCGGGTGTGAAGACTCCAGAAGAAGGCTCCATAGCCGTAGTCCATAGTTTCTTTTATTCACATTAGAATTAATTTGAACAAAGCAGGACCTTGCCTAGGTACCTCTTTCTCATCCATAGGCCCACAGTAATCTCTCTTCTCTTATGGACATTCAGGCCAAAGGACATCCTCAGGGAGCTTCTGGAGCAAAGACAGCAGCTCTTTTGTCCAATGAGCGACAACCTCCCTTGTGGACCCATGTTTCTTCAAAAAGGGCTTGTCCTCCTCTGTTTTATTAAAGTTTAACAAGCTCATGATTTGTCTTGACAATTTTCCTCTCCTGGACCAACTGCTGTTGGGAAGCTTCAGGTCTACTACCATCTAATATAAAACCTTAACTGGCTGAGCTGCTTCTCTGTCACCAAGCCTCAGCAATCTATCATATAGAGATCTATCAAGTCAGCTCTTCTCTCTGCTGCCTTGCTTGGCCACTTCTAGCTGGATCTGAAAGTCGTTCATTTCAACATTCCACACATGCTTCTCTTAGGAGTCTTCTTGAAGGTCTTTCAGGAAACAGTGAAATGTATTTCCAGCCATAAGTCTTTTGTACTGTTCGCACTCTGCTTTTAAGGTTTTCTGAGTCTCTTCTGCCTCTTTTAGCTTCTCTATCAGGTCCAAGGTCTGTGTGGCTGAGGATATTCTTGGCTTTCTGTTTGGATTCACAGACTGGGCAGAAAATACTTCCCTTCACATATTTCTTTAGCAGACCCCATTGCTTTGATCATCACACTAAAATCAAGGGGTCTTATCTTTTCTTGTTCAATTTAATCTTTCAACTGGAGAATCCCATATGGTTCCCCCTTTCTTTTTTCTTCCCTCAGGGTGTCCTTTAGCACAATCTCTATGGAGATAATCCTCAAACTGTTTCTTCTCAGCCATAGTCAATCTGAGCTGGGACTGAAGACTCTTCACCTGTGTCTTCTGTCCTTCATTTCCTCCTCTGAATTGGACACTGTGGACTAGAAGTTTGTGAGAAAAGTCTTCTCCTGCCTGGCCTTTTCCAGCTTTGTGCAGAGGTTGTCATCATTGCTCTGGGATTTCTTCAACTCTTCACCCATTTTGTTTAGATACCTCTGCAGTGTGTGTAAATTGACTGTTCTTTGTCTTATAGACAGCTGTTTAATTTCTAGACTTTGCATCTGCTTCTCTTCTGGCCACAAGGCCTTACTATTCTTTTTTTTTAGCAAATTAGTCCATTTTGATGCACTTTCTTGAAATTAGCCTTTTGCCGGCTCTCAGTCTGGCTGGTGGCCCTATCAATGGCCTTTGAATCTTTGTCTCTTTCCTCCTCTCTTTCCTCTGCACTTTTTCAAACACAGTGACTCATTTCCATTTGTCTTTTCCTCTGGTAGCTCTGGGAATATCATTTCCCCTGTCCTCATCTTGGATGAAAGAACTTTTTCTCCTCTTCCTCATTCTCTAAACTGGAGGCTAAATTAATCTCCTCAGTAACCTCAGATTGATTTTGCTCTTTGTACTTCCTCTTAACTTTTTTTTAGTAACTCGGGAGTTGACATTCCTGTTTTACAGGTCTCCTGTTCCAGACTGCATCTCCTCTGTGCTCTCTTCCTCATAAGGCCAGGCTTGTGCTTTGTGGCCATACACCATAAAGAACAAACTTAATCTTTTCTGGACCACATCTGCCACGGGCTCTCATCTGACAGGGGAGACGGTTACTTTAAAACTTCCACCTGAAGCTCTGCATCCACTTTCATGAGATCCAGCATAATTTTTACTGAGCCTCAGGAAAGATGTTTCCTGCTTTTTCTCTTCAGCCATAATGAAGTTCTAGGACCACCAATCCATTTCCAAGGCCATCATTTTATTCTATTTGTTTTTTTGTCTAAAAAAATCCTGTGTGCTTTTATCAAACCATCATGAGAGTACATTATTCCCCAGACCTGTGTCAAATCCTCCACCATATGTGACACCCTGGGGTCAGGCATGCCATAATGGGATTTTTAAAATAGACGAGCCCCGGAAAACAGACGCACAAACACAGCCACAAAGTACAAACTACTACAGCTTTATCTATTATATGGGAAAATACAAGAAAAACAAACAAATTTTGAGCTGCTATATAGAAGTTTTGAAATCCCAAACGAACATACTGAGCAGGTAAACAGAGACTTCACAAAACTCAGTTTCTTGGCTCCTTGGTTCCTTGGTCAGTAATTTTCTTCTCACTTTGACTACAGCACACAGCGAATCTGCCCTATGTCCCCAGACAGCAGATAGACTGACCCTAGAAGTCTTTCCTTCTTGATTTTTACACTGTCACCTCACTGTCTTTTACTACCTTATAAGGTGGCCCTCTTTACTTTTCGTTGCTTTTATGAACCTGATGTACTACATCCTCACATTGTACTATCTGTAAGATCAGTTAAGTACTCTGAAGAGTTTGTTAGTTTTTAGCTTTTGAATGCTTTATTTCTTGTCTTATAGGGGAAACAGAAACGTATCACAGAAACACATTACTTATTCCTTGCATGAAGACAGTGTGTTTTTGATAAATCTGTCAGTTGGTGACCATAAAGTAATCTTGCATCTGTAGTTTATAAATTTAGCGTTTTAAATTATGTATCATTATGTATGACTGTTGTTATGCAATGTACTTAATCATGTGATACTAATATTTACAAAGGTCTCTTGGAAAGTACTTATGTGCAGCCCCTGAAAAAATAATTCTAAATGAAAACTTAATGATGGGTCACTCTTGGCTTGTTTTGATTTAATCAAAACCCAGACTTAAACATAAGTTAAAGGTAAAAAATAATTCAAGAGACACTTTTGGTGTTGACTCAGATGTAGTGTAGTTGCTAATGAGTAAAAGCCTATAGAATCACAAACCAGACTGAAAGGTGTGTAATACATTGACATTTTTTTAAAAAGTCATCAGATCTTGTAGTTTCTGTTTTAATATCCTTATATGTGTTTTGCAAAAAACATGAGAAAACAGTCAAAGCACAAACAACAAAAAATGTAGAAAGAATGGGGGAATTTCTGTGGATATGTGACTCTTGTATATCCATGGAGTGGTATGAGGGCTTCTAAGAACTACCACTGAAGAGGTGAAAGCAGCCAGTTACTATGTTAGTTATTTGCATCTAAGAGACATCTTAGTCTATTTAGTTTACTAGGCTTGTCAATATACAAAATAGAATGTTGTGTTTTGTATTGTAACAGTATTTTTTTAGTCAAATTCAATGAGAAATGGAATAAGTCCATAAACATACTACCAGACAATTTATGTGTGGTGTATTTTTCTTCATATAATAAAGAAAACATGCATACATAATAAATTAAAAATTAAAAAATAAAACATGCATACCTTTATATAACTAATTCAATTATTTATGCTGGAAGAGGCTTACAGGATAAACAGCATGTTAAGGTTATTGTAACGCAACAAAACACATGCCAAATGACTGCCATTGGAAAGTTGTGAATTCATTTTATGACTCATAACTGTAGGAGATTCAGCACCCTGTTGTGTGGGATAATTGAATTCTCTTTAAAACTGAGTGTAAACACTATAGTTTGATGGTTAAGGATGAGATAATGCAGGTGAAAGAATGTTCGTTTCTAGTTACCCACGCACATTTTAAAGAAAAGGCAACCTGAATAATCATCCAACAGTAATCTGAATTAAGCATATTTAATTTGTTTGTGTAGCAGGGTTCAAATGTATTTCATGGCTGAGAGACAGAATGCTTTAGGAGCAATCATAAACAGTACATACCCTGCTGCAGATGCTACTGCAAAACATTTATTATAAATTACAAAACCATTGTTACAATTTTCTGGTTGTTGGACTATTTATCCACCCATTTCCTCTTCATTAACAGATGACCAAGAGAATATATGAAAGTCACTTGTTTCCACAGTATGATGTAATGTTGGTACATAGGCTTTAATTTTTTAAAGATCAGTTATCTTTATTGCCTGGTATTTCCCATTAACTGGAAGCCCTGGATTACAGTACATGCTGTTGGTTCTCTCCCCATGGGGTGTTAATTCAGGTTTGTCAGTTCTCCCATGACATTATATACAGTTTACAGAGGGTGTATACAGCTTTTAGGACAGAAAGCCAGCTTCCTGCAAATAACACAGATAGGGATTGCGCCTTGCCTGGAAAAAATAGCAGCCTGTTTTGCAAAAAATAGTGAGCAAAAGTAGAACTGTTGTAGATTTATTTTAAAATGTTCCACATGATCTTCCACTTTGTTCATTCCTTGGTGTTCATGTAATATTTATTATTTTGTTTAATTTTTTGTATGCTTTTGTTGTGGTATTTAATTGTGATGTCAGTTTTCTAATTGCATCCTCAAAATGAGTTACCTTTAATGATAGGACAAAAGAAATATCGAGGTTATTTTACTGACCTTAAAATAGGTTGTTTGAAAAGACATACAGGGGTATGTATTATTTAATGTACTTGGTGTTCATTGTGAAATAACTGCAAGATAAACTGTGATATTCTGAAAGAAAGTCTTCAGTATTTCTTCCATGGGACAGGATTTGGCAGGCAGCCAATAAACTGAGTTTACTGCATTGCACTATTCCTCTGCAGTCAGTTCATCAACATCGCTATAAAACCAGCATACTGCAGAGTGCTCCGAGGTAGGAGATGTCATGCAGTCCTGGAAAGTCTTACAAACACATGATGCAATCCATATCCAATAGATAGTTTTTATTTATTGTGCTGCATTGAAATGGTCAAAATAATAATTATAAGGTTCTTTTACTTACCTTTCAGTAGGTTTGCTGAAACGTTATATGTAATAACTGATGTACTTAGTGCTTGGACACAGTTTGGTCATAAAGTACATTCTCAAGCAACAGTGAAAGTTCTTTGGTCCAGTGTTAAAAAACAATATACAAGATGTCTTGTTTCACTAGAACTAGAGTAAACTGGGTAAATTGCACTTTGTACAACCACCTTAGGAAGAGGCGATGTTTGGTGATCCCTGATATAAGGTAGTATGAGTAAGAAGTTCACATAAATAGTTGCATCAGCATGCGTAGACTGCATTTAAACATTTAATTGCCCACCAAGACACCACAATATGTAGAGTTCAAATGTATAATACTACCTTATGAGGAACAAGGAAAGGTTTATTCCATTCTGAAAAGAGACACGACATTTTGACTGTGGAGTCTTCTACATGTATGTGAAGAAGGTTCTTGAGGAAGAAGAAGGTCTGAAAGACTCGAAGAAGGCTCCACAGCCAAAACATGTCTATTTTCTTTTTAGCATGGAATAAACCTTTAGTTGTTCCTCATAAGGTAGTATTATACATTTGAAGTCTATATATTGTGGTGTCTTTGTGGGTAATTAAATGTTTAAATCTGCCATTTGAAAAAGATTGTGCATTGAAGAGTGTTTGTGTAAACTGTTCCCTTATCAGATCATTGTGGAAGTTACAATGGCCAATGATTCAGGTAACCAAAACGTAATAACAATTTGAACTCCGGCTAAACCAGTTCTTAATTAAATTATTAAGTCTGCTCTCTGGCAGTACATTGAAAGAAAATAGAGGAAAATAGAGGATAAAAAACACACATTGGAGAAGAGTGGAAATGTATAAAAGTTGTTTAATCAGGCCCACAAATCGTTCATTAATTGCTGCAAGTGCTATTATCCATTATAATGTTTCAATGTAATTAATGTCTGTACTGTGCAATGACAATGCTTGTCCATTAGATGACATTCTGAGACATGTAGGCCACTGTTAATTTATCAGTATTAATATGGAATGCAGTGATCTCACAGAGTGTTTGAAACCATGACACAAGTGCAAAAAAATGGATTATTAACATAGCTAATGTAGAAGAGACAGACATTTTATTGTAAATAGGAAAATAACAGCAGTAAATGATCCTAGTTGACAGTGAATCTGACCAATTCCAAAATAAGTGGGCCCTTGATTATTTTTTCATGAGCTAAAGTAAATTGCCACATTTGATCTACAAAGTTGCCGTTTTTAAAGCTCACAGTACTAAACAGTAATAGACAACAAAACATGCAGAACAATATGATAAGTCTCAAAATCGAAAAACAAATCAAGCTGCAATAGCTGTCTCAGAAAGTAAAACATGAATCAGTGTCAGAAGTTTTTTTTAGTTATGTCGATAGCTATTTACCTAGAGAGGCTTTATTAAACAATACATGTAGTAGGTTGCAAAGTTCATACTGTATGTCCCAATAAGAAAGATGTTTTAAGTAATATCAGTCTATCTCTCAATACAATTGCAGACTATTCCTGTCCTCTCTGTAGTTATCGATGACAGTACCTATTTGACAGGGAATGTGTAATATACTACAATATGTACTATATATAGTATACTAAAGTTGATTAAAAAATAGCTTGGTGGCACTTGAACAATAAAAGATTAATAAAATGCTGGTCAACGAGTACCTTTACAATACGTTATACATCAGTACACATTGTACAGTAAATCTCTAAAAACTGACAATCATGTCAGTTGTTGTGACATGTGTAAATCAAATTTACATGAGAGGGCAATGTTGATGTTAATAAGATATTACAGTTCCCGGTTGTCTGCACTGGAGTATAAATATTGCCATTCTAAAAGTAAAGCTAGAAAGATTCTTGTTTATCATACAGAGAACATTAAGTGCTTCTTCGAACAACAGGATCAGATGTAGGTGCTCCAGTTCAAACATGTTAGTGTGTAGAATCCATTGTATGAAGTAAATTTCACAAGTTTATTAAGATTTTCATGATATTCTTTTCTCAGAAGGCTTATCATTTATCACACATTTACGTCATGAGAGTATTATCACAGTGTGTTCTTTAGACCTTATGTAGATGTGGTTGCCAGTTATTTTAATGACATCTGGTCACAAGGACTATATTAACAATGCTAGATCAGTGCATTTCATTTTTACAGGAGGTGGATTGCTGTCATGTACTATCTGCCTTTTATCCATTTTCTGTTTCCATTTCCATCTCCATTGTCTGTACTGTGCAATGAAAATACTTGTCCATTAGATGACATTCTGAGACATGTAGGCCACTGTTAATTTATCCGTATTAATATGGAATGCAGTGGTGCACCTTCAAACATATCAAATGATCTCACAGAGTGTTTGAAACCATGACACAAGTGCCAAAAAAGGGATTATTAACATAGCTAATGTAGAAGAGACTGACATTTGATTGTAAATAGGAAAATAACAGCAGTAAATGATCCTAGTTGACAGTGAATCTGACCAATTCCAAAATAAGTGGGCCCTTGATTATTTTTTCATTAACTAAAGTAAATTGCCACATTTGATCTACAAAGTTGCCATTTTAAAAGCTTACAGTACTAAACAGTAATAGACAACAAAACATGCAGAGCAATATGATAAGTCTCACAATTGAAAATCAAATCAAGCTGCAATAGCTGTCTCAGAAAGTAAAACATGAATCAGTGTCAGAAGTTTTTTTTAGTTATGTCAACAGCTATTTACCTAGAGAGGCTTTATTAAACAATACATGTAGAAGGTTGCAAAGTTCATACTGTATGTCCCAATAAGAAAGGTGTTTTAAGTAATATCAGTCAATCTCTCAATACAATTGCAGACTATTCCTGTCCTCTCTTTAGTTATCGATGACAGTACCTATTTGACAGGCAGTGTGTAATATACTTCAAATGTACTATATATAATATACTAAAGTTGATTAAAAAATAGCTTGGTGGCACTTGAACAATAAAAGATTAATAAAATGCTGGTCAACAAGTACCTTTACAATATGTTATACATACAATCATGTCAGTTGTTGTGACATGTGTAAATCAAATTTACATGAGAGGGCAATGTTGATGTTAATAAGATATTACAGTTCCCGGTTGTCTGCACTGGAGTATAAATATTGCCATTCTAAAAGTAAAGCTAGAAAGATTCTTGTTTATCATACAGAGAACATTAAGTGCTTCTTCGAACAACAGGATCAGATACAGGAGCTCCAGTTCAAACATGTTAGTGTGTACAATCCATTGTATGAAGTAAATTTCACAAGTTTATTAAGATTTTCATGATATTCTTTTCTCAGAAGGCTTATCATTTATCACACATTTACGTCATGAGAGTATTATCACAGTGTGTTCTTTAGACCTTATGTAGATGTGGTTGCCAGTTATTTTAATGACATCTGGTCACAAGGACTATATTAACAATGCTAGATCAGTGCATTTCATTTTTACAGGAGGTGGATTGCTGTCATGTGCTATCTGCCTTTTATCCATTTTCTGTTTCCCTATTTACTTCTATTACATATCCTGTTTTACATTTGGTTAGTCTTGTAAAGTTTTCCCTTGAATTAAATCCCACAATGCTTTGCTCAAATAATTGAAAAGGCAGGGAAAACGTTTCAAATGTAAAAGACAAACTGATTTTATTTGTTTATTAGACTAAGATTGTCTTTGGCTCATCTAACCTGACATTTAGGAAATGGAATAGTTATTCTTCTGTGTCGCTAAAAGTATGTTCGAAAGATGAAGGTCAACAGCTGCTGCTAGCAGCAGGTGGCAGTGACTTTGGCTTATGAATCAAAGCTGCTGTGCTGCTCCCTCACAATTAATAACAATATCTTTAAACTTTGCTTGAGTGTGAGCACTTTTTGCAAATATATATTTCTAAAATTTTTTTTAGTGTTTTGCAGATTTCAAGGTCATTCAAAGGTTATTGCTACAAATTTAGACTTTGATGCTAAGATGTAAATTCACAATTTTACGTTAAAGCAGTGTTTTTTATTTATTTTTCACAGAGTATTCAAAAGCCTTGAGAATTTAACAGAACAATTCCAAATGAGTAAATAATCTGAAGAGTTTCATTGATTACCTTGATAATATCTTGATTAATAGACTGGAAAGATACAAGAAAATGCCAAAGTAGGTGTAATCACACACAGATGAATGGCTTTCACATTAGATTTTAATATTTCTGTTAGAATTATGCCTTTGTCTTTTGTGTTCAGAAATCAAGATCAACATTTTATAATAACAGTAAGAAGCTTAAAGTTGTTGTTTCATAGTGCCATTTTCATTTTCCTTTGTAATTTAATCTGAGTTAATGTTTGGAAGAAAATTATTACTGTATATAATAACAAAACAAGTTGAATATTTAATTGCAGGACCAAACAAAATGTAAAGAAATTCAACTTGTTCCATGTTATTTGATCACAGTATTGAAACCCTTTACTATCTTGGTATATTTTGTTTTATTGTATTGCTATTCACGGCAATCACATTGATTCTTTTTTATATTAAATCTGTAATTGAAGAACATATGCACTTCTGACAAAGTTAAATATGACATTTCCAGGATTGGTATGTCCTTGGAAATACTGTATGAGCACTTCTAGTCATTTATTACTTTTGCTAGAGAGTGAGGTATTTGGATTTTATATACTTTTATAATATTATGATTTCACGTGCTGCATGTGTGGATCTGCAAAATAAAATATTTAGGTCAACATCATATCTGGAGGTTCTGTGAAGAGAATAAACCTCTAGTGATAAAACATCCAAAAACTGAAATGTTTTTCTATGATCTTCTATGTTTCTATAATTCTATAATGTTTTTCTTAATTTTTTCTATATTTTTTCTTGTCTAGAAAATAAACTAGACTAATGAGTCTAGAATGTTTTTCTAAATTGATCTATTCTAGTTGAGTTCCTTTAAATGAAGCCCACAGACCAAGATAGATGCGTTACATGAGGTCTCTGTCTGGGGAAAGCGTTTCTTTTCCATCCTGTGTTTCATACTTTCACTTTGGTAAATCAGAGTTTACAGTTAGATGTCTGGATGGGTTTGATGTGTATATGGTTGTTACGATCCCTGCCTCCCGGCAACGGAAGAGGCAGAAGAAGGCGTAGCCTTACTCCATCAGTTTACCTATCAGTTTTCTTATTCACCACCACACCCCCGTCTCATCCTGTACTTAACCACCTGTCTTTTCCTACCTCCTCGCTCAGTATTGGTTTTCCTTTCGAGCTTCCTAGTTGCGCTACTCCTTCTTCTGCTTTGTGTCATTCTTGGTTTTCGGATTACGGTTTTTCCCCCTTTGACAACGGTTTTTCGGGTCACGGCTTGGCTTCGGTACTCACACTCTGTTTTGGATCTCTGGCTTCCCCTGGACTCTCGGATTGCTCTATTGTCTATCGTTTCGGATTACGCTTTGGCTTCGGTAACTCGTTCCCTATTTGGATCTCTGGCTTCCCCTGGACTCTCGGCTCGTTTCTTCGACTACGGCTTTCTTTGGATCACGGCTAGGCTTTATCAGCTCCTGCAAGTGGGTTTATTCACTGGTTTCAGTTTCTCTTACCGAATCCTTAACAGAATACTGAGCCACTTAACATGGACCCAGCGGAGCAAGAGGAGATTCGCTCGGTTTTGGATCAGCACTGGCAAGCCTTACTCCAGTTGCAGGCTTCCGTCCAACAGATTTCCACGCACCTGTCGGCAATGCCGCCCATTGGCAATCGAGAAAGCAACGCTGGAGCTGCTGCTTCGGCTCCGCCCCCACCAGCTCCTACACCTGCCCCTCGACCTCTTCCACTTACTCCACCTGATAGGTTTGAAGGCAACCCTACAAAATGTTGGGGCTTCTTAGCACAGTGTGCGCTGGTTTTCAGGCTCCATCCGGAAACCTTTTTTTCTCCTCAGGACAAGATTGCCTTCATAGTATCACTATTAACCGGCCGTGCTTTGGAATGGGCTACTGCCCTGCTAGATCGTGGAGCCCCCGGAGTTCAGGATTATGATCTCTTTTTAGGAAAATTTAAGGGGTTTTTTTGTCGTCCCTTAGTTGGTCAAGACTCCGCCTTCCGCCTCTCCTCCATCCACCAGGGCCACAGGTCTGCACAAGATTATGCCATAGATTTTCGAGTAGCAGCAGCGGAGACTCACTGGGATGATGAGGTCCTTATTTTTCTTTTTTGTCAAGGATTTAGTGAAGAAATAAAGGACCACCTGGTAAATATGCCGCAATTGGGCAGAACCTTGGAGGAAGTAATTTCCCAGGTGTTGGAATTAGAGCTTAGAATTCGTCAGAGGAGTACAGAAAGATCTCGGACACCAATACTAGAGGCTCCTCGGCCATCACCTACCAGAACTTTAGACTCAGAACAACCTTTGGAAATAGCCCGCACCCGGTTAACCCCTGAAGAAAGAGAGAGACGCCAACGAGAGGGTCGCTGCATGTACTGTGGAAAATTAGGACACTTTAAAGCTGACTGCCCTGCTTCATACTCATCCTTGAGGCGCCACCCAGCTTCTCAAGATCCTAAGGTGAGTGAGATAACTCAATCCCCTCAGTTTTCCTCAGGATTTTCTATTCTATCTACACTATTCTGGGGTAATAAACGGATGCCTCTTCTTGCTTTTATTGACTCAGGGGCGGCAGGAAACTTTATAGACACCTCCATCGCTCGAACTTGGAACTTACCCTTGACCCTGGTGACTCCACCTCTTCGTGTTCAATCTATTGATGGTTCCCCAGTATCTCCAGGACTTATTAGGTGGCAAACTGAAATTATAAACGTGCAGATTGGCGCAACCCATGTGGAAGACATCTGGTTTTATCTCCTTGAGACCCCAACACATCCCCTTGTACTAGGCTTTCCTTGGCTACAACAGCATGACCCTAACATTTCATGGTCCCGTAAAGAAATTTTAACTTGGGGACCCAGATGTATTAGGAATTGCTGTCATCTACCCGTAAGAATTGCACTCACGGCGACGTCCCCTTCTGGTGTTCTTACCATACCCCCTCAATATTCTGATCTACAGGAAGCATTTAATGAGCAGGAGGCCTTGGCCCTCCCACCTCATCGACCATATGATTGTGCCATTGACCTTTTGCCAGGTACTATCCCTCCTAAAGGTCGTATATTTCCGCTCTCCAATTCTGAATCTGAGGCCCTGAAAGTTTACATACAAGATTCTCTGAAGGCTGGACTTATACGTCCATCCACTTCACCTGCATGTGCCAGTTTTTTTTGTGGAAAAGAAGGATGGAGGGCTCCGTCCCTGGATTGATTATCATGGCCTCAACGAGATCACAATCAAGAATCGGTACCCTTTGCCTCTGATTCCAGCAGCACTTGAGTGCCAAGATCTTCACCAAACTGGATTTACGAGGGGCCTATAATCTAATCCGCGTTTGGGAAGGGGATGAGTGGAAGACGGCATTCATGACAACCCATGGACATTACGAATATTTGGTGTAATGTTTCATAGCCGTTCAGGGACGCCAAATATGTAATCATAGCCATAGCCAAAATGTAATGTAGTGGCTCTCTGAAGGCACCAGTTCTGTAGGGTTTGGGCATTTACTGTGACAATTATTAATTGTAGCAGTAAATCACAAAGTTGATTCTTTTGATGGCTTTAGAATCCAACCATGCGACATAACTCAAACAACGCACACACACAGGTACTAATACACGAGGATACATTTATTAATGCATAGAATATGCATATAAACCTAACAGATCTTATCGAGAGGGTTATCAGAATACAAAAGATATATATTCATTCAGTTACGAAGAGTTACACATATCAAGAGGACATACATTCAGTATATCATTCATTTAGACCGTTTCATAAATGAACTTGGTTATAACTTCTACATTAGATACTCAAAACAAGTACATAACTCTTAGGAATTAAATTGATATCAACTGGTTGGGATAACGATTGAATTCTCGAGCTGTAATGCATTGAAGTTGAATACTCATCCAATTTCTGGGGATTCATATCTCCTGCGGGCACAAAGAAACAGTTGCAGGCTGTTGCTGTCCAATCCGCGCTCTCTGGCTGTGTGCCAGGCTGTGCTGTGCGGCTTGCGACGGTGCGCTGCAGATGCTCACTGACCGGCTAGTTAGTGTTGGCTTTAACTAGCAAAGTTTGTGCACAGGAGAAAAGATGACTGTGGATCCCAGCAAGTCAGGAAGAGGACCGGTTCGTTCCTGATGAAGAGCTAGTTCTGAATAGTGATTCAGCTGTCCACAGTTCTGACCTGTTCACGAGGCCTGCTGCTGGTGCTAACCTCGGGTGGATCCTCTGGTTATTCTCTGGCAACCTCCGCTCTAGACTCTTAGAACAAAGGAAAGTTCTGGCACTCGGACACACTGGCCGTTCCGTGGTTGTCCGGGCTGAGTCTCAGGATGGTCAGGAGGCGCGCTGCGAGAATGTCCTGCCCTTGGGAGCCTTCTGCTCCTGGGCCGTCCTGCCCTGGAATTCTCCTTTAGAATTCCCTTTAGAATTGTCTCAGAAGTCCACTGAATCTCCTGAATCTCTGTGTTGCCTGTTTTTACCTGGAGGAACTTCAGCTCGTTGATTGGCTGAAAGTTCCATGGGCATCAGAGTCCCACGTGGGTTACTCAGCCCTACCAGTCCCTGATTGGTTGATCAAGGTGAGATATGAGTCACTTACTCCTGACACCTAGGAATGCAGTCCAGATGTCCATCTGGCACTCCCTAGACAGATAGGCGCCAATGGATGACCATTGATCATGATAGCCAGGCTTAGCTAAGTGCATCCCCCTTTGGGAGCTGTCCTAGGAAACCTTATCAGCTTGCATGAATAGTTTCTCTGTGGCTGCACCACAGAGATGAACAGAGAAATGGGGCCTCATTTGGGAAGGCTCAGAACACTTAATTCTTTCTTATTATTAAGCCTCGCCGCTACATTGGTCATGCCTTTTGGTTTGGTTAATGCCCCAGCAGTGTTTCAGTCTTTTATTAATGACATTTTTCGTGATCTGCTACAAAGATTTGTCTTGGTTTATTTGGATGACATTCTAATTTTTTCTAATTCCTTCCAGGATCATGTTCTCCATGTCAGAGAAGTACTCTCCCGGCTCATTAGGAATAAACTTTATGTCAAACTGGAGAAGTGCACCTTCCATGCTTCTAAGATTCATTTTTTAGGTTACATCATCTCTCCAGAGGGGGTGGAAATAGATTCGAATAAAGTCTCCGCCATCACTGATTGGCCCACACCCAAGAATCTCAAACACATACAACGATTTCTCGGCTTTGCTAACTTTTACAGGAGGTTTATTCGAAACTTCAGCTCGGTGGTCGCTCCAATAACCTCTTTAACTCGGAAAGGACCAAGACAAGGTAAATGGACCCCTCAAGCAGAAGAGGCATTTTAGCACCTGAAACACCTATTCACAACACCCAAAGCCACCCTTCTTCGCACCGCAGCTCAGCAGAAGAAGGTGACTGATCGGCGCCGTCGAATCCCACCCAGATTTTGACATGGTCAATTTGTTTGGTTGTCTACCCGTAACCTTCCTCTAAAGCAACCTTCTGGCAAGCTTGCTCCCAGGTACATTGGTCCTTTTCGTGTCCTCACCCAGATTACCCCAGTAACTTATCGGCTGGCCTTGCCTCCTACCCTTCGGATCCACCCTACTTTCCATGTTTCCCTCCTTAAGCCCTTTCACAGATCCACCCTTGTCTAAACCACAACAAAAACCCCCACCGCCTCGAGTAATTAATGGACTCCCTGCTTACACTGTCAATAAGATCCTGGATTCCCAATGGTCTCGTGGGTCCCTGCAATATCTAGTTGATTGGGAAGGCTACGGTCCAGAGGAGCGTTCGTGGGTTCCGGAGAAGGATATTCTGGATCCCAACCTCATCCAGGACTTCCACCTCAACTTCCCTGATTGTCCCGCTAGGGCGTCAGGAGCCGCCCGTAGGGGGGGGGTAATGTTACGATCCCTGCCTCCCGGCAACGGAAGAGGCAGAAGAAGGCGTAGCCTTACTCCATCAGTTTACCTATCAGTTTTCTTATTCACCACCACACCCCTGTCTCATCCTGTACTTAAACACCTGTCTTTTCCTACCTCCTCGCTCAGTATTGGTTTTCCTTTCGAGCTTCGTAGTTGCGCTACTTCTTCTGCTTTGTGTCATTCTTGGTTTTCGGATTACGGTTTTTCCCCCTTTGACGACAGTTTTTCGGATCACGGCTTGGCTTCGGTACTCACGCTCTGTTTTGGATCTCTGGCTTCCCCTGGACTCTCGGATTGCTCTATAGTCTACGGTTTCGGATCACGCTTTGGCTTCGGTAACTCATTCCCTATTTGGATCTCTGGCTTCCCCTGGACTCTCGGCTCGTTTCTTCGACTACGGCTTTCTTTGGATCACGGCTAGGCTTTATCAGCTCCTGCAAGTGGGTTCATTCACTGGTTTGGGTTTCTCTTACCGAATCCGTAACAATGGTGAGCATTACATGCGTGCAGCCCAGTGTCTCCATAGTAAGACTTTCACTTTTTCAGTGTTGTTTATACTTTCTATTGCGAAATTTTTACCTCTATGTAGCAGAGCTACAGTAGTTTGGACACAGTGACGTCATCGCCCTCCCTGCGCAGAATCGCGACGGTCACATTTAGCAATTGATGTCTAACGTTTTCCTCATTCATGATTCAGAGCTCTCCACTGGTAGTTTTGGTTTGCAAACAGTATTGCACAGAACCAATCCACTGAGACTTCTGGACTAAGTAAGGAACATAGCCAGTAAGGCTAATCTGGTATGTCTCAAATTCAAGAAGCTTAAGAAGTGGGGAGCACCCACTTACACATCTCTCTTTGTACCCCATGATGACCTTTGCCGCAGCTCCCTGGCTCATTCCAAAATGAGCAGGTTCTGCCAGCCTCATCCTTATGGCTAGGTTGAGGTTCGCTCAGATGGGAGAATTATACCAAACAACAAATCAGTACTGTATTCTGACTATAACACTAATGAAACATATAAATGACCAGATTTCATTAATTAAACTTCCATTTATGAAACTGCAAATTGTAAGATCTATACAATTCCTTGGTACAAACAATGCATCAGTAACTTACATATTGCTCATGTGAACAGAAATGTCTGTATTTAAAAAAAACTGCCTATATTGTGCCCAGTCCACACTTGTTGAACAGCTCCAAAGTGTGCTTCACTGTACACTACAGTGCTCCTATGCACAGTCAGAAGAACTCTCTGTGGAGAAGAGTTCTTGAGGCAAGTAGCCCTGCAAGACAAAATCAATACTGTACTTGTAAAAGACACATGGAATTTTAGTTTCACAGCCATTGAAGATAACATAAAAGAACAGACATGTTTGTGGGTCATAATTAATTTAAAAATTATATATTTTTTATTTGATTGCCAATATAATATCTATTCCCCCATTGCACCTGAGCTCGTAACTACATAATCTTTATTCTTTATTAAAGACAATGTTCTAATAGTGTTAATAAGCAAAATACCTAGGTTTATGATTCATACTTAAACAGGAAAGGCTATTAACATTTACATTCATTATTTTCACAACAGGAGTTTACTTTTTTTTGCTTGCACACTATAAGATATGCAGAACTGGAGAGTTTCAATTGACATAATGCTTAAGCTGATAGAAAGACAGGGACTTTGTCAGCTTATTTTTATCACTCCCCAGACTACATGGTATATTCTGTTTCTCAAACAATATTTTGGGCATATTCATTTGTTGGTTAGGAACGATATATGCATTTGAGCAATGAAGTAAGAAGCAGACAGGCTGTGATATTGAACAATTTGTTTAGCTACTTTGTTCTTGCAACATACAGTACTTGTAGAGAATACAAATGCCAGAAATTCATTGCATGTCTTATTTTTAATAACTCTATTCAGTCTTCAGTCAACAGTTATAAATTCTATTATCAATTAGGTTTAAATATATGTCATGAAATGATATATTAAATGTTCCTAAGTAATTTAAACATATACGGATTTGTTATTGTAATGCATATGACTCATCATTCCCATTATAATAAGAATAAATGCATTGTACTGTATGTCCCAAAAAGCATATATTTAATGTGTTAAAGTGTCAAGTCAGAGAGCGAATACTGCCTAAGTTAGCTGTTGAACTGCATGCTGTTACTTCAATATGTTTGATGAGATGAAAACCCAGGCAGAACTGAAGATCAAGTTCTTCTGTTTGTGAATATGCCATATATGAAAGAGTAATTTGTTTAATTTCTTTCTGTAAACTCCCACTGGAGACTATATTAAGGGACGGTACACGTATATTCACCTGCTGTATCCAGGAAATCGGTTTCCTGGTAAACCTCAGCTTACCCTGGAGATTTTTTTCCGTTATATTCTTATATCCCTTTTTATATCCTTAGATTTTGGGGTCACTCTCTGTGCTTCCTCGGCTGGTTGCAGATCTCTGATATTTCGTCCGCAGGTGACCACATTGTCAGTGGTCCTCAAAACTGAAAGATCTTTTTCTCTCATGCACAAGTCCATTCTTTTTTCATTATTGGTCTGTTCAGGACCTCCTCTTTCTTCTTCCCCAGATGTTTGCATCAGAGCTAAATATGTTCATTATTCCATTAATGGCTACAAAACATTACATTTTTTCTTTACTCTTTATCAAGAGTACTTGAATAAATTGCGATAGCATTTTTTGATGTTCTTAATGTTTATCGGTGTGCTCTGCCATTAAAACTCTGTCTCCTTTAGACACCTGACTGTTAAAAAGCTCCCTAGAGTGTACAACTGGTGAAGTGAACCATCCAGAAGAAATGAAATCCGTGATTTGAGTGGAAGCAGGAAGCATAAATAATGATTAGAAGCAAATAAAATTTTGATTGAAGAGAAAAAAACATCAAATCTAAATTTAGTGTTGGAGATTATGCAACTAGGGAAGACATAATAAGTGGTCCACTGAAACTAAATTTGAAATTAGCATGTACAAAAAAGCAGGAAAAGGCCTTTAATGGTATATTAGTGAGGCAGTGCACAATTCACAAAAGCAGCTTCGTGAATCTGTAGTAGCTCGCTATTCTTTTGGCCACACCTAGTTTGTTAAATAGTGTCGAATAAGTCTAGATATCACAATTTAAATAATTTACACAGCAGTAGCCAGCACCATATAATGCAATGTATACAATTATGAACTTGGCAACACCAGACTGATTTCAGTTCCTGAAAAAGATGGATTTTTGTTTTAATTAAAAACAGGTAAACCTCACTAAGGTCATCCCACTGCTTGGTCCTTATGTTTTTTTTTCTGCAGGTTCAGGATTTCACTCTTAATATTAATTATAGTTGGTTCTTTTTTCCTTCACTTTGCCTGCAGCTTGCTGTAGATTTTTGGGCCCACTGTGTTATTTGTAGCCATTGGCTGACAGAATTTGACCTTGTTTCTGAGCTCTGACATGCACTGCAGTGATGGGGAAAAATGAACTATACTGTATTTCATGACGCCTCATGAGTCAAGCGAAGCGAAATGATCAGAGGCAGTGAGGTAGAATTATCTTGAGTTCTTTAAGTCACATGACCAGTCTACTTTAAAGTCAGTGAACTAGAGTAAGTAGCTATATTTAAAGTGAAGTCTACACACTCATATACAAAAGAATACAACCCTTTCATTCTGTATCTGGACAGCAACTCAAGATTCTGATAAACATGGATCAAACTGTAAAGAAGGAGATTAGAAATAATTGAAAAATGTTTAAACTTCACCTCAACCAGTGTCTGTCTCTCATAGCATTGTTCATTGCATGCCTGAGGACATTATTTTTAACTCTGTAAGTGGATGCAAATGTTTTCTTTGATGACAGTTTTCCTTAAACATTATGTGAGAAGTGTAATCTGTTTTATTCTTAAGGTTCATATAGATTTAAGTGACCTATTGCATAAAAAACAGTAAATTATGTTTTTAAAATTGTATAGTTTTCACAGTATTCCCTGACGAGTGTGACGTGCACCAAAAAAGCAAATATAAACATAAAGCATATGTTTATCTTAAACATGACATAAGGTTTTGGTATAAGGTTCTATATGTGTACTTCAAATACAGATTAGTCTGTAATCTCCTTCTCTAATCTGCTATGTCTCATCCCTGTGCCATTTTGTTTTGGGTTTGGGGGTTGTGGTGTACTGTACCACCACTAAACACACACCGCATCTTTCGCTTGTTTATCCCACATCATAGTCTGTTTGCATTGACAAATTCACTGCAGGTAACTTTAGAATGCCATGATTAATCTACACTAATGGCATAAATAAATCAGAAGTTGTTTCAAACATTGCTTTTTCAAGAAGTAACATACTGTATATTGTTGTTTTGAGGTGTTGAAAGGTCTGGAACTGAGTAGGGAGGGACAGGTTTTGCATCTCATTTAGAGGTCAGGCTTGGTTTAGGTTAGGAAAATAGCTGAAAGCAAGAACTTGTCAATTACTTGTCTATTTGCATAATCTGAGTCAGAGTCATAATCATAGTATTATTTTAATTGTTCTACGGGTCTGCATTTGACTGGCAAAGCTGCAAGAGCAGAATGATATGGATTAAGATATTGGCTTTTCAAATTGTTTTAAATGGCTTAAGACTGTCTATACTGTACGGTATGGAGCATGAAAACATCAAACTTCTGAATAGGTATTTAAGACCAAATCTGTATTTTACAGTAAAATGCCATGTATTTCAAATATGATGTCCTTTCAGGTTAAAAAAGTGGTTAATAATAAAATTCTTAACAAAATACAAAACTATATATTTATATGTGCATATAGAAATATATATATATTACAATTCTTAAACTTTTAAATGTTTACCTCATGGGAAACAGTGTTCAAGTGTATTTTGTGCTAAAACAATGTACAAAAAGATGTTACAGTATAATTTTAAAACTGAGTGACATTTTACAAGTTGCATTTTAAATTTGTTAATATATTAATAAACCAATAAGTAAATATCAAGATTGTTGTAAAATTTGTAGTGTCTTACTTCTTTTAATTGCATTAGTACTAATTTCTACCTGTACAGAATACACATTTGAAATTGGGTATTTTAGATAAAATACAAAATTATATAATAGAATCCATTAATTCGATTATCATTTGATAGGTAATAATTGTGAAACCATTTCAAAAGTTCATAGAAACTAAATTTATATTTAGGCAACAAGTAGTAGTAGTTTTTAGTTCATTTGTTGTGCAATATGTTATGTATATGTAATATGAAACAACAAAAAGTTTTTAAAACTTGAGATTTTAAAGGTTTTCTTTTCACAGCATCTAGCCCCCGAATTAAAACATAATAGTGTGATTATTCTATTTTAGAGCTGAGGAAGATTGTTTTTCTATATTAAATTTAATTCCATTACCATGCAACTGCTCTATGTCAAGCTGAAAATCTGTTAATTCATCAGAGGCTGGTCAAACGCAGTGCCAGTACGTCACTTTAGAGCGGTTTTTTATTTAATCTTTATTAAGTGAAACTAAATTTTAAATATTTAGTGCCATTACCTGTGGTTATAATTCTCTGAACTAACTCTTTGCGTTTTGTACTCTGTGAGCATGTCTGCTACACATTCGAAAGCTAATTTAAAATCAGCAAATAAATAAAATGAAAGGCCTCATAATTTGCTGACCTTATGTCCACTACTTCAACCAATATCCTTTTTACTTCAAGGAACAAAGAAAGATGCATGAGATGTTTAAAATCTGACAACATATTTTAGCTGCTTATTCAGATATTGAGATATGTCACTAATGCCAATGTTGAAACAGGGCCTGAATTCTCTCCTTCTTTGTCATTTCCCCCACCCTGGTAATAATGAGCTTTGATATGGACAGCTTCAGCTCTCTTAACAGTGACTTTCTGCATGTAATAAATTAAGACCTAAGAGAAATCTCTCACTCTGTTTGTTTCTCATTGCTTCTTTAGTGCTTTGTGAATCAAATGCCTGAGGGTCCGTCCCATTCTGGGAATGGCAACACTTGACATAGACTGAATGTGATGAAGTGGAAGTGCCAGGATACTACAGGCTGCATCTCAGAAACCTGCACCTCCACAACATGTGCGCGCGCACGCACACACAAGTGCATAGTATCAGATTGCTAGTTCCACAGTCATTTTCCAGAATAGCCTTCTGTCTTAGAGAGCTCTTGCGGAAGAGTGTTGAATGCCATACAGTCCAGCTTTCTTTGACTTCAGAAAAATGTAGCACTTGCAAACTGTTTGGTATGCTGTGAGTCTTAGGTCAAGTAACTTACTGAAGGAATGCTTAAAATTATTATAACTTTTATGTTATAAATATATTGGACATTTGATTTTGGTAATTGACTTTGAATGGTTGTTTTTTATTCTGTATTTTCCACCTTGGACAATTTTCTACAGACATTTTGTTGTCTGCATTGTGTTACTGATATGGACTGTATATACAGTAATATACATCAATAAAAATAATTTTTACTGTTGACTTACAGGACCTGACTACCTGGAATGGAATATGAAATTTTATCTTGTTTTCCACCTTCAATCAATCCAGTTGTATTCACATTGTAATCATGTTTCACCTGGTGGCTAAGAGGGAAATACTGAGTTAGGTCTCAGACTTTTAATAGTATAATCGAATATATGTGGGAAGATATACAGTAGCTTTACCTGGAAAGCCTCAGATATGTTCCTGGAATTTGTATAAGATGCAAAACGAACATAAAGGGAAAATCTCTCAGTAGGATTATGCCTTGGTAACACAGGAAAGTAAATTGTCATGGCTATACATACCAATTTTAGTCCATAGTTTTGTGAAGACATGGGACGTAAAATAATCCATAACCACTTTCAAACTATGTCTAAAGATGGTGTATAGCTTTTAAAATAAAAAACTGAAATGCAGTCTTTGTGGTTTCTTAGGCAATGTAACAGTCGCTTATTTTTATTTGTTTCTCTTTGCTACATTAAAAAAAAAACATGATTGTTATTTTAGGACTTTTTGTACTATTACATGCATCCTATGATATGCTACAAACTATATAAATGTAATTTTAACTATGAGATAAGGCATATTCTATATTACAAGGAACATGCAGTGTACATTCTCTAACATTAGGGCTTTTATGACTTAAAATAGGTTTTCAATTTAGAAAGTTTTTCAATTATGAGGATCTCTTACATATCCTTCACACTTTCATTTTATACTGTATGTCAGGATGTTCTTGCAGTTCAATAAAAAATCAGAGCTTCAGAAAACAGCCCATAGATGTTTTATTTTAAACCACAACACAAAGAATAGTGCAGCCATGTCATTTAGGGGCACAACACATGCTACAAAAATCTTTACATTTTAAATAGTTCTTGCTTGTTTGAATTTGGTATTTGATGATAATACACTTTAATATTCAATACAAACACTTATTGGGCAAATATATTATTGTAAAGTTTGAGTTAAACCAATAGGGATTCATTTCTCTTCAAAGCAAGGAAGCTAATGATTTTGTTTGTCTTAATTATGCAGTATCCCGAAACAAAGACTAACAAATGTCTCAATGATTATTCTCATCAGTATACATCTTGCCACATGAAAAAAGCTTAATGCTGTTTCATTACAGAAATGTAGTTTCTTAATTATAGGAGTGTGGTAATAACTTTATTATTGCAGTTTCATTAACAATTCTTCTTTACAATTATTTGCAGTTTACATCTCAGTTGCACAGCCTCGGTCTTGTCCTGTATGCAGAATACTGCAACATTAAAAACATTGGGATTATATACAGTTTGCATGTTGAAGGGAGGAACAGGGGAATAAAAAAGTCCTACAAAAAGTTAATAACAATGCAGTACACTGGTATACCAAACACATGACTAAAAGGGTTTCTTCTCATGGTAGCTGACTAAAGAACTGCATTTGTAAAGTTGTTTTGCTTGTTGTACTTTACACTCATTTGAAACTGAAAGAGACAGAGAGAGAGAAAACATTTTGCACCTTACAGAATGTTGCATTGCTCAGCCCCAAGGGATTTTATGTCAATATGCTCCCTATTCGTAGGCAGGTGGAATGACTTTCTTTAAAAAAAATGCAATGCCAAGCTTTTCACTATAAATATTCTTTTTTGCACAAAATAAAATCTCATTGTTGATTTTTTAATTGTTTGTCTTGGAGGGCTTCACATTTAGCTGGGAATTCAATACAAATTTTGATGCACTTTTTGGGTATTTTTTAAAAGTATGCTTGGCCACAGACTGCTGGCGTTACAATGTTAAATATACTCAAATAGTGATTATTTCTTCCTCTTCAAGGTCTTCAAGGCTTGCAAGTAAGCAGATCTAAATAGATAGGTGCTATAAGAATTTCAGCAACACAGATACTATTACTTATAAGGAAACATGCTCCCACAGTTACTCAAATAATGGCTCAACGAATCACAAATATACATCCCATACACAATACTGTACGTTATTGAAGGATCTATGGCAATAGGATATTTGTTCCTATGTGCTTTTACTGCATTTATTCCATAAGGCTTTGACTTGTTTTGATTCATAGGATGCAAATGAGGACTTATTTTAAGGCAGAACCTAAAGGCATGCACATAAACTACATTTATATTCACCAACAGTACAAGCACATGTGAGAGAAGCAGCCTGATGAATACTAGAATCCATCTCTTTGTCCGTCCAGTTTCTGATTTATAGATGGATACATAATTTATTAGGAACAGTTACATTACCATGGGAATTTGGTTTTATTAATTTGATATATGAAACACACAGCTAGCATCAGTAAACATGTACAATAAATAGTAGCTTAATTCAACGCATCACATTACTGATGCACAAGCTCCAGTGGGATGAGACTGTATGGAAATTGCACACTTCACATTTGGCAGTTTAGTTTTTAAATAATATATTTTTATATTTCATATATTATATATACTGTATATATATTTAAAATTGTTTTAGCAAATGACATTCTCATGCACACAAGTGTTTCAAACACAAGAAGCGAGTCCATTGAAAGGTAGTCCAAGCATTTTTTTTTCGGTGGAAATAGCTGCAAACTGAATGGAACATTTAACTTTTGTGCAGTCCATAATGCTTTGACACCACCTCATTTCTGAATGTCACATTGAAGGAGTAATACAATGGATGGATCACTCTTTGCAGCTTCTTTGAACTCATCCAGTGTGATCTGATCATCGTTGTTCTTATCCATCTTGCTGAAAATCTTGTCTACTCGCTGTTCAGGTGTGAGCCCATCCTCATTCATTTTCATCATAATGACGGTGCCTACCATTTTGTAAATAGCCTTTTTTGAAACAAAAAAGAGAACACATCAGATATAATTTCCATGTTATCACAGATTTGGAAAATGCAGTGGTTCTGAGCAGTGCATTACTCCCCCTCCAAGGACAAATCTGTAAATTTCTCTCTGGTATTATCATTTTGGTTCAAGGTTATTATACTTTCCTGCTGCTGCTTGAGAAATGCATTTTTCTTTTATTGTGCCTGAGCTCTTAAATTCGTAATCAGAGCCTTAATCAAACTAATTATATATTCAAACAGCACTTTTTAAGTGTTTTCAAGAGAAATATATAGGAATTGTCAAAAACTCTGATTTACCAAATAATGGCTTAAATTCTGTAAGTGACACAAGAGTCATAAATGTCCTCTATGACCAGTGTTTGAACCTTCTGATTTCAGCTCTGGTCATAAAACCTGATATGCTCTGTCTCGTGAACAGAATGTTTGTCTAAAAATCTAATATAAGAAACTGTGGAAAAGAATATCCCATTAATAACCCCTGATTGTCATTGCTGGAAATGTGCAACTTTAATTATAAAAGGAAAAAATCTGAATTGAAAAAGTTTATCGAACGTTATAAATACAGAATAATTTCCTCTATCCATTAGAAAGCTTTTTTGTAAGTCAGTGCTAATGTCTGATGCAATATTTTTTCTCACAAATATTTTAAAAATCTTATTACATCGCATTTAGTTGCTTGGGGAAAAGGCAAAAATTGTTAAAGAATCAAGGCTGACATGCCAACAGAATGCTATATTCATTTTTCCATAATAAATAATAAGTGAAATAGCCATCTTAAATATAAGTTCAGGTGGGTAGCTGCGTCAGCATGCGTAGGCTGCAATGGAACAAGTAATAGGTTTATTCCATGCTGAAAAAAAGAAGAAAGAGAACACAACGTTTCGGCCATGGAGCCTTCTTCAGGTGTGACACCTGAAGAAGGCTCCACGGCCAAAACGTTGTGTTCTCTTTCTTCTTTTTTTCAGCATGGAATAAACCTATTACTTGTTCCTTTCCATCTTAAATATAAGATTATTATGCATAATGCTTCATCAAGCAGTGTACAACTATTCTGCCATTGTGAATCACAAGAAGATGAGCACAGTTATCCATGATGATTTCTTCCTGTAGCCTTATGCCACTATCAGGAAGTTCAGAGACCTACAGTCATGTGAAAAATAAAGTACACTCTCTTTCAATTCAATGGTTTTACATATCAGGGCATAAATAACAATCGTCTGGTCCACACTAACTTCTATAATTAGACAAATGTAGCCTCAGATGACAGACAACAGATAACACATTTTACTGTGTCATTATTTATTGAACAAAAAGTAATCCAAAATACAGAAACCATGTGGGAGAAATTAAGTACACCCTTACTGGTATAAGGGTAAGGTAAGCCAGGTGCTGCTAACCAAATGCACTTGATTAGTTGATCATCAGGAAGTGTGACCACCTCTATAAAAGCAGAACGTTTGGCAGTTTGGTGGTCTGGAGCATTCAGGTGTGTGTTAACACCATGTCAAGGAGAAAAGACATCAGCAATGAACTCAGAGAAGCAATTGTTGCTGCTCATCAATCTGGAAAGGGTTATAAGGCCATTTCCAAACAATTTGAAATGCATCATTCTACAGTAAGAAGGATTATTTACAAATGGAGAACATTCAAGACAGTTGCCAATCTTCCCAGGAGTGGGTGTCCCAGCAAATAAATCCCAAGGTCAGAACGTATAATGCTCAGAGAAATCGCAAAGAACCCAAGAGCTACATCTAGGGATCTACAGGCCTCGGTTAAAGTTCATGACAGTATGATCAGAAAAAGACTGAACAAGTATGGCTTTCATGGAAGGTTAGACAGGAGAATGCTCCTTCTCTCCAAAAAGAACATGACAGCATGGCTTAGGTTTGCAAAGTTGCATCTGAACAAACCACAAGATTTCTGGAACATACTTGGACTTTGGATAGATGAGACCAAAGTGGAGATGTTTGGTCATTATGCACAACGCCATGTTTGGCAAAAAACAAACACAGTGTATCACCACAAACACCTCATACCAACCGTCAAGCACGATGGTGGAGGGGTGATGATTTGGGCTTGTTTTGCAGCCACAGGACCTGGGCACCTTGCAGTCATCGGGTCCAACATTAACTCTTCTTTTATACAAAACTATTCTAGAGACAAATGGGAGGCCATCTGTCTGACAGCTAAAGCTTGGCCGAAATTGGGTCATGCAACAGGACAATGATCCCAAGCACACCAGCAAATCTAAAAACTGAATGGCAAAAAAAGAAAAGAATCAAGGTGTTGGAATGGCCAAGTCAAAGTCCAGACCTCAACCCCATTGAGATGCTGTGGCAGGACCTTAACAGAGCTGTGCATAAATGAAAGCCCTCAAACATCAATGAACTGAAGCAATGTTGTAAAGAAGAGTGGGCCAAAATTCCTCCAAAACGATGTGAAAGACTGATAAACTCATACAGAAAGCGATTACATCAAGTTATTGCTGCTAAAGGTGGTTCTACAAGCTACTGAATCATGGGGTGTACTTAGTTTTTCACACATGGCTTCTGCATGTTGGCTTATTTTCTGTTAAATAATGACATAGTGGACATAGTTGTGTGTTGTTTGTCACCTGAGGTTAGATTTACCTAATTTTAGGATCTGGTAAGGACCAGATGATTTTTTGTTATGTCCTGATATATAAAACGATAGAATTGAAAGAGGGTGTACTTTCTTTTTCACATGACTGTAACTACTACTCTATAATGTGTTTGTAGGCTTGGCTTTCCATAAGCTATATTATAAACAGTATTAAGGCTTGTTTGCAAACCTGGTTATAATTGTTAAATTAAGACAACAACATCCCACTGATAAAGAGCAAAAGGTGCATAGTACTCACTATACAGTACCATTCCTAAAATATTCTCTGATGTTGATGAATCATGGAATCAATATATATCAAGGTTTAAGCATAGTTGTACATTTGGCCCTAGGCATCTACCAACATCTCCAGTCTTGTGGAAGGGCTTCTGCAGTCATAGGCTGCACATATCAACTCATGTTTAAAAAAAGGCATGTCTTCAACGTATCAATTTCTTTGTAGCACACAGACATCCTATTTCTGACATGATGATCGCAATTTGATTTTAAAAATCTTTCTTCTGTAGCAGTGAGACTGTACACTTCCCTCGCACTGCACATTTATTCAAAATGACAAAATGGAGAAATGTTACCGTGGTCACATACAGTACTACACACTAAAAATTGTTTGCTGCAAAACCTGTTAAGGTGCTTGTTATATAAAAATGTAATATGCTTCCAAAATAGATGTCTAAAGCTTTGAGCTACATTTACTACAGCAATAGGATGATGGAAAATATTTGGTCCTAACTATACACCATTATAAATAATCACATTAAGGGTTCAGTCATTTTAATTCACACAATAAATCAGGCAGATTCCACCTTGAATCCATGAGACCATATTTCAATTTTGCTAGATTCCGCTGTTAATCCTCTAATACACAGACCTAGTGAGGCAACCATATATGGGTATATACAAACCCATAAAACAATTATGGGACACAGGTTGATTAATACCCCAATGTGGCATTGTTTTCTAATGAAAGTGTGATGTTTACCAGGTGTAACAACAGAGCATGTAATGTTAACACCTGTATTTTATTTCTTTACCTCACAACCTTTTTCAACATGCTGTAAAATGGTAACTTAAACCTGGGATGTAGCATCATTTGATAAGTAACAATCATCTATAACATACCAATGCACTCTGCAACTTCAGTGTCATGTGAACACAACAGGAAGAGCTAAAGTCTTATTCCTTCAAATTAACTCCCATTTTTTTCTCAGTTTCTTACCTCTATAATCTCCAACATCTCCACTCGTGTGATTTTGCCATCGCCATCCAAATCATACATGTTGAACGCCCAGTTCAACTTCTGCTCAAAGCTTCCCCGCGATGTGATAGACAGTGCACAGATGAACTCTCTGAAGTCGATGGTCCCATCACCATTCTTATCAAAGGTTCTAAAGGCATGCTGGGCAAACTTTGAGGCATCGCCATATGGGAAAAACTGAAAAAATCAAGAGTAATATTTGATTAACAAATTTACTAGTAGGCCTTTCAATTTTAATTATTTCATTTAAAAATAGAACAATGACATTCATCATCCTTATCATAGAAATCCATTTTGTTGGGCTTTTCACAGAACCCAATGAAACAGTAGTAAAACTACATTAAATGCTAAACTTTTGACAGAAAATAAAAGTTTTAAGTGAGTTTAAAAAATGTTGATAGTTGGAGCCTCTCCATTGATTTTAGCCTATGAGGCTAAAGGTCCTTTTACTGCAGAAGAGAAATCTGTCAGCCATTATGTGAAGCATGGTTTTCAGTAGAGTAAGAAGGCCTGAATGAGCAGATCTCAGATTAACGGTTCTACTATATGCATGCAACATATACACTATATCATATGTCCTATGTGTATCTAATACTGCTGTTGCTTGTTCAAAGAACCCTAACACGTTGGTTAGACAAGAAGTACCTTTTATAAATTTATGTTGAGTATTTCCTAGAATATTATTTCCATATATTGGGTCCTCTAGTTTAGTCCTAATAGTTGTTTCTATAAGTCAGACATATTTGTCCATAATTACGTGGCTCAGTTTTCTCACCCTTTTTATATATGAACAGGAGTTCCTCAAGGTCCACTCTAAATTTCAGAGGGTGCAAGGATCTTAACTGACCAATGCCAAGTAGATAGAAAAATTCACCCTTTGTGATGTTTTTAACATGAGCTTCCAATGACAACCCAAGGTTAAAGGTAAAATCAAGGTTTCCAACTGGAGTCAAGGGCTTAATTGTCACAGACTCTGAAGTCACTAACTATGCAAAGCTAATGTTGTAATCCTATGAGCTTAACCTCAGTCTTTGCACAGTTTTACATAAGAATGTTTTGTCACTATCTAAATATTAAACAGGCACCATAGAAAGGCTGAAATCACAGAGATCAAGTTTGGCCTGCAAACTAACATAAGTGAATATTATGTTATCATAGCCAAGTCCACTGTGGTAAAAAATATGACCAAGAAACAAGAAGTAAATACCCAACAGTAAAGGTCCCAGCACAAAGCCCTGTGGAACAGTCTATGTAAGCAGGACAACATCAGATTTAAAACAGTGAACTTGAACTTGAACTTTATTGCCATATGTAACCGGTACTGGTACAATGGAATTCTTACTTACAGAAAGTCTCTCGATTGTAAAACAAGTGTAAAAAACAAAACAAAGTGCAAACAGTGCATCGAGACAATATACAAACAAACAGTAGACAATGTGCAAGTAAACATGTAGACAGTTTGAATGTAAACAATACAGACGGGTAAACAATGACTGGAGATGTGCAATAGATAAGAAATCATAAAGAGGTAGATGGTGATGGTGTAGGTGTGGGTGTGGTCCGAGGGGGATGGCTAAATGTGTTCGCCAATCTCACTGCTTGTGGATAGAAGCTATTGAAGAATCTAGTGGTAAGTGTCCGTATGCTCTTATATCTCTTGCCTGAGGGCAGTGGGGTGAAGAGCTCATGCCCGGGGTGGTGACTGTCCTCTGTGATGGCCAGAATTCTACCACGGCAGCGGTCCTCATAGAGCTGTTTAATCTCGGTGAGACCACAGCCGATGATCTTCTGGGCCATATTGACCATTCTCTGCAGTGCCTTTCTTCCTCGCGAAGAGGTGTTGCCATACCACACGGTGATCCCGTTGTGAGGATGCTCTCGATGGTGCAGCGGTAGAAGTTCACCAACACATGTACTGGCATCCCCCATCGCTTGAGGCACCTCAAGAAATAAAGGCGCTGCCGAGCCTTCTTCATGATAGAGTCAGTGTTCACAGTCCAGGTTAGATCTTTAGAGATGTGAATTCCCAAAAACCTAAAGCTGGTGACTGTTTCCACTTCTGTTCCATCAATAGTGTGTGGCCTGTGTCTCCGAAAGTCCACTATTAGCTCTTTTGTTTTCTTTACGTTCAAGTCCAGGTTATTGCTATGACACCACCTAAGCAGCTGTACGACTTCATCCCTGTAAGTGGACTCGTCATCATCACTGATCAGTCCTATTATAGTGGTGTCATCTGCAAACTTAATGATGCGGTTGTTGCTGTGTCTTGCTGTGCAGTCGTGAGTGAACAGGGAGTACAACCTTGGACTACTGGTATAGTGTATAGTGTATAGTGTATACGTTACACTAGTGTATAGTGTAACAGTGTATATTAACCTAACCACGAAGGGAAGTGCCAGTTTTCGTTTAAATAATTTTGTGCTCCATGTGCTCCAGTAGGACATTGTGTTTGACAATATTAAATGCATTTAAGACCAGAAGGAGGAGAATATTAATTTGCCCGGAAGCAGACGTAATTTGCAACATTAACTTAAATCACTTTTTTATTTTCTTTGTTCAAACCCCAACTAGAAAGGGTTATCAATCTCATTGAACTGCCACTGCCCATTCCCGAATTTCTGCTACAAAAGGTAAATTGGTTGCAGGACTTTAGTTGTAAAGCAATTGAGAGTTCAGGCCAGTTATTTTTAACACAGGATTGATAGCAATAAAGATCATTGACGGAAAATATGAAACGTGTGTCTCAATCATTGGTTAAGAAATTACACATAACATGCCATAAAATAACAACAAAAATAAAGTTATACCTGTACATAGCAAAAAGGTGCATCTATGGTACCGGGAACACATCTGATGCTCAAAAAAATTTTTCTCCAGCCTTCAGCCTCGGCAAGCAAAATCCATTATTGAGTGGTCTGCATTGCGGATTTGTATTTTGTCTGACTGAATGCAGCTGAAATGATCCTTGCAGAGGAAATCTCATTGACTTTAACTTGTTCTGGCTCTAAACGCAGGCTTTACTGCAGACCTTTTTTTCCCATTTGCAAAAAACAATGCTTTTTACAGGCAGAAACTGCTTCCAATTTCACACACATTTAAATGTGTAAAAAATACAACATACCAACCTCTTTTAGGCAAACTTTGAACTTCATTAACAGCCATCTGAAGTAAAATACTGAACCCTGCTGCTTGCCTGCAGTGCTGGCTGTTTCATATATTGGTGGCAAGCTGCATTTACTTTAGTTTTGGATATTCTAGGAAAATGCAAGAATTCAAGCCAAAAATGACCACACAACCTTCAAACTAAAGCTCCCATTCCTTTGTTTCATTTTTGGTCACTTGTGTCAGCATTTAACTTTGCATTTAAAATGTTTATTAGTTCAAAACTGGTATGTACAAGCACCTAAGAAATATAGAAATAATTCATGTACATTTGTCAACTCAATAATAATTGTTCATACCTGTCATACTATACGTTTGTATCCACTATGCATTAAAGTATACAGATGATATAAAAAAGTATTTTGAATCATGTGAACATTTTAAATTATGATTTATTTAATACAAAAAGTCTTTATTTTCTGTGCTAAACTGTCTGAAGAGCAATGATATTATGTTTGGAAATGACAGAAGTGCTCAAATAAATCCTTACTTAACAAATAAATTATTTGACTCTTTAATTAATGAGACCTAATTAACATGTTAAATATATAAAAACATCAACCAAACAAATAACTAGTTATAAGAGTCCCACCCAAAAAAAGAGCCTTCTATGTCAAGTGTTGTCAATATTGTTTCTGGAGAACAATTTTGTCTCTTCGTTTCTAGGTCAGGTTTTAATGATCTGCATCAGCTCGTTATTATCTTAATTAGACCAGGACCATGTCTTCAGGAGGTGGGGCTTTAAGAAGCCTAGAAAATCGGAATCACACTTCAGGACCAGAATAAAAGATTACAGCTTTAAAGCATTACATGAAACTGAGGTTCTAATACACAAAAAATAGTTGGTAAGAAAGACTGTAAGATTCCTGTGCAATAGCATGGAAAGCAGACCGATGTGGATGACAGTAATTAATGTTAACAGTGCTCTGACAACACCAAAGCCAGAGGAGGCCCAAATCCCTGAAACCAACCACAATGACTCCAAGGTCAATGCCATTTTGGAATATAAGTATTCCTATTGAAGGAGCACTCACATGGCAGTTTCGGACAAGCTACAGCAGATGCAGAATCAGCCGTGCAATAAGAGACCATATGCCTCCTAATCTCTAGCTTGTGTCAGAGTGACACAATAACCCCAGCAACATTCTGAACATTGCTTGATGCTTCAACATTGCAACGCATTTTACATCAGACAACTTGAAAAATCCCTAAGAAGTCAAGAAACACATTAATGAGGTGCTATGCTTTCAATACAGCAGCTTTTGTAGTTTGTACTGAAGAGAACTCAGACCTTTGATCAACAGGATTAAAGTTTAATTTTAATTATCCTTGAAGCTCTAGGAGTTTTTTTTCTACCAGCTACCTTCACATCAAAGTCTTCTAGCATTCTGAACAATCTTTAGGATTACTGTATGAAACCATCTTACATCTTGATGAAGACATCAGCTAGTATAACTTTCAGAGTGAAAAACTTTTCCCTAATTTGTTATATCAGTAAAAACAGTATAAAGATGCATTGACAAGTAATTATGTGCCAAAAAGCAATTGATGTTTGATGCTGAACTAATTAGAGTGATTATATGCTTCAAAACAGCTGGTGTGTCAAGAGGGTATGTAGGGCAATGATTGTGGACCTGCAGCCTAAAAAATATGAAAACATATTTTTCTTATTTTTTTTTATTCAAGTGATTTTTACATATCAATGTGTGAAATAAAAAAACAAGTTTTGTTTGAAGAGCTTACAAAATAATTATTTTCCCAATGTACATGTAGGAGGTATTTATTTGAGTTTTCTTAATAAAATATTCTTGACTTGGAGTGGGCACCCTGCCTATTTTTCCCAGAGGAAAAAAAAGGATATGAAATTAACCAGTTAACCAATCAGTAACTGATATGCAAATATTGTCCATCACAACTTCCTCCATGATGAGGACATAATATATCATTCCATTATATACAGGGAATATATTATTCCCTGTAAGACAGGGTGTTTTATTAGCCCTAATGAATCATGAAAGAAATGTAAACAATTAAAAGTCAGGTGAACTTCCACTTTGAATTCCCTTTTCAGTGAAGCAGAAGAGCCAAGTTATTTTAGCTCCATGTGCTCATTTCTCCATTCAGGATTAATGGACAAACCAGATGGGCTGTTTTCTCATCTGGAAAACAAGGCTGTTTCAAAACTGATTACTGCAACCATCCTAGCTGAAAAACAGTGTTGACAGGTTTACTGCAAAGAGTTCCTTACTTAGGTTTAATAGTTTTTCTTAGCTTTTCATGTATACTCCCTTACAAAACAAACACACACAGTATAACAAAAGTAAGAAGAAAGGTGAATCCAGTAACATGAACATGACACAATTAGGAACTAGGGAACATGGCACCTTTTAGAATAAAGTGCTCAGGCCCTTTTTTAATCTTCCAACATTCCTTTCCCTTTAAGATGCAGATGATAAAGAGAGAAATGAAGCAATAGTTTGTTTTGTTGGCCGTCATATCCTGAGTCTGAAAGGTTTACTTCAAAAATGAATATTTTTTATCCATTAACATGGGACCTTTGATAATCTTAAAGCTGTGAGGAGAAGGCTGTAGCCTACTGAAGTAATCCAAAGGGTCAAAGCATCACAATATGAACAATTCCAAGGAGTCTGTCATGAAAAAAGGTTTGCATATAAGATAGCACATTGCTCAGTCATCTTATAATTACTGGAGTGCATTATGAGGAAATTACATGGAAGATACTGCACAAGAAGAAACACCAGAGTGAAGACTTGAAATAAAGAACAAAATGTACATGCAATTCAATGTGTAAAGTCAGGTCAGAGACAGGACATCACCTTAAGAAGAGACAGTGGGGGGACGCACAGGAAACATGCTGGAAAGATGTGAACATGGAGGAACCCTGGGATGCTATTATAGCAGTGCAAAATTGAATTTTAGTCAAAGTTTGGAGTTGGTCTAAATGTAGTGATTAAGAACACCGAAGCAAGAAAGAAAAGCATGCACCAAAATGACAGTCTTACTTGTCACTGCTCCACTGGGACATGAAAACAAATGTGAAGCCGCAAAAACACACTGGGTGACTCTTAATTAAAAAAAAAACATGATTGTCCCAGCCAAACAGCAAAGTGTTCCCTTGATTTACCCAACAGCACAGCAGGACAAACGTGCTCACTCTTGCATCAGATACTCAGAATTCAAAATGCACTGGTAGCCAAAACCAAAGAAAACTGAAACTGGAGAATGCATGCTGGTTTCAGAACATAAAAGGAGAGTAATCAACTGGTAATTGGGTACAGGACCTTTAAAACTACAGCTGCCAATGTCAAACTGATGTATTAGCAGTGAAGGGAGAGTATACAAGCTCTTCATTTTTGAAGAGGCCAAATTATCATGCTTAACAGACATTAAATGCGATCAAATAGGAACTGCCTGTGTGTAAATGCTTTTAAATACACAAATGAAAACTGACTTTCTTAAGGAAGTAGCCATATGCCCCATATGGTCATACAGACCAATTTATTTGAGGCAAAGGAAGTATAATTAATCAAGTAGTACTGCTGTTGAGAGTTAGGCTCCAAATGTTTCTCAGGGTACATCTGTGCTCTTATAAAACACTTCACATAAAATAAAAAATCTAGGTCAACATCACTTTTAAAGATTGAAGAATAAGATATTCTGAAGTTCTTCTGCAATTGTGCATTTCATTAAAATATTTGATATTTGATAGTACACTCATAAAATTAACCTTTATGTTTGTGTCGTAAATAGTATTTTTGGTACATCAGGTAAAATCTCAGATTTTACTGAGCTATTGCCAATCTAGAATTTTTTTTTTAAGATTTGGAAATCAACTTAATCTATGCTTATTAACATTACATGCTAAATACTGTAAATTACAAAGTTCAAACAGGATAGAAAATGCAGACTTCAATCAAATGTGGAGGCATCATGGTTTTCAAATAACTGAATTTCTTTCAGAAAATGTTACTTTTCAGTTCAGTTAAACAGTCTAACTTTCTGTAAAGTAGCGAAGAATTGGATTGAGATGGATTTATTGGTACCGATATATCACTGAGTTCATTTATTTTGTTTTTCTTGTCTCTCCTACACTGCCAGCCAGCCAGCTTTGCTGTTTTGAGCCCCTTTGGAACCTTATATGGTTCCCTTTCTGGGAAAGAGTGCACTCCTTCCACTTCAAGTCTTACCTGTTATCTCCTCTCATATATTACTCTTGATACTGAATTGATACTTAGATTACAAAATATGTATATTAGTATTTATTACCTAACTTATTTTTCTAATAAAAGAAAAATAAACAAGAACATAATGGATAAACTGTAGGGCAATCAGACATAGGCCCTAGTAAAAAGTTTAAGTTTAAATTTGAGTTTTGAGATTAAATTTGAATAGTATCAAAGAGTTTGTCTCTCGAAGAGATGGAGAAAGGGCATCCCATAACAATGGAGCAGCGACAGAAAAAGTATGGCATATTCACAATGACTCTGCTATCTTTCATCTTATATTCTTTCTCTTCATTAATCACCAAATCTTGCTCCTCACTCTCACTTCTCTTAATCTTAAACTGTTCCTCATTTTCTCGCTTCTCTAACTCTCTCAGCTTATCCTGTTTGGCCAGGGTGTTTCTCCATAATAAACTCTAGTTTTCCTTGACACCGCAGACATGTGTTATTATTCTTTCCTTCTCTTTCAGAGATCATCCATCCGTTCATCCATATCCAACTCTTAAGACATGGGGTGTACTTGTTAATCAACCCGTGCTATCTAGATTTCTACTCTCTTGTTTATAGTAAGAAGATGCCGCCTTGTCAGATATGGACATCTCTTTATGTGCCATTGGAGAACAAGAAAGATTGTGAACTAATAAATTGCAAAAAAATGATCTTTCATCTTTACAATACTGTAAAGAACTTCATGCTGCCTTATACAGTGCCACAACTAAACTCATATTGAGCAATTTCAGGGTGCAGAACATAGGAGCTGCACTTTGTATATCTTAATGAGACACATGCTAAACTATCTTTCTGTAGCTACAGCACTCTTATCAATACATATGGCATTACCATAGTTTTCACTTTTTGTTACTTAAAAGCTTGCAGTCATGACACTTTGAAGTAGCAATTAACATCTGTGATAAACACCACCTACTCTAGACAAAGTAAGAAAAATAGATAATGAATATGAAAGAACAACAGAAAAGTCATGTTTGCATAACTATGCCAACCCTTTGCTGTGGTAAACCTAAATTAATTTATGTACCTCGTGTATTGAATCTGTGTGGGTGCATTGCTGATCGATTGATTTTCCAATAACCATAATGAATCACCTAGTGATTACTGCTACAATTAATAAATTGTCCCAGTAAATTCACAAAACTCCTACACTATGTAATTGTTAGACAAAATACAATACACAATTTATTTAACACCGGCAATTTATGGGTAAATAGTAAAACTGGGCTTTGCTGCAATGATCTACAATAAAAAAAATCATCCGACCAGGCTTGAGAATGTACTCAGTACAGATGGGAAAAACTAATCAGTGGCTGTAAGGTGGTGAGTGATGCATGAAGCACATCCAAGGACCCTCCAGTCACAACTAAATTCACCTTATTTTAAGTGGAGCATGAAAGCCTTCACAATCAGTGCACAAGCTGCCACTTCACCCCTTCCTTCACTTGAGACTGAGACATTTTTGCTGTGTGCACATTTTCTACAGTCACAGTTTTAATGGAAGTCATTTAACATAGTCAGTGCCATAATGACAGAAAAGTCCAGACGTTTTACCAGATTTTCTGTAGTACCACACAGCAGGTAGAAAAAGATATAACTAAATAACAAATTTGCTAAAGTAACTGTATTTTGTCTTCACTGATTGGCTCTTTATATGGAATTAAAAAAAAATAATAATTTGCTTATGCCGCTGAAAACAATCCTATCGGTCAAAATTTGATGGTCCGCTGTAGCTGAAATGTTGATTTGGCAAGTGTTTCAGGAGAGACAAAAGATATGAAGATCAATGCATTTAATTTAGTTTTATACATTAGTTATCTGAGACTTTATGTATTTAGACAGGGTACACCGTGGTGCATTGGTTAGCATTGCTGCCTAGCAGTGCCGTGGTCCTGGATTTAATTCCTGAGGTATTTTCTGCATGGTGTTTGTATGTTCTCCCAGTGTTTGCATGGGTTTCCTCTGGGTGGTCCGGTTTCCTCCCACAGTTCAAAGACATACTGGTGGGTTAATTGGCTTCTGGGAAAATTGGCCCTGGTGTGAGTACATGCATGTGTCTGCATCCCTGCCATGGACTGGCATCACATCTAGGGTGTATCCTGCCTTGCACACATTGTTAGCTGGGATATGCACCATCTTCCCTGCAACACTGAATTACATTAAGTGGTTAGAAAATATATACTGTATATGGATGAAGTAGTGCAGGTGGGTAGCTGCGTCAGCATGCGTAGGCTGCAAAGGAACAAGTAATAGGTTTATTCCATGCTGAAAATAGAAGGAAGAAAGGAAACACAACATTTCGACTGTGGAGCCTTCTTCGGGTGTAAGCTTACACAGCCGAAAAGTTGTGTTTTCTTTCTTCCTTCTCTTTTCAGTATGGAATAAATCTATTACTTGTTCCTTTACATATATGGATGTGTATTATTTATAAATATTATAGTAATAGTTACAAGTTTAAATATTATCAATAAATAATTTTATAATATGAAAACATAAATACAATAAGGGTATAGAGATCCAGGGTGCATCCTGTTTTGCACCCGTTGCTTTCTGGGATAGCTTTCCCATGAACCTGTATTGAATAAAGCAGTAAGAAAATGGATGTATCTATTTAGACACCTCAAAAAAATGGTAGAATAATTAGCTGCTAATTATTATGTGACTGGGTCTTGTTGCACTTTAAACTTGCTATTTCCTGGGATACATATTGAAGATATCACAAACAGAATAAGTTTGTGATCAAAATATTTTCAGAAGTGATTTGAAACTGTTCACTAACATACACAATTTTCTTGGAAAAAGGATTTATGCAGTCAGCAGCATAGCAACTGAATTTAGCAAACTCAGTACCTTTCACAGTTGAGCCCTGGGCTCTATCTGTAACCCTTGATCACAGGAGTGCTGGAAACAGGAAGTAATATAAGGTAACTGTAAATGGACAATGGTAAATGAGCATACAAGGCTTTATAGCTTAAAGCAATTTATGCCACTTAAACTACTGTATATATAAAATATGAATTACAAAATCTGAATAATTATTGCAAAAAATAAAAGTTAATTTTCCTCAGTTTCAATTTGGATAAGTGGCACTTTAAATAAAAGAAGGGAGTGGACTCATTACTCAGGTGGAACACAAAGTAACACTTCATTTGAATTTTGCTGCATAATGGCTTAAGAAGTTATCCTAGTTATGAAGTGATTATGAAGCCATTATACAGCACCATTCAAGTAAAGCATTACCAAATTGAATGGCACACAATGCTTGACATAGGATAACCAACGGAGAAGAGTATTTGGTATTCAAAAGGTAATGTAGCACCCATCTGTTAATTACAAATTATAAAGTATTTCATATTTAATTATTTTTTTATTCCTGAATTTCCAGCAAAGTCTGGTTCTGTTAAGTGTGATCCGCATGTCCAGTGAAGCTTTCATTTAATATAATTTCTGTTATATGTGGATCTCTGAACTTTCATTTTTAAAAAGATTTCTCAGACTGAAATTTAGCTGAAGCGATTTTTAAGATTAGAGCTAGATTAGATATTAAATGATGTAATATCACATCCTGGTAACTGCCTAATATCAATGGTAAGACAACAAAAGTGAAATCAAAAGTAACGTTTCTTTTTCATCACATTCTATAATCAAATTGATACACATGCACCTCCATGATTCAAAACTTCAAAGCCAGTGGCTACAGAAGCCAAATGCATGATCGAAATGCATAACGATTCATTTTAGTAACATGTCAAATGGGAAAAATGGCATTCTTTATTGTCAACATTAGATTGAAATACTAGAAGTATTTTCCATTTTGTGGACAGTGACAATTACAGTACTTATAGTGAAACATACATTTAAAAAAAATTGAAAAAAAATGCACTATTTTATAACCAAAAAGAAAGCTCATCAGAGCAAATTATGTATGTCTGACAATCTCCAATCCTTAACTTTTAATATTTGTCACAGGAAGCTTACAAATATGAATTCTAACAATTTTTCCTTGTTGGTATTGTTATCATGGAAACTTCCTTATGTGACTGTGTACATGAATATTGTTACTGTCACGCCTAGAGCTTTGTGAATTAACAACAGGACTCAAATGGAAAGAACTCTCACAACAATGCCAAGCCCTTCAGCTACAATGTTTATAGAACTAGAACATAATGCCTTTGCTGGACAGTTGCCACACCCGATTCATCTTATGCAATGTTTTTTTTTTCTCACATCTCTTCACATAGTCCTACAAATATTGCAGCCTGTACTTAACAGGGCAAAACAAGCTGTTAATCCTAAAGTTAACATCTTCTGAACAAGTGCCTTATTTTTTCACAAACTGCCTGTCAAGCCCACTTAACAAATCGTTAAGTAAACAAACACAAAGTTTTCTTGTTGTTTCATGGCCATTGTGATTTTTAAATCATAGGGGTTTGGGCCTTACACAGAAATAATAAATCATATTGTAAATGCACATGAATAAACCTCATTCTATGTTTACATAATGTATCAATTTCATATAATTATAGCACAAACATATGACGAGAAGAGGAAAAAACACATGAATGTGTTAAGCTAAATCAAATTTAATCAGTGAAAATCAAAATACAGAACTATAAGTAAAATAAAACTCCATTTTAATTGATGTATTTAAATATGGTATATTTTCAAGTACCAGTATTTAATGTTGTAACTTCCCATGCATACAGACACATTCCATATTGCATGTTATTACAATATGCTATATGGAATTCCAGTAAGCCTTTTATGTATGTTACTTTTGCCAGAAACATTACATTAAATGTACAAATACTTTGTAATTGCAAGAACAGAGATATCAGTTAAAAATGTAACATTGCAAACAATTAAATACAAAAGTAACTTATGTGTTACAACTGCAACAAACACACAAAGCTATAATCAGAAAAAATATTTAAATCTTTTTAGTAGAATATACACATAAATACCATTGAACAGATATGATCAAGCTAATTAAATTATGCTAATTAATATTTACTATCAAAAGGGCTAAAAAATCGATATACTGTGAAAACGATACAAGCTATAAATCTGCACTAAATGCAACAAGTTGCAGATTCTGTTGTCTTAGACTCTGTCCCATTCATCTAGAATCTGGACAAGTACAGTATGTGCCTGTTCACAGATCTCTGAATTCTAAATGCCACACCTATTCAATTGGGTTCATGTCTGATAAGTAGGATAACAGCCATTTTTATATAAGAAGCACAAGGACATACAGTACAATGTCCTGCTGGAATGTTGTCACATTAGGACAAGTCCATAGGAAAGGCAACAAGTGAAGTCCCAGGATGGCTGTGCAGTCAGGTTGCCATCAGTCACGATAAGTTCGGTAATGACTGGATGCTCCTGTCCAGACCATCGCACTTGGACCTTCCTTTCTGTCAATTAACATCTTTCTACACTCACTTGCATCCATCAGTGTGGTCTAAACAAAACCTGATTGATGCTAACTTGAGTCTACTGTTGACATCCAACTGTGGAGAAAATATCATTGGCATGAAAGCATTGTCTTCTTGATACGCAGGGAATATTTGCTTGATATTCTACAGGCCATTCACTTAGTGTTTGTGCAACCATCAAAGTCTCCGACAGTCAAGAACAATCAATTAGTCCAAAATATGTCAAAAACATTAATCAATGTCTTAAATATCTTTATACTTTATTTATCTAAAAAACATACATGCCTAGAAAGATATGTTTCTGTTTATACCCATTATATATCTCAATTGTTCTAAAGTAAACTACTGTAGAATCTAATTTCTTTATTAACTTGGTAATATTTTATACTTAACATCTAAGGCTTAATTTTTTTATTCTTTGCAAAATGCACTTCTGCTTTTTCAGTCTAGACAAAAAAAGCACTAAGAACAACAAATCTAAATCAAGGAAAATATTTTATCCATTGACTTTAATTTTATAACACACATAGCTGTTTATTCTGCAACAGAAAACAGATAACATTACCCTCTTGAGGAAATACACTTTGTGTAATAATCTTGTTTGTTTTTTCAATACAAACAACATTTAGTATTACAATTCTAGGAATGTAAACAAGATAACAGGATCTACTGTGTAGCTCTTGGACTACAGAAACAATAGGTCATTATTCCTTTAATTAAAAAAGAGCCAAACTAGCATGAGGGACAGAATTCAAATTATAGCTGTAGCAGGCAAGCCAAGAGTGGTTTACCTGTTAGTAGCAAATAGTACAAGCAAATTCAACTAATGTTTAATTTGAACTGCACCTGATGTTTTGGTCTCAGAAATTCATTAGCCAGTTTTAGAAGTTTGTTCCACTTAAACCCCTTAAACCACTTAAAATATAAATATATTTTTAATTGCAGCAAAATAATTGCTTTTATGTGTTTTGTAGAGGAAAGTGGAAGTAAAATTTGCATACAATATTGATAATTAATTTTAATTTTAGAATATTTTAATCTGTCAGATGTGTTGGAAAACGTTATTTTAAAACAGACAGAAAGATGGTTGTAAACTGGCAGAACTACAATATCGGGTATTCAAGGGAAATAGATGTTAGATCTGAAGCACAGTGGAGTTAACTGAATAGTCTGGAAGAGATTTGAAGCAATTAATTTTGATCAGGATTCACATATCTTCTTTTTCTTTCATAAAATGAGCATCTTAAGTTTTTTTTCTACAAATTGCCTCAAAATGCGGCAAACATTTCAGAAGAACTACATTGCTCCAGTATTATGAACATTAACATACAATACATATACTTCTTCATAATCAGAAGAGGGTTAATTTTAGATTGTCTAAATAGAGAGTAAGATTTTTCCTAAAGTGAATGGATTGGGAATGAAGTGAACAACATGTTGATTCAACTCTAAAATGAACATCATACTGATTTAAAGTATCAACAGTCTTAATTAATTAAACATTTCTACTTCCACAATATTGTGTCGCCACCAACTAATTAAAATACAAATGGTATTCAGTAAATTTGATATTCCTCCAAAATCATCTATAACGTTACACTCACACTTAACTAAAAATCAGGTTGCTTTCAAGTTTTATTTTACATTATGCTAATTGGTGAATACTCACAAGGTTTCAAGAAAAACAATCCTTTGGCTTAATTTAAATACTTTTCAATACTTTCTACACAAGTCAAACCCTTCAATAACACATTCTATTTTACATTTAGTTTTCCAGCCTTCTATGACTAAAAAATGTTTTGAACTGAACAACAGCAATAATGACAGTGAATGCAATGCCACAAAAATGTCTTGAACATAAACAACAAAACACATTTTCTGTCTGTTGCATAAATAATTCATGTTTAGTGAAAAAAACCTAAAAAAAGTAATTTGTTGCAAGCTGAAAACTGAACCTGCAGCTCAGATTACAAATAAAAGCAAGAAGTCCAGCATTTCACTGCATAAATTCTGAGAATACAGTACTTTATTACAGAGCTATGTATCTATGAAACAGATACACTCATCGGTATATTACATAACCCTTCGTGCACAAAAATAAACAGATAAATAGAAGAAAATATTATTACATTATACTGTATGACTGCATGATTATGTAAACCATTAGTACAGGATTATTCAGTTCATTAGAACTTTTTTGGCATGAACTGTCATCGTGTCAAGTAGCAGAGTAATGTATACTGTGAAGCATCAAAAACACAATGATCTTGGTTTTTAGGGAAATCACTCAATAAATCCTGGGGCCACTTTTACATAAATATAAAATAATAAATAATTAGTGAATGTTGAGTTAAAGGATTTTGTCAGTGTTGTTTGTAAATCAGTGACAGCCATGCAACATGCACAATACTGTACTATTTCATGAAATATCATTCAGTGTTAGAATGACTTACTGCACATGTCCTGTACATATCCCAGCCCTATAAAAACAATGGATTATGTAGGTCTATAATAATTATTATAATAATAATTGCTTACACTTCTGGACACTCCACTCAAAGCACTTTACAGGTAATGGGGACTCCCTTCCACCACCACCAATGTGCAGCATCCACCTGGATGATGCAACGGCAGCCATAGTGTGCCAGAATGCTCCTCACACATCAGCTATCAGTGAGGAGGAGAGCAGAGTAATTAAGCCAATTCATAGATGGGGATAATTAGGAGGCCACGTTTAGTAAAGGTCAATGGGAAATTTGGCCAGGATGCCAGGGTAACACCCCTACTCTTTTTGAGAAAGGAAACTGGGATTTTTAATGACCACAGAGAGTAGGGACCTCAGTTTTACACCTCATCTGAAGGATGGCGCCTTTTTACAGTATAGTGTCCCCTCACTACATTGGGGCATTAGGATCCACACAGATCGCAAGGTGAGCGCCCCCTACTGGCCCCACTAACACCTCTTCCAGCAGCAACCTTAGATTTTCCCAGGAGGTCTGCCAGTCATCTGGCAACAACATCAACAAGATCCAGGCACGTAGGATGGTTTTAATGTCCATCCAGCAAATACTGGATCATCTGCTATACCATACAATATATGTTACACTGCACCACCTGCCTGGAAGGTGGGGGCCAGCCAGGAGCTGTTATGGACCCAAGTATAAGAGTGTTTCAGTTCAAGGGGAGTGGCTGATACACTGCAGTGTGGACTCCGCTTCACACGGGAAAGATTCAAGCAGGAAAGGTAGAAGCAGAGTGCAGGGGTTATACCCTGGCAGTAGGCAGGCTGGTACACTACAGCGCTAACAGTCTGGGACTGCTTCGTTCCCAGCAGCCGGGCTCGTAGGAGTGAGGCTGCCCAGGATATCAAGCAGACAGACAGGCTGGCCGAGATACAGGCAGATGAGCTGGAGATGTAATGAAGGGATAACAGGTGCAGGAGTGTAGAATGGGAAGGAGGGTCTGCATCTGAAGCTGTACTGGTCAGGGAGCACGTCACCGGGGCGGTCAATCCAGACGTGTGAAAGATAGCAGGCTTAGCAAAGTGCAAGCTCTTCAGGTGGGGTCTCATCCAGAGACTGAACTGTGTTATCAGGGCAGACTAGGTAGGCACACCAAGGACTGGGCTAAGCAGTAGATGGAAACCAGCACAGTCTTTTAGGTGAGAAAGGAGTGAACCACCTGTGCTTTTCTTTCAAAATGCTCTGCAGGGCTGAGGGGACCAACACTGTGGCCAGACAAGGCAAATGTCGTCAGGGCAGGAAGCCTGAAGTGTGCCAGGAATCGGGCTGAGCAGCAAGCCCACTGAGCGACTGAATTGGTGAAGGGCCCTGGACACACTGCCACACTCAGCAGTCTGGAGTGGCTCTGGAAGGTACAGAGACAGTCAGCGTCTCTAGAAGGAGTCCGGGCATGTAGGGATACGGGAAAACAGGAACCGAAAGGAATCTGCTGGGAAACACCGGGTGGTGGTTTAGAGGTGAAATAATGCCAGATCACTGAGGAGAACCTGAACAGGGTTTAAATGTCCTGCAGCAAACTAAGCTGTAAGCTTTCTCATTACAGCCAGGCGTAAGTATCTTTTCTCTTTGACAATCAGTGCAGGGTAAGCAGGAGGGTGGAGATATGGCCCACAGCCAGTATAGCTGCAACATGCCCTAGAATGACTTGGAGTGTTGGTGACCCTCCTCATCCTGGTGTCCCACTTACCAGAACGGAAAGACAGCACCTTTGCAATTGGTTTCAATTTACCAGAGCTACTGTACAGAAAATGCCATAATATGAACTCAAAACATGCCTATAATCCAACAGATCAAAGATGTCTAGTAAGCTATAGTTTCTGGATCTGTTCAGTCTAGTCAGAGTGATGGTGTGCTCCAAAACTATGAGGATAACATCTTGTGACGAAACCTCCCAGCAAGTGAAGCTGGAGGACATTTTTCAACATGAAAATGTGCATTTTTATTTTCTCCCTCACAGCCAAAATTACACAGGCATTTATTTATGTACACAACGTTCAAGTTCTGAATTGACCTCTGTGATTGCCTGATATGAACCTAATTGAACACTTGTGGGACAGGTTGTGTTAACAACATCCCCAATCACAGGATTGATCACACTCACTGCAAAGCTGTTGCAGAGCTTACTGCATCATTGGACATTTTTGTCAGTCAATGCCTTGTAGACTATAGGCATGTATCAGAGCACAAAATGGTTATACCTGTTATTAGGCATCACTGACCCCTAAATCTATTCATGATATCTCTCATGTCACAGTCAATCAATATCACTGTGGGCTGTGGTTGTTCCCTTTGCTTATTAAATATAAATGACAACAATAACTTTTTATTAAGCATTTATAGAATATGAAGCATTTATAGAGTATGATTTACAACCCCTGTGTTTTATGGTTCTTATATCATAATTTTTTACACCTGTGTTGCTCCTGCAAATTTCCTCCCCCCTTCCATGAGTTCCGCCTGTCGATCTAATCTCTTCTTTTGGGATCCGGTTCGGAATTTTCTTTACTCCACACTTATCTATTTTTCTGGCTTGAAATGTCTACACGTTTATTTAGATTATTTATGTTTACTCATTTGCTCTTTTATATACTAATTTCTATGTCTGGTCCATGCTGTTGTTGTAAAACATTTCCACATTGCCTGTAGTTTTTGAAATATTCTTGCAGTCAGCATTAAGGTTTGTGAGGAAAGGGAGAACACACTAATCAATAAAGGACTTTCTTCTTGATACATAAAGGTAGTTGTTTTCTTTTTCATGTTTGCATCTTAGTCTTCTAGAATTTCTTTTACCCCATTTAAACTGCTGTTTTTTTCCCCACAATGAAATATATAATTAATTCATTATGTGTAAAGCAGAATCTTAAAAGAGATGTTATAGGAAATGTAGACTTTCTGTTCACTTATCATGCTTTGAATTTATATATAAAAGTATGAGAATACAATACCTCATTCCCAGAAGCCCAAAGACCTTCTGTAATATAAGTATTTGACGTTTATCCTGCAATTCCATGCTTGCAGAAAAAAAAGTAAACACATTAAATCTTTCCAGTATTTCCTTCACCTTAAATATGTTTCTGTTTATCTTGGATGATTATAATAAATCCATCAGTATCTGTCCTTTTTCCTCTTTAAAATAGATGTCAAACACAACTGGACAGCTTTTGAAGTTGAAGCCAGATCTTATGTTTGAGTCATCGTCTTCATAAACAAGTGCAAACTTCTCACTACTAATGAAGGAGAAAAAAAAAACTACATACAACAGAAATAATGCAATCTTCTCATACTCTCAGGTTATGACTCTGTAGGGATATTGACTACATTATTGCCACTGAATGCATGTAATATGTAGTCAATGTTATGGATAAAACTATTTTAAAATATTTTTATATACAGTATAATCTTTTGATTTCATAACATCCTGCACAAACTGAACACTTGTAATGGTGCTATTGATTGTTACTGTTGGTGCAATCATAAAGCCTAAAAATGAAGCAGACATCTGTGACATACTGGGGCTGATAGCTGCAGCTAATAGACACATAAAGAACAATATATGGATAAGATTTTTTAAAAGAAACAGGGGTTTTTAGCTTTCTGCGGATTATATAATGTATGATCAGCACTACATAATTTGTCATTTGAGATTAGTTCAACCAATCAATGGCACAAAATAATAATACATTCAGATTTTGTCATTTATATTCATCATTTCATATGCTACAGTATATGGACAGCGGGCACGTGTTCTAAATTTATCACTTTCCTTTGATATTGTTTTATGCCTGCAGCTATAAGGTCACTGTACTATACAACAAATAAGTCAACCATGTTTATGGTTTCCATTTCTGTTTGTGTTTTTAGTCACCTATATAAAAAATTCAAATACATTTGATCTTTTTACACTTTTACACTTGTCAAGTTATTGTTATTATACTCATATACAGGTATATGGTATAACGAAATGCTATTTAGCTAGCTCTCAGATGGTAAGTAGTACAAAAAAACAACAATACAACTGTATAATAAAAGAAAGACAGAGGCAATGTGCAAAACAACAACAGGTAACAGGTACTGTGGAAAACAACATCAGTTGTGCAAACATATGTCAACAGAATGAAATAAAGGATACAAAATTATGTTGAGTGAACATCTTGACATGTGAGGTAGAAGTTGATTTCAATGTGTGTTTGAGTTTTGATGAAGAGAGGAGGCACTGTACGGGTTCAGATCATAGGTGAGAGAGGCTGGGAGTTTAATAGTTTGATAGTGTGGGGGTAAAAACTGTCTCTGAATCTAGAAGTCCAGGCCCGAATGCTCCAGTACCATTTTCCGATGGTAGAGGGTCATACAGTCTGTAGCTGGGGCGTGTGGGATGTTTGATGATGATTAGAGCTTTCCTCAAGCACCATCTGTCATAAAAGTCCTGGATGGTTGGGAGAGCAACCCCAGTGATGGACTGGGCAGTTTTCACCACCCGCTGTAGGACTTTGCAGTCAGCAATACTGCAGCTGCCATACCACACTGTGATGCAACCTGTCAGTATGCTTTCTGTAGTGCATCTGTAAAAGTTAGTGAGAATCTGAGAAGATATCTTATATCTTATCTTCAACCATCTTAGGAAATACAGGCGCTGTTGCGCTTTCTTAATCAGACAAGTGGCGTTGAGAGACCATTTGAGGTCCTCGGTGATATGGGTGCCAAGGAATTTGAAGTTACTGACCCTTTCCGCTTCGGTCCCATTCATGTGGATAGGTGCATGACCGTTTTGCAGTTTTCTGAAATCAGCTCCTTGGTTTTGCTGACGTTGAGGGTGAGGTTGTTGTCTTCACACTACATTGTAAGGAGATTGACCTCCTCCCTGTAGGCCCTCTCATCATTGTCTGTGTTCAGACCAACTACTGTGGTGTCATCAGCAAATGTGATGATGGAGTTGGTGTTGTGTTTAGCCTTACAGTCGTGGGTGTAGAGGAAGTAAAGCATTGGACTAAGCACACAACCCTGAGGGACCCCAGTGTTCAGAGTTAGTGTGGTGGAGGTGTGGTTTCCAAGCCTGACAGCCTGGAGTCTGCCTGTCAGGAAGTCCAGAATCCAGTTGCAGAGGATGATGTCTTGATTAGTTTCTCTGGAATGATGGTGTTAAAAGCTGAGCTGAAGTCGAAGAATAATAGTCTTGCATACTGTATGTGTTCTTTATATCCAGATGGGATAGGGCAGTGTGTATGGCAATTGAGATTGCATCATCTATGGATTTGTTAGGCCGGTAGGCAAATTGGTACGGGTCCAGTGTGTTTGGAATGGTGTCCTTAATGTGCCCCATGACCAGTCTCTCGAAGCAAATCATGATAACAGGGGTTAGTTCCACCAGGCGGTAATCATTAAGGCATGTCACTGTGGTTTTCTTCGGTATTGGGATGATGATGGTTGTCTTGAAGCAGGTGGGGACTACATCTTGGGTCAGGGACATGTTGAAAATGTCTGTGAATACACTTGCCAGTTGATTGGCGCAGGCTCTGAGGTGACTGGGTATGCTGTCAGGTCCTGCAGCCTTGCGTGTGTTCACTTTTAGCAGAGATCTCCTCACCTCATCTGCAGACAGTGAGAGCACCTGGTCAGCTGTGGAGGGTGCAGCTCTGTTGACTGGTTCTATGTTGCTGGCTTCAAACCGATAATAAAAGGTGTTGAGCTCGTTAGGCAGGGAGGCATCATGGGTAGATACACAGACGTTCTTCCTCTTGTAGTCTGTGAGGGCCTGTATACCTTGCCACATGCGCCGTGGGTCATTAGTGATGAAGTGTTCCTCTAATCCCTGTTTGAGTTTGTTTTTTGCATGTTTAATACCATTCTTTAGGTTGATCCCTGCTGACTTTAGCTCTGATTTACTGCCTGATTTGAATGCTGCGTAAATGGGGAGCAGAATTTCTAGGGGGCAATTACTGCAACAGAGTGATAACCTGTCCAGAGGGGCAGTCATGTGTTCTTTCATCCGCTTAACGCCATGGAAACAAAGACAAGCTCTGGCCTGATGTGGCTCAGATACGGAATCACCTTTATATTCCTTTTAGCAACAAATGTATCAAACAAATAAGACAGTGTAATGTATAAATGTATAAACAAATAAGACTTCATTGTAAGAAGATAACACTGAATTCTTCATTTTACTGTTGATTACAAATCATACAAGAATGCCATTTCATGAAATGCTCTTTTAACATTCACCATCAATTAATTACCTACTCATGTTATTCGAGATTTTGTTTAAGTTCAAGCTTCCAGAAATGGTTTATTTAAATATGTAGTATTTCACCAATTCGTATAATGTGGGAAGGTAATATTATCATTCCTATGTGTGTCATTATCCAGTTTAAAATCTATTTAATGTCTGAAATAAAAATGTTTGAAACCAAAAAATGTTAACACAAGCATATTAAGGGGAAATTTCACGTATAAATAGAATGTCAAAAATATCATATTAAATGATTCTTCCTTATAATTAATTGCATTGTTAACTTTAAGAAGACGTTTGTTATTAAAATAATTTAGTGTTCCCTTCACTGTTCACCACTTTGCACTTATATAGTATAATTTGCACCCTCTGAATTATTTCCAAAAATACAGCAATTGTTGTTATCATACTGTATATCTTTTTAGACAAATATTTAAAACAATAATCATTCATATACCTTTATAATTTTGCATTCTTATCATAGCATGAAACATTTTAATGTTGTTACTGGTTAATGTTCCATTTTTATGATTAAAACACAAAAATATTTTTATGATTTTAAAAATCAGAAGGTGCATTGATACAATATCTTCCAGCAGATGGCGATACTCTAGTCCAGGGGTCCTCCTGTCTGATGCAAACATTTCTACAGCTAGCTAGAATCTGACTCGGCACCTCATGGTCTGACAAAATTGACTGGACCTGTCTGTAGATTCTGCTGCTCTCAATATTAATGTAATAAATTTTATCTCTATCTATATAATTAATTTTATGATGATACATAAAACAATAATAGATAAATATATTGCCTCTGCACAAAATGTTATTTTTAAACTGATTTTGTTATGCTTTACATAACAACATTTCTGGGTTTGTTTCCATGTTAATGCAGTTGTGTCAGGCAGTTTGTATTCCTTTTTTATTCCTATTTTATTATTATTTTTAGTTAAGGTCCGTATTACTGCTCTAACTCCCATTTCCCTAGATATATTACGTGACTAGTACTTTTTTTTAAAAACTGCACAAAGCAGACTTTTCACGAATAATTTCTAACTTTCTCCAAACATAACGATTCCTCATATTATCTAAAACATTGTCATTGCCATCACCATAATACCTAATAAGACCATAAATGACAGAATTTCAGTATATGTCATAATATTGTCCCTCGATACATTCGTTTTTCTTCATAAGTTTATGAGTCACTATATTCTGACACATTATTGTTCCTCATAAGATTATTAGTCACTATATTCTGCTGCATATTAAAAATATATATTTGATTCTTGAAACATATAAATTTGATCTTTTTTTAAACATTAACTTTCTCTACCTGCCCCATTCCCTCAAGAATGGCATTTTTGCATTAGAATACAAGAAAGGTTTGAAATAACAGGAGGACATTCAGCCCACCCACTTCGTGTTGTTGCTAAAAGCTACTGTAGATCTGGAGCTGATCTGGAGATTTTGTCAACCTTTTTCATTAGACAGAAGTCAGGATCGTATTCCAACCATGCTCATAGGCAACTTGTTCTACACTCCCATAATATACTAATTTTCACTTGTGTCCTCTGGTTCATGTTTCACTGTTTATTCAATGTCTTGAAGAGGACTGGCGAGAGCACAAGATGCAAGAAGAATCTAAAGGCCAGCTACAGAATCCTGGGATTGTCTTACAGTATTATTATACAGTATGTTATCCTGGAAGGAAAAATAATTGTATAAAAATTTGTCTCTCCAAGTTGAAATCTTAGCTTATAAGTAAATTTTGCTCACATTTTTTTTAAAAGGGTGTATCTTCTCAAACATGACTGAAATAAAGTTATGTAACGCTCCGGGGTTCACATGGGTATGCGCCCTTGCCGCGGCCACCTCAGGTCAGCCCCCCACCGTCGGGGACTCAAACCTGGGCCTCTGGCGTCACTCAACAGGGATCCAGCCTCTTGAGCTAAAGGGAAATCTCCCGTCAGCCCGGCGGCTGCGGTCCCTGCTATTCACAGGGAAGGACGGTGACGTCACCGTGCTGGTAAGCCGGCTCTCACAACCAATGGTGGCTGTATGCGTTACAGTTACATCTATTACTAATTATACAGTTTCTGTTATTTAAACAGAATCTGTTTATTGCTCTGAAAACTGACAGAACGCTCACTACACAGACAAGGACTTTGCTTTTCTTTAATGATACCGGCATTCGCATACAGCTTAAAAATTATTTTAGTTAAGAGGTGGTTTTTCCTTTTTTAAACTTACATCTTGTATAACTGGTTACATTACTTGACTGTAAAAATAATGACATATCTACAGCAGGTAGCTGGCCCGCAGGTGAATTACAAATTACAATTACAGAGAAACATCTAAAGTGCAGTCATTCTCCCTTTATAAATGCTGCTCCCTCGTTTATCAAATGTGATTCTGGAAACATTGGCAAATGAACTTCATTAGGAAAATACAATGTAAAACCAAGGTGTATTTTTTTCTGTCAAGTCTTCAACAGAATCTAATTTGCCAGCTTTCAGGAACCTGTTCCTTCATGACCTTTCTGAGTCAGCAAGAGATCACAGCTCCTTGGTACAGCAGCAGGAGGCCTTGAAGTGATATTGAATGGTACACAAAAGGGCTTGTGTTGTCTGCAGGATAATCATAAAGATGATCAAGGCGTCTTCAACAGCCTCAGCCCAAGGGAAAGGGTACACTTCAAAGGCCATCACCTCAACACACATGGTCTGTGTGTGGTCTTTATGGTGTATTTGATAATAAAGGCAGTGCTGGTATATAAATAACATAGTAAACTATGTTTCTCTGTATTTTTATTAACATTAACTGTCTACAAGTTAATTATATTTTGTTATGATGTTGTTAAAATAACCAAGTGCTATTGGAAATATACCTTTGCTAAGGAATTTGAAATCTGATGTAATATTTAAGATATATCTATTTTCTAACTGCTTTATCCAATACAGTGTGACAGGGGAGCCAAAGCCTAACTGTCACGCCCTGTACACCTAGAGGGTGCTATACTTCTGTCCTGTTCCTAGTTCCCTGTGATTTTCCAGTGTTTCTTGTTGTGTAGCCTATTTACTTCCTGTGTCTGCTCTGCTCCTGGCTCAGCATTGAGGGTACGGATGTCGTCAGACTCGCCTAGCACCAGATCACCCCACGTCTGTGGCCTAAGGGCTTAGGTTTCTATACCGACATCGTCCGACCCCCTGAGCCTGGGCTAACCTCTGTGTTGCCCCTTTTGCCATTAAGCATAGGGTCTTTATTGCTCTCCTGGCCATTCCACGGCTTGCCCTTCCGACATCCGTGACACTAACCTGGCAAGCAACAGGCACAAGGCAGGATACACGCTGGACAGGATGCCAGTCCATCACAGGGCACACACAGACACAAACGCAAGATGCAGGAAGAATCTAAAGCCTAGCTACAGAAACCTGGGATTGTCTTACAGTATTACTATATGTTATCTTCCCAAGCCCAATTTTTCCAGAAGCCAAATAACATACCAGTATGTATTTTAATTGTGGGAGGAAACCAGAGCCTTAGGAAGAAACCCACGCAAATACACAAACTCCACACAGATACACCCCAGGTCCAGAATTGAACCCAGGGCCCCACTACTGCAAGGCTGCAATACTAACCGCTGCACCACTGTGCCACCCTGCAATAGGATCATATAACCATTAACCAGCAGAGACCCCGAGATCCCAACTCCCATTCTTCCTACCTCCAGCAAAATGGAAGCTCACCCTATAATCAGATGTACACTAAACCGAAAGCATGAAAACAGAGGTTCAGATCTGGTCAAACCAAACCTCCATTAGAATGACTTGTATGTGTTCTATAATGTAACACTTTATATGCAGTGAACTGAATGTTAGCAGCATCAGGGCTTACTTAAAAAGCTACTTAAAAGTTTATTTAATCAGTTCTTTCAAATACTTTTTGGGATATTCTGATACTGTTTTTACCATTTAGTATGCTCTTGTAAAATACTCGCTTCTCATTAAAAAATCACAGTTCATTCAATATGTGACTGTAACCATTTCTAAATTGTTCAGAAGCCAAATAGACACCCAGTATGTCTTTGGTCTGCAGGTGGAAACTGAAGCACCTAGAGGAAAGCCACTTGAACACTGGGAGAACATACAAAAACTCAATGCAGATATCACCCCAGGAATTTTACCCAGGCCCCCCAACAGTGTAAAACAGCAATGTTAACCACTGTGCCATATTGCCACCCTATTAAAGATACACATGTGAATTAATTTGGGAAACAAAGACTGATATGGATGCCTTTTCAAAAAGTGCAATTTATTTCCTCAGGGATGGTAAATGGACTACAAGTCTATGTTTTATTATATTTCTTAGTGAAACTAGCCAGTCTTCTAGAAGGACTCTCAAAAAACACTTAATTGCAGTTGTCCCAAGAGAGTTAAATAATCAACTACTGCTAGATAAGAATTATTTGGGCTCCTAGTGATTGTAGTACAGCTATTTATTTCATTCAGAAAGACAATTTTGTATGACATTGGTTTGTTCTTTTGTAGTCAAACATACTGCAATCATTTAACAAAAAAGTACTTAAATTAACTTGGGATATTGGGGCACTAATATCTGTGCACACTTGAACAGTCAAGGCGCTCTGCAATTTGCTTCACCAAAGTGTTTTTTCTTATGTACAGTACTTCTAAGGTATGACTTTTAATCAGTTTCACTCAATCTCCACTACATCTTTCTCTTTCTGTCTCACATATTCTACAGAAAAAAGAAGGCAACCAATTATAAGCTTTTGTGGATACAAAACATGCATTCCTTTCTTGTTTAACGTTGAATTTCCTCTCTTATACCTCAGTGGATTGTATGATTATTATCACTCAAGTGAGTTTCAATTTTTTTTTTCTTTTGTAGATAAAAGGAATTTTTACTGCAAATTGCTTTTAGAAATGTTCCTGTTCTGAATATTTGCCAGTTTGGAAATAATTTTCATAATCAGCTTGGTCTTGCATAACTCCATTACACCACAACAATGTTCAAATCTGAAGTTTCGATTAACTATAAAATATGAAGAAGTTCAAGTAGGTAGGTGATAGGTGACACCTGAAGTAGACTCCACAGACGAAACATTGTTTTTTTTCTTTTCCTTTCAGCATATAATAAATCGTTACCTGTTCCTTATAAAATACTGTATGTATACCACACACATTTTCAAGTAACTTCAGCACTTACTATATTCAAAAGACAAATTTAAGAAGTAAAACAAATACTGTACGTGTATTTTACAGTCAACTAAGTGGTACAGATATTTTTAAATAAAACATACATTTTTAGGGTAGGTCTAGATTGTATTGGGTCATGTTACAGAATGAGTGCAACAAAACAACTCAAGCAGAGAAGACATCAAATTGCAAATATTAAGTGGGATGTTGAATTGACTTTGGCTTTGTATTTATGCCTTGCCATACACTAAGGGCATGCAGAAATGTAAAAGACTGAACATTCTGTTGCTTGCCGTTGCTTAAATACTGTATGTAATGCCCATTCTCCTCTTATTTTTTCCTAGAGACAGATGAGTCTTTCCTTCATTCAGGGAGGGCATTTCGAGCTTAGGAAGCCTTAGCTAAAGTCAAAGGCTAGATGTTCCTATTCCCTTGCTCATATTATCAGTGTTCCACTGCAGTCTCTTTGCAGTTCCAGATGTCAAACATGTTACCTTCAGGGAGAGACTCTTTTAGTTGTATTGCTCCATGGCCGCAGAATGGTCTTCCCCTTGACAAGGGGCAATGTCACTCTGCAATTGTTTTGAGTGGAGGTTGAAGAGTTGATGCCTTGGTAACGTGGCTTTTCTATGCATCACGATTCCATTTGTGGAAGTGTTGTTTAATGTAATTTACCTCTATTTAAAGTGGGGAATATTGAATTGCTTTTACTTGAAAGGCACTAAATAAAAAACTATAGTATTATGACTCTCATCATTGTTACTGTTCTTTTTTTAATTGTTTCAAATGGAACAGTGCACTACCCTTAATATTTTTTTAAATATTTTAATATTACACTACCCTCAACATACCAAATGATTAATTAATTTTACTTATTATGCAGACTTCTTGCAATACAGTATTACGTTGGGGTTGAATTTGTTGTTGGATTGACTTTGTAGTGTGCTGGTGCAGTGACTGGGAAAGCACAAAAGACCTGCAGCACAACAAGATGACTTTGGTCTTTTCTGTTACGAAGGAATGGCATACACTGTGCATGGTGCACATATTGTTCAGTTTTCCAAGTCATTTTTAAAATTATAATATGCTTCTGTAAATGTGCACCAGCCAAAGCACATGGTTCACTTCAAGCTGTCATACCTTTTTTATTAAAAATCAAACTTTGTCTTGGATATACAGTACACAGTGCAAGATGAGAGTACAAAGAGTGAACATGCCAGCACCATTCAAAAGGCACCCCAGCTCAGAATTGGTTCTATTTGGTTAACAATCGGCTAACTAAAATAGTGAAGAACACCTGAAGAAGGCTTCACAGCCGAAAATGTTGTGTTTTCTCTCTTCTCTTTTCAGCATGGAATAAACCTATTACTTGTTCCTTTGCAGACTACACATGCTGACGCAGCTATCCACCTGAACTAACTAAAACAATGCCTCATTTTCACTTGCTGGCCATTTCTGTTATGAGTCAATGAGTTAGATGAATATATTGAAGGCAATATGCGATTTGCTCAAATGTATATGCATGAGGCAGATTTCTATTATCTTCCCTGGCCAGAGCAAATTCCACATTTCAATTTTCTATTTTAAAATTGTCTGAACTTGCAAAATATGCAATTTAATCCCACACAATATCACCTCACTTCATCACAGCCTAAACAGAAGGTGATACTGCAGAGAAAGCAGAATGTGATGGGGCTGGCAATATTTATAAACCTCATTGAAACCATGTCCTGTACAAACTCTGTTTGAAGCTTATAGAGGCATGACACATTTTTCAGTAGGGATTCTTTATATCTTGACCAATGAATGAATTTACACAACAATTGTTTCTGTGATGTGTTCCCCTAGATTTGTTTTTGGAATTAAGTCGTTTCTCATCGCATTCTTTATTATACAACTTTTAGCAAGTGTAGAAACATTTCCCTGAGACAGTGTATTAGAAATGGTAAAGCACTGAATGATACTTAATCCAGGATCCTAGAGGATTATATCACCAGAACATAGTCAAACAAGAACTGTTATACAGTGTTTGGGTTTTGGCTAATGTGCAAACTTAATGACAGTTAAATACATTTTGGGAAGATATTAACAGCACTGTGACTGTTCAAAATGAGATCTATCTTATAATAACATCAAAGAATTCAATCAGATGCATCTGGATTCAGTGCAACTTTGTAGCTTCTATCAGAGCTAACACATTGGAATCCAAATTTCATTAAGAGTTTTGAGGTTCTTCAAAGTCAGCTTTGGACTAAAGAGAAAATAAAATAACCAGAGGTGCAAGGTTTGTGGTCAATTATATTGGATGGAAATTCGTTCTATCACAAAAGTACCATGAACTCCAAATACATTGAGGTGATGACTCCTGGGCAGGTGAGCTTTCTCTTTGGTAATTCCCCAGGTGTGCGGGCTAAAAAGCCTTCAGTAATATTTCCTTCAGAAGTTCCCATGGGCACCAAGAATGCTCCACAGACATTTTCATTTTAAAACTCTTAAATTTATAATTTGCTGCCTTAAGTCACAGCAATGCAATTCCTTGAACTGGGTTTAAGAGGTTTGAAATATTGGCCCAAAAAATATATTGGTCTACAGTGCTTTATAATAATTAATTGCATCTCTCCTACAGAATCACATAGACCTTTACACATATCTGAAAAGAATCCAATTCATCTTCTACCTGGGTGATGTGTGGCAGCCATTGAGTACCAACTGTCACGATCGTCATCCCTCCTCTAGAGGGCGCTCCGACCCTTTTGTGTTTTAGTTTCATTATCACGTACACCTGTCCCTGGATTCACCGTTATTATTTAAGCCCGGTGCTCCGGAAGCTCAGGGCTCTGCACTGGAAGATGGACGCCCGGAAGCCCGCCTACAAGCGGGTCCAGGTGTGACCCGACGGCATAGGCTTCAGAACGGCCTCCTGACCATCTGGGTCCGGGGCTCGGAGCTCCTGGCCTCGTTATCCCTTTTAACCCCTGTGTTCCTGTTCGAGTTCCCCCTTCCCGGGGATTTTCATCGTCCTTGTCTTGGATGGACCTCCTGGTTTTAGATTATGGACTGCGCCCCGGTTTCCCTTTTTGGACTGTGTTGGACTTGTTCACCTGCACCATGCCTCCAGAGCACCGGATCCCAGCCGTCACGCCCCCCTGTCTGTCATCCTGTCCTCTTCCTGTTGTGTTTCCCCTGGTGTCCTACCCCAGTCACTTCCGGATTATACCGTCTGCATAGGGTCCTAAATACAGACTACAAGAGACTATCAACTGGCTCCTGTTACAACAACTGCCACAAAACACAGCAGATCAGGCAGAGAACTGAAAAATTTTCATCGTTTGTATTTATGTGCCTGTGTATTTTATGGAGAGGTGAATGAAAATGCTACGGAATGCCAAAAGTATCTCTATATACTGTGTTTTGTAATATTCTTTACAACTGAAGCAGTTTTATCCCTCATATATTTGCATGGGTTTGCATGTCCTCCCTGTGTTAATGTGGCTTTCCTCTGGGTGCTCTGATTTGCTCCCACAGTTCAAAGGCATACAGTATTTGTATATTAATTGGCTTTTTGAAAAATTGGCCCAGAGTGTGTGTGCCCCGCAATGGACTGGTATCCAGAATGTATCCTGCCTTGCGTCCATTGCTTGCTAGGGTAGGATCTACCTCCCTTGCAACACTGTAGTGGATAAAGTGGTTAGAAAATGGACAAATGGATATACTTGTCTCTAAATCATCATGAAACAAAGCTATGCTCCTTCCCTTGGTGAGTATTTGGAGAGGTGGTGCTTATACTTATACGGTGTGTAACAAAAGAGCAACCAGAAGCACAGTTTGCCTCTTATTATTGACAGGGAATATAAAGTCTGTTTTACTTGACCTCTCTGAGAATGCAAAGGTAAAAAATGTGATAAAGATTTACATTGTATACAGTAACTTGACACTAAATGCCTTATTAAGTTGCTTTGGTGTGTAAAACTAGTTTTTCTACAGAAGTAATTTTCAAATAACGTCTCTGTTAGTGGTTGCTGCTCTTTGTATTTGTGATACTCCAGACATTTGTTTCTGTGCATTTTACCTGAACAGTGCATTTCATTATTTTTGGACCACTTCTGGAAAAGTCTCAAAATTTGTTTACAGAAATGTCTCCTTATGCCAGAAACTTCACTTGGAAATATAATTTTATATATAAAAGACAAAATGAAGGCATTCTATTGCAGTTCACCTTAGGAAAATCCAGATACCTGGATTTTTTGTTATGTGTTATTATTTACCTTTACTTTTTTATTATTTGATTTGATTTATGTGAATATATTCAAACACACACATTAGAGGTTACATTTGAACATTTGAACACAAAACAGAAGTACTGGGAGTGGGTACTTTTTCTCTTTATTTAATTTTTTATCCTGAACACTCTATACTCAGTCTTCATACAAGCAATACAGGAATCAATCAGGAATGAATCTCACAAACATTGTATAATACCAAAACATAATTTTAATTAAATTATTATTTGAGAAGATCTTTGTGTATCCCACTCTATTTATGTTATGATTATTCTTGAGCATAGATAATTATGGGATTACTTAGTGTTCTTCTCCATACTTCAAACCCTGGGTTGTAATTGCAGTGTTATAATTATAAGTTTATCTCATCAGGGGAAGCAAAGTAGCTGTTAGACAAAATACTGTAGGTTTCTCATATGACCATGTGACAGAGAAGAACTTTTTATGACAAAAAATTGCACCTATCAGAGAATTCACCACTTCATCCTCTGCCTTTTAATGGCACATCTATGTCTACATTATCACCATTCATCTCTGCGGTACCATTTCTTAAACAAATGAGATGTCATTCTTACTCTTCGTAGAGACATTGTTTTAATAAAATTCTAGGACTTATTGTTGCTTAGCAACATAACACTTTTGAAGAAGGCTCCACGGCCGAAACGTTGTGTTCTCTTTCTTCTTTTTTTCAGCATGGAATAAACCTATTACTTGTTCCTTTGCAGCCTACGCATGCTGACGCAGCTACCCACCCTAACATAACACTTTGCCTCTATTGCAAGTCTGGGATATGAAACCCATTCTCACATTGTGATAGTTACTAATCTTAGCAGTGGCTTACAGATTTATTTTTTTTTACAAAAATCATGTTTTGTTTGCTGATGATAGATGATTTTGTGTACACATGTCTAAGGAGAAAAAAAAGATTATACTTTTCCATTATGCTCTACTTCACATGAATATCCATGCATCCATTTTCTAACCATTTCAGGGTTGTAGGGGAGCTGGAGCCTTTCCCAGCAAGCGATGGGCACAAAGCAGGATATACCCTGGACAGGGCACCAGTCCATCCATTGCTTTCAAAGCTGCATAAATAAGGGGTCTGAAATAAACTACATAACCTAAATAACTACAGTAGTATTTAACTACTACTAAATAACCTATATACTGTAACTACAAAATAACCTTGTATTTAGAGTGAATTCTGACTTTTCAAATGATTAAATGATTCTGTATTTAGAATATTTGTTAAGTCACATCCATCAGCTGTTTGGATTTTACCAATTTGACTTTCTACAGACAACGGAAATAAACAGAAGGCATTTAAATAATAACCATATTAAGAATTTGGGATTTTAACAGCAATAAAGATTTTACCATACTAGAGATGATGTGGTTCTGACTGTTGCAGTCTGAATGTGTTCTCAAATTTGCTGCCTATGTTTGGACTTATAGTATAGCAATTCAATTCTCATCTATTTAAGGAGGTGCACATTTTTTTTTATTGCCACTAACAATATGCAACAAGATCCATCCATCTATCCATGTCCAGTGCTGCGAGGCAGCAATGCTAACCACTGCATCTTCGTGCTGCCCTGCAACAAGATCATCTAAGCATTAACCTGGAGAAACTCTCCTTTCTGTGATTCGTTCCTACCCTCAGCAGGATGGCGGCACACCCCATAATCAGATGTACTTCTAACACAAAGTATGGATGCCGAAAATAGAGTTGAAGATTTTGTCAAACCAGACCACCATTAAATCTTGGAGGCTGCACAAGCATATTTTTTTTAATTAATGGGGCAAATGAATGGCTTGTACGTTGTTCTACAATGTAACACTTTATATGTAGTGAACTGCATGTGAGCAGCATCAGGACTTACCTAAAAAGCAACTTAAAAGCTAAAAAGTTTATTTCACATATAAAGTAGTTATTGGATATTCTGATGTTGTTTTTACCATATAATATACTCTTGTGAAACACTTGCTTCTAATTAAACAAATCACAGTACATTCAACATATGGCATTGGTGATTAATCTAACGAAATAATAACAATATGTAAATCATTTTCAAAGGAAAAAAAACATTTGCACTTTTAAAGTTTGTAGTTACAGAAATTAATCTGCTTTCTTTTTTAATATTCAATGTATGACTTGTTCATTTTGGAAAAAGTTCTTTGCTTATTAGTGACTATTAATCACTAATGCTGTTGCAGGCACTTGACGATTTTCACATATCGGGAGGATTGATTCTCCTTGCTACAATGACAAGCTACTGTACAATAACATCTACTCTGGCACAACTGCTAGAAGTGTAGCATACCTCTGTCAGCATATTACAGTACCTTACCAAGAGAACTGTTCTTCCAACAAAACCAATCATGATTTTGCAATTTACAGAAAATATCCAACCGTCTTCAAAAAGCTAGGCATCAAATAATGTAATGATTCACACCATGTTTATTACATGTGAGCTGATAATGGGTGGATGGATGTTACAAAAGGTCATTTTTCAAGATGATTGAATATTGATCAAACTCTTAGTTATAATAAATCACAATGATACAACTGCTGTGGTTATATTTCATCTTGAAACTCAGATTAAACCAGCTATTCACTTACCTGTAGGCTTATATTTCAGCCATTATATCATACCACAGTGATATACTGTAGTTGTGGTATCACACAATTCTTATATTATATACTTATATTATACATACTGTATACTGTACAGTGCCTTACAAAAGTATTCAGACCTTTCTTATAGTGTCCAGTTTTATGAAATTATAACATTTAAATTGAGTTTAAATTGAATATTTTATTCAAAACCTGACAATCTCAAACTGAAGACTTCAAAAGGTTATATTAGTTATAGTTAATGATAGGAAAAACTGAAATATGCAGATTGCATTAGGATTTTTGTCCAATTTAAGATATGAAGCAGGTTTTCGCCTACGATTTTCCAGTCCTTTGCTCCATCTACATTCTAATCAGTCTTGACAAGCTTCCCAAGTCCTGCTGATGAGAAGCAGAACTTTAACATAAAGCCACCATCACCATGCTTTGCAGTAGGTGTGGTGTTCACTGAATGATGCATTACATTGGGGTGTACATCAGGTGTAACACTTTGCATTTAAATGTGCATTTTGCATAAACTTCCAGTTTTGTCTTGAAAGACTACAAACCCTTTTGTCGCATGTTTGCAGTATCATCTGGACACCTGGATGCAAACCCAATGGAGGATTTGAGATTTTATTTCAGTTCCATACAAGCTCCCCTAATGAATCAAATGGGATATTGTTGACTCTTGCACATTTTCTCCCACCTCAGCCAATGAACCTTCTAACTCTTTCAAAGTCAATATGAGGTTCATGGTGCAATCCCTAACCAGTTTCCTCCTTGCCTGGCTACTCCTTTGGAGAGATAACATGAACTTTCTGTATGATTTCAGAAAAAAAATCTCCAATTAACATAGAAGACTGCATACATTTGTGAATCATTGTAACTAAACGGTAAGAGTTCTGGAATTTGCCATTGTGTTATAGCCAGAAATATAACAACCGGAAGTAGCAAAAGCAACTATTACTTTATGCCTAGCAAGCAATCTAGCACCTTTTACATTGCATTAAAGTCATCATTGATGCTGGTTGTGCTTCACCAACAGTAAACACTGGGCAGAGGATAATGAAACTGCATAATAATCTTTATATAAAACAAGACAAGTTTTTTAGGAGTATACAGATATGTTTTAAGCTGACATGCATCATGAATATGCCTTGAAGAGCTAGTGAATTGGTTGAGTGTGGGATATGAATGCATTCATAAGGATACATTTATGTATCCTTCCCACACCTAATGTGTAATGCATGAAGTAAAGTCAATGAAAAAAACATATTTATAGAGTTGCTCTCACACAAACTCCAAGTTCATCTTCAAGCTCAAGATCTATAATTTACCCCAGTGCTAGGTACTTCAAGATATGGAGTATTGAAAAGATGTGAATACAAAAGCATGCCAATCTGCAAATTATCTTTGAGAAATGTTGCAATTGATGTTAGTTAAGTAATTTCTAATTTTGATGGTACGAAAAATAAGGTTTTTTATATGTGGAGAGCCCAGCTGGCTGTTTCAATGGTAATGCACATTAAGACGATCAGAATGTACAAGCTTTCAAAGCTTTCTGTAACTTTTTATCACACTTTCTATTTACTATGTACAGGCTCAGTCTCATTTTTAATTATTTTTTAAATAACCTAAAAGATAAATGCATGAATGTGTAGTAGTGTTTTTAATCAGATCGATAATTGATTGGTTACTTTTCTTATTATCATTTTATTAAAAAATGTCACAAAGTACAAGGTTTCTAAATTCAAATTACAGTATGTCTAGGTCTGGTCCATCTAATGAAAGGAGTTTGCGCATTATTTTCTAAGCTTGGCTGGATGCATTTATCTAAAATACAGGTTGCAGGTTGCAGGGAATAATCCTTAATTGGACATAAAATAGATGCAATTAATATTTTAAAATATTTTAACTAATATTTTTTTAAACCTGAACAGAGTCAAAGACATAGTGAAATCATCACATCTTTGGTGCCATTAAATATTAAGCCAAACACAGCTGCAGACATACCTTGACATACAACTGCTGGAACTCATCCAGGTTGAGCCTGCCACTGGGACAGTCCTTCAGAAATCCTTTGTACCACTGTTTAAGTTCATGTTCATTAAACTCTGTGCTCTTCACCAGATCCTCCATAACTTCAGGGGCCAGTTTGCTGTTCTGTTTCCCCATTGTTTCTGAAAAATAACACAATGACATCTGTTTAATTGTGTTCAGCTTCTATATAAATTTCTCTGCTAAATGTCAAGAAGTGTTGTTTAAAATGCCAATGTTAAACCTAGTGAATCACATGCATTTTCTCAGAGTTTAAACAAGCATGACATGCACTACATTCTGGTGTGTTCAGCTACCAGTTAACTGAGAAAAGGTTAAGGCCAGACTGATATGTTTTCAATATATCTTTTATCACCATGATCTCTCTGGAGCCAGAGATCTGATGAGATTCTAAAACCTCTTCATGATCTTTGATATTTGCTCAAGGGGATTCTTCCAGATTACTAAATCTAAAGGTTCACAAACTTATTCACACAAGAATATTTACTTATGGATAATTTTGTTAATTATGTTTTCCAAATATGCCTTATGTGTTTGTGTTATACCTTCAATCAGGTTATCAAGTCACATCACGTTTAATAACTGCTTATCCAATTGGGGGTCATGGTGCCCTGGATCTTATTCCAGGAAGCACTGGGCGCAAGGTGGGATACACCCTGGACAAGGCGCCAGTTTACTGCAGTTTCCACCTAACAGCCTAAAGACATACTGGTAGGTTTATTGTCGTCTGGGAAAATATGGCCCTAGTACGAGTGTGTGTTTGTATGCCCTGTGATGGACTGGTATCCTGTCCAGAATGTACCCCTCCTTGTGGCTTTCCCTGCCAAGATAGATAGGCTCTGGCTCCACTGTGGCCATGAATCAGATGAAGCTGTTAGACAATGGATGGATGGATAGTTTTGATTAAACAAGGGTACCATAGTATGGAATTGGAATTGTAACTTTCATAATTATACTGGGGTTCACAAACATTTTATCATCACTGTATTGTATATCTACTGGCATTGTAAAAATATATTGTTAATCCTTTATTTTTTAATTTATACATGTATATATATTTAATATATTTAAATAAATATATTTTTAAATATTGTTTTTACAAAATACCATGTTCTTGATCTCTGATCAAATCCTAGATTTAAAAAAAGAGAAGACAGAAATACTAAACATATTACAAATAACAGGCCCGATGTTCAAAACACAGATGCATCACTGCTTCAGATGAGGAGTTGAGGAAGTGCCTAAGTTTTTTTTAATAGGGTTCATATTTTTATGATTACATAAATAACAAATTATATATTTTAAAAGGTTACAGAAACAGTAGTTGGGACATTTTAACTTAAACCAAGGCCACATAAGTAAAATAATAAAAATAAAATAAAAATGAAAAAATACTTGAATCCATGCAATTAATTTTGTACCTATGAATCAATTATTTCTTAAAATGTAATATTAGTTATAATACTTTTAAAAGTTGGTTGTTTAAATACTCCACCTCATTTTGATCTAAATTGTATTTGCTGTTTTCTAAAGGAACACACATTTATTACATTTTAGAATGTTAAAAAATCAGTTCTTTAAAAAAGTAGATCAAATTACTGGACACTAAACAGTTAAGAGTTACCCCTAAAAGTATCCTGAAGCAAGGTTAAATATAGCTTTGTATAATGTCCAGAAGAAGAGGGCAAAAAAACCTTTACAACAGTAAATATAAATACCTGATTCGTCACCTTAGAGAACAAATACATAAATAACCAGAGCAGACCCTAATGTTTACTGCAAATTGATTCTGTTAATATAGTATTTTTATATAAACAAACATACAATATATAAACATAAATGTTGACGTTTCTTGTCTAGACATTAGAAATTGCATATGTTCTTTGTTATTTATGGACCTATTTAATGTTCTTAAATTCTCCTGAAATATTTTACAATATAACACTGTTATTCTACAGATGGATCTTCTAAGATTGCAACAAGACTATCACAAGAAGTCATTTTAAGCAGAAGAGACAGGAAATGTATTATAAGTCATGTCTTCATTTACCATTAATGCTCATGACTGCACTGCTACAGTTTTGAAGGAATAAATCATCATTCTCATCATCTACACACAGAGATGATTTGTTCTGTCACCTAAAAGGGTTATTTGATGTTGCCAAAAATATCAGAACCTTGAAGCTAAAGATTAAGAGTCTGCATCTGCTCTTAATCTAGACTTCAGCAAATGAAAATGAAAACAAAGCACTCAAATTATGCTCTCACAAAAAGCCTTTAAGTGAAATTATATTCACAGATAATGCATACAACTTAAACAGTAGGAATATCTGAATTGCCTAATTTTGAAAATGTCATAACCATTTCAGGCTATCACACATGGATAGAGTTTCTTGCTGTTTGGTACTATGACAAATTTAGCGATGATTTGACTTTAAACCATGTATGATGGAAAAATAGTCTGTTAGTAAGAAAATAATTTTACATCTTTATCAACTAAAATACTGCAGTGATTAAGCTCTACTCTTAATGTGCATTAAGTTGAGTTACATTTTGTTGATTCCTTTAAATATATACAGTAGGACTTACTTGCTCAAGATTCATCCAGACAGACCAACTGTCATCAGACTGAATTTTCATGGAATAGTTTGACCATTCATTTTTAAAACCCCCATTTGCATCCAACAGAAGAGATGAAATCATTCAATTCATCATGTTTGACCCCATTCTGAAAAATCATGAAACTCAGTGGGATCTAAGATGTCTGCACACATTCAAAAAGGTGATTGTAATGATAAGGCAAAGATGGAGCTGATTCATTATTCTGCTAAAAATATGACATAACCATGTTCATTAAAATACCAGAAACAGACAGACAGACATGTACAGATATTCAATCATTTTTTTTCTGGATTGTTTTATTGCCCGTGTGTGATTACATTATTATTAATTAATAATTATTAATATTATTATGTATACATTATATATATATAGGTATTACATTTGTAGTGCTACAATTGAAAATTAAATATGCAGAAATCTTTAACACATGTGTTAAGTGTGAAGAACTGATCTTGCGAACATCATGTTCATAAAATGATTAGCTAAAAATAACAGGAAATTGATTTGCTATATTCAATTAAATATGATCAGAATAATTTCCTTTCTGATATTTTTTACTCTCTTTTCCGATACTGTTTCATTTCAGTCACCATGTTATAGAAAAAAAAATATTGCTCCTCTGGATTCAGACCAGCAACCAGGCGCATTCTTGGGCTTAAGGGAATACCCTATATACTGAAGTAACTCAACCTTTTTAGTTTTGAATAGAGAAGGTTAGGATGGGCCCTTATTCAAATGCTGCATTCAAAATCTTTAAAGCACTGACATTGTCAACCCAGAGGACTTCTTCATAATGTACAGTGAAATACAAACCAGATGACACAAGTGGAAACTATATACAGTACAAGTGTATTTAAAACCAAGTAGGAGTACAGAACAAGTTAAAAGCCATGTTTCTGAAGCTAATACCCTAAATTCCTAAAAGAAACAGCAGGATGAGAACCTTGAACCAATTAACTGCTATTAAACAAAACACTGTTAATGAGTTGGAAGGCCTCCTCACATTTGTCACTCTTCTTATTTCTGATATATATTTCTTTTATTTTGGGGATTTGAATGAAGTTCTCAAATAAAAGGTCACTGGGTTCAATTAGGAAAAAATCAAATTTTCCTTAGTATTACAAGCAAAAAAGAAATTATGATATATAAATTGTAAAAGTATATTATGAAATTTCATTCATTTTTATCACCTCGTCCTATTAAAAATGAATATTGATTTTCTCGGGACAGCGGTGTTGTGAGCACTCTTTTCATATATATTTGTTACTGTGTCCAGATGTGGTTAGCTTTTGAAAACATGTTTCACTGCTTGTCCTAACAAGATTATTCCTTCCACTTAATCTAGTATGTTTGCTAGATGATGAGTCTACTGTACACTCGGCCTCTTCCAGCAGCAGAAGTGGATCTGGCCAGCTGGTCTCACCACAGCTTAAACACACTGCACTGGGAGCTTCTGCCTTTCCTCCTCTGGCATCATGGAATCCAGGACTATCATGATATTAATAACACAGAACTTTTCACTGCTCAGGCCCAGCTGTCAAAAGTTCTGTGTCTGGGTGGCTGGATGTTAGAGGCTTGGTGCTGATGTTGTCATATACTTATTGCATGTTGCTTTCTATCATGGCTGTCACAATTTATCTGAGGGATTATTTGGTTAGAAACTTGAAGGGAGTTTAACTGATGGAGATGGGATGAAGTGTTGTACATATTAAAAAAAGTGTCTAAAAAATGTTTCACAACTAATGAATCATGTGACTACAGGATACAGGAAAAAGTATGTTCTTCAAATTCCACAGCCCTGAAAGAAACCAACATACAGGTAAGGGTTAATGCATTATAATGTGGCAGTGTCTGCCTGTGTGTGGATGTTCATCATACTTGAATCCCTAGTGTAAACTTTCAGCCATATTTCACAGTTCTCTGCTGATAACTGATAATAATGCTTTCCCAGCAGTCTCACAATTCTGTACTATTTCTGTGCCCTTAAGGTGTTTGGTGTATCGTACTTGGAAAGCTTTGAAATGTTATATATAAACTCATTCTACAACTAAAAGCAGAGTGGCATGGTCAAATATGCTATATTTCCACCTGCATCGTGAAGTCTGCTATCGCTGTTCATTCTCATCTTATTCCACATTAAATGAGAGTCTGCTCCATAGACAATCAGGTGTTCAAAAATGGAAATTGCTTCCTTGTACTGTAAATTACCATTCATAAATACATGTACAGTAACATCTGTCCAAAAAATCAGTGTTATTATGGCTGACAATTAAAATATAAAGAGAAGCAAAATATATGACAGGAATAGAGGGTTTTTTTTTCTGTCTTGCTGGATATGAAGAGCAAGTTAGAAAAAGAGCAGAAATAACTATTGGCAACTTGGAAATCAATAATAAAGCCTGAAGCTAAAACATTTCACATTAATGCCTAGAAAATCAAAACTGAGGCTAAAAACAGAGATCCCTTCCAGAAGACTTTAAATGTATTTTACCCCATTACTTCATCTAGGTCTCTCTATCCTTCTTCTTAAAAAAACATATGCATACCGAACACTATTTCACCTCCAAATCCGTAATTGATTAAATAAAAACAAGGATTTGATATCATAGTGTTGATCACACAGGCAAAAGACTGGCATTCACCTTTATTGCTTGCGATTGTTGTATTATTACAGCTTGTCTCAATATCAGACTGCTAAATGTATACTTCACATCTGACTAAAAGCATGTAGACTTCAGTGTTTCTTTGAATTTGTGTATTTAAATTACTTTGAATATTTATTGTAATATTTATTGTAATATAAATATTTTTCATCATGATTAACCTGTATTCATCCATTTTAATTTCTTGAAATAGCATGCGATCCATAACAGGTTTGATTTTGAAGCGATCCCTTTTGGGGGATAATGAGAACTGCAGTAATTACTTCTCTTTAAATTCTAAACTGTCTAATCAGATCTCTGTCGAACCTAGATGCCTGAAACTGATGAACTGAAAAAAAGATTAATTCTAAAATAAGAGAAAATAGTTACAGAAGTTACGATTTCCACCACATTTGAAGAATAATGTTTCATTGTGCAGTTGTGAAATACTTTCCATTAAAATCTCTTTATTATCATAATATTTTTCAAATTCATGGAATGAATTCCAAAATAAAAACTTATCAGGGAATACCGGGCTGTGGTCAAGAAGAGCTAGTGTGCCTTACAAAAGTGTTCAGACTGTTACAGTTTTTCATTCTGTTGTTTTAAAGCTTACAGTCATGACACTTTGAAATAATTAATATTTTTATATACACAATCAAATACAGCAGAAACCAAAAAGAAAGAAGCAAACAGATGATAAGACAGAAAAAAATGGAAAACTCATGAATTGCATAAGTACTCAAACCCTTTGCTGTGGCAAACCTAAATTGAATTAAGTAAAAATATCCCTTAACAAACCATACAACTAATCTGCTCACAATAATAGTGGTTCACATTATTTCAGAATAAATACACCACCTTTCTCTGTAAGGCCCCTCAGTCAATGCATCTGAAGCAAAGATTCAACCATGAAGACCAAATAACTTTCAGGGATAAAGGTGTATGTAAAGAAGTAACTATCCTTCTGCCATGGTGATATGCTCTCTGGGTGTGCAGCTGAGAGACTAGTCAGAGAGAAAAAGAGTACAGACATTCACATGAGGTGACGAGTAAGCAGCAGTGTTCTCTCTATTAAGAGATTCAGCATGCAGATACAGTAATGTCTAATTGGCTAGTCATAAGGTAAACTTGTTAAGGGTTATGGTTAAACCAGGAAAAAGCAAGAAGATAGCCACGCTCAACTGGGTTTGCATTAATCCCTAGAAAGACTACTAATTGTCACGATCGTAAATGTCACGATCGCTAACCCCTCCTCTTAAGGGCACACCAGCCCTTCCTTGTTTTCTCCCATTGTCTGCACCTGTTCCCTATTTCCGTTCCCCCTTAAAAGCCAAACGCAGACTTCACTCCTCGTTCCTCATTGAATTCCGCTTCATGAGAGCCCGGGGTCCTGCTGCATTTGGCTCCGTTATAGTTTTAACCTTCTGTTCCTGATTCCCCGCCCCGCCGGTCCCGACCCAGCTCATGCTTTTATTCCTTGAATGGATCTCCTGGCCTTGGACTCTACTCTTCTGTTTGGATTCCCCGTTTGGACCTTGTTTTTGTTTGATCGCCCCGGCCTCACTTCCCAGGACACCTGCTCACCTTGGACACGCCCCCCTGTCTCCAGACCCTCTCCTGCATGACTTTCTCCCCAGTGTATCTTCACAATTCCGGATTGTGTCTTCTGCATGGGGCCCGGAATGGATACAGCAAGTTGGGTGCAGAGACCCTGCTTTAAAGGGGGTTAATGTACATAGGTCCTTCATGCCAAACTACCAGGTTAGGAGGATCATCTATAGTGTATAAAGGCACATATTTGGGTGAGAGTTTAAAAACATTTCAAGGACCCTTAATATCTCTTTGAGCATGGTGAAGTTTAATATTAAAAAGTGTAAAAGACACCCAGACTCTGCCTAGATCGCCCTGTCCCTCTAAACTCATCAGCCAGGCAAAAAGCAAACTGGTTACGGATGCCAGCATGAAACCTTCTGGTCTAAAAACAAAGTACAAAGTGTTACATATGATGAAAACCCAACATAGTGCATCACCAAGTCAACACAACCCCTACTGTCAAGTATGGTGATGGCACCATTACATTATAGTTCTGCTTCTGAGCAGCAGGGAATGGGAAACTGAGATGGAGCAAAGCACTGGTAAATCTTACAGGAAAAACCAATTTCAGACCTAAAAATCATTGTTTAGCAGGACAATGATCAAAAGCACAAGGTCAAAGTATCTAGAGAAAGCTTGAGCAAATCTGTTCAAAGGAATGGGCAAGTAGAATGAGCTAATGAGAAAAGTTGGTACAGATTTACCCCAAATCATTTTTAAATCTATTAAATGGAATAAAATGTGTATACATCAAGTTATAATTTCACAAAATATGATGTCAAAAGAAGAGAATGAATATGCTTGCAAAGCACTGTACATTAAACAGTACAAAGCATACCTGTGTGCATCTGTTCATCTTTTCTGTTGATACTGGTGACAGAATTTATATTTTATAGATAGGCTGCAGTCAATATATTCATTTTGACCTATGAAATATACATATATTTTATGTATACGAAAATGATCAGATAATGTAATAAATCCATTTGTTGTGAATTATAATCAACTGAAAATTAACTGCACATTAGCATTTTAATTAGATTGTACAGTAAATCAAAAGACACTGGGGTAATGAGATAATCTCAATAAGAAAACAGATTGTAGAAAGTATTCCTTTAATTTTTCAGTGTTCGAGCATGATTCTTGAAAGGATCTACAGGTTTAACTCATAGACTGGTGATATTTGTTTAATCAACATCTACAGCTTGAAAGCATCTTATTCCTAGTAACTGCTGTGACAAGCCAGATCTCATCTCAGCAGCACAGGGCACAAAGCTTGACTACGATGCCTGTCCATCAATGGGCACACACGCAAGTATGCAGGGACAATTCTTACACATTAATTAACCTGGACTGCATATCTTTTGGAGAAAACCAGAGAACCTGGAAAAAACCCACAGTGGCACGTGTGACTAAGATATTCACAGGGCTGCGACCATATGTATGTTGCCAAATCTTGTAGTGTTGTTTTTTCCCTTTTCTTTTGTTTTCTTTCTGTCCCTTAGTTCCAAATCTATCCCCTCACTCCCCACCCTCACACCACAGCACCACTACACACCTTGCACATCACCCCTGACTGTGTGGTGAGTGACAGGTGTCTAGGCAAAGTGCACGATTCAATATGAAAAGATTGCTGCCCACTGTGCTGACTGTTAGGGTAGAGAGAGGACCTTAAAAAGAGAGAGGCAGACACAAAAACAGCATAAAGATTTTTTGTACAGACAGACCTACTTTTGTTAGACAGACAGTCAAGTAGTGCTGAGAGACCAAGAGAAATAGATATTTATGCTGACTGATTTGGGCAGTATTGTACGAAGCTCGTGTTAATGTTAGTCGTTCTCTGCTCTGCAGAATGCTTTTATATAAAGTGAGTAAGTCTGTCTTCTGTTTTAAAGTTGGGCTATTTTGTTCTATTCTTTGTCTATATCATGGCTTCATCAGTGTTTGTTTTTGGTGGACTGTCTACATATGTTGAATTATTTCTAATTTCAGTGATATATAAATATTTTTGTTAGTGAAGAAACACTAGACTGTTCACATCTTTTTTCATTTGTGAAATTCTCTGTAAGCACTTTCATGGCTTAAAATTAACCTTGAGTGTTTGAATGCTGTGTCCCCTGTTTGTTATTGTCACCATGACTGTTCATCCAATTAAAGAACTTTGTACTTCAGGAACCCCCAGATTATACAACTGAGAGGACCTTGTCCTCCGTGGTACTAGATGGTGTAGCTGGAATTAGTTTGGAGTTTGTTTTTATTTAAAGCTGTAGTTTACCTGCTACACATTCAGTATGCAAAAAATGTAATTTTATAATTAGGTGAATATTTACACATTAAAAATATTTTGAAGCTCATTATCTTATATATAATGTAGTATTTGCAGCTAGAGCTAACTACAAACCATCACGCACACATTCCATCTGTCTGAAATCACATGCCTCCTATTTAACGATATAATAAATACTGCTGTAAAAGTGAAATGCTATTCCTGAGCATAAATTACAGCTTGTCTTCATACTGTATGTTATATATGTCTTCATATACAGAAATAGCTCCTGGCCTTTTAATTCTAAAATTAATCCCTGATTTGTGTTACCTTTGCTTTGCAATTAAATGACTAATGACAAAGACAGATACAAACAATTGCAAGTATTGATACCAAAGGTTTTAAAACTATTAATACTTTAATACTTAGAGATGAACGCAAAATAAAGTTTGTACATTCATTACCATTCTAGTCAAACATATACCCTTTTTTCTATTTTTCCTAAAATCTGTTCAATAGCTTGTTAGGCTAATACACTATTTAAGAATAAAACTATAAAACCAAATGTGTTTTTTGAGGAGAAGATCACTATTTATAAAGAGCACAGTAATATAAAAGTATTTGCACAGAAATATACAGTACATTACTATACAGTACCATCAGCAAAATTAGTATTGTCATTTTCATTTTGTTGTTTTTTGTCAACTGTTCATTTTCAAAAAAGGCTTTGCATTCAATGAGATTTAGTGTTGTTTTCCACGGAAGTGCACTGGGGATTTAACACTATAAAATACTATCAGCAAATTTTACTTTTTAACAAAGCACTATTTGTATCGTATCAATTTATATCTGTTTACAAGTCATGAAAAACATTAGTCAGGTTAATGAAGAACACTGTATGAAATATATCCATATCTGAACACACGCTTAGTCAGATGCAATGTCTACAATGGTTATTCTGTCTTTTGCATTGCCACTTAAAATCCCTGTGTACAAAGTCCCAATATGTCAGTTTGACAAATTGGCCTTTTCCGTCCTGCTGGCCAGGAATCAGATCCTTGTAAGACAGAACCAGTTTTCCCTGCCTGCACTTAATGGATTAACAATGTTATAAAATTTTTGACATTAGAATAAAACACATTTCTAAATATTTCTTGCAAATAATAAATAGGTTTTATGTGTTATGGCATTCCTTCTGGTTCTCTTTTTTTGAAAAATGATTTTTATACATACCCTTTCACCTATTTTTTTTATTCCTGTGCTTATTTATGGGCTATTTCTTATTGAACAAAATATTTTCATACTTTTATCAAACAATTTCAGAGTATTATATATGCCTGTTAAAATCTGCTATATGGAATATAGGGATGATCCATCATATTGTTTGTCACTGACTATAGTTAAACTTTATAGATGGATTTCGTATTCTGAGTTTTAAGCCTTAGGCACTGAGAAACCTAAAGTTGTACTCATTTCACTAACTAAAATCTTCTATGGTTGCACTTCTATATTTAGATAAAAGAGCAAGACATAACTGCAGTAAGTTTTACAGGAAATGTCTTCAATGAATTTGGAGATGGCAACTCCATGTTCAATTAACATTTCATATTGGGTGTTCTATTAACATTTCTAAAAGGTACTTACTTAAGACTAAACATTGGTTCTTTATCCTTAAACACATTTTAATTCAAACTACATTCTTTATGGTAACACCTAGACATGTTTAAATGGTTGAATAAAAGCATTGCAAAAATGGTAAACATAAAGACTTATTTAAATGTAAGATTAAGATTAAGCTATTAAGATTTGATATATACACATCTAATCCACACATTAAAAACAACAAATAAAATGAAAGAAGTAAACAATTAATTGATATTAAAGAAGAATGGAAATGGCGTTATTGTGTAAGTACCCAACCCCTTTGCTGGGGTTTTAAGTGCAATTTAAGTGCACATAACTGCCTTAATAAGTCACAGAATTAGTTTAGTGGCCTCTCTCTGTGTCCAATAATAGGTGATTTCAGAATACATGCATGTGGCTCTGTGAGACCCTCAGTCAAGTAGTGAATTTCAAGCTAAGATTCAGCCATGGAGACTAAAGAGCTTTAAGAATAGTCATGGATAAAGTTGTAGAAAGGCACAGACCAAGAAAAGGGAAAAAAAATCACTGAATATCTCATCCAGCACAGTGAAGCTGATCATTAATAAGTAGAAGGTGCATCATACTACCAGACACTACCTAGATCATGCTGTACCTCCGAACTAAACAGCCAGGGAAGAATTAGAAACGCCACTGTAAGGCCAACAGAGACTTTTAAAAAACTTCAGAGCTGAATGGTTGAAACAGGAGAAAGTACAGTACTAACCTAACCTGGCCTGCATGGAAGAGTGGCAGGGACAAGAAAAATCATATCCCACATGAAGTTTGCAACAAAACATTACACCGCAACAATGTGCCGAATTTTGTTTGTGGTTAGACAAAAGAAAATTGGAACATTTTGGTCTAAATGCAAAAGCTAGGTCTAGTACCAACAACACCAATTACTCACTAATGAACAAAAAAAGAATATTGTGAGAAATACCTTAAATACTTAAACTGCCTAGGTTAGCAATAACAATATCCTTCTGAAAATGGGAGTTGTTTCTGGAGCAACTGCATAAAATCATATGAAGACAAAAGAAAATGAAATGTGAAGAAACAGTTAAATGAATAAATGATGATATTGCTTTTAGACAAATCTAACTACTGTATGTTACATATGGAGTGCAAAAACATGCATAAACAGTATGCATCTCAAAAACAAGTTGTGGAGTGTGGCATTATTTCATCAAAACATGTTTGGTCAAGAAAGTTCAGAAGTCATGTTTAGTATGAATCACATCTTGAATTCACATCATACTCCCCTAAACACAGTTACTTGATCACAAGCATGTAAAAGGCATAGCATAGACTGGAAGAGACATTATGTACAACCACAGTGATATTCCTCCATGTACTGTAAACAGCAGCTCCCACAACAGCAACATTTGCAGAAGTTGATGCTGATATCCATTATGCACCCATCTAATTTGTCCCACAGGATCTTGATTTTTTGTGTATAGTGCCATCTGTGACATTGATTTCAAATTGAGGCTAACATTTTGATGTACTATTGATCTTAGTGGATAACTATAATAATGTTAAAAAACAAAGCACAAACATTTGCTCTTCTGTATCAAGGGGTCTCTTGTGTGGTCAACATAGTGCTGTGCTGCACATTCAACATGTAGAACAATAGTTAAAATATTGTGTTTGTTAGCATCTCACACCGCTAAGCGACTAAGACCAAAACAATCTTGAACATGCACATGCAATACCACTGCCCAATGAGATACAAAACCAGCATTCATTAGAAAACCTCACAGTTTTCAAATATCCAAAGGACTGCTGTCCATGTTTGTGCACAGACCACAAACATGCCAGTATTTTGGGTTATGGAACTTCCATGATGCCAGTTGCTTCCTTACAGTTGATGATAGCCAGGAGCAGGCCCATGGAATCTGATGATCCTGTTGTTTGGTTGTATGGTGTAGTTGACTGGGTCTACGCTGATCACAGGTGCCTCCTGTCAGTTGCCAGTACTGCAGTAGTATAGTGACAGTAGATCGATGTGGCCCCGAGTGCTTTTTCGATTATTCTCTCTTTCACTAAGCCAAGGCATTTCTGCACTGTGATTACAGTCTGACAAGCATCATCAGAACTTAATATTCAGGAGATAATTAAGAGAGAAGGACATGAGGGGACATATTGAGGGGACACGAGGGGACATATTATTTACTATAACACATTTTCTATTCAATTTTGAACCTGCCATAATACCATGCTCCAAAAGGGTAAATGGTTTGCAAAATGACTAATTTGTGTTAACAATATGTTTCAATATGTACTAGCCACATTACATACACTTCACCTAGCTAAATAGTGTTAGGCGTAATAGTAATGAGTATGGATCTCTGCTCTTACCTAAATTAAGATCCTTCTTCTTGCTTTGCACTCCCTTTTCCTTCATCCTCTCTTATTCTAAATAACTCGGTTCTCCACACATCTCCGTCATCCTCTCTGTTCATCTTTTCCCGGTCCCTTTGTTTTTTTTTCCATGCATCATCATAGCTCTAGTGCTGCTCATACCTCTCCCAGGTACTGCAGTGATACGCTAGAACCACCCATCCATTTTCTAACTGCTTCTTCCAATTCAGGGTTGCAGGGGAGCTGGAGCCTATCCTGGCAAGCAACATAGGGGGGATGGGACACTAGTCCATCGCAGGGCAGACACACAAACACACAGGCATGCACACATTCACACCAGGGCCAATTTTCCCAGAAGCCAATTAACCGACCAGTATGTTATTGGATTGTGAGAGGAAACCAGAGCACCTGAAGTAAACACACACGAACATTGGGAGAACATACAAACTCCACACAGATAACACCTCAAGTCTGAAATTGAACACAGGACTCCAGTTCTGTAAGGCAGCAATGCTAAACACTGTACCACCTTGCCAACCATGTTTGAATCAGATAACTAGGAAAACAAAGTCACTTTTGGCATTTCAATTCACATTGCAACTTCCAAAACACACAGAAATTATCCTGAATTGCTTAATTAACCCAGATGCTGAAGATCATTTCCAATAATGACAGAAGAGCTGGAAGAACCCTGCTCAAGACCCACCTCTTCATGTACACTTACCTTTATTATTTTGTTTTTTTTGTCTTTTTGTGAACTACACTTTTGATTTTATGATTTATGATTTTATACTGTAAATAATTTTAGAACCTTACTGTTCAATTTCAAGGCTTTGAATGGCTTGTCCCCTCTGGTTGTTGTGGTAAAGGAATATTAATTATAACATAATTGTGCCACAATTGAGGTCAACACAAACTCTCACTTTTCATTTTCATAATTGAATTAAAGTTTTTTTTCTTTATTCATCTTTTGAATAGCTCCTTAATGGAGTTACAAGAACCTGTTGAATTTTAAAATTCAAATAACAAAATACTAATTAGAAGTAAGCACACAGTTTGTTTTTTAAACTACCTCTATCATTACATAAAAAATGCATTTTTACTCAAAACAAAATAAGTATAAATAACATATTCTTTACATTTATTTCCCACTAAGTTGCTATGGTTGTCACAGCAAAATGACTGCTATGCTAAACTAGATTAAGCCAAATTACAAAAAGAAAATATTCAGGTAAAATGTTCTCTAAAGTTATGCACAGCACATAAGAAAATACACAAATTAGACACCTGGTAATTTAACTAAAATGAAATTATCCATCCATTTTTTTATTCTCTTTATCAAATACATGGTTGTGGGAGTGACAGCGCCTATCCCAGCAAGCAATGGGGGAAAGGCAGGATACACCCTAGATATGACACCAATCCGTAACAGCGAAGACCCACAAACACTCATACCTAGGGCCAATTTTTCCAGAAGCCAATTAACGTACTGTCCTAGTATGTTTTTGGACTGTGGGAGGAAGCCCCCACCAACACAGGGAGAACATACAAACTCTATGCAAATAGCACCCCAGGTCCAGAATTAAAAACAGGTTCCTAGCACTACAAGAATGCTAATCACTGTGCTACCATGCCTCCCTTGAGCAGAATTCTTTTGACAAAATTACTTTATCTAGTTGGAAAAAAAATACCGTTTAATTAGTTGAATTCTATGTAATGTATTTATCAAGTGATGCACTAAGCTTAAATAGTAATGAGGTTTCCTCTCAAAATTTACTAGGCACAGCCAAAACATTGCAAAAGGTATCCACTTCCTTTAATTTGTGTTTTCTTCTTAGGATACATTTTAAAGATAGTAATTAAAACCTTTTACTTCAGCGAGTTGAAACATTAAAGAGACTGCTTAGCACACACATTACATACTGAATATCCACTTCGGTATTTTGTTCAAAAGTTGAAAACATTCGAAAAGAAAAGTAATATAACCGCTAATTTAATGGTGGAAAAGATTAATTAACTACTTTGTATATTTATTTGTCCACCAGGTGTAAGTATGAAATTCCTCGATAACGTGCTTTAATTTGTGCAACAAATTCATTTGATGAGTTTCATGGGAATTCACTACCCAGCCACAGACGCCATCACATAAAAAGTAAAATCAAACAGAAAAGAACAACTTTTGACTTTTAATTTTACCCTTAATCAACAGTCCATCCTAGAGCTGAATTGCCATTCTACTTAACCACATCAAATGGTGCAGCATGGATAATAGAAAACTATACATTGGCATTACAATACACTTATGTCACAGATTAATAGAGGTTAATCAAGAGTTTCCAATCAAGAATAATCAAGACTCAAGTTCAAACCACAACTGGAAGGCTGGAGGATCAAATCCCAGGTGGGAGCACAACTGCTGTACTGTTGAGCAGTGCATGACTTCTGGTGCGATCTCGGTAAACACACTCCTCAAGACAATGATGAGTCAATGTAGAAAAAGGCATTGAACAGGCTTCTGGCATATGTGTAATCCAATAAAAAAATGTATTTCCCTTTTTAATTTTCACATAGCTTCTCTAGATAGTGGTAACATCTACCATTTTGAGACTGAAAACAGCACACCGCCGTTGTCTTTCCCATAAGAAGTTTAAATTATATTTTCTTTCCATTCTTGCTTAATGCTTCAGTATGCATACTGTAAATGTTTTAGAGCTTTGATCAACTCTACCAGAGGCTTCAAGACAAATCATTATTCTTGTATTAGTTGAAATAAAAGGTACCAGTTATTACTAATTTCCTGTTACTGTGTAATAGTATAAGAGATGGCAAAAGCCAGCAACCTATGTCATATTTTTTTTTAAAATGCTTACATTTTCCAAGTTTGGTCTTTTGTATTTCTCACATTTTTACCAGAGCTAAAAACAGTATTACAAGTGATATCTACCCAGTTCGAATTTATTTCTATGAGGTGATATTCTGAATCCATGTAACGGAAACCATATTTAATGCAAAATCAAAATATAATGACATTTCCCAGTTTTTGCACTCTTATTAACAGACCAATATGTGAACAGGCATTAGATTTTTCTCCATCTAAATATGACATTATGGGATGTTGCAGAATGAGCTCTAATTCAGATATGAGTGCACAGACTGCCCACACATGGTTTCTCATGCATAGAACCAGATTAGAAGCTTATCTCCAAAAATGTTTATAGTGTGTTTAACATATTTTGGTAAATATACAGCATACACTGCTATTGCATTATATATATTTAAAGCTTAATCGTATACTGCTCCCTTTTTCTTCCTAGATTAACTGTAACGTGTAGAATCAGATTTGAAGCCTGTCTGTTTTATTGTCTGTACTGCCAGATAATTTGTGTGCTTTTCTCTGTGTTGCTAGAATTCAATAACATAATTCTAATACTGAAAATATACAGATGTTAAACACGTATACTTGAATCCTCTTATTTTTAGTGACAACGCATCTGTAATTCCACAATTTAAGATTTACTAACATTCCAAAACATCACCTCCTCAAACTACAACCTAAAGGAACCTTACAACACAAGCGTCAGTCTGCAGACTTGGAACATCTCAAATTTTGTCTGCAATTCAACTTTTTATTCCCTCCATTTCCTTATAAGAATATTTTACCACCTTTTTTTAAGCTCTCAAGTCCCTTATTCCTGTGGGCTGCTTTCATGGCTGTCACAACTCCTGGGACAAACAGCCTTTGTCATCATCTCTTAAAATAATTTAATACATGAAAATAAATGTGTAAATAGACAGAAATTCAGAATCCCGGAGAAAATAACAAGCATCTTTCACTACTTAATCATGCTCGTCTATTTAGCAAAGAAGTTGTATACATTTGATAGAATCCAGTATATTTTAAAACATGAAGAAGGCGCCACTGATTATTGGCGCGTTATGTAACCGAATGTCCTTTTTCATATTTTTCCTGCAGGGAACGACCTTGAGAGAGAAGACAGTAGCAAAGTGAAATTATAGGTTCGGGTAATTAAAATCTGAAAATGAGGGTGGGGGTCTGTGTGCGTGGGGGATGGGGCGCATTCTTTGGCACAACCACGGTGGTTCTGTAGAAAAATGACTTTTGGTGCATTCGTCAGGCTGCTAGCAGTAAAATACAAAGGGAGATGTGCTTCATGGTACCGATTATCTGTGCACAAAAAACATTCAATAATTAAACACGTGGTCTCTTTGTTATCGAAACTGACCCTTACTTGTGTGGTTATGTATCCTAATAATTTCACTTAAAGCATCTTTGCCATAAGCCTTTCTTGAGCAGCCTCCTCACCGGTATGTGCATACGTACCTACAGTACAGTATGTGACAGCATGGCAGTACCCAAAAATAGTGCAATACTGTGTTCAGGGAATAGCTACATTTGTTTGTACAATATTTTTTTTGGTTTGTACGTCATTTGCCTGCTTGACTAAAATATATGTTTATCCCACGGAATAGTGGAAGAGTACCGTGCAAAACTTCCTATATCCACAGGTATACTGTATAATGTCAGCTCTGCTTAGATGTTGTATAATATACACTCACGTTACATTAGAGCTAGCTGTGTTAGACACTTTCGCATGCGTAAAAGATTTACATCCACATTCTTCCTTAACAAGCTCCTTTACAATGATCTTTCCTGGCGTGTAATTACACAAGCCTTTGCTTGTCGTTTTGTTTCAGTAGGTAGACAAACTCAGCAATAGATATCAGGCAACTTCTGCTTGCAGATTTCACAACAAAATAAATGAAACTATATTTTCAAAGAGTATGTAATTACACATGCATCACACCATGAACTTAAACATCTCTAATTTATTTATATAAACGTTCTCACTGGCTATATGCAAAATAACAAAATTGCAATAACTGTAATTGTACAATATTAAAAAAACTAACGATATGTTGTTATTTTTATTAAAAACCTAATGTTTTTAAGATACATATTGCATAACCATTGTCTTTGTTACAGTGGTAACCGCATAACACAGTTTTTATAAGATCATTTTAATGTTGTGTACTGCGGTAAATACCACTTGGATCGATATTTTTAGTAATTTGTTACATATGTGTCCAGTGAATACTTCGAAACAGACTGTCATCAAGACAACAGACTACAATCAGCCAACCATGCATGCAAGACATTCCATAGCCTAATACCAGTTGTGCGTTTGCTTTCCTATTCCCCATATTAACCCCCAGTATACTAGCAGTACAGTACATATCTACACATCGTCGGGTACTAATTGTCCCTTTCTATGTAAAATAGGAAATAAACTAAATTAACCCACTCCCTGGAATATGTGTAAGTTAAAAAAATAACGAAAAGCACCTACCGAAATAAAAAGACATGCCGCATATATACACATCAATTTATCTTTTTACAGCAAAAAAATACGTACAACAACATCTTACCTTCACAAGCAAGAAAGCGAAGCTAATGGAGGTCTGATCTGTAAACGACTCTTAGGTGTCAAAAGCGTTGTGCTTCAAGTATGCCCCAATCTGATGATCCCTGTCTTGCAGTTTGCGAAACGTAAAAGCCGAAATCAGGAAAGAAATGCAGATGCTGTTCCAACAGAGATGCAGCAGGGACCGATCCTACTCAGATATTGGAGCTGAGTGACGCTAGCGGTACAATAGAAGTGCGGCGTCAGACTTCGTGCATCACGAATTTATTTTATCTAGTTGGTTGTCTTTTTGCAGAGAAATGCTGTTACTCGTTGTCGTGTACATTTGAGTTTGCGCAGGCTATAGAATTACGCCTTATTCTCTGCACCTTGCTTAAAAAAAAACATTACATCAGAGTTTTAGACGTATCAGTGGTTTACAATGCATGGTGCAGGGTATGAGGCAGCGATGGTAACATGCTTGGGGGAAACCCACTGCAGGAAATACTGCCACTGGGCAATCTTCCAGTACAGTATATGGAAAGCACTAAAGAATCTCCATTCTTTGAAAGCTAAATGATCACTCACAAATACGATGCGCAAAGCTTTTATGCTGTTGAATATTATTGTATGGCAGGAGTACAAAAACACAGGCGCATACAATAGAATATCGTCACAATACATTCTCCACACTATTATCTAGATTATCCAAAGCGTTTATTTTTCCACATTTTATAGATCATCGCCCAAAATACGTTGACTTGTGAAAACTTTATATTCTGCCTTATTTATTCTATTATAATGGTCTCTCTTTGCTTTAAATATATCATCATCTATAATAAATTACAACCTTTTCTGGGCTCCATATATTCTATTCACTTAGTTTTATATTTAAATGTTAATGTTTTATTTATATATTAGGTATAGATTACAGGGTTTTATTTCCTTAACTCTTATCACCTTTACTGGGTTCTACAGTTTTTCTTTTGACCTCTAAAAGTCCCCTTTCTGTAGCCTACAATGTCACTGTGAATGCTGAAAATTTATACTGATACCTGTAACTGTTAGTATACAGTATGATGAAGAAAACCACACATGAAGCAAGACTTTACAATGTGAAACTTAGATTCACACACTCCCTGCATCCTTGATGCGGAACAATTTGAAAAATACAAAACATACAGATTGTGTTTGTTCGATAATATTAATGTGGTTAATATGCTGTCTGTTAAACATGAATAAGCTTCTTAACTATGCTTTTAATATTGTTCAGCATCAGCTTTTTAGGTCATTTACCAGATATTAGACTATACTACAGCCAAAATTACTATTGTTTTCAATTAGGTATATTTAAATATATCTGTAATGGGATTCTTAGATCTATACTGCATCACCTGCAGTACGTTGCAGCTGCTAATAACAACTTTCCAGACTGAAATGCAGTAGTCTTTATTGCAGTAGTCGCTAGCATGAATACATTCGACTTTCTAACTTCTTTCTAACAGGTTTTGAGCAGATAGTTTCTTGATTAACCTATAGAGAACCTCTTAATTATAGTCATGTTCGATCATGTTGAGTATATTTACCACATATCAAACTGCTCTTTCTGTCTTATTCATTTTAATAACCTGCAATAGACTGGTGTCCTGTCCAAGGTGTACCCTGCCTTGCTCCTGTTGCTTGCTTGGATGGCTCTGGCTCCCCCGCAACCCTGAATTAAATGAAGCTGTGAGAAAATGGAAGGATGGATGATTTTTAATATTTATAATTGATTTTTTTTTTCAAATATATTATTAGAACCCTAAATATAATTAATTCTTACATAACAGGTGATATGAGGCTCATGACATACTTGGAAAGTCCCTTGGCAAAAGCTGCTGAAGCTATGACAGCATAAGGAGTCTGTGCCTTACAAAAAGTTATCACTAAAAGTCTCACTTATCTGCAAAAAGTTTTTCAGCGGTGTGTAAACCTGTCGATTGCAAGATCAGAATTGGAAGGCAATGTAAAAAAAAAATTCTGAGACAGTGTTGGATACTGAAGTTCAGGACGTTACTGGTGTTGGTGAATTAGGGCAGGGGTGATCAGGGATGAGTTGGAATTCTTAAGAACTCACTTAATTTCTATAAAGACTTAGTAAAATGTTATGAGTTAATGGTATCGAGTACCTATGTTTTATTTGTATTTACTAATTTAAAAAAGTAAGTAGGTGGTTTGGCAGGTAGCACTACTTTCTGGGTCTTGGGTTCATTTCCAGCCTGGGGTGCCTTCTCTGTGGAATTTGCACATTCTCTCATACAGTATGTTCACTTGGGTTTTCTCTGGCTGCTGCACTATCCTCCCACCTTCTAAAGATGTGCTGATAAATGTAGGATAATGAGCTTAGTTGTCAAGTAGCATGGTGACACAGTCGTTAGCATTGCTGGTTCACAGCACTGGCATTCAATCTGCGTAGAGTTTGTATGTTCTTCCCGTGTTTGTGTGGGTTTCGACCGGTTGCTTCGCTTTCCTCTTACAGTTCAAAGACATTCTGGTAGGTAAATTGGCCCTGGTGTGAGTACTGTATGTGTATCTGCGTTGGCCCTGCGACTCATCTCGTGTGTATCCCTCTCTGAAACACTGCTTGCCGAGATACAGTAGGCTTCGGCTTCCCTGTGACCCTGAATCAGATGAAATTGTTAGAAGATGGATGGCAAATCTAAATTTTCTCTTTGACCCTGTGATGGACTGGCATGCCATCTAGGGTAAGAAGAATTCCGTTCTCTCAGTCTTGTCTTGTGACCTACTGTATGTTATTAGGATTGGCTCTGGGATGCCACAAACCTCACCAGGACATGCAGCTTTCTAATAATGGAATAACAAGCCTAATTATCATAGATTTGAATTTGTACTTATTACTTTAATACGGAGAAAGATCGATTTATTTTATTTTAGCTCTGAAGTATTGGCTGTCAGTTTGGCAGGAAGGTTTACCTCCACTCATACCAAAATAGATTATTTTTGGATTGTAAAATTATGGTATTTTTATATAAATCACAGCTTTGGTAAATATTCTGTAACAAGAACACATGTAAATTTATATATAATTTATAATCGCTCATCGTGTAAGGTTTTGCCACATTCATTTTAAGTTGTAAGATGTCCATAATATGGATGGCCCCGTATACTGTATGTAAGTCTGTGACATACAACGGCTTCAAAATGGTGCGTCTAGCACACTGGCTAAAAAAAAAATGGTTACAGAAGTCAGTTTCTGAATCGTATTTTCAGCGTGTTCAATCAGATCAATAAAATTCATTAATCGAGAATAACTACATGTATTTCACGTTTCACAATAGGGTCACGTACCCTGCCTGCCCGCCTCTTTCTAGAGACGCTTCCTCGCGGACGAAAGACAGTGCTCGAGCCGCAGTGGAGACCCACCGCTGAGGGCGAAGATAAGTGACTGAGCTCACAGCGCGTATTTCACTAACCAACCTACAGTACATCCTAGGAGTCAATGGTAAATATAAAAAGTGTCCCACGAAAAAAACACCTCTCTGAATTAATACTGTACATGCGCCGCAGTTTTCTACGTAACGTCGCTTAAAGCTAATTACTAATATTTTTGGTGTTTTGGACCCGCACTTATATTAATTTTGTAATGTTGAAGAATTTGAATAATTTTCATGGATGTTAGCTAATTGCCAGCTCCAAAACGATAAATACTAAAGGTTAAACGACTATGTTCCGGAAATGAACGCGGCGGACCTGACGTTAACAGCGTGGTTTCAGAAGAAAGAGATCATTCGGGTGTTTGATGCTGAGCGAAAAAAAACTTCCTTGGTCTTCAACCTGCCTTTAATAGTGGAATCTGCTGTGTAGTAGAATTTGATGGAGGCATTTTAAAATACATAAAAATAGAGGAACGTTTGAGGAATTGCAATGAATTCAAATATAGGAAACCTGTTTACATGAATAGTTGTAATTATATTGTCCTTCTTTATGTTTTTCCAATGTACGCCTACCGCTTTTGGTAGCGTTTCATTACAATCAGCTGTAGGAGAAATAACCAAAACCTCGCAGCAGTGATTAGTGTTTTTTTTAAGTAATTAACATTATGTTTGCTTGTCTGTTGTACTAAAAATACAATACAGGAGCAAATTATGTCTAAAAGTAATAATTACTGCAACCCCTTGGCTCAGCCTCCCACCTCCGCTTCTTGTTTCTTTCTTTATTATTAATGTGTTTTTTTCAGCAGTGTAAAGTGCTTCTAAAAAGATCATCTGGTTTCTGTTTTGCCAGTTAAGGTCCTGCGCATAATTGCCTTTTATTCCAATCTCTATAAAGCATGGATAACCACATTAGTTACCTGCTTAGTTTTTTTTATTTACCTAGATTTTCAGTTTAACATGTTTTTTGGGGGTTGGGACTTTGTAACTAAAAATAGGAGCATGTTGGTGCAAGAAAACAGACTGGAGTAAAATATCGATGCTGTATGTCAGCAACCTAACTATTAAACTAGCATAAACTGAATCTGCTTAGAAATATATTTTATATATATATATAAACATTAACCTATAATATTTCCTGACTATTGTGCTGTTGTTCTGTCAAGGAGTTTTGGAAAAGATAATTTGCATGTTGAATTCATTATATCAGCGTTTTCCTGGTTGGAGATTATTTTTATTTTATATTCTTTTAAAATCTATTACATTTGCTCTTTATTTCTATTTTATGTATTGCTGTGTGTATAGTTGAGTTTTCTGTAGATCTATAAATATTGAAAATGTGTTAAACTAGCTTGTGGCTTTCTAATTCCACTCAGAAATCAGAAAATTCCCTTCTGCACAAGTAAGTTATTCTCAACATGTATTTTGGGATTTTACTTACTATTCCATAATCAACATTATCGCACATTATGTATGACTTATCTATCTGTTGGGCAATAATAGTGTAATATGGTATTTTCATGCTGAACACGTATAAACCAAATGCACATAAACAAACAGAGATACTGACAGACAGGATAAACAATTGTTTTTAATTCAGTCATCATTTTATTTTTCTTTACCTGTGTATAATATCAGTATTTTCATTGTAACAGTTCAATTTTCAGTTTGCCTTTTCCTTGAGAGTTCAAATTCTCATTCAGGTTTAGTTTATGAAGGGAAAACCTTTATTTTGTGTAATTGAAACAAATATAGAAATACACTGGTGACTAACGTTTATTATTTTGTCTCAAAAAAGAATAACACAACACTCCCCCACACTGTCAGTGGTATTCTCTCCAAGTGTCTGTCAAAGAACACCCCAAATAAAGTCAACAGTTACACCATAAGTATTTGGGGGTGTTATCATTATAATCCAACTTTGAAATAATTCTCTGTCCTGGTACCAAATTAAGTACAGACAGAATTCTACAAGATAAATAATAACACAGCTTACTTGACAGGTAAATATCAAGTGAGGTGAAATGGCTTCTCTAATCTTCTGTGAAACATTTTGAGGAATGACAAATATTCATTTAACGCTAAGATAGAAACACAAAGCACAGGAATAAAAAAGCTTTTTTACAACAGGATATTTCTCACAGTCCCATAGTGAACCTTCCCAGTCTCTTCCTCTACATTGTTATCCTTATACTGTACTAATGCACTGTGAAGTACACACAAATCTTCATCAGGGTAAATAGGGCTGCTTTCTTACACTTTATACTGTAATTCTCTATAGGTAAGCCTGCCCTAAAAAGGAGACAACCTTTGATCCCTAACAAAATTAAATCCAATCACATGAAGTGACAAACTATTTGGTGAATTCAGAAGAATAAATATAAAAGACTCCAAAAATATGAAGGTACAGCTCTTTTCCATAAATGTTGTAGGAGTCTTCAATACTCTATCTCACAGATCTCAGTTCATCACGGGGGAATTCAGTAATAAGGCTGGGTGATTTGCTGTAACTTGCAGTCTTTTCTTTAGTATCTCTTGCCCAAATTTCCTTTTTCTATTCATCTTCTCTTTAGATTACAGTCTGTCCCTAAATAAACTACTGTATGTTGTCACATTAACTGATGGCCATTTCTAGATCTTTTGGGAGTTTTCCAGTCTGAGTGTTCAGGTCAAACTAGGCTGTTATCTAGCTACTGTAGCTACCACTTGCAGCTGTGTCAGTACCTTAAAAATCATTTTATCTAGTGACCCCAGATTCACTGGATTGCAACAAATTAACTTTCTGTGACAGAAAGTAGTGTGCTTTTCATTTAGTAATAAAATACAGTAGGTTTGTACTCTTAAATGGTTTAATCCTTTATGAAAAAATGCGTGGAGTGTCTACACTTGATTGTGCTTTGTAGTTCAGTGAAGACCACCTTTGTACTTTCCTTTATCTACTGGACAATAGGGCAAGGGTAGATATAAAACTATAAAATGGTGGGTTGTGTACACCTATCTCTGATTATAATCTTTCATTGACTTCAAGAGTTCACTCTGAAAAATTGAGATTTTTGTGTAAACTGCCACATTTCATTGCAAAATCTAGTCCATAACCTAGATCTAGGTCAAATATAGTCATGATCTTGCTTTTTGATGTCCATTACATTACATGTGTAAAAAAAAAAAGACTAGTCATGTGGGCTTGTCCCATATTTGTACATTACAATCTTTCTTTCAGCTACTAAAACCGAAGACATTTAACTTTAGATTGCTTAATGTTTACATTAGTATTTAAAAAAATAATAATACTGTTGTCATTTGTTTTCTTTTTGCTTATAGGTATTTTGGCCTTCAAAATAAGTGATGGAAGTTTCTAATTCAGCACAAAATACTACTTTGTATTCTTGTGACAAAGATGTTATTTACCCATCTTCAAAACGAACAAAGACAGATACTGCTTCCAGTGGAACAGCTAATGAAATCTTTGAAACTGAGGAATGCTATGTAAGTAGCGGCCCCAAACAATATTTGTGGATTCATTTACAGTCACAACCGCAAAATAACAAGGGGTGCCTAGCACAGCATAGTACTTTGGAAAAAGATGAACAAAATAGAGCTATTGCCAAAGCTGCTAAACAACCTCTCCATGAAGTGACAATATTAAAGGATTCCGAGCCTTTCTTGAATCCAGTAAAACATGTAAAATTAGGAAACAAACAGAATGAACTTAGTAGTGATATGTTTAGCCAGAACCTGATATGCCGTATACAGTCTCCAGGGATTGCCAAAACATTTGATGGAAACATGCTATTCAATAATCAGAATCTAAAACCCAAAGATTCAGATACTGGATTGCTTACAGGGAATAAGGAGCATACAGAAGATCCCGTGAGTGAAAAAAGCATGTTTTACCTGTCTCTTCAAGGAAACCATGCCACAGACTCATCAATATGTTTAATGGATGAGATAAAACCAGAGGCCTGCTTGAAAGGAGAATTTAAAAAGGATTTGAGTTGTGAACAAGAAAATGAATCATTCGAGTCTGGTGTTGTGACTGATGTGCCTACAAGTGCAAAAGAGTTAGAAGGCAACATTTTATGTAAACACAAAACACATAATACCCACAGCAGTAATGTTATGATGGTTAATTGTGTTAATGCAAATGACCAAAATGAGTTCATACCTGGATTAGTCAGGAAGAATTCTGAAATTCAGAAGGATAATTTGGCTGCTGATGAAGGTGAAGAGGAAAAGTATGAATTGTATCCACATAACAGCATTGAAAATGATATCCATGGGTGTGATTCCCCTGCCGATGTCATAAATGTTCAGTCACTTCCTTCTGTTGATAAGATCAATCCCCTTACAATGTGTTTAAAGACTGAAAAAAATAAATTATCTCAAAAAGAAATGAGAGTGTTGGAAAATATTACCCAATCGAATACCAGTGAGCATGAAAAAGCAAGTGCCTGTTACAGGAAAACAAAAGCTCCAGCTGAAGGCTGTTGGAACAATACTAATGAGAATACTGAAACGGATGCAGCAAAATATGCATATGAATTGTTTTTAAGTAATGATGTCACTTTAAGCAAGAATTTAGCAAGTAATGAAGCATGGGGCAATGTGGAAATAAAACATTCTACTGTTAGTGGAACATTATTGACAGGTGCAATTCCTAAAGCTGAAACATCAGATGAATACAGTGAAAACATAACAGGAGGTTTTGGAGGCAATTTGCTGGAGCCTGCTGATATAATTGATGTGGCAAAAGTAATTGAAACTCGTGTATTCTGTGAAATGGAGAGAATGGAAAAAGTCAAAAGCATTTCTTCAGGTTGTGATTTAGTAATGGGAGAAGGTCAGTCTAATAATCCTCGAAAGGAAGCAAATTGTGAAGGCCATGCAGGATTTTTAGACATTGAAACAGAAAGAACAACAGGTTCCACTGGTTTACACAAAGCTGTAAGAACGAATCAGCATAAAGCTGTCACAGTGGGAGAGTTATCTAATGCACTTTACATAAGTGAAGAAAATGATACCAGAAATAATAAGAATCTGTCTGGAAACGACACAGAAGAGCTTCAGAAAGATGTTATGCATTCTTTTCTGAGTAACTGCAAAGAGCTGAACTCTTCTAAAGGCCAGTCATTGAATTTATCAGGTACAAATTGCACTGAAACTCAAAAAGAAGAGATACATAGTGATACAACTATTTTTGATCCAAATGCACTACAAGTAAAGAATCAAATAAACAGACAAACAACTGAATTTGTCAGTTCATTTTGTATAGTCCCTAAAAGCAAAGACCACACCTGTAGCATACTTGGTTTAAAGAAATCAGAAGCAGCTGTTTGCTTTAGAAAAACTGAGATTCTCAATGATCAGGAATTTTATTTTAAAAAGAGACATACCATCATAGAAGAGCCTTTTGATGTTCAGAATGAAGAGGCATCGCAGAAATACCCTGCATGTCTTTTTATGAACAAGTTTGTTGAATTAATGAGCAAGCCACATACAAAGCTGAACTCAATGACTCAGCTGTTGTCAGAGACAAGGAAAATGGAGCAGTTTCCATTAGAGAGAGCTGAAGTGAAATTAAACACAGCAGCCCCTTTGAGTTGGGAGTATGATCAATCTTGTTCCATGCTGACAATGTGCCAGTATCAGACGAGAATTCACTTTATTGAGGATGGAAAGGAAGCATCCCTCACAAGCCTGTCTCATATCCTTGACCAGCCTCAGAACACTATTTGTACCTCAGACCTTTCATCAAAAGCCACACCAGAGTGGTTTCAGGTAATGGATGTCACAGACTCTGTTAATTTCAATGTTTGTTTGGAAGTAATGGAACAGAAATCCAGTGATCTGAATATCTTGAATGGCTGCAATTTAGATTTGGATGCAGTGAAAACCTTGAATGGTTCAGAAGACACAGGAATTGTGAGTGACAGACTGAGTGAGGACAAGATGAAAAAGGACTGTTTTACTTCAGAAGTTGTGTTCCAGAATAAAGTAAAAGACAATATACCTATGAGTGCTCATTATAACAGTGCAGATGATACAATAGAAGCTGAATTTAACTGCATGTTAACAATGCAACCTGAAGAGGATGAAGAAGCGCAAATAGTTTCAGATATTGTAGCATCTGATGATGCTCTTGTACCCCTTTCTCCATGTTCAAGCATTAAAAAGAGCATCTCAGCAGAAAACAACTGGGACACAGCAATACGTACATCTCAAAGCCCTGGAGATTGTTCTTCTTTTTGTGTGCCTTTTGCCTATGACACCTTTGAAGAAGTGGCCCTGCCTCTTGGTACTGCAGAATTTGAAAACCTTGCATTCATCAAAGATTTTCCAAGTTACTGGGCTGCAAAACATTTCATCTTAAATCCACAACTAAATTCTGACAGAGCTGGGTATTTAGAAGAAATAAAACCAGGGCAAATATTAAATGAGTCTAATCTGATTTTGAGTTACAACAGTGAGCTGTATTTAGAAGAAGAATACAAAGAACAGCCCTCTATTTTATTAACACAAAGTGAACAGAAGTGCTGCAATGAAGATATTCAATCTAGTCAAATTATGCAAAATGCAAACACACCAAATGTTAAACATCCACTGACTAGTAGTGGTTTTAGTTTGGATAGTCAAGAGACTGCAAACAGGTTATGCAACACACATGCACCCAAGGAAGATGAAAAAATTCTAAACCCATTGGACTCTTGTGATTTGAATACAGAATGTTCTCGTATTTGCTCTTCACCAGAAAGTAAGATCAATTCTGTAGTAGTCCAAGCTGCACAAGGATTATTTCTTCCGGTCTCACATGACCAGACAGTATTTGAAATGAAAAAACAATTTGATTTAGTTATAGAGGAACTGAAATTATTTTTCAAAATAGGCACATCTGGTAATGAGGAAATGTCTAGCCCACGTATGTGTGAAAAATACCCTTTTAAAAGTGAAGAGCTTGGAAGAAAGAATCAGTATGCTGACCATTATAGTCAGATGAGCCGCGATGAAAGCACAAATCAGAATCAAGACTTTGTGACAATTAAAACCAGTGGTGGAACTTCTCAAGCTACAAGTACAAGGATTGAAATGAACAGTGAACAGGAAGTCCCTTTGCCATGCAGCTCCCTATATGCTGAGAGAGAGGAGTCTCTCTATTCGGTCTTGAAACATAGAGGTTAGTACTATGTATTGAGTATGTATGAGCCATATACAATTGCGCATGGTCTGGTTGGAGAATCTCATCAGTTCCAGTTTGGAGCTGCTGCACTTCACCTCTGCATGGGAGGTGCCAATGGTGAAGTGTAGCAATGAAATCACAAAAAAGTATAAGTGTGAATGCAGAAATGGGGCAGCAGGTAGGACAAGAAAATGGCTGCAATGTTTTTTAAGGGTGAATGATTGATTGAAAGATAAAAAGCTGACTGTCCATGTTATGAGTACATTTTTAATATATTTGCTGTCATAAGATTTTTATAGTCTTTCGAATACCAGATCTTGGTGATTTTGACAAAGACCTTGGGTGCTATCTATTTGGGATGGAGTTTGTATGTTCTCATTTTTGCTCTGGTTTCCTCCCACAGTTCAAAGACATAATGGTAGGTTAATTGGCTTCTGGGAAATTTGGTGTAAGTATGTGTTTGTGTCTACAGTATGTGTGTCCTGTATGGACCGGGGATCCGTACTGGCTGTGGTTAGAAAATGAATTTGTGGATGTTTTGCTCCATCTTTCAACTTTCTCTACCCAATGTGAATAAGTGCTTATATATTTTGACAGAATGCATTTTATTATAGCTTAAAAGACTTTTGATGATTAAATGTATATTGTATTAATAAAAGAATATTAGTCTACAGGAGACTACATCTTAATAAACTGAATACAGTGCGATCTTGAGATCTGCAAATATTACATTCCTGAATTCCCTTATTTGCTATTTAATCTGGCCGATGGGGTCTTGGATAAAAGAAGAGCAGAGCACGATGAAACCAAGCCAAAGGTTATTAAGCACTATTTTCAAATTAGGCATGCAACAAACTGGAATAGTGAAAGGAATCCAGCTAATGAAAGGCCCTCTCTTCACCATTCCAAGAAACCACTTCCAAACATCAATAATGTTGTCTGTTTTAGTTGATCAATGTCATTTTACTTGACCTAAGGCCAATACAATAGTAATTTACTTTTGCCATTTAACTTTACATTATATATACAGTACTGCAGTACGTCATGGAGCAGATTTGGTTATATGCAGGATTGGATATTCGTGACTGTTCTCTGCACTGAACCCTTGAGAATGTTGAGACCCTATTGTAGTTTATGAGAGAAATATTAAATGTGTGGTAGCAAAAAATACATTTCACTGCCTTTGAAATTCTATTGTTTTCTTAATGGAAATTTAATAAATTACAGTATGTTGCTGTAATCCTTTTTAACCTCTTTTGCCTAAATTAATGTAATCTCTCAGCTTTCCTCTGCACTTCTGAATTAATCTATTTAATACTAATGTATTAAATTGGAAGTACTCTGGAAGTACATTATTTTGTTTTAGGCAAAACAAACACTATTGGGGTATAAACTAAATTAAACTAAAAACTTTAAAATTACATGATCAATAAATTGCATTTTAAGGAAATAGATCAATCTGAAATGGACTGTAGTCAGACAATCTGTCCAACATCAGTATATGCAATAGGTTAATGGCATATTATTTAAGAATATTGCCCTTTTAGTGTTGGGCAGTAAGCAGACAAGTTATCATAAATGATTTGTACTGTAAACATTATATGTGAAACACTGCAAGCCCAGGTTTTGCTAATTATTTTCAGATATTCATTTTAATTAATTTGCACAGATTGCTATTAAAACACTTGTTTAACGGTTACTTAGATTAATTTACATTTTTTGCTTCTGTTTTATTAAAGGCTTTATATTATTGCATTGTGAGAAATCAAGCAAAATAATGATTCAAAAGGGAAAGTTTTTTACATGTGACATTCTGTACGACATAATTTGAAGCTCATTAAAATATAAGATATACATCTTCACCATACCTGAGGAGTGACTTGCACTCACTTGAAGATTAAAAAAAAACTTAATTCTATGTACGTTAGAAGACACTTTCTTAACCATTGTGTGAACACACAGAGAGAAAGTATTCATGATATTGCAGTGATCCTCCCTTATTTTTAACTAGTTCTGTCTGCATCAGGGTTTATTTTTTTAGATTAATAGTAAGGAATTGTGTTTACCAAGATTACATTGCAAGTTTACAGACTTTGTCTCGTGACTGTAGTAAGATTTGCTTGTTCATTTATTTTTCAGTGATTTTGTATTCATATTTTGTAGAACAAGGAGAAACAAAAGACAAAAACTATAAATTGTGGTCTTCAGCTTTTATGTTTCCTTCCTGCCTGCATGAAGATAAAAGGGGTAAGTAATTTTGAGTAGGTTTAACAGTTGCAGGTAACAGACACGTTTGTTTTATTCATTTCAGTGCTTGCATTTCCTGTTTTGTCCTGTAAAAGTGAGTTTCATGTGCATATGCCTCAAAAGCCACCTATGTAAGAGTGAGGCCTGGCATGTTTGGAGACTGGTCTATGGGAGCTCTTTTTTCGGGACAAAAAAAACAAACAACTTACAGTATCCCTAGACTTTTTTTTCTCAGATTTTAGAAAAAAAATGTCTGCATGATGGAAAGGGCCTGGGACAGGCATCACATGCAGCTGTGACTCAGGTGAAGTCAAGTTAGAAATCTGAACATGCTTCAGGACCCAGGGAAGCTTCAGGGAGAAAGGAGAAATGATGGGACAGAATCACACAATCACAGCATCTAGCACACATAAAATGGCCTTGCTTCAGAAGGGATAGAAAGCTAAGCCCCACATTCTTACGTAGGGATAATTTAGATTTTGGGATTTAAAGGGAATCACAGTGGTAATTGGTTGTTGGGGTGTTCTAGAGCAGCAGAGTCTCTGCTGTGTAAAGAGGATTTGGCTGAATGAAGACTCCTTTGCACTATTTTGCAATCTATTGTGATTTTCTTTGGCACTTGAAACATTAATAAACGTACTGGCACAGAAACATGAAAAGGAAAGATTTCTAGCCTGCCAGAACAGAGGATTCTGTTCTGGAAAATATTTTATAATTTCTTTAGAAAAAAATTAAAACCTTGAAAAAATTAAAACTTTGCATTTAAGAAATGATGCCTGTAACACTTACTTTAGCCTAATGATCAATCAGGAGTTTGCAGCTGTGGATGTACAGTGTTTTCTTTGTGATGTATGCCAGTAGCCACTTCAGGAGAATTATTTTGGAGTAAAACAAACTATATACTCAAACAAACTGTATGTTTTGCAGTTCTAAGCGAAATTTCAGTCAAGCCAACCATTTCATCAGAAGACAGATTTGCAGATTTTTCTGAAAGGGCTTTTGGATTTTATTCCCTACAGAAATCATGAGCACCATGTATTTTGTCATGGCTGTCTCTGCAGTGGTGCTGCTTAATTTCCTATTTTCATTAAAGTAGAAGAAGCTGGTATAATTTATTTTATAATATCCCCATTTCCACAGTCTTTTCTTGAAAGGAATTTAACATTTGGATTTGTGAGTGTGAAATCGCTGAAATTGTCTTTGCAAAACTGTTAACTTGCCATATTTCATTGAAATAAGCTTGAACCTAAGTTTATGTCATACTTTCCCTGAATTAGAAAAACATTTGATTTTATAATAATAATAATAATAATAATAATAATAATAATAATATAAGGTTATAATATAAAACAGTTCAGTGTTAATAAGTGGTGTAAATTGATAAGATTGCTGAAATTTCAAGGGTACTCTTACCAAAGTTGTTTTAGTGTGTCTGGTTCCACATAATCTGTTTAAGAAATATTTATATGTAAATAGTAGACATGCAAGATTTAAATTCTTAAAACAAATAACTTTTTATCTTTAATCTGATCTACTGTAATTTTAGTCATTTACACCTGTATTCAACAATAACTTCTTTTTCTAGTTATTTGTACATTGTAATTCAACCAATAATATAGCCATGCTTTCTTAATGAAACTTTATTTTTGTCTGTTTTTAGGGCTGCAACAGGAACCTAAGACTGTGAGACTAGAACCTCTGAAGACATGCTCTCGTCCAATTAGAATTGGTCTGTCTAAAAGAGCTAAAACTAAACCACTTCACCCATATTTAAAATGAGACAACAAGGACGAACGCTGTGAAATACATTTTATAAAGTGGATATAGTTAAATAAAAATAACTAAAGTGAATAATTCAAAATCTTATCTTTTCTGGAAACTACTATGAAGTTACTTATAAAATATTAAAAGTATTAAGTATTAAGTATTAAAAGTATTAAGTTTGTTTTAGCTATGGTAAAACAAGTATATAAAAGCCTTCTGGTACCCTGCTGAGTGATGTTTATTAGAGACATCTGCTAAGCATGACAATGTTTCTGGTTAACAGTTTTCAGATGAAAGTTATTTTAATGGCAATATTTTTTAACAGCAATGATAAAGAGAAGTAAATTTGTTTTGCATAAAACCCCCACTACCCTGAATTGGAGGAAGTAATAAAAAGTAGATGAATAAAAGAAACTCAAACTTTGCTGTAATTACATTAAACTCGGTAGCTGCGGTATACTTTCAATTGTTTGGTGCTAATCATTTCAGTATTTCTGATTTAATAAAATAAATGTGTGTGTTGTTAGTTTATGTAGAATTTAGCAAATTATATTGCTTAGTATACAACAATTCAAAACAAATATGTTTTATATATATTTTAAAGTAAATCTGAAATTAATGTTTTATAATAGCTTAAAGAAAACATACTTAGGAGCTTGTTTTTAGTAGTTAATTTTCAAATGAGTTATTAAAGGATATTTTTAAAACTATATATGATATTTAATATATACTTATTAGATATGAGAATATACTGTATAAAGTTACTGTAAATAATTTGAAGACAATACTTTGCATTTTCTGTATTTAGAATCTGTAAATCAATCTCAGTTATTCAAGTTTGTTATGCCACTATTAAATTGTTCCAGAAACAAAAACAATATGTGACCACACTCACAATGCATTCTGCCTTCTTTATTAAATGTATTCACACCCCAAAAAGATTTCACAGTATTAATTGTGATGTGGGATGTAGTGCTTTATTATTATTTTCATTACACATTTTTTATTCCAATGACAATAATAATCAATCTTCTAACAATCTGAATAAAGTACTTCCATTTTCAGCTAGCTTATTTGATGTTCAAACCTGAAGCTTCATCTTCAGCTTTTCATCTTATTAAATGGTGTCCTTTGCTCTTTTGAAGTAATAATGCTAAATTTTGAAGCTATACTGGTGTCACATTTTGAAATGAAAACTTAAGATGTATACAGAAAAATGTTTTTATATTTGTCTCATTATGTTCAGTTTCATTGTAGTAAAGCTGAGTAATAATAATTGGTTCAAAAGATTCAACGTTTTTCCTTTCAGGAAAAAAAGATCCTCTTGAGATCCATTAGAATAACGTTTTTTCCCAACTATTTGTGAGCTATTTGTTGATATCAAAAGCAAGATTAGTCTGCTGTACCTGTATCTGCCTTTACAATAGACTCAAGCATTTGACTCTAGTTTTCCTGTTTCGGATGTTCAGTATGACAATACAATATCAACAATTTCATCGACCACAAACGTGTCATCCTTTGTTTTACAGTATATTCTTTGGCTTCATACTGAGCATTATTTTTAATGTTACTCTTCAGTATTGCATTATGTGGTCCAATTTTCTCTGTTTCAAAATTTTGAAAACATCTGAAAATTACATTTTAAGTTTTATTTTTATAAGATATGATATTTTATTATATAAGATAATGAAACTTATACTGAAATAATGTGTGACACACATCATATTAATTGTAATGTTATTTCAATTAAGACTTGACTCGACTCCTGCAGATCATTAAGTCCTGGAAAATCTAGATTTAGATTGGATTTAATTTAGATTGGATCTACCAGCTTGATATTCCTTCCACCTTCAGCTTTAAAGAAATTAAGCAGTTATTGATTAGACCTGATTCAGTATAATCCAGGAGGTTCACTTTCAGAGCTATTCTTTTAACAGCATGTAATACAAGATGTGAAAAGGGTCATGACTTGAATAAGAAGCCAAAAATAATGATGAGCTTATTGTCCTCTGTGGCCCATGATGGTCAAATGTATTCAGTTTACCATTAAATTAAATTTATATATGTAGTTCAAGTAGGTAGCTGAATCAGCATGTGTAGGTTGCAAAGGAACAAGTTAAAGGTTTATTCCATGCTGAAAAGAGAAGAAAGGAAACAACATTTCGGCTGTGGAGCCTTCTTTGGGCATGATATATCTACAGTATCTGATTTACCTGTCCCAGCTCAGACTCAACACAAACTGTACTAATAGTACATTTTAACTAGTTGCACATTTGTGTACTTTACAAGTTGATAGGAAGGAAGATAGGAAGACAAAAGGGAGTTTTATGAAAAACTTTCAAGCTACAGTATCTAGACCATGGGTGCCAATGGTATCTCAGAACTGTTTACAGCTAACTTAAATTTCAGTTATTTAAGACTTTGGCCTAGATTAAACTAAATCTTCAAACCCCACACCGTTTCCACAGAACTGGAAAACACATCTCCAGATTTTCATGGCAGCTCTGTTTGGCAAACACAGGATAAAAATAGATACTGTAAGGAAGGATTGAGAGACATACTCTCAATCCTTTAAGAATTTAAGGCAGGTGTCCTTAAATTCTTGTTCAATTTGAGTCTTGGAATCAGTAGTGATTTAGATGCATTAAGTTAATTTTTTTTTTCAATTAAGTCATTCAGGATCAAGAATGAAAAGCAAGAAGATCCTGTGGCTGCCTGGGGTAAAAAGAGGTACTCATCTAGCATCTGTTCATCACTAATGAACATTTTCAACAAAGAAGAACTACACGACAATTGACTAAGTCTTCTTACACAGGTATAGCTGTTGTCTAGAAGATGTTACCTTTTCTTTGACTTCCTCTTTTAAGAGCAGTAACACAAGGAAATGGTGATTGAGCTCATTTGTAGCTAGTGTTTTGAAAACACATACAGTAAATATTCAGTAGTAAAATACAATTCTCTTGATTAAGTATGTAAAGTTTATTATTTGTAAGAATAAAATACATATGCAAGAAGGGTTTAAACAATAAAAAGAACAGCCTTTATGCCACTTTTTAATGCAGATAAGGAAACATGCATATTCCTGAGTGGTTCCTATGATACAATCTTCTGTCTTAGTGCAAGATGAGTCCTGTATCCTTGTGACAGGATTGTATTCTGGCTGTTCCTAAGTCTTTTTGAAGCAAGTATCTTATCCTCATCATGAAACATATTGGGTTCCCCTGGGCTTCTCCCTTACAATCCTGGGTTTCTGTGCTGTGCATATAAATGTACAGTGCTGTACAGAAATGCTATTAAAACAATCAGAAGACAGACTGATCATAATCATGAAGTAGTAAAGGCTTCAGAACAGCTCAACATTTAAGCATATGAATATATCAATATATTACTTTTAGCATCTTTATTTTTAATGTTGTACTATATGCATTATACAGTATTATGTATATAAAATATTTATAGATATACATTTATAAAATATTATATATATTATTTTATACATATATTTAATAAAATATTTTTAAAATATAAATGTATATAAAATATCTATTTGCATTATTTTATTAACTATTTTATTTAATATTTTAATCTGTATTATCTTTAATACAGAAGAACAATTTATTGGGAAATAAGTTTAATTGTAATAATGATGAATAATCATACTATCAAATATATTGTAAGTTTGAATGTTTTTGGAAAGAAGAGTTTTAAAATGTAATTTACTTTACTATGTGATCATGAAGTCCTAAACTAGAAAAGGTTTATGAAAAGCTATAGAACAATATTTTGTATTGAAATTCTAATGTGGTTTATTTAGCATATTTGCTTAACATAGAGAACCATTCTCTACTGTATCTTCCTTTGTTTGTAATCAGCCCCTAATTCTGCCTTCAAGTGGGCTAATTTCTATATGGAGAGTAGTACAATTAAAGTACTGCTAGCATAATGCTTAATTTATATAACAAAAGTATGACAACTGGAGATGAATTAAAATGTCATACCAGGGGTAAGTTACCACTAAATAAAAAGACATAAAGACAATTTTAAACAAAATATTTAGAAAATGTGCTACTGAAGGTTGAATCTTCAGCAAACGCTTAGCTAAAGACATACACATAATCCGATCACTACAACATAAAGCATAATGCCATAATGCTTGCATTTTTAAGGTTTAAGGTTTAAAAATTATAAACTCATTTGCTGGAAACTATTAAATTTGAATTCTTAACAGGGAAATGATTGGAATGATTGGTTTTAGAATATTTTTAAATGTCATTTATAAATCAAAATGTGTTTATTAACATTTCACTTGCAATTGAATATGCATAGTTGGCAATGGTGCTTTAGGTGTAATACATTTTCAACAAGAGTTCTGTCATTGCACACCAAAGTTGAAGTTAAAACATTCACCAGACCTGCATTCAACATTTAAAGCCACAAGGAAGATATGAGTCTTAAGCAGAAACAAAATAATTGTGTTTTTGTTGCAAACTATATCTGGCAAAATGCAATATAAATGGTGGTAATTTGGAAAAGTTAATCAATCAAAATTACATATATGCTTGCAAAGTCTATGGAACAGTTTTCTTAATGTTTGCAAATATCTGAGTCAAATAACATCCCTTCTTTTTCTAATTTGTGTTCAAATCATATCTTTCCTTGCAGCTGCAGCTTTCATATACCTAATTTATTAATCTGTGTGGCAGCAAGGCTTATTATGTTACGAAATATTTTTTAATAATCTTTCTGTGGTCTTGCACTAACAACTTTGACAGCTTAGCTCCACTGATTCCAGCCTTTAGTAATGTGCCTGAAAAGAGGCCATCTGATAGCAGAATGTCCTGACTTATAAAAGAAACCACTGCACCAAAAACTGGATCCATTTTGACATGTCCATTATTCAAATGCCCAACATTGGGACCTCCGAATTGTCAAGAGGGACCTATCTGAATTGAAATGCTTGCTGCAGGTCACATGCCAATCATCCAAAGATGAGGAACTTGCTGGATGGGGAAGAACACTACACCTGATGATGTTACGCCAAATTACAAACTGTGATAACCACATTTTAAAACGTATTGCACAGCCATAAAATTTGCTAATTTCTCTTGTGCTCAGCTTTTCATTGAGTCTGGCAAAATAATCTACTACATGACTCTGACCAACTGTAAGAAACATATGCTGAGAGAGATTGAGCCAGTACATAAACAGTATTCTGCCCAAGATGTTCTCTTAATATTTCATCCAATAAAAGAAATTAATAGGTCCAGTTGCAACAAACTTGCTGATTTAGTATGGAGCTCTGTATTAGGCTGAGTACTAAGTGGTACAGCACTGTCTTGGGATCATCCCCTGCTGCATAGTCAATTGCAACAACCAAACCTGCAGAACAAAGCTGAAGATCAGCTAATCCTGTTATTATTATGGTACTAAGGATTAAGCTGTTGTTCTACCAAGCAGAAACTGAAGGTGGAGTTGATTCTGAATATTTGAATACCATATTATTTGTACCAATAACCCTAATATGTGGGCTGACATTAAATTATATACATTACTTTGTTGTACACGTAGCTGAATGCTCATGAAAATTTAATATTTGTTTTAAAAAAAAATAATGTATGTATGTTGAAATGCTACAGATGAAGGTGTAACCATGTCTTAAGAGGAGCCGGGTATTCAGTAAATAAATTGGTTACAATTGCTCACAGACTTAGCGTTGGGTTAAGGACCACAACTCCCATCAAACACACTGAGCAACATCCTTGTGGTATCTACATCGCAGTCCGTGTGCGACCTGGCTGTATTGATGCCTAGCAGGTCCCTCCGGTATTGGCAGCTTCTCTGCTGATGGTCACCAGAGCATGCAGGAGGAACTCACACAGGATTCTTTTTTAATAGATTATTTTCTAAAACAAATACAAACACAACCATGAGAGGTTTCCAGACATATTCACATGTCAGGAGTACTGCAAGCTGCTAGCAAGGACCTAACTACTGTACTGTATATGAGAGTGATAAAACCTACAAGTAGACCATTTATGTTCTAGTCTATATATTTAACTCTAATGTTATTAACTCTTATCTTTGTAATCCTTAAGTGAATGATCAAGTTTTTGTACAATAGAACAATCCCCAAATATATTATATTAGGCTTCTTACTGTAATTTGTTATGCATGTTTTCATGTTTTATCAATAGATTTTATATTTAGAATCTGTGAGACTGTTTTAATATGTCTGATTAATTACTAACAGTCCTCAAGGCACTTTTGCAATTTACCGTTCAAGTCTCTAATTGTTATTGTAAATTAAAAACCCTCACATTGCTACAGTATTATTTACATATACATAAATAGCTTAGGAATTGGAAATGAACCCATTTCCAAATGAAGTGTTTAACTCTTAATTCAGGAATTAAATACAAATCCAATCCTCCATCCTCAATGGAAGCCATCTTTAAACTTAATTTCTCAAAGACTTTGGAAACTTACAAGCTATAGCAGTAAATCAGAAGTCTGTATAGCAAGTGTTGATTTGTCTTTGTGCTCATGAGAATATCAAATACGATGTGTCATCTATTCAATCAGATGAGATTCTGGGTTTCCCTAAGTTCCCAGACATCTTAATTTGGTACATACAGAGAGAGTACAATTTGAGCATTCCAAATATGTTTTTCCTTCTTAATACCATCAGGCAGTTCTCTCACTTTCTAATGAAATTATTTGCCCAAAACCTACGTATAACATCAATCTTTTCCAATTGGTATTCACATGTTGTCTTATGCGTATCATTCACATTGAAATAAAAATTTACTTCATGCAGCAAGAGCATCTCTATAGCAAAACAAGCAAGAGAGACAAACACCAGAATTCTCTCATTAGCCAAAATATTTCTCATTAAAGACATTCTTTTCTTATGAAGTTCCATATTCTTTGCTTATGAAGTTCCAATAAGTTTAAATGAAAAGTGGTGAGCACACCCTGGTAGTCATCAAATGGTCAATTGGTTTTTCATGCTTTACGCAATGTGACGGGATGTTCCACTTCATGAAAAGCACGCTAAAGCTTGTCATTTAACAAAAAGATCAAAATGGAGAAAGAGCAGGCTTTGAGGTTTTGAAGACAGTTCTGTGCTAGGCTGATAAAGAAATTGTATTTGTCACTATAAAATACCAAGAAATCCTCTAAAAGAATGGGCATGTTACAGACACTGATGGAGGAGGGGTACATTCATACAATCAGAGGAAATAATTCATTTCCATTTAAAATATTGATCTCTAGGGAACTGTTGGTATGGTAACATGCAAAGCCAGTGACTTGCATGTTCTAAAAGATAATAGGCAAGGTCACCTTTTCAAGAAAAATCTATCTAATTGCTTTGGTTGAAAGAAGTAAAATACTACTAACTGGATGAATGGATAGGATGCAAGCATTTATATAAATTATAGAAATATAAGTTTTATGCTTGACTTCAATCAATATCTTTAAAAATTAAGTATAGGGTTAAAACAAATTAACATTGTAGATAAGCCTTTTGTTACCTTGTAGAAATTGGTTTGTTCTCAAAAACATTTGACTTATCTCCTTATATATTTTCAGTTATTGTAGTTCTTTAGGTTTACAATATTATATTACAAAGAATGTTTACACCTGAGTTTAATACACATTGTTTAAATATGTTTCACGAACCTCTAGTTTTGTGTTGTTGTTTTCTTCACTGATACAGTGGTGTGAAAAAGTGTTTGCCCCCTTCCTAATTTCTTATTTTTTTGCATGTTTGTCACACTGAAATGTTTCAGATCATCAAACAAATTGAAATTGAAATTGAAAAAAAAAATCCAAACCTACATGGCCCTGTGTGAAAAAGTGATTGCCACCCCTGTTAAAACATAAATCAACTGTGGTTTATCACATCTTTGGAAAGCTGAGTTATATTTCTCTAGCCACACCCAGGCCTGATTACTGCCACACCTGTTCTCAATCAAGAAATCACTTAAATAGGACCTGCCTGACAAAGTGAAGTAGACCAAAAGATCCTCAAAAGCTAGACATCATGCCGCGATCCAAAGAAATTCAGGAACAAATGAGAAACAGAGTAATTGAGATTTATCAGTCTGGAAAAGGTTATAAAGCCATTTCTAAAGCTTTGGGACTCCAGCGAACCACAGTGAGAGCCATTATCCACAAATGGCGAAAACATGGAACAGTGGTGAACCTTCCCAGGAGTGGCCGGCCGACCAAAATTACCCCAAGAGCGCAGCGACGACTTATCCAAGAGGTCACAAAAAACCCCACAACAACATCCAAAGAACTGCAGGCTTCACTTGCCTCAGTTAAGGTCAGTGTTCATGACTCCACCATAAGAAAGAGACTGGGCAAAAATGGCCTGCATGGCAGAGTTCCAAGACGAAAACCACTGCTGAGCAAAAAGAACATAAAGGCTCGTCTCAGTTTTGCCAGAAAACATCTTGATGATCCCCAAGACTTTTGGGAAAATACTCTTTGGACTGACGAGACAAAAGTTGAACTTTTTGGAAGGTGTGTGTCCCATTACATCTGGCGTAAAAGTAACACAGCATTTCAGAAAAGGAACATCATACCAACAGTAAAATATGGTGGTGGTAGTGTGATGGTCTGGGGCTGTTTTGCTGCTTCAGGACCTGGAAGACTTGCTGTGGTAAATGGAACCATGAATTCTGCTGTCTACTAAAAAATCCTGAAGGAGAATGTCTGGCCATCTGTTCGTGACCTCAAGCTGAAGCGCACTTGGGTTCTGCAGCAGGACAATGATCCAAAACACACCAGCAAGTCCACCTCTGAATGGCTTAAGAAAAACAAAATGAAGACTTTGGAGTGGCCTAGTCAAAGTCCTGACCTGAATCCAATTGAGATGTTGTGGCATGACCTTAAAAAAGCGGTTAAGGCTCAAAAACCCTCCAATGTGGCTGAATTACAACAATTCTGCAAAGATGAGTGGGCCAAAATTCCTCCAAAGCGCTGTAAAAGACTCATTGCCAGCTATCGCAAACGCTTGATTGCAGTTGTTGCTGCTAAGGGTGACCCAACCAGTTATTAGGTTTAGGGGGCAATCACTTTTTCACACAGGGCCATGTAGGTTTGGATTTTTTTTCCCTTAATAATAAAAACCTTCATTTAAAAACTGCATTTTGTGTTTACTTGTGTTATCTTTGTCTAATATTTCAATTTGTTTGATGATCTGAAACATTTCAGTGTGACAAACATGCAAAAAAATAAGAAATCAGGAAGGGGGCAAACACTTTTTCACACCACTGTATTTTTCAAGTTTGTTACAGGTGAGCTGTATGATTTTCTTTATTGTTCCTGATTTAAAATTACTTTTGGTAGTTACAGTATGTTTTCAGTATATTGTCTATATTCTTAAATTGGTGCTTATTCAAGACCAGTTCCAAAAGGTTAACAGAGCTGAGCAGCCTAGTGTTCATAATGCTGTTGATGTTCATGTAAAAGTGCTATTTTGGACATTTTTAATAGAAAGGGATGTTTATTTGGATTATACACATTTTAAATGAAGTAACCACAGTGAGTACTGTGAAGTGAAGTGATGCAGTATTTAGTTCTGTTGCAGGAACATTTACTGTTAACTAAACCACTGTTAGGGATGTGCTGGAATATAGGCAATGCAAGATGTGGAAAAGGAATTTTGTAATTTGATAACTCAGCACAAGTGTGTCTTAATGTTAAGTTTTTTACTTTGACATTACTGTTACAACACTAGAAATACCCCCTTTGACAAGGACTGGTATCATTGTGTGCGCGTCTCTCACAGTTCTCCTCCTACCTTTATCCTCTGTTTCGATGATAATGTAGAGGTTAATGTAAAGTAGTGTAAACTGTTTAAATATAGTACATCTCTAAGCTTGCATATACATTTTTAAACAAAGTATGTACATCTGTAATAAGTACATAGGGTGTACCTCTACATTTACACTGGTGTGTCATTTTAAATTAGACAAAAATCATTTATATTTTATATTTGTCTCCTGTATTGTCTGCATTCTAAATGTTGTGTAACAAGCACCCAGGTTTTAATGACTTCCATAAAACAGGCTAGGTGAATATACAGACAATGGATGGGGAAAAGCAAATCCAAATTATTTGAGAATGCCAACATTTTTGTGCCTGAGGCTTAGTACTACCACTGCCTACTTAGGATTCAGAGCCATGGATCAGACTGAAGCCTGGGATACCCATTTATGCCAGTAGGTGACTGCCACCCTGTCTGTCATAAACGGACCTCTATGACAGGAACAAAATGTTTTATATCAAACTTGCCCCTAGCGGTATAGTGAAGTGTACATTCTGGAACAAAGGCTGTTTATGAGGTTCAATGACTTTAAAAAAATGAACACTGAAAAAAGGTAAAGAATAACCATCATAAAAACTGCAAAAGAGAGAAATGCAGCAGATATTGACTTGACAGTAAGCATAACAGTTGAGCTAAAAGTGATGCTCAGACATTGTGTAGAAGGCAATATTAAAACTCACATAAGAATACATTGAAAGTGCATTACATAAAAAATATGAGAATTTAATTTATGAAAACAATCACAGAACGTACATTGGAGTCGACAACATATTGCAATTCAGTCTTTCAGATGCAACAGAATTTTTTGCCTCTAGTTACAAATATATAATCATACCCATATTGATGCACACGGTGACAAACTGACATATCGAATTTTAAGAGACCTCAAGGGTTGATTATGTATTCTGTACTGCCTTGGAGAATTCTGAAAGGTTTAACCAGCATCTGCTTGTATAATTCTGTTCATAGCTATTTGATGCAATGTGCAGGAGTGTAAGTGCACTCCACTTCCCCTTCAAGTCTGCTCTCATGGCAATGTTTTAAAGTTTGTAATTAAAACTAATAGTAGCCTTGCACTGTTAATGAATTGCCTTGTTTACATTTCCAAAAAACAAGTTCACAACTGGGTCTTCAAATCACTGTCTTGGAAAATTGCACATTTACCCTTTTACCATTTATTTTTAAAGAGAACATTGTCTAAGTTCTTAAACATACATTTAATACTCTGTTTACCATTGAATTGTGCAGTATCTCATTTTTCAATTTTTAAATCATTAATATTTTGAAAACACTTCAGTAGAAACCATGTTGTTAAAGACAAGTGATCGTCAATACAAACATTACCGTAATTATTATTACATATCCTTTACACAGAAATGTGTCCAATCAAAGGTCAATTCAAAGAAAAACTATGAATTACTTTGTGGGCACAAAAGATTATTTTCAGTATTGCTGAAAGGCTGATATACCTTTTTTACTGAAGGTTAGTGATGTTTGGCTCAATTCTGCTTCACAGGGGTCAGACAATTTTAAAGTTTGGGGAAGTATTAACAAAATAATTAGATCTATATTGGTAGTGATTTAGTACCATTGACATTTTCCAATTGATTTATGCTAACATTTTTTTCCAATTGATTTTTGCTAAAGAAAAACATCTCTTTGAATATGTATGACTATGGAAAGACTCTGGAGATCAGAATATGTATGCCGTAAACAAAGAGTGTGTCTAATGTGTGTGCAATGATATTTCAAAATAGTTTTTCATATAACAGAGAAACAGAAAATAAGTTTTTTTAAGAAGTGGATTTTTTATATCTTCTCTCAGTTCTACCTGTCTGACTACCATAAATATGTGAGCAGGGTAATTATTAATGCTAGGTAGTAATAATACCTAAAGCATTTAGAAATGATTCATGCTGTGATTATACACTAGAACTTTAATGATTCAGTCTAAGAAACTACAGTAATGACTAACTTTGTAAAAGGGGCCTATGAGACATGGACAAGCAAATATGCAAGGAAAAATCTCTTGGTGTCTATTTACCCTCTCACTATTTCTGTAATCAGTCTTTTTAAATGTCATATGTTCAAATGATCAATATCATAGATTGAGCCACCTTGACATCCATCATAAAGAACTAAAAGTTAAAAGATTTTCCATAAAGGAGAAAGATTTGATGTACTGCATCTCATTGATCATATTGCTGCAGGGCACTTAAAATCATCAAAGCAATAAATTCTCTGTAAAATAAATTTTAAGACCTCTGGCATGTTGTTTGCAAAAAAAAACAACAAGTCAACTAGTTGTGTAAAAAAATGCTACACTGCAGTTTTGTTAGAACTGTGATAAATAGATATTTCCTGTTTGGAAAAACACATTAACATCCATCGATTTTCTAACTGCCTTACCCAATAGATGGTGGTGGGGGAGCCGAAGCCTCACCCAACAAGCAACAGACATGAGGCAGGATACACCCTGGGTGGGACAACAGTCCATCTGAGATGCATTAACATGCACCAGTGTCTGAATGTATTATTATACAGAATGTATTATTATTAGCTCCTCAACTAGTTCACTTACACATATCCATAGCAGACAATTTAATGGAAAATAATCTAGTACTTGTAGATAACTGCAAATCAGAAAGTGAAAAGAACTGTGTTGTATTGAGCTACATAAAAGTCACTGTTATTGCTGCAATATTTTAAGGTCAGAGCCATGGCATCTGACATTGAAAAATACTGTTGATTATTGAGCTAATAATCCATCTTTAACATTTTAAGAATTAAATTAAGGGAAGAGGTTGTACTTACTGTATACCATTTCAAATCAGTCATTTCTAGAGTGGTGCATTAATTTCTTCTCTTCACGCAAACAAACTACACACTGGTGCACTAATCATGGAGAACCACAGCCCAGCAGGTTTAATAGGGAACTTAAACTCCTCAATGAATAAAGACATGGAAACAGTTGTAATTAGGATAATAATTGATTAAATTAAGTCATTAAGAGACCAGGTGGTGTCATGCTGTATGATAATTGCAGTTGTCAAGTGCTTTGTCCTTTCAGTGCACCTTAAATATCCAGTCTACACTGAGACAGTGAATTTGTTATACTGAAAACATTAGTAATGGGGTCTTTTATTTATTTTAATTTTATTAACAGATTGAAATGTGGATTTCACTTAAATATTGTATCTTTGTTTTTGATTTAATTAATTTTGAAAGGTGTTGGATCTTGTTAAGATTCTCTCATGCACAGGTGATGTTAATTACAGTTAATTGGTGTCAATTATTTAAATTTCCTTAAATTGTTTAAGGCAAGCACTGAATGTTCCTTGTTGTACTTATGGCCACCCAGTGTTTATATTGTCCAGAAGAGGAGGAAAATTAGAATTATAAATAACTGAAAAATTAGAGCAGCATAGTGTTGTATATAAATGTGCTGTTTAAATACCAAAAAAAGAAGCAAGTACATTTGAAGTCTATGTGTCATCTCTGTAGCACATTCCTCTCATTCTTAGCGTTTTGTGTTTGATTTGTTAATAATTTTGTATTTTAATATTTTCTTTTTTCTGTATAAATGTAACTAGACAACTCTGAGTGCTTCAGTTTCAATAAATGAATGAAATAAATGTAAATAAAGCAAAAAAATACCTTTGTGAACCTTTTTTGTCTCCTTTTATATTTAGTATTGCTCTCTTTCTCTCCAGTGTCCCAAGAATAAAAACACATCTTTAGAGGTATTACATATTGATACAAAGATCAGAAATTACCAGCATTTCTGAAAAGTAATTGCTGTTGTACCAACACAAAACAAAAACAAATTACTTTGTTGTAGCTAGTAGTATGTTTTACAAACATGACACAAAGTTTGGCTTTGAGTATTACACAAGGCTTACCCCAGAGTTGACATACATGCTTCATATACAGTATATGAGCGGTTCACATTCCAACATCCAACCAGCCATCTTATAGCCACTTTATCCAGTAAACTGTCATGAGAGTCAGAGCCTAACCTGGCAGGCAATGGGCACAAGGCAAGATACACCCTGGACAGGATGCCAGCCCATGACAGGATACACACAAGCATAAACATGTGAATACTTACACCATGGCCAGTTTTCCCTAGCCATTTAACCTAACAACATACTGTATCTTTAAACTGTGGGAGGAGAACAGAGCACCTTGAGAAAATCCACAAACATAGGGAGAATAAGCAAACTCCATACAGATAACACCCCAATTGAATCTAGGGCCCCAGTGCTGTGAGGCACAAAACACAAAAGGTTCCATAATTCTTTACCTGGGAAAATTGTTAAACAGATCCAATTAAGGTTTACCTGGACCAATTTACCACTTCTCCATAGCCTTAAGCTGTTGGCGATATAAAGAGAGAAATTAAGAGAGAAAATGGATCCAGTGTTTTCTAATAATCAGGAAACTATATTAAAACTGAAGTCAGGACAGTACTATACAAAGCTGAGTCTGAAATATACAGAAGTCAATACTCTATTATGATTCCAGAACATTAGAACATTAGAAATTGTTATAGGTGAGTGGAGCCTGTTCAACCAATCTAGTCCTTCTAATCTAAACGATAGTAGATTAATGATCCAGGAACCCTATCTAACTTTAAAAAAAAAAACAGTTACTCAGTACGCATACCAAGCAGTTAATTCCGCAAGCACACAACCCTTTTTGTAGGGAAGTACCTCTTCGGAGTCCTAAAATGTATGGCAATGACTTTCTTAGCTCTTAGTTTGATTTTGCAGCAAAGATAAAAATGAGATATCACATGTAACAGACTCAAATGAGCCCTATTACACATATTATATATACGTGATATACAGTACATATATAACACCTTCCAACAGTATAGGGACTATGTTGTACAGTCAATGTTTTGGTCAAATATGCATTTAGTTTTACTTCAATATAAAAAACAAAAAAAAAATATTTTGTGCTCAACCCAGTGATGTCAGGTAACCATAATTATTAGGACACATTCACTTTAATCTTTGGAGGTAGCACTGAGGCAATAACTGCATACCCCATTGAGCTTACCAAACTCTGTGCATAATCATTCATCTGCACGTATAATGCTCAATTATATTAAATCTGGAGACTGTCTTGGCCAGCCTAAGATTTTCCACTTTTTGTCTTCTGGTGAACAACATGGTTGCATTGATGACATGTTGTGGACTATTGCCATGCTGTATGGTGAAGCTTCACCCAATAAATTTGGAAGCACTTTCCTCTACATAGACAGACCAAATATTTCTGTAAACTTCAGAATTCATTCTGTTGCTGCCATCATTACTTACATAATTAGAAAGACAAGAGAGCCAGTTCCAGAGGCGGATCCCCAGGCCAGGCCAAGTTTCCAATGCAGTGCTCTTCTTGAGATCATCAGTTGCTGAATTCTTCCACATTTTAATTTTTCCCATCACTCTCATAATAGTTTATATTAGACTCTTGTCCATACAAATTGTTTTAAATTAAGTGATTCAGTTTAAACAGTTAGAAACTAGGACAGTAAATTCAGAGAGTAACTTATGGCGACTAGAAATCAATTAATCAGAACAAACAGCAAAGTACACACAGATTCAAAGAGTTCTATAGACTATTTTATTAATTCAATAATGAAATGTGCCAAAAAAAACCTATACAAGAGTATATACAGTATGAATCGATCTGCCATAATACACACAAATGATTGGTCAAACACTCATGGGTTATAAGAGCTTGTTACAGTGTTGGGTCTGTCTGTAGGCATAGTAACAGTGCCGTAGTGCCTTTTATGCTGTATGAAAAATAATATCATTTGTTGACAACATGAACGCAGAACAAAATGACTTTAAAAACAAGCTGCTCAGCAGCTTCCCTGGATGTCTTGTACTAGCCTTTTGACTTGTTGTCTAGTCATTCAAAAATTTGTTCTTCTGCTCTGTGTTTGTTTTCACAGGGGCTCCCCACAGCTCCCTGGTTTGCTGTAATCTACTCCTCCATGGCTATCGCACACAAACCTGCTACAAGGGAACACAAATTTAAATAAGGAGAAGCCCATCTGTCAGGTATCAGAATTGTAAGGACCAACAGCTGATTTCGCTCAAACTTGACTTAATTTGACTGACTGTCACAGAGGTGCTAATAATACAGGGTTCAAACATATTGAATATAATACTAGAGTTAGTGAAGTCAACCTCATAATTAAGTCTCATAACAAACATCAACATTCATAAACATTCAAAACACAAATACACATTCAATTATTTTTCTGATCTAATCTTTAAAAATATACTTAAAAAAAGCTTAATTCTCAAGTGTAAAATGTATGAATGTATACTAATTGGAATTGGGAATTCTTGGTTAGGGGCAGTTGGTTTAAAAAAATCACAGAAGAGGAACAACTGAATCTGTGTCAGAGCCTGTGCAGTCTTCCTCTGCTGCCGCTGTTCCGACAATGTCTTGCTAATGCAGGAAGAAAGAAGGGTTACGTGCTTAGCATTGTGGTGAGATCAGGTTCTCCACTGTAACATCCACACAATCACAGGACAAGGCACCCTGGCCACAGGTGAATGTAAGGTGGGGAGAAACGTAGGATGTTTTTTTGCCTGTATTTTGTAACTGCTACACTGAATATTTATTGATATGCAGTGTTATTGGCAAGTACCTATTGTATTATTTTGGTGATCAATGAAATTATAATTAGTCATAAATAAACAAACAATTCCTTACACTTATATAGCGCTTTTCTGGATGCTCCACTCAAAGCACATTATAGGTAATGCGGACTCCCCTACACCACCACCAATGTGCAGCATCCACCTGGATGATGTGACAGCAGCCATAGTGGGCCAGTACTCTCACTACACACCAGCTTTCAGAGGGGAGGAGAACACAGTGATGAAGTCAATTCAGAGATGGGGATTATTAGGAGGTCATGATTGGTAAAGTCCAATGGGAAATTTGGCCAGGACACCAGGGTGACACCCCTCCTCTTTTCAAGAAACAGCTCTGGATTTTTGATGACCACATGAGTCAGGACCTCAGTATTATGCCTCATCAGAAGGACAGCTCCTTTTTATAGTCTAGTGTCCCCCTCACTATACCGGGGCATTAGGACTCACACAGACAGAAGGGTGAGGTCTTCCAGCAGCAACCTTAGTTTTTCCTTAGGTCTCCCATCTAGGTACTGACCAAGCTCACACTTGCTTAGCTTCAGTGGGTTGCCAGTTGTGAATTGCAGGCTGATATGGTTGCTGGGATATGACTCCTGCCTCTTGAATTGGCAGCTAATCACAAAACGTGTTGCTGATGAAGTATTTGGGAGAATCCTTATTTATAGAACACTCTCAGCCACACAATTACTTTCAGCTTGTTTTCAATTACTGCTCAGACAGCAGAGATTTTGGTTGCACGATTAGCTGACTGTCAAGTGGCACATCACAGCTGACTTTTAAGTCATATCACAGGTGGCCATTGCTTATGTGGTCATCAAGTGTAGTGGGTATGCCTACAAAGCATGTTCTTCATTAATGGATCTCTCCTACCCCGTCCATCTCCTGACCACCTCAGGGGGAGTTTGAGTCAAAATATGCTTTCTTTTAGGAGCTGTAGGCTGAGAGGCATTGATTTAGGTAATTTAACACCAGTAGTGTCAGGATGGGGAATACACTATATATATACTCTGTATTATCCTCTCACGAGGCACCAGTAATGTAGGGGTTTGGGCATTTACTGGGACAATTATTAATTGTGGCAGTAAATCACAAAATGATTCTTTTGATGGTCTTAGAATCCAACCATGCGGTATAACCCAAACAACGCACACACACAGGTACTAATACACGAGAATACATTTATTAATACATAAAATGTGCATATAAACATAACAGATCTGATGAAGCTCTATTTCTGAATAGTGATTAAGCTGTCCACAGTTCCAACCTGTTCACGAGGCTTGCTGCTGATGCTAACCTCAGGTGGATCCTCTGGTTACGCGCTGGCAACCTTCGCTCTTGACTCCTAGAACAAAGGAAAGTTCTGGCACTCGGACACACTGGCCATTACGTGGTGGTCCGGGCTGAGTCTCAGGATGGTCAGGAGGTGCGCTGCGAGAATGTCCTGCCCTTAGGAACTGTTCTGCTCCTGGGCACCGTCCTGCCCTGGAATTGTTTCACAGGCTCTCTGTGTTGTCTGTTTTTACCTGGAGGAACTGCAGGTCCTTCATTGGTTGAAAGTTTCATGGGCATCAGAGACCCACATGGTATTACCATGCTCTGCCAGTCCCTGATTGGTTGATCACGGTGAGATATGAGTTTCCCCTGACACTTAGGAATGCAGTCCAGATGTCCATCTGGCACTCCCAGACAGATAGGCGCCAATGGATGACCATTGATCATGATAGCCAGGCTTAGCTAAGTGCATCCTCATTTGGGAGCTGTCCCTTATCAAAAGAAAACCTGAAATCAGCCTGCATGAATAGCTTCTCTGTGGCTGCACCACAGAGATGAAGAGAGAGATGGGGCCTCATTTGGGAAACCACAGCAACACTTAATTCTGTATTATTAACAAGCAATGCCACTACAACTGTATGGTGGTCTGGTTTGGTGTTTGAGAACCAAGACATCTTGCTTATCAGGCATATCGGCAACATTTCCAAGAAGCTCACTAAAAGGATTTTGAGCAATTTTATTTTCAGTTCAAGGTCAGAGAAAATCATCTATCTGAACACTTAATTCTTAGCCTTTTCATAGCCTTGCAGCTAAAATGTTCAACAATATAATTGTGTTATACTTGTGAGATTATTTATTATTTGACTGACACTTGTATCCAAACCAACTTATATTTGTACCTGTAAATACAGCTGGGTACAAAACTAGAACAATATACTGCATGTGAAGGACAACAAAAATCCTATCAACTACTGTGGAACAATCACAAGATACAGTACAGTACAGGATAGTCAAGATTAAACCAGACAATACTTATAAAGCAAAGGGGTAGTAATAAAACAAAGTTTTTTAGAGCAAGTTCCCCCGAAGATCTTTTATACTTAAGAATGGAGAATTTAATATGTGGTCGCTTCTCTTTCTATATTGATTCTAAGCTCTAATTTGCAATCCAACCCTTAGAAAAGGATAATAAAGACACATAGAACTAGAAAGAACTAAGCAAGGAAACACATTCATTTCCAATACCCGGCCATCTGAACTATTTGACCACTGACATAATTGAAGGCAAGTTATCCAAATTACATGACAGTAATGCAGAAATTGACTAGTTAATTTTAGATTCTAAAAGAGTTAGGTGACACAGATAAAAGCAAAATCAGAAGATATTGTGTACTTACAAGCGGCTATCAAAACTAGAATTTTGTTTTTGCTTTTTACATTATAGAGTGCTTTGTGTTGATCAAAGGAAAAAAAAACAACAATTAAACGTTGTGATGCCATAATGTTACACAATAAAATGTAAAAAAGTCCAGTTTATAATTTTAATATTATCACAAAACAGTTTATCATCTGCACAGAATAATATGTACCACTGAACATTGTTAACAGAAATAGGGATACAAATTTTAGATGACTGTAGTCTTTTTAAAGGCTTGTCATATTTTAATGCTCTATTTCATTTGTTTCCTAGAAAAGGATATTTAATATGTTTACGCTTTATGAGGTCTATATAATTAAGGTGCAAATGTGATAGCTATTGAAAGAAACAAATTGCATAGTTTTTATAATTGTCTGTTAACATTTGAAACAGAAATGAATCATATACAATTAGTCAATTAAAATCGAGTGTTTAAAGATTCCTATATGTTATTGAAAGTGAGCAACTTAGCTATTTTGCTGTACCTACTGTGGGATCCTAGGGATTTTATTAATTTTTAATTAATATGGAATGTTGGTTTACTTTTTTATTGTTTTTTTTTTACTTTGAATGAGTGTAGCAGCTTGTGTATATTACAAATGTTAATCACTACTTCAAAGTGTCATTACTGCAAGCTTTAACATAAAAGGATGTTAAAACTGCAAGGATTGGAATACTTTTGTACAGCTATCATAACTTCAATGTATAAGCAGTTTACTCCTAATAATTATATAGTCCACTAATTTAGTAGTACACTATTAGTATAGTAGTCTCTAATAATCTCACTGCAGTCAATTACAATGCAGTAATTAAAGATATTTGTAAAGATAGCCATTTTTATTACTGTTTGATTTTATTACTGGTACAGTACATTCATTCTCTTGAAAGCAGTCTCCTTTCTTCTTCTCATTTGTAAAGACAGCTGAACAAAAGTATATTACAGCATATTGAAACTGCTGTCCTGTATGCTGCTAAAGTGATAATAACAGTAAAGATGATCACATCAGAATAGATGAAAAATTATATACTATAATTACTGAATTATAAATAGAAGAGGTTAAAAAATGTCCAAACTTAATCTGTGTACACTTATGTTGCATCTAGGTTATTGCTGAATTTTACAAATACTATATATATTCTATGCAGTAGGTGTTCACTTTCATGCTTTAATTAATTTCTTAAAATAAGGTTTCAGATTTGTTCAAAAATGATTTAGTGCATCTGCAACATGAAAGTGATAATAATATTGTAGATGGAGCAAAAAGACATCAAAGGCTCATATGGAGCCAGAAGGTATCTGTGTGTTTTTGAAGCTCTGGAAAATGTTCCCTACTGTTCACACAGATGCTCTACCATGTAATTCATTTACCACAATGACTGTGTTCCAAATATTATGTAACATGTATCCGGTGTCTTAGTTACAAAAGGATGATGGACAGAGCTTACATTAAACAACAAATAACACAGTCATAATGAAAAAGAAGATGCCCTTGTTCAGCTCCTCCTGTATTCATGTGTAACTGTTTTTGAAACATTCAAAATGGGGATTAGAAAGCTAGTAACCTAAAAATATGCTGAATGTGTTCATGATTTATGAAAAAATGATCTAAACGGATTCAAGGGTACACTCTATACAGCTATAGTATGAAACTATTGATATCCAATATCCTTCTTTTGTATTATAAATTTATTTATCTACAGAAATTTGACTACAGAAATTTGACTGAAAATTTACAACAGGGTTTTAAAACAGGGTTTTAAAATGTTTTAATTTTGTTTTACAATTTACACAATGTAATAGCAACTAAAGAACAGAAAGGAAATGTCACAGAGTAATAAAGTGAGGAAGAGATTACCCCTTTCCCCTTATCAGTCAAGTTATCCTTGTTATCCAAAAAAGTAGTTGAATACTGTGTGTGCATTGGAAACACCAAATCAAAACATAAAATACAAAGTTTTAGAATTGGGATTTAAAGGTGGAAACTGTCAACTAAGTTCTCCTTAATTTGATGTAAAATTATGTAAAATTCAGAAGTAGAACAAAAACAAATACGATGGAATATTGAAAACCAGATGCTGAAATATTACATTTCCCAAGAGAAGACAAGTCGTCACCAAGGTTACAACAAATGCACACAAATTTCTCTAAGTAACTGCTATACTCTATTGATTTTCTTCAATATACTTCCAACTTAATAAATTTATATGGCTAGTTTTAAAACGAGTTACACTACTTTGTCTTGGAAATAGAACTCAATTAAATTATTTGAGGCTGCTTTACCTAGGAATTTAAAACATTGTACCCTCTAAATATATTCCAACCTGCCTCTCATGTCTTGTTCTCAGTAAACAAAATCTCTCTCTTTTTTAAATAAACAGATTACCTTGAATTATTATTCTGCTAAAAGAGGATATCTGAGCAGTTCCACAGACTTATTTTTTCATGATATTCATGCAAGAATTGTTAAAACTAACTTTAATGGCAGGGTTGCAACACCAAGTCATGTATATAAATCTGCACAGTTACTGAAAACTGTCATTTGTGGTTTAATTTCAGTACATAGGTTTTATTTTTTAATCATCCAATAGTTTTTTAACTATTTTAAAGTGTTTTTTAAGAAGAGCTGCAATAATGATATTTTTAACAAAAACATGTAACACCATATGTATACTCAGCAGGCACTTGAGGCAAGCACTCTCGCTGAGCTGCTCGAGAGCTTAACTACCACACATTTATAAAGGAATCTGCATTCCCATTTTAGATAGAAAGACTGCAAATCTGTAGACTGCATATAGAAGCTGAATTAAATGAAATAATTAAGGAAACCTAGAATAGGCCAGTATTGTACTCAAATCAGACTGTATGTCTGGTTTTACTTTCTTTGTTCTTTTTAAAAATACTTTTGAAATTGTCAGTTGTTTTTTTTTAATATTTGCAGTTGCTTAACTACTAGTATTGGAACAAAAACATTTTTAGTGTAAACTTTCCTCTGAAAATTTAGCCTGTAAAAGTCATCTGCTATTTGCAGATACCAAAATCTCCACTCTTCCACTCACTTCAAACGTACAGATATCCAGCAAGACACAAGAGTCATTGCTGCAGGGCACGTCCTCCTGTGGCAAATCCTCCTTAACCTACAGCTGTGAGAAAAGGTTTGTGAATGCTTTGGAATTATCTGTATTCTTGCACTTATAGCTCCTAAAGAGACCTGATCCTCATCTAAGTCATAACAGAAAACAATCCGATTAAAAAATAACAAACAATTGTAGTTTTTCTTGTCTATATACAAAAACATTTCTAAAGACTTAGACCTTTAGTATCATTGTGGCACTCCCTAGGAGATGTTGTCCAACAAAAATCACTGCAAGAGCGAGTCATACAATGCTCAAGGAGGTGACAAGAAATCCCAAAGTAACAGCTAAGGATCTGTAAGTGCTTCTTGCACTGGCTTATGTCTGTGTTCATGAGTCCACAATGAGAAAAACATTGAACAAGTGTGCTTTGGAAGATACCATAGAGGACATCACTGCTTTCCAAAAAGCACATTGCAATCTGTCTCAATTTTGCCAAAGGCCACCTGGATCTTTCACAATGCTACTGGAGCAATAGTCTGTGGACAGAAGAGACTGAAGTGGACCTTTCTGGCTTAAAATTTGAAAAGTTATGTCTGAAGGAAAAAAAAACACTGCATACCAACATAAAAACCTCATCCCGACTCTGAACTATGGAGGGAGCATCATGGTTTGGAGCTACGTTGGTTCTCCAAGGCCCGGAAGGCTTGCAATCATTGAGGGAATATATTATTTCAGCAAATTCTACAAGAGCATGGACAGATAGCCCAACATTATCTGAAGCTTAACAGAAGTTGGGTCATGCAACCTGACAATGATCCTAAACACAGGATGGCTTAAACAGAGGAAATTTCACATTTTGGAATAGCCAAGTCAGAGTCCTGACCATAACCCAGTTGAAATGCTGTGACATGACTGGAGCCAGCTGTTCATGCAAAACATTCCAAAAACATCAATGAACAGTTCTGTAAAGAGAAATAGGCCAAAATACCCCAACCTGATTTGCAAGACTGATCAGCGGGTACAGGAAACGTTTGGTTGAGGTCATTGCTGCTAAAGGAGGTTCCACCAGTTACTTAAATGTAAAGGTTCACATAGACAGTGAATGTTTAAACAATGTATTCAATATAGACACACCAAAGTACAATTGTTTGTGTGTTATTTGTTTAATCAGATGGCGTTTATCTAGTATGACTTAGATGAAGATCACATCTTAGGAGCAGTTACGGCAGGAATCCAGATAACTCCAAAGGGTTCACAAACTTTGTCTCAGCACTATATAGCCTGGCAGTGCAGGGCCTACATATTATCCACCCCATAGCTGAATCTTTATGTTGTTTGTACTATGAAGTGGAGTATACAGCAACATATGGATAACCCCAGGGCCTGGATGTGGCTGGAACCATCCCTGGTGTAATAAGATTCCCAACCTTATCTGGTTCATAACCCACTTTGCATATCTAGTTTCTTCTTTTGTCAAAACAGCAAGCTGCTCTGTCCACCTGAGAGCTCCTCTCTTCTTTCTCAAATCGAAAACTGGCTTCTTGAAGAATAAACTCACTAGTGGCTGTTGAACATATTTTTTAGAAAACTAAATATTCTTCAAACCTATAAAAAGCATGTTATACAAATAATGTTTTCTAACTATTAGTGAATACTATCACTATTTCAAGTTTTTACCAAACCTTAAGTCAATGGGCAAGCACCGAGGATACATTACTCATTTCAGTGCTGACCTTACTTGCCGGAGAGACCGATCTCACCCCAAGACTTCTTACTCCGAGTTATCTACCTACTTAATGTAAAACGTTGTGAATGCCTAAGCTTGTTTTCACTCTTAATTGGTCCTTAAGTTACCTTTCAGTGACATAAACCAAAAAGAACAGATCACAGAGACAGCTACTCAGTTACAGCTCTATTCCATGTGAATTCTTGTTCAGAAGCATCAAACTTTTTGGAGCCTCATGATCGTAGTCCCCAATCCGGCAAATTCTGGACTCAAGACGTTTTTCCATTTAAGACACTTTTATGGCAACTCCTGCATAACTCTTGTTAATGGAAAAGTATGGAAAGGGTTTCAGTGATTTTAGGGCATGATGTTTCAGAATAGGAGAAGAAATATCGTATACTTGAATATACACCTCAGGAAGGCTCAATAGTTGAAGTCTCATGTATTTTTCTTTCTACTTTGCAGTGTGGAATTAACTTTTACCTGTTCCTTGGAATAAATATTGTATACCTCCCATCCCCCTTAGATATATGTAAGGAGGTAATGGAGCATGGGATTACTAATTACCTTCTGAATGTTTATGATGGGCTGTATGTGATGATTTGGCAAAACCTGGCCAATGTGCAGTCTAGGGAACTGAATATATAAGTAGGAAGATTATTCCTAAAATTGCCCGGGTCAGTCAGAGGCTTCTAGAGTCTGGGCCCCTAGCAGCAAACCCCTTTAAAGTCATTCAGGGATGCTTTTCAGGAAATAGTTTATTCTTACTCAACACTTCTGATGTTATATGTCAGAAGTGCAGAAGGTGGTTGAATGATGAGATGTAATTGTGGGGAGCCATTCAAATTAAAATAGAGAAGCCGATGAACTCTCCAGGTCCAAGGTGAAACATTTTGTGAGAAACAAAAGGGGCAAGGTTGTCAGAATATTATGTAGTGCCTAAAAAGTGATGAGGCAGAGTTAAAAAATTAAAGGGAGTAAACAATGATAGTCTTGTATAATTTGTTTGTATTTTAGTAATTTGTGTTTTCTTGTCACTGTAATCTTGTCTTCTATTTTAAATGTATTTTGACAATTAAAGCATTATTTTATTCATGCATTTCCGATTTGTGCAAAACAAGAATAGCTAGAGAAAAGTGACAAGAATATGAGAACTGCATAAAAACTGTTTAGATGGCAAGAGCCCACTTCTTCAATGTTGTAAATTAAGTTTAGCTTAATATTTACTTATACAGTGTTTTAGCTGCAATTGGTCACCTGTCCTAAAGTAGAAATTGTTCATTCTGTATTGGTAATGTCTTCCCTAACACAGCACCTGGATGCTTAAGGCAATATGCTTAAGTGCTAAAGGCTGGCATTCTAGCACATCACCAAAAGGCTCAGACCACCCGGCAATGTGTTAATCACTTGGATACATGCTTCCTTGGAACAATGCCAGAGGGCTTGCAAGCTGTAGTATTAATTATCCCCAGACTTAAGACCTGTTTTAGAGATTAAAAAGCTCATATTTCTGAAAGTGAATATTATAATTAAGTGATTGTAAATGAAATATTCTAGACAATCATTTTGCTTGCATTCTTTTGAGTAATGCAATCCTTTTTCTAATTTATTATTTTTTGCAATAATTTATTTTTCATAGAAAGTTTGGTTGGGTAAAAAACAAATTACCTTACCATGGACACCATGCCACCAGCTTCCTAAACCTCAGTTCAAACAACAAGAACAAAAACAGGAAGGTCACCTCAAAATAAATCAGGGAACAGAATCTGTAAATTGGAGTTAAATTGTCATGCCTTGAGATGCCTTCCACACCACACCTCAAAAATAGAAAAAGGGATCCCCCCTCTTCCAAAAGCTAAAAGATTTTTGAATGCATGAAAAATCAAGAATATATCTTGTAACTAAATAAATATTTAAATAGTATAAGAGTAAATACAAACGGGTCAAGAGTCACTTTGGATAAAATAATAAACAGAAAATGGGCAGACAAAACATAAACAGAAAACTACAGAGAATTTTGAATACTGTGAGGAAAAACAGGTTAGACTGTGTCTCTCAGTGATGTTTTCACTCCTGTAAATGCATGGATCTACTGGCTATTGCTAGGCTAAAACACGAGTAAAAATGCAGCACAGAACGAGAAGTGGAGCAGATAGGATCAGTTTGCCTTTTTTCCTTGAACAGCAGTTGTCAACGTTCTGGAGAAATTTGTAAATAGTCACTCATCATGGCTCCTTTATGCAAGATCTCCACAACCCCAGTATTTACAAGCTGTTCCAGCAGAGCAGCCTTTTAGCTAACTCAGGAGAATCAGATTCCTAATTAGGGAAATAAATTGGGACAGGCAGAATCAGCCTTTTTCTGTCCCCCATATTTGATGGTTAAGTAAAACTAATCAAATAAAAATGAATGGGATAAAAACAAGAAGACAAGAGTAACAGACAACAGGAACATTAAGTCCAGTTAGTATCCCTATATACACAATACAGGTCCTTGATTTGCAGTACTTGTTCTTAAGGCTATGCTCTTGACTAATTTACATTATCACTCATTTGTGATGTGTTTTAAAAGAATAATTGAACCAAAGTCCTGCTCTTCCCAGAAATACTGTACTTGTATTGCTGTAAAGTATACTTGCAGTGTTGTGACAGTTTTGAATATATGCAAAATGGCAATCCTAAGTAACATTTATTAGGCTATTTACAAAATTCTCAATGACAAACGTTTGTCTATTGTTTTTTTATAACACAATAAATCAAATGAAATCCATTCACTCTAATAGATGGAAAAAGTTGTATGCTTCAGGACAGTTTCCAAAGCACCACAAAGCAACAGTCCTTTTTATTGCTTTGAAAAATCAATGACATTAGATACACTATTTCATATACATTCAGAGGTTAAAGCCTTTTACATCTGTTTTACACATTTCTATACTGATACACAAATATGCAACATTCAGTTTTCTGTCAGTACTTCATTTGATAACACATTATGTTATATTTTAAATAGTGAATACACAGGTCCTTGAGATAATAAAATACTCAGCTTAGATATGTGAGTCTATACAGATTTTCAGTATTTTCTATTTGAGTTTACAATCCATGCTATTCATTAAATGGGTAGTACAAGGACAGAAAACACTGTGACATACTTAACTAATAAAAATTGTATGGTTGCTATTAACAAGATTGAATGGAGCCTTACTGTGAGAGAAAAAATCCCAGAAAATGAAATGCTGTACTTGTGTAGGTAACCCATTTTAGGTAACCCCTAAAAATAAAAAAATAAAATCTTGTTTTGTGCATGACTACACAATCTAGTAATTATAATGGGTGCTAGGCCCCTTGTTATCTTGCCACAGGTTCTTTTCATCTCCCAGAATCAGCAGTGCATCCATAGACCAGGCAATTACCATAAAATATCCCATTTATTTTAGCCTGTCATTCTACCCACTACACATAATACAATCTATTCACCTGAGTTATTTGCTTAAAGAACAGCACAAAGAAACACCACTGAACCTGGTTACCAACATACAGATATGTCCCTAATGGGAAATCCAGCAGCATTGTTTTTTAAACCAGCTCCAATTAGCAACATGGTGTGTTACTTTCTATCACATGAAAGAACAGGAATGAAACTCTGTATAGTTTGTGACAAAGCGAATTGTCACTAATTTACCTGTTGCATCTTTCTTATAAGCAACCTTTAGATGGCAAACATTGTGGTTGCTTTGTTGTGTTTTTGCAGTTACTTACCAATGTTTTCTCAGTCAGTGGTTGCACACACAAGTTGGAGAGACAGGAAGGGTACAAATAATAAATTTAGATGAGTAACATAAGGCAGGTATAGAGGAAAGGCAGCAATACACCCCACTTTATTTTGCTTTGCAGTTGTTTTAGCAGGTATATGAATAAGGAATCTTTTTTCAGGCCTAGATCGTGATTTCTTCCTACAAGGTCCTAAGGAGGAAAAAGACCCACACATTTAGTAGGCCTCTTATGTGCCTGTGGAGAAGGCAATGGGAATTTACCAATGTGGATGGGGGTTGAAGTGACACATAAAATTTGTGTAGATTATGAAGGATTTGATCAATGCTTGTATTGTACTGTATTGTTGGTCTATTTTTAAGTATGTAATAAAATACACTGTTAATGTATGTTTGATGTTTGTCTATTTTATGATTCATAGCTGTGATCACTAATGAAGACATTAGTTGCTCTGTTGCTGACAAGTCTACCTGAGCTTTAGTAATTCTTATTCAATCATTTAATCATATTTGCACATGAGGATAAAGTCATTCTAAATGTTATAGCATACATAGTTATATATATATATGCATATAATGTTTCCTTAATGAAAATAATATTGTAAAATAATTCCTATTCACTACATTGGTCTAGTGCTTGGCGATTATCAGCATCAGCAGCAGTATGATGTAGTAGTTAGGGCTGACTGAAATGGAAATGTTGGGTGGGGTACTCTTATATCTTTTTTCACTCAGATTTCTTCAGTAAAATGCCAAGCTGTGTAAAATCACTTCAGACAGAAATGTCTGCCAAATAAATTAAAATTAATAACATGTTCTAACCTTGCTTAAAAAAAACAGGATTTAATAATACGATATAGCCAACTAATTTTTTAAGAGCCCATAACAATCAGATTTGCCATCTTTTTCTGTTAAGTGTTACTTTCAGTGTCCTTGAATCTAACCTTAGCTCTCTTACTGCAATATCTTTCTGTTCTTTTTCCTCCTCAAAGAATTCCATTATACCAGTTAATAGAAGGCAACAAGATTTATGGCCTTTCTCCTACAGCAGATAAAGAATGTTTTTCAACTGCTGTTTTATCAAACTGAATTAGCTTGGTATCTTTTAAATCATGAAATTAGGCAGTGGAAAAGTATATTTTCTTTTCATCTTATGAACACTACTGTACAAAAGTCCTATATATCCTGAACACAATCAGGGGTTATAGTAAATAAAAGTCATTAGCACCAATAATTTACTTTAAAACTAAACTAGTTGTTTCGTCCCCGTGTGTATCCGTATGTTTTGTTTTTTTCTCACTTCCTGTATTCAGCTACCCCCCCATTAGTTAATTACTACACCATCTTTGCCGTTGTGACATCATATTCAATCAACTCTTGACCAATCAGAACTCAACTTCTTCAGTATTTAACTTGGAGGTTTTCGGAATGAAGGTGCCTTTTGCTCAACTTCGGTTCTGTTTGAGTCAGCTTTCGCTTTGCATGTATTTTCGTATAGCTTCGGCTTTGTTGGTTTGTGTTTGTCTCCTCTTTGTACTTTCGTTTGTTTGTGTTTATCCTTTATTTCGCCATTACCTTAGCCAAATGTGTTATATCAACCTCTTTGCTCATTTGTACCCTATTCCTTGTGTCTACTCTTGTTTTCTCTTATTTGTATTCGTAGCATCATTTGTGTATTTGTGTGAACTTTTGTGTAAAGTTAGTTTAGGTTGTCGGGTACATTCTGCGCACGTTGTTGGTCTTTGTATTAGTAACACTAGTTTAAGATGGGTGAGTGCTTTTTGTCTTGTATGGTTTTGGGTAGCCAGTGAAGGTTAAGCTAGTGCGTTAGACGCCGAAGACTGAGTGTTTCAGGTTTTGTTTTGGTAGATAACTCAGTTTTCCCTCACTTTATTAGCCAGCTCCATTTTGTTTATTTTATTTCCTTTGGCACCACTCAAATTCCTTCTCCCTCTGTGTGTTATTGTGTCCTGTTTACGTACCAGTCACTTATTCACTTTTAAAATAAATCACTTTTGCACCAAACTTGTTGTCACGCTTTCTAAGTCCCTCACCAGAAACCCACCTGCATCCAAATCCATCCTAAATGTTACACCCCTTTACCCCTAGACACTTGGGGTCGTAACACTAGTGTTTTTACTATTATAATAACTTTGTTATTAATAGAGTTTAATTTGGATTATAGGAACACGAGGTAAACTATACATGAGATACTATACATGAGAAGGCAATATGAAAGTGAAATTGATGTAGTAACTAATCCATTAAATTTTTCAATCAAATAGTAGAGTAGAGTAGTTTATTGTCATTTGTACACATACATTGGAATTCTTAATTGCGCTGATTTCTCGGGATATACACAGTACAACAGACAACCACTCACAATGTAGACAACAGGAACAATAAATATATTGTGGAAAATAAATATGTAGTAGTGAGACAGAGAGAAAAAAAGGGTAGTCTATGTAAAGAGTGCTGGTGTGTATTGAGTCTGAGGCCCTGCAGGTAGCTGTTCTTGAGGATGTATACTGCAGTGGGATAGAAGCTGTTCTTGAGTCTAGTGGTTCTTGCTTTAACAGTGTGGTACTGCTTGCCAGAGGGTAGGGGGGAGAACGGTTTGTGGCTGGGATGGTTGGGATCCTGAATGATGGGCTTTATTGTGACAGCGGATGGTGTGGATCTCATCGATTGATGGTAAATCACAGCCTATAATCCTCTGTGCTGTTGCCACAACCCTTTGTAGTGTATCTCTGTCATGCATGGTAGAACTACTGTACCATACATTGATGCCACTAGTGAGGACACTTTCTATGGTGTTGCGGTAAACGTCCATGAGGAACTGGTTCCCCAAACTGTATTTCTTTAAACACCACAAAAAGTGCAAGCGCTGCTTTGCCTTATTCAGACTGACTTCAGTGTTGTGAGTCTAAGCCAGCTTGGTGGAAATCTGCAGGACAAGGAACCTGAAGCAGCTGACAGTTTCCACTGCTGTGCCATTGATGCTGATTGGGTTTCCCTCTGGGTTTCCTGAAGTCCACAATGAGTTATTTTGTCTTGTTGACATTCAGGACAAGATTCTTTTCAAGGCACCATCTTGTAAGATGGTCCACCTCACTCCTGTATGTGGACTCATCGTTGTTTTTGATCAGCCCAATAATGGTTGTCATGCCCTGTACACCTAGAGGTGTACAGCTCTACTTCTGTACTGTTCCTAGTTCCCTGTGATTATTCATGTCTTTCCGGTGTGTCTTGTTGTGTAGCCTATTAACTTCCTGTGTCTGCTCTGCTTCTTACTCAGCATTGAGGGTACGGATGTCGTGAGACCGGCCTATTACCAGGTCGCTCCATGTCCATGGCCTGAGGGCATAGGTTTCTATACGGACATCATCCAACCCCCTGAGCCTGGGCTAACCTCCGTGTTGCCCCTTTTACCGCTAAGCATAGGGTCTGCTCACCTAATCATTCCACGGCATGTCCTTTCCGAAATCTGTGATAGAATGCTGAGCCTACACTAGACCCCGTGAGCGGCTTTTTGCAAAAATTTTTGTTTCCTGGTTTTTGGATTTTTTAAAAATTTACTCCTGGTTCTGGGCTTCCATGCCCCCTCCTCTCCCTATCTGTTGTGAGTCATTTTTTACATGTTGTTTGTTCCCCTGTTCCGTCAGGGTTTATTTGTGTTTTGTGTGATTTTTTTTGCATATTTTGTCTATCCCGGGCTCCCACACCCATTGCTGTCTCTGTCCCGGGCTCCCACACCGTCTGTTCTCTGTATTGGGGCTTCTATGCCTTCTGGTCTCCCTGGCTCCAGGCTCCCATGCCCCCTGGTCTCCCTATCTGTTGTCAGTCATTTTTTTAATGTGTTGTTTGTTCCCCTGTTTCATCAGTTCATCAGGGTTTATTTTTTTGTTGTGTGTGATTTTTATGTGTTCGGTCTATTTTTTTGTCTCGCTCCTCCGGAGCCCAGTCTGGTCCCCCCTTCCTCTACTCAATAAAGGTTTTTTACCCCAGAGAAGAGGGTAGCTCTCAGCTGTGGACTCCTGGAGGTTTCCTTTCAGTTAAATGAGGTTTTTCCTCCCCCCAATGCTGTGCAGCTCTTCTTTTGGGTGTCAGTCGCCGCCCTTTCCGACATCCACGATAATAGTGGTGTCATCTATAAAACTTAATGATGTGGTTGCTGCTGTAGGTGGCAGTACAGTCGTAGGTAAACAAGGAGTACAGCCTAGGACTGAGACAGCAGCCTTGTGGGACTCCAGTGTGTTGAAGGCTGAACTGTAATTAATAAGCAGCATCCAGTACCCTGTCTGACTAAATGTTTAAGGGCAGTGTGAAGTGCTAGAAATATTCAACTCACATTATTTGGATGGTAAGCAAACTGAAGTAGGTCACGGGAGTCCGGGATAAAGCAATTTATGTAGGACAGTACCAGTCTTTCCAGACACTTCATTACCACTGAAGTGAGTGTCATTGGGCGGTAATCATTCAAGCAAGTTACCTTGGTCTTCCTGGGCAGTGGAACAATTGTGGTTTTCTTAAAACACTCTGGTACAATTGACAGGGACAGAGAGAGGTTAAAAATGTCTGTATGCACTGGAGAAAGCTGGTCTGCACAGGTTTTAAGGACACAAGGCGAGACACCATCTGGGCCAGCTGCTTTGCAGGTTTTCACTCTCTTAAAGGCTCTACCTACCTCATGTTTACAGAGCTGTAACACAAAGTCCCCTGGATCACAGGGAGCCTTGATAGCGGGCTCAGTGTTCTCAACCTCAAAACAGGAGTAGAAGGTGTTCTGCTCATCTGGTAGAGATGTTTCAGTGGAGGAAATACTGCTGCTGTTGCCTTTGTAGTTCATGAAAAACAGCTTGCCACATGTGCCTTGAGTCACCCCAAAGCTGTTTTTGTAATTTGTCCTTTTATCCCTGTTTTTCGAGTTTTATAGCTTTCTCCAGGTCATACCTTGATTTTTTATTCAGTTCTCTGTCACCTGATTGGAAGACAGCAGACCGTGCTTTAAGTTTGGAGCAAACGTCTGTTCATCCAAGGCTTCTGATTTGGATATATCCGGATCTTCTTGGTAGGAACACATCTATCCACACAGTAGTTGATATAGGATGTGACCACCTCTGTATACTCATTTGTATCAGTGGACAAATCTTTGAATATACACCAATCAGTCATTTCAACAATCTGGGAGTTCTTGCTCAGCAGCGTCTGACCAGCACTGCACGGTCTTTACTGCCAGTGGCACGTTCTTTAGCTTCTTTAGCTTTAGGAAGAAGGAGCACGGAGACATGGTCAGATTTTCCGAAATGCGGTCGTAAAATGGAGCGGTATGTTCCTTTAATGGTGGTATAGCAATAACCCAGTGTGTTAATACCTCTAGTGGGAACAGAGACTTGCTGAAAGTACTTTTGTAGTACATTTTTAAGGTTACAGTGGTTAAAGTCCCACTGTAGAAACCCACAATAGAAACAGCTTCCGGATGCGTGTTTTCATATTCATTGATGACGCTGTACAGCTTGCTGTTTGCCGATTCAGCATAAGCATGCGGGTGAATGTACACAATGGTCATAATAACAGCCGTAAATTCCCTCGGTCGGTAGAAAGGGTGATATTTAATAGTGAAGTATTCCAGATTAGATGAGCAAGATCTGTAGAGAATTTCTATGTCAGTGCACCAAAGATTATTAATCATGAAACACACTCCATCTCCTTTGTCCTTGCCGGTAGAATCAGCTGTGCAGTCCCTCTATACAGCGTGAATCCAGTGGGTTTTACAGCGACATCGGGAATGTTGGATTTCAGCCACAGAAAACACAGCAGTTTCTCGAGTCGCGCAGAGTGTTATAGCGATAGTGAAGTTCGTTGATCTTACTGTCCAGCGATGGCACACTTGCAAGCAGGATTCTGGGGAGTGGGGGCAGTTAGGCACTAACACGCCGCTTCTCTTACACCGCTTCCTTTTTCGTTCGTGTCCCTGTTTGCTCTGTGCTTGAGAAACAAAGCCGTGGACATTCAATTCCAATGAAGCTAGATCTGAAGCTCTGAATCCCAAGTCCAGGAGTGTTTGTCGATCGTATGTAATGGTCGCACACGCATTGTTTGCATGTAAAAAGAGACATAACACATAAATAAACAACATAAACAAGAGAACTACACGCGAGACATTGCCTTTGAATGGTGCCATCTTCAAATATAATTAATTTATTGTCTGGTGATCATCTTCATTTACATAATTTGTTCCTTTCTACACATTCACAAATCTAAATTGCAACTTTTGTAATACACAATACAGATCTATCACTATCAGCTGTTATCTTTAAACATAATGATTAAATAGAATTTCTATAGAAATTCCATTTCTATAATATCTGCTGAAATTTAATCTTACCTATCTGACTATCATCAGCATTCAAAACCTGTTAAGTCTGATGCAGGTTCCATCAAAACTGAAAACCTGGTTATATTATAAAGCTTAGGGTTAAGCAGATCTGATAGAGAATCAAACTTTGGTCACTGGCTTCAAAGTAAAGTAACTCTTTGCCAACAAGTCCAAACCTTTTGTTGAAGAGGTTATGTACTGCCTTTGAAGCTGGTGGTTCAATTCTCTGTGAGACCTGCCTAACCCCTGAGAATTGCAGTTATGTCAGAGTGTGAAGGTAACATCCACTCACAGTGATGACAGGTCATAGTGTATTGATTGTTTGGGTGAGCAGAGCAGAAGACATTGTTGTTGCTAAGCAGGGTGAAGATGAAGGTGTTTCATTCTAATGGAAATGCCCTTAAAGGTAACAGGGACTAAGGAACTGAGAATGTGCTTTTGACAGTAGGCTTGGATATTTTCCCAATAAGACCTGCCTACCTCCTGATCATCACAATAGAGTGTAAATAAAAAAGGTGATCATGAAAAAACAACAGGAAAGAGCTGACCATTCCTACAGAGCCAGATGTGTCTGTGCTGGCTCCCACATAAAACGCAGCACTGGGCTAGGCTCTGGCACCCCTGCGACCCTGTATTAGATAAAGCAGTTAGAAAATGGATTGATGGATTATCAGGAAAGGAATTCTACTGCTTTACTTTGTGCTTCCAAAAAGGGCTTGTCTTTGCTTCACACACTGGAGTAAGGAACGTTCTCATCACATATGGATGGGTACTATTCTGTTGTTAATTTCTGACTTTTGTAGAAAGTTTATAACACATTCCTATTTTCTTGCACAAAAACTTTTCAATGACATCCTATGAAATGTCCATATGTACAGTATCTACTTTAATAGCAATACTGTACATTATGTAAATCAACAAAGTCTTTGCAGAGTATTTTTATGGTTTCATGTAACTGTTGTGTATAGTTTCATGGTAATATGAGTTACTGGGGAAGTCACAGAGTCTCTGACTCCTTAATACTTCTGAAATTAGGACAAGTTCCTAACAGTAGTCTAACACAGACTTGAATATTATACTTTAGGAGACATACTAATTTCTAACACTTTCTGATACCAACTAATCATGGAAACCAGGTATTACCAATACATTATGCAGCTGATTTCAGTTGCTTTAGATTGTGATTTCAGCTACTTTAACTGCTGAAAACTCCAAGAATCATCAGTTAATAATGGGTGTGTCTTATGAGCTCCTCATCATTAATCTTCCTTTATTAGCAACAGAACATTATTTCTAATAAAGTGTAGCAGCAATGCTTATTAATAAACCATTGAATGAAGCGTTGCTGTAGATTTTCAGTGAGGTCTCAGCCACAGGATGACACACTGGTCTTTGCATGTGGAAATTTAAAGGAAATGAGTTCACAAACCTTTGCAAGTTGGGATTGACTAAATGGTGCTAGGATCTCATTTACTTCACTGCCCTTCCTGAAGGTCCACCCTAATGTGACAGCAGCTTGACAGAACAACATGTCATTGTGAAATAAAGGCATTCTTTCATGATGAGATTGTGATAGTTATGCCAAAGGATGTCCCACTCACCAGACCTGAGTTCCATTGAACATGTTGGGGCTGAGATGATGTGTGGTATTTTATGGGCTCAGAGACCAGTAAATAGATACATGCTTGTGCATGTTCTTAATAACAGATGCTACTTGCCTGTGATTATCACAATACATTACAATCAGCTCCATTGATGACCAGTGTTAGCCAGCACAATAAATTTGCCTATGTAACGTCTGCTCAATAATGTGCCAGTGCACCCTTTTCCATATTATATTTTCCATTTTTCTGATAATTACTTTGGGAATTTGTTAAAGTTACAGTTATAAGAGGGAATATCAAGTTTTGTTTGATACTTAGTATATGTGTATTGTAAGCATCAACAATTTACTTAAAGCTTCTACTAGTAAGATACTCCAGAAATTTGCCTTCTTGCTTACAAAGTAAAAAAGCTCACTTTTCTGCAAGCATGTGGACTGAATAATTGGTTAAAATGTTTTCCAAATTACATATGCATTTTGAGTATTATTTTGCATATTTGAATGCCTATTATTGTCAAATTTATACTTCTATATTTCAGATGAGGATAGGCAGCAGTGTAGAGGAAGCACCCTTTAACTGCAACATCAGGTATGGATAATTCATTTATCATTTTTTTTTACCCTGCGTACTACCATACTGAAATGGTCCTGTAATTATCTAATGGTATATTTGTTTTACAAAATAATATGTCAATAATTAAGGTACTAAAATATCTCCTAGATTAATACAGCATGAATTAAACGTATGGACTATAGATTAACACTGCATGCCAGATGCGAATGAATTAATTAAAACTATGGACTGCTTTAGGTCAGTGTGAAATAATGAATTATTCTGTCATTTTTTGAGAGATCCTCAATTGTGCTTATATGACACTTAGCTGCATTGCACTCAAGTTACAGAAGTTTTAATGTTTAAAAAATATTCTTCCTTTGGAAATTGTTTTTGAATGTTTTTTGCTTTTAGAGTGATTTAATTGTTTATTATAAATGATGAGAGACCAGATGTGCATATGAGTAATGAGAGACAGGTATTTTGAAGAATGGTTGGCTGAGCAAAATTGTTTATAGTACAGCAGTTCAGATACAGATGCAGCCATTCAAAATGCGCGGGCGATACCGCATTATTTTGCGGTACGCTGTACGCAGTCTACCGCAAGCTACCGGTAAATACCGCGAGTTACCGTAAATTCTCCTATAATACGACAAGCAAAATAATAGTATCCGGAATTTCCGCAAGGTGGAGCTAATAAAGCTCAACCTCTCATGTTTGAGCTGTGGCATCAAAGTCTTTAACGAAGATATTACTAATAGTATTAATAATGAATGACCTTGGACAAGCTGTAAGTGTAAACTCAAAGTATTGCCCTGGTCAACATTCTTTTTTTCATTGACCATCTTTGTAAAAGTAACACCACAGCATTTCGCAATCACGCATTTGTTTCCAATCATGCAAAGTACAGTGATTCACCATGCCTTTCACATGCTCATAAAAGAGATTGATTTAGGAACATAAACATATTACCGTATGCAAACTGTACTGTATACAGTATGTATATGTATATTTAATGTCTTAACTGTGCCCGTTTAAGTATTGACTATTCATATCTAATTTTACCACTGAAGGGAAATCTTAGTAGCTGAGCATAAAAAGAATAGGAGCATACTGCAACGCGTGTGAAGGCCATAAACGATATTAATTTTGGAACATAAACATAGAGTATATGGCTGGTCTCGGTACTTTAAAGAAAACATACACGAAACATGGTTTCATTATGACCAGAATCTGTCTTGAGATATTTTTAACTTGATTTACAGTATTTGAGAAGTATGTCTTAACACCGATACTACAGTGCTTAAGTACTGCTCACGTACAGATGCAGCCATTCAAAATGGGTGAGTTATTTTGCGGCATACCCCGGTGGGCGTGTCGCGATATAATGCGGTGTCACGCAGTGTCACGTGGTTAATCGCGCGTCATTTGACGCTCTGCCGGAAACTATCCGGCGTCACCTTGTAAAACCGCCAGGGGGAGCTTAACCTCTCATGTACAGGATTTGAGCCTTTAATTTTGAACAGTGTATTACAGCATGTTAATCTTCAGTCATTAAAATGTTGGTATATTTTATGAAAGCAAGATTGCTCAGTTGGACAAAAGTACACAACCTACCTTTATCAGAAATATTTATGCATCAAAGCCTTTACCGAAGATATTACTAATAGTATTAATAATGGATGACTTTGGACAAGCTGTATACTCAAAGTATAATTTCTTTAGCACATTTGTACAAGCACTTGGAATCTGTCCAAGCCATACTTTGTCAGGCATTTTGTTTTACTTCAACGGGCATAAAAACTTCCTTGCTTTTAACAGGGCGTTTCATAATTTCTAACTACGAAAATGATTTAAAATGCGACACCTATCATTCAAGTAGAGCTTAAAATATCACAAGGAAAAATACACACCGGTATTCCATTTCTCCCTAAACATTATAAGCTTCGAAGTCTTTAACTAACGTGATACCGGAGTCAACAAGCATACTTTTAGAATTTGATTAAAAGGGAATATAATATGGAATCGCGTATCTCAAGAATTTAATAACGGTATGATTATATCCGTGTACTGCGGCAGGGCTGTGTAGGGCTGTTTCGCCTGCCAGCTCATGTGAGCTGTCTTGTAGCCTACTGGTCTAGGTGCGTGACTTCCAACGGGCAGGTTGTGTGTTCAAATCCAGCTGGTGCTGGACCTTCCAGTTTTATTTATTTATTTTTTAATCGCGTAACATAAACATATTACCGTATGCAAACTGTACTGTATACAATATGTATATGTATATTTAATGTCTTAACTGTGCCCGTTTAAGTATTGAATATTCATATCTAATTTTACCACTGAAGGGAAATCTTAACATAAACATACAGTATATGGCTGGTCTCGGTACTTTAAAGAAAACATACACACCAGTATTCCATTTCTCCCTAAACATTGTAAGCTTCGAAGTCTTTAACTAACGTGATACCGGAGTCAACAAGCATACTTTTAGAATTTGATTAAAAGGGAATATAATATGGAATCGCGTATCTCAAGAAATTAATAACGATATAATTATATTCATGTTGCAAAAGAACTGCAACGGACATAAAAACTCCCTTGCTTTTAACAGAGCGTTCCATAATTTCTAACTACGAAAATGCCAGGTGAAAGGATTTGTAAACATATTTTGTTAAAGCGAGTCAGTTTTTTCCGCAACACATAAAAGACATTTTTCCAAGAAAGTTTAGCCTTTGTCACTTATGAAACCACTAAATAAAGACATAAATATAGAAATCTTAAGATTTGTTTTATTTAATGTTGGTAGCAGGATGAACTGTCAGAGTGTATATTTTGTTCGCAAAGTTGCTGCAAGATGTTAACAGTGAAAAAGGTATTTAGAAATGAGTTATTTCAAGATGAAAAAGAAAACATACACGAAACATGGTTTCATTACGACCAGAATCGGTCTTGAGATATTTTTAACTTGATTTACAGTATTTGAGAGGTATGTCTTAACACCGATACTACAGTGCTTAAGTACTGCTCACGTATATGTTTCTAGGTTTATATTATGCATTTCATACGGTCAAATTACTTTTGAGCAACTAATAAGAAGCGCGAAACGGTATGCATTTTACTTTCGTTTTGTGCTGGGACCCGTGGATTGATTAGAGATATCAAGTACATACAAGTCATTTTTTAAATGTTGTAGTTCGTCTTGAAAAAATGTTACGAGTACATCATCTATCAACAATCACACAGGTTCTGTTTCCATATTGCGGATTTTGGTTAGGTATTATCAAATCCAGTGGCGCTGTTAGTTTACTGAGTCCCATGTCACATGGTCTGTGATTGAAGCCTGTAAAACCGGTTTAATTCGTCACAGCCAGCACTCTTCAGGTGTGAGGGTCTTCTGCTCAGAATGAAACGCTAAAATGTTTGTGTATATTCTAATGGTAGTGGGGGCAGGGTGTGTGGGAACAGGTTTGGTTGAAATTGCATTAGAGATCTATGTTCTTCACACCTGAAACATTTTCTCTGAAAGCATTTTCTTCGCAGTTTAACCGATCTTGTTACAGCATGTTACAGTTTACTTTTATTAACCATATTAATTTTAAGTGCTTAATGTAAAATCTTGTAAAAATATATTTTCATTGTTCAAATATACATTAAGTCTGACTATCATATAATAAGTTAAATACAAAACTAAAGAAAAAATAGGGTTAAATATAATTCAAAATATTTTGCTAACAATGTTAACTGTTTATGAATAATAAAATGTATTAACTAAGGAGTAGGATGGCACAGTTGTTAGTATGTTTTTTGTTTTGTTTCTTTTTCATAAATACAACAGTAGTACCTGATGTCTCAGTGGCTTTCAAAATTAAATTATGCAATAAATAACCACATGTAAGACTCTGATGCTTAAAATGTTTAGGGAGAATGTGGAATACTGGTGTGTATTTTTTCTTTAAACTACCAATACCAGCCATATACAGTCTGTAACGTAGGGATTTCTATATGTCTTTATTTAGCGGTTACATTAGTGACAAAGGCTAAACTTTTAGCTTCAGTAACGTGTACATATATCCCCTTTTTATAAAACGACATGGTTGAAAACTGTTCCAGAGCCACTGTTGTTATAACAGTGAAAAGTACATCATGAAATGCCTCTCCCTGTTCAATCCACTGGAAAAAAGAAAAGGAGCATAAAGCTTCTGATGGTCATAAACGATATTCATTTAGGAGCAGCATCAGAGGTATGTTTTTAACTGCACTGCATTGGAGAGAATACCATAGTGTGTTTTTTTTTACTCCCTGGCGGAAACTGGCTTACAGAAGAATCAGTATGGCTCAGAGATTAAATAAAACTTCACTCGCACCAAACAAATGTATATTTCTAAATATCACAACATGATCGAATTTAAGTCATTTTAATAACAATGAATAGTCACCTATGCGTTACAATATAAACATTTATATTGATTTAAATCGCGTTTAAATCACCTTTATTTAAAACCCATAAATAAAGCTGATACTGTTTAGACTTTCAATTATTTAAAACTGTATTAAAGCAGCACGATACACAATGCAACGTAAATCGCTATCTTTGTCTTCTGTGTAATAATGTTCACCTCTCTGTCCAGCAAATTTACAGGTTAAAAACAATACTGTTAGGCTGGGAAAACGATTTTTTTTTTAGAAATACAAAATGAGATATAATGATATGTTCCGGCTTAGACATTAACGAAGAGCATAATGCGTATACTGCATACACTGCAAGTACAACCCCCCTCTCTGCAGGAGTGCTGGCTGTGACGAATTGAACCGGTTTCACGGGTATTTTCAAAGTAGGAGGCGAGATTTCCAGCGAAAGACACTCCCCCCACCCTCAAAAACCCAGTAAGTACAGTACTTACTAGTTAAAGACTAGGCTCCCGACTACGGCGAAAGGAACCCTTCTTTCATTAGAATACAATGAACATATTTTAGCCCTGAATGAATTAATAGCAAACATGGTTTACATAAAAGACATTTTTCCAAGAAAGTTTAGCCTTTGTCACTAATGAAACCACTAAATAAAGACATAAATATAAAAATCCTAAGATTTTTAAAATACATGACTTTGCTAAAATTTATTTGAAAATAAAAACAATTACAACCGCCAGGGGAGAGAGAGAACAGGGGAGGGATGTTGGTTTTGCATAAGGGGCGGGGCTATGGAAATTAGGTCTGTTTGGGAATGTGTAGTTACATGTTCTGGCTGTTTGTGAATTATCGTTGTTGAGTATGGAGTGTTGAGGTATTGATTTTGTGTAATGCTTTATGTTGAAAATTGAGGTGGATTTTGTTTATGATAAACAGGATAAACTGGGATGGGAGGAAGGTTTGGTTTTGCATAAGGGGCGGGATTATGATAATTGGAGGACTTTGCGAGAGTAAAATGGTTTGATATATTTGATTTTGTATTGTGGTTGTTATCTATGTTTTTGGTTGGTATTATGTTTATATGGTTGTTTTTGTTGGTTGGTTGTTATTATGGTTATTAATAATACGATCTATAGTTGAAATCTGAGCCTAAATAAAAAGAAAAAGCAAGTGATTAGGTTTATGAGCAATCTAATTACTTATTCGTTTAAAACGCTATCTAAAATAAAGTTTATTATTAATTTGCTGGACAGAGCGGTGAATATTATTATGCATAAGACAAAGATAACGATCCTGATCAGTTTAGAAATCTGTGTACGCTGTAAGGTTTTTACTTCTTAAACTTTTAAAATACACGTTTTGAATAGAAAGAAATCCTCTTCCTGGTACAGTATGTATAGCAAACCAGCACGTCTTTTTTCTCCAATCAGAGGGGTGTCAGATGGTGTCAGCCAATCACCATTCTGCGTTGGGTAGCAACGGGTGACTGTTCTCAGGCGGAAGATGTAAACAGCTTAATGTTCGTGTTAAATAATTTTTTAAAATTCAATTAAACGGGCACAGTTAAGACATTAAATATACATATACATACTGTATACAGTACAGTTTGCATACGGTAATATGTTTATGTTACGCGATTAAAAAATAAATAAATAAAACTGGAAGGTCCAGCACCAGCTGGATTTGAACACACAACCTGCCCGTTGGTAGTCACGCACCTAGACCAGTAGGCTACAAGACAGCTCGCATAAGCAGGCAGGCGAAACAGCCCTACACAGCCCTGCCGCAGTACACGGATATAATCATACCGTTATTAAATTCTTGAGATACGCGATTCCATAATATATTCCCTTTTAATCAAATTCTAAAAGTATGCTTGTTGACTCCGGTATCACGTTAAAGACTTCGAAGCTTACAATGTTTAGGGAGAAATGGAATACTGGTGTGTATTTTTTTCTTTAAAGTACCAAGACCAGCTATATACTGTATGTTTATGTTCCAAAATTAATATCGTTTATGGCTTTCACACGCGTTACAGTATGCTCCTATTCTTTTTATGCTCAGCTACTAAGATTTCCCTTCAGTGGTAAAATTCAATATCTACAACGGGCACAGCAAAGACGTTTACTGTAAGTCTTTCTACGACAGACCAACGGACCACGAGTGCCCCTGTCGGTCAACCAATCACGTACTGCGGTGCCGCGCGTCATCTTGCGTCATACTGAGCGACGTCACCTGCGGTACGTGTCTGTAACGCGCACTTTGAATGGCTGCATCTGTATATGTTTCTAGGTTTATATTATGCATTTCATAAGGTCAAATTACTTTTGAGCAACTAATAAGAAGCGCGAAACGGTATGCGTTTTAGTTTCGTTTCGTGCTGGGACCCGTGGATTGATTAGAGATATCAAGTACATACAAGTCATTTTTTAAATGTTGTAGTTCGTCTTGAAAAAATGTTACGAGTACATCATCTATCAACAATTACACAGGTTCTGTTTCCATATTGCGGATTTTGGTTACGTAATATTATTTTCTAGATTTCACGTTGTGAATATATGATTTGGGCAAACAGAGCCGCAAAGAAGTACATTATGGGTTGTTGTTTTTTTTATGCAGTTTTATCTAGAACAAGCGATGCTTAAACCTTTGTCTGATTCTTGTGAAACTATCCACACGACAGTTACAGTACCTAGGAGTTGACTTCAGTGATGTCACTGATGGGATGTTTCTAAAAATCCATCCTCTGTAAAACGTCTTCTCTAGTTGTCCTGCATATGTATTCGCTAATGAAGCTGTGTGTTCTGAGCCTGGATCTCTACATTTCTGTATGAACCAGCTTAGAGGGCTAAAGACAGCTTGTGTTTAAATTGAGTGTAAGGCAATTTATGCTTCTAAAGTCATGGTCAGCATTTATTATTGAACTGTGCTGTAAACTTGTTCTGTGCCAAGTCACATTATTTTATAGCGTTATCAAATCCGGTGGAGTTTCCTGACTCCCATGTCACATGGTCTGTGATTGAAACTTGTAAAACCGGTTTAATTCGTCACAGCCAGCACTCCGGTTGTAAAGTAGAAGCAGGCGAGATTTCCAGCGAAAAACACCTCCCCCTTCTTCAGGTGTGAGGGTCTTCTGCTCAGAATGAAACGCTAAAATGTAATGTAGGCTCTGAATGGGTTCAATTGTGATTTGGGCTTGATTAAGGTCGCTGCCTTTCATCTAAAACCCTACTTGAATCCTTCTAAACTAAAAATCAGTGTTTGTGAGTTCTAAATAAAGAGGTATCCAGGTAACAGTGAAACGGGCGGACAGTCTGGGGAGATCGCCCGTTTTCCATGTAAATAGTTCCCTGGTTCCGCACCCCTTGGTGTTTCTCTCGCTCTCTCTCGGGTCACCTGATCATTAGCTCGAAAGATTTGAGTGCTTTGTGTATATTCTAATGGTAGTGGGGGCAGGGTGTGTGGGAACAGGTTTGGTTGAAATTGCATTGGAGATCTATGTTCTTCACACCTGAAACATTTTCTCTGAAAGCATTTTCTTCGCAGTTTAACCGATCTTGTTACAGCATGTTACAGTTTACTATTATTAACCATATTAATTTTAAGTGCTTAATGTAAAATCTTGTAAAAATATATTTTCATTGTTCAAATATACATTAAGTCTGACTATCATATAATAAGTTAAATACAAAACTAAAGAAAAAATAGGGTTAAATATAATTCAAAATATTTTGCTAACAATGTTAACTGTTTATGAATAATAAAATGTATTAGCTAAGGAGTAGGATGGCACAGTTGTTAGTATGTTTTTTGTTTTGTTTCTTTTTCATAAATACAACAGTAGTACCTGATGTCTCAGTGGCTTTCAAAATTAAATTATGCATGCAAACCTGTGAACTAGAAAGATAACTAAGATATCCATCCATTTATAATGGTGGCAAAGTGGTTAGCATTGCTATCTTGCAGCACTGGGGTCCTAGGTTCAATTCCTGCCATCCTGTGTGTGTGGGGTTTACATGTTCTCTCTGGGTTACATGGTTTTTCTCCATATGTGTGATATGACTCCCTCTCGCACTCCAAAACATACTGGTAAGTTAATTGGTTTATGGGAAAACTGGCCCTGGTGTGTGTGTGTTTGTGTCTGTCTGTCCTGTGATGGACTGGCGCTATGTCCAGGGTGTATTCTGCCTTGTGTCCGTTGCTTCCTTAAAATCTAAAATATGAGCTCTACTTGCCACTTACAGTACCAACAGTACCAGCTAACTTTAGTAGTGACATTTTCATGGATCTTTTTAACAATAAAATTTACAACATCAGACTTCAGACACAATTAAACAGGCCTCAAAAAAGTCTGGTACAAACATTTTCAGCATGGAATAAACCGTTACTTTAATGGTATAAACCTTAAATGGATTCATATTCTCAATACGATTTGGTGCTCAGTAACATGACTTAGAAAATGACAGAAGACATACGTATCATGCTTATCCTTCTATTTTTCATAATCGTAAACTCCTTAAGGCAGTTACATTTTCTCTGTTCTGACCTGGAGTTACAGAGAAATTTAAATTCTAATAAGAGATTTGTAATGAGAAAAGTCATACCAATCACTCATACAGTACCAGGATTTGCAATTACAATACAAATACTTTCTTTCTGTATGTGTTTATTTTGCAGTTTGAGTCTATGGCATTCCTTTGGGGGTCTATACTCCAAGGCATGACTTTTTTATGTATAAACATCAGTATTTACTGCTATTTATTACTGTACGATTTATAGTTGAAATCTGAGCCTAGATATAAAGTTAGATATAAAGTTAAAATCTCGACAAAGCAATGTAGGAAATACAGAGAAAATAAATCCTTTCTGACATCTAAAATCAGTTTTGATCAAGGTCTCTAAAACGAACAAGAAAAAGAAGATTTTCGGAGGGCAATTACGCTGTGTTTATATAGAATAAGTGATTTATGAGCAATCTAATTTCTTGTTCGTTTAAAACAGTGAAATGTCAGCTGTAAAAGATCGCACCAGAAACAGCACTCTCTCTGCCTGTCATAGACGTTCAGGAAAGGCTGAATGAAGTCATGTCAATGACAATAATTCGGAGATCAATAATAACAGTTGTAGGACAGTATATAAGGAGGATAAGGATTTTGAAGTTGACTCGAAATCTGATAGGTAACCAGTGCAAGGACTTGAAAACAGGTGTAATGCATCCCTGATAGGATTCTTGCTGTCATATTCTGAACATATTGAAGATTGCTCAGTGTGGATTTAATTTCCTCAGTGAACAGGATGTGCATTTATTAATTCTAGAAAAAAACTAGATTTCTCTAGTTCTTAGTTTCTCTAGTTCCCTTTAAAATAAACTATTATTCCACAATGCAGAGTATTACATGGCCAGTATTTACACATGATATTTGTGATTTAAAGAAATTAACACAAGCAGCTTTTGGAGATTTAAGTGTTGGCTGAGTTATTGCAGGATAAAAGACTAGAGATGTTGGCAAGAAGAAGATAGTTTGGGGAAAGCTGAGGAATACACTTATAACAAGAACACTTCCTAATGGGGTTAGGCATACTTTTGATGAAGATGATGAAGTTAACAGACTATATGTTTACATAGATACTGAAATAAGGATTGTATTTTAGATTATGTGTAGTTGCTGGCATTGAACTGTGTTGGATGCACATGAATTGAAGGAATGGGCAAACATAGCTGATGCGGATCCACAGAGCCAGCATATTAAGATGTTTATAATTAGAGGCAATTTGTTTAAATAACTAGGTATGGATACTGATGTGCAAGAGAGGTGGAAAGGCTGTTTCCTTAAGATATAAAATATTTTAATAAAATAATAAAATATTTTATTCTCAGTGAGATGCTGCCATTTCATAGTGGGTTTCTAACACTGTGTATAGTTCCATCCACACAGTGCCTTTACTTCCATTTCTAATCTCTTTATCCAGTACAGAGGATTTGGAGCCTATCCCAGTAAGCGACGGACACAAGGCAGAATACACCCTGGACATAGCGCCAGTCCATCACAGGACAGACAGACACAAACACACACACACCAAGGCCAGTTTAAATCTAACCTCAGAACCTTTCTTTTCAGAAGACTTAGTGTCTGTATCTGCTTCATTTTCTAATTTTGGTAGCACCTCTAACTGCTTGTCTTTCTTATATGCATTTACTTTGTAATCTGTGGTCCTTTTATCTGTTTTTACATCTACTGTATTGCTTTGAGATGCCACCTTTAATGGTGATATATCAAATAAAGTTTTTTATTATTGTTATAGGGAAACATGATCAGATTGTCCCTGGTTCAGAAAAAAAGATCTAAAGTATGCTAGTTTGTCACTCTTCTAATTCCCTTTGCTAAATGACTTTTCATACTAATCTGATCAATCTAACTGCCAGTTTTCTGTGCTTTCTCTATCCTGCTAGATTTGCAATTATTCTGAAAATTTTCATCTTGAAATAACTCATTTCTAAATACCTTTTTCACTGTTAACATCTTGCAGCAACTCTGCGACAAAATATACACTCTGACAGTTCATCCTGCTACCAACATTAAATAGAACAAATCTTAAGATTTCTATATTTATGTCTTTATTTAGTGGTTTCATTAGTGACAAAGGCTAAACTTTCTTGGAAAAATGTCTTTTATGTGTTGTGGAAAAAACTGACTTGCTTTAACAAAATATGTTTACAAATCCTTTCACCTGGCATTTTCGTAGTTAGAAATTATGGAACGCTCTGTTAAAAGCAAGGGAGTTTTTATGTCCGTTGCAGTTCTTTTGCAACATGAATATAATTATATCGTTATTAATTTCTTGAGATACGCGATTCCATATTATATTCCCTTTTAATCAAATTCTAAAAGTATGCTTGTTGACTCCGGTATCGTGTTAGTTAAAGACTTCGATGCTTAAAATGTTTAGGGAGAAATGGAATACTGGTATGTATTTTTTTCTTTAAAGTACCAAGACCAGCCATATACTGTATGTTTATGTTCCAAAATTAATATCGTTTATGGCCTTCACACGCGTTGCAGTATGCTCCTATTCTTTTTATGCTCAGGCACTAAGTAAAAGGAGATGCTTCATATTGCTTGACTAATTTTAAAAACTAAGTTAGAAATGCAGACGCTCCCTCGGTGCGCTGCTCTGGTGCGCCGGCTCTTACACAGTGCCTGTCTGCCGTAAGCGTTACAATATACATACCCAACACTGCTTGTACCCATCTGTCATGCAAATAAAACACCTTGAATTGAATTGAGGGGAGAAGGGGGGGATACTAAAGCCAATACTGGCTCAATGGGCTTTGACGTGCTAATGCGTTGGTTTAACAGTCCGGGTGTGGCAGGCTTCCAGTGTCAACTCGACTCGATTGGAAGACAATGAACGTATTTTAGCCCTAAATGAATTAATAGCAAACATGGTTTACATAAAATACATTTTTCCAAGAAAGTTTATAATAATACGATCTATAGTTGAAATCTGAGCCTACTTTAAAAATAAAGGAAAAGCATTTTCAGAGAGCAATCACGCTGTGTTTATGTAGAAAAAGCGATTAGGTTTATGAGCAATCTAATTACCTAATCGCTTAAAACGCTATATAAAATAAAGTTTATTTAGAGATGAATGATCAATGTGGTAGTTTAAATAATGTGAGTCAGGAAACTAACACAGCGCCACCGGATTTAATAACGCAATAAAAACGCTATAAAATAATGTGACACAGTACAGCACAGTACAATAATACTGACCATGACTTTAGAAGCATAAATTACCTTACACTCAATTTAAACACAAGCTTTCTTTCTGTATGAACCTCTAAGCTGGTTCATACAGAAAATGTAGAAATGCATTAGCCTGATTATGATTAAAAACACATAATTAAACACGCGTTTGCGATTTAAATCAGAACACGATTTAAATCAATATAAATGTTTATATTGTAACGCATACTGTCCAGCCTCCATTTCTCTATAAAAATTTACTGTTGCACACACACACACAATAGAAGCGGGAACCGCTGTCAGAAGGGAAGATATGTTCAAAATATCGCAAATATCGATCATGTTGCGATATTTTGAAATATAAAAGTCAACTGATTGTCCATAATATCGCTTACCTATTTTTTCGAAGAAATGTTTGTTAAAATAAAAGTTCAGCACCAGCTAGATTCGAACACACAACCTACCAGTTGGTAGTCACGCACCTAGACCAGTAGGCTACAAGACAGCTCACATGAGCAGGCAGGTGAAACAGCCCTACACAGCCCTGCCGCAGTACACGGATATAATCACACCGTTATTAAATTCTTTAGATACGCGATTCCATATTATATTCCCTTTTAATCAAATTCTAAAAGTATGCTTGTTGACTCCGGTATCACGTTAGTTAAAGACTTCGAAGCTTACAATGTTTAGGGAGAAATGGAATACCGGTGTGTATTTTTTTCTTTAAAGTACCAAGACCAGCTATATACTGTATGTTTACGTTCCAAAATTAATATCGTTTATGGCCTTCACACGCGTTACAGTATGCTCCTATTCTTTTTATGCTCAGCTACTAAGATTTCCCTTCAGTGGTAAAATTCAATATCTACAACGGGCACAGTAAAGACGTTTACAGTAAGTCTTTCTACGACAGACCAACGGACCACGAGTGCCCCTGTCGGTCAACCAATCACGCACCGCGGTATCCCGTGTCATCATACCTGCGGTATCTGTACCGTGGTGTCTGTGCCGCGCACTTTGAATGGCTGCATCTGTACATAGTATGCATTTCATCGGATTCTGATGTTTGTTCTGTAATATGAAATAAATGTAATTTATTGTTTAAAAACGTCAAAAGCATTTATTCCTGTGAAGGTCAACATTTCATCAAAGTTCACATTTCTTTTACTTCTATTTTTGTAGACTAAATGAAGATGACAAGTATTTCTGTTTGTTTCCACAGAACATTTTGTCAAGCAGGTTTTGCCATGTACTGTAGGATTCCCATCATGATTTAACTTTCTTATTTGATGATACAGTAGCTTTAACTGAACATTACCTTTCATCTTGGGAAAGGTGGTCTAAGATACAGTACATACTGTAATTTACTAAATAAGCATTAACTATAGCCAGCCTTCTAAACACTAATACAACTTTAAAAGTGTACCCATATATAACAAAAAGAGTTTGTATATTGAATTTTACAGTTGTTAATCTTTGTGAAACACTTGGGATGGTTTCACACCATGTGCTCAACTTTGAATTCCATCATGGAATAACTCTAGTAACACTTCAATTATAATCAATATTCATTATATTGAATTAATATTCAGTCAGCTAAGGGAGAATAGCATAACTTCAGCAGTGACATTAATTTTTTTCTAAACGTAGTCCAACTGTCTGTCTGGGCAATTTTCAGCGTAAGTGAAAAATATATGAGCCAGTGCTGTATTTTTGTAAAAGATTAATCCCAATGTCTTGGGGTATCATTTATAGGAGGAAAGATTAACTTGTTCATAGACATCAGAATATTTAATTTGCATTTAAGCTCTTTATTTTTGCTTTATTGGGAAAATATGTCATTACTTTCAACCACAGCAATAGTTCAATGGACTTAAACCTTGTCAGTGATCTAAATCACAGCCTTTCCTTTTTTTCATTTAAGGAAAAAATAATTATGGGAAAGACTAACGCTAATAAATCTGGCCATCCAATGCTTGGTTTTGAATGATGAACGCTTTTAAAATTCATTCTATTTAAATAATGAAACATTTTTTATCTTCACAAATTACCTACTTAAATTAGACTGTTAAAGATTAATTGATACTCAGCCAAAAGACAGCAGAGCGTTAGAAGGGAAATTAATGAGTTGGATTTCAGAACCATGGATACTTTAAATGGTTTACAATAATATATGAATTAAAAATATGGCTGTCTCAGGTCCCTTTTCTCAAGCAGTATTCTTTGGGAAACCACTTCATCCAATTCTGGGTTGCAGGAGCCTATCCAAGCAATGGGCGCAGGTACACACTGGATGGAATGCCCATACATTGCATCGCACACAGAGACAAAACTAGCACCCACTCACTTTGGCCAGAGCCAATTTTCTCAAAAGCCAATTAACCCACCAGTATGTGTACAGTATAGACTGTGGGTGGAAACCCATGTGAACACATACAAATATACAAACTGCACAAATTACAAGGCAGGAATGCTAACCACTGTACCACCATGCAACACTTACATACAGCAAGTAAATTTTCAATTTAGTTATACTATCTCTGTGGAGATCTGGTTGAATTCTTTTTGTTGAAAATTCATCTTTGGCCATAAATGCGAAGCCAAGGGCAACTACAAGTTTTTTGAAGTATGTGCAGCCCAATCATATCCTTTTCTTTTACTGTTGCAAGCTTCGGTTGATTTTTTGATGAAGGCTATGGTGTATGGAATTGAACTGCACATTCCACTGGTTCCACTATTTTTAAGAGGATTAAGATATAGAGATTGCTCTGGTCATGGAAGGTCATGAAAGTCTCATGTTCATCAGACCCACCATATATTACCACTACAGAAAATATATTTTCTTTTGATTTGAAATGCCTGGTATTTTTTTGGTATGAGTGTACTTATGAGCTTTTATAACCATGAATTCTCTAGCCTTTTGACCAATCCTAAGATATTTTTGAAAGTCATATAGATTTATGAAACATAAATCCTTAAATTGTCATTTACTAGTTTCAATTAATTCTGAAAATATTGTTACATCAGATAAAATGGTAAATATTTAATTCTATCAATAAATATTGCATTCATTATTTCAACAGTTGTGGATTATTTGACAATAATCCTGATTTAGCTGAATTTGTTGTTATTACATTCCATATTACTGAATTAAATGTTTTAGCTTAGTTTTAACAAAATTACCAAAAATAAGTCTTTTGGTCATGATGGTATCAAACAATTTAAAAAATGTTGCTGTTCATTTAATATTTAAATTAAATTAAATAAATTAAGTCAATATTGATTTACACGCACCATAATCTTTTTTAATCCTGAGTCTATTCAGCCCTAATGTTTTGAACCCATAATTTGTTGTTGCAAAAGGGAAAACCCTATACAGTATATGGTAAAAACTAAAATTAAATACTGCATATAAAGGAACAGAAAACAGACAAAATTATAAAAATGCTGAACACACTTCCAAATTAAACATTAATTAAAAAAAATATTTTATTTAGGATTCAATCAGAACACTTAATACAGAATGACATAGTGTTATAATCCCAGCATCCCGCCACCAGAGGGCACCCCAACCTCTAGTGCCTACTTTATCTGTGCAGCAGAGGCGTAGATCAAGCAGATGGAAGTAGCCAATCCCTGCTTGCCCAGTGTCCCTACATCACCATGCCTCCCCTCCCCAAACCTATTTAAACCTTGCTCGTTGTTCAAGCTGTGCTCAGTATTGTCGTCAACTATTTGAGCTCTTGATCTAGCCTTTGCTGAATCCTTCCTGGACTCCTTGCTTGACTTCTGGATTTTGGCCTGTTTTCTGACCTTGGCTTTTGGGTTGTGTTTCTGATGCTTGATACTAAAATTGTCTTCTGGCTTTGGACTTTCACTCACCTCTTGACCCTGACTTTGGAACCCACATTCCTGGACTTCTGAGTTGTGAAACAACTTAACACATAGGTGTTGCTCTTATTGACAACTTGAAGGGTGGAAGGTGCAGCATTAAATAGCCTGCTTAATTAGATGATTGACAGGAGGTTTGACTACCTGATTGGTAGGCAGTTGGTCTAATCAAACGGCGACCTGACCTCATTTGCATGGGGCTGCTGGAAGGCTGAGTCCCTGTGCCAATGTGGTGGATGTGTCAGGCAACGGTAGGACATGAACTGCACCCAGCCCAGGCAATCCTTTCTTTCTCCCTGACTGTGATATAGAGTTCTCAATCCCCTATTCCCTCATGAAAAATAAATAACTGTGGATTAATAAAATAAATTCCATTTGGTGGAATGTGATCCCACTGTAAAAAAAAATCATGTGTTGTACATAACTACACCCGTAAAGCACAATGTACAGGAGGGTGTAATGAATAGCATACAAGTGTGACACCAGACATGTTGAACACTCTGGGTATGTGATGAGATTTTCAAATGTATTCTCTTTCCATCGTGACATGGTTCAGACTGCTACCTAAAAAGAAACCACAGCCAGGTGCATGTGAGATCTGCAAAAACATCCAGGCTACAGCTTGAATAAGTGTGACACCCAACCACACTGCAAGGTAATATTGCAGTTTTAAAGTATTTTATGTAAAATCTTCTGAGAAGAGTGCAGTTCATCACAGGATGGATGGAAGGAAGAATGTAAGTAAAAATAAAAGTAATTAATATTAATTAAACCATTTTCTGAACTACAACTAGATCTTGAATGCTTCAAATTAAGAATAACTTCTGTACACAAAAAAATGTGATTTATGAAACAAAAAACAAATGAATGATAACAAGAACACCTTACAAGTTTCTAAGTTTTCTACTTGTCTCATTCAAGAAATAGATGGGCAAGAGTTTTTGACCATCAATCCATTTTCTAACCTCTTTGTCTAATACAGGGTTGCAGGGGAGCTGGAGCCTATCCTGGCAAGTAATGGGGGCAAGCCAAGATACACCAGGCCATCACATAGCACATACAGACACAAACATGCCCACATGATTTAAAGTAAAATCCCCTTTTGTGTGTATAGACAATATGGCCGAGTAGGGATCTTTCACATTTTCGTCTGGAAACGTTTTAAAAATAGGAGGGTCACTGAGGCTCCCTGTTGACCTCTTCCTTTGCCTTCATGTGAGGGACTCACACTCACACCAGGGACAATTTTCTAAGAAGCCAATCAACCTACCAGTACTGTATGTCTTTAGAAAGTGGGAAGAAATAGCAGCCCTAGCACCAGCACTGCAAGGCAGCAATACTACCTATTGCACCACCGTGCTGCCCCTAGTTTTGGACTATCAGCATTAATACATTTGGGTGATGCTTTTATCCAAAGATACGTTATATACGTTTATACCATAATGTATTGTTTTTTCAATTTACTCAAGGCCCAACACCAGAATCACACACCAGCTTTGAGCTCAGCTTAGAATTTTCTACTTAGAAAGTTCAAAACTTTGCTCCACATTTAAAATTTAATCTACTGTATTAACTAAATGTATTATCAAGCTATACTTCCTAAGAAATACCCCATCATTTTACATTTTATGCCATTATGTAGGCACCTGTCTAGCTCTGCCACTATATTATTTAAAATATATAGTAATTTAATTTAAAATGTAAATTCTGTGAAAAATAAAGGTAAATACAAATGGATACATTTTTAAAATAGAATATAACATCAAGGACCGACTTCAAAGCATTTATATATTTCTTAAAATTTTAAAGGGCATTCATCTCCAGGGAATTACATACTGAAAGATATTCAAGATCAACATTATGTAACATTATGTAATTTGGTAATAGTCATCAAAACATTCTAGCAGGAGCTGATGAATTGATAGAGTGAGGTAAAAGAGATTCATTCATTTAAAAAATCTCACTTTTTTCGTGCTACGTCAATGCACAGATCTTCCTATGAATTAATCAGCATTTCAGTAAAAAGATGCAAAAAAGAGAAGCTTTGCAATGAAGCTAGCATCAATATTTGAATGTGCTATAGGGACATGACAGAAGTGTCTGCTAGTACAGTGATTACTATTCCATTCAGGTGCATCTTTCAAGCATGAAAGCACTCCATCTCTACAGCATCTTAAAGTGAGTGCTTGGTACTTTGTATATTAATGAGTGTGATCAAAAACAATCTACAATATATGCACAAAACAGATGGAAAACTGCACTGATATTATGTAGACTCTATAGCAAGAAGGGCAGAAGGAAGCAATGATTTTTACATATTATAGCTTCTTTCTTTATTGTTTTTTTTCTACAAGATGTGCTTTAATGAATACTTTTCCTTCGTTCTGCTGGATGAATGTAGATATTTTCCACAGTAACTGTTGTTGCAGTGTGAAATTATTATGTGCTGTTTAAAGGCATTTCAGGTGTAACACAGTAAGAAATTAAAAAAATGCCACCAATATGTTGTTTGGTGGTTCAAATACTGTAATGTACCACAAGCAGACAAAAGAGTGACCAGCAGTTTTTGGTAGTGCAAAATCTTCTTTCAAAAATAGCCTTGGACAATTTTATTAAATAAACTATTTTTTGCAATGCAAGAAGATTTACTGGAGATTTGTCACTCTAATGTACTATGCAAACAATCAGTCTGATGGTACAAGCCCTCAATTTAAACATTCACATTTGTCAAATAAAAGGTCTACACATCACTCTTTGCTAATGTCTTTCATTTTATTTCTTATCCTGTACATGCAAAGTACTGTGCTTACAACTGTATGTTTTTAAAGATTTCACAAATAAATGGTAAAAAAATGCATTTATGTATCCAGACAAATACAATTAAATTAAAATATTAAAATGCAAAAGTAGAATAACTCCTGCTAACATTTAAATGATGCTATTTCCAGGTCAAACATTTACTGAATGTTTGCATCTTTCCTGACAGTCTGTGGTTATTTCCTTTGATTGTGTACTTACAGATTTTACCTAGAAAAGCATACTGTACGGGGAAGGTTTGAATTGATTTGGCTTTCGGTATGGAGGAATTTGGCATCTCCCCTCCCAAATAATTTTGGAAGAAACGCAGAGGGATTGATTTCAGATCAGCTGAGGCCTAATTTTGGATTGAAAATCCAAAAACATTGGATTGATTGGGTAGTATAAATTGTATGGATGTGTATGGTAAGGTAGCAAAAAAAGTATCAATAATATTGTATTTCACTGTGACCTGGCATTCCTGATAGAGTAGCACCACCTAGGATTTATATGCTCTGCTTTTATTTTTTGGGGGAACTATGTGGGAATGGATTTAAAGAGAGGTGGTGTGCAAACAGTAAGGGAATAAGGGGAGAAGGGTGTTAGATCTGAACCCAGTCGAGGATTTATGGGATATTCTTGATTGATGCCTGAGACATTGGTTTCCACTTCCTTCACCAAGGTGTGAGTTGATTAACTTTCATGTGGAATGGTGCCACATCCATTCTTCAGAATTTCAGATGCTGTGAGACTCTAGGCCATGGTTCATACATGCCATACTTGAATAACCCACCCTAATAGAGGCCCAATGACCTATTAAGCAGCTTTTGATTGGTGTTTCTGTTTTTGTACCTGTACTTTAAATCCATAAACACTTGAATACAGACAATCCATGTCTTCTGATTTTATTGTACTCACATCACTGTCCAATTATTATAATTCAAAATCAAAGATCTAGAGAAGTAAAACTTTACAATTCCTGGAGATCACTGACTTTCTTGTGAATAAATATGGGCCATTGTTGTAGTCCCTAATCAAGCAGTTTAAAGTCACATACATTACATGCCCAAAAATCACATTACTGGAGTTCATCGATATAAAATAAAAATGGGATTCCAACAGAGAACAGTAACATTGATTACAGTAAGAAATCACGTTTAGGTGGCATGTTAACAAATCTAAAACAATTTGAAACATTTGATTTTAAATAACTACCCATTTAAACTGCATTAATTAAGATAATATGTCTTTACTATTCATTGCATGTTGAGTTGCACATTTGTATAGGTATCAATCTGTTTTTTTTGAGACTGTGATCAAACAAATGACATCAAGATTTTGAAACAATATTTTGACACTTATTTTGGTAAGGTTTACTATATAAAATAAAATTGGCAAATATTACAAATTCAATCATATTGTTTATTACTGTACTGTTTTTTGTACTTTTCTTCTTATTTAACTGCTACTTTCTGATGTTTCTAAGGTTTTGATTGTAGCTTTCCTTGTGTTGCGAAGTATAGTTACATGTGTCCTACTCCTACTTTTAAGAGGTGTACTTTAGTTTTAGAGGATCATTAGACCTCAAAAGTATCAGCAACCTTTAATTGAAATGATGCGACCTGAATTAAATTGAAAAAATTAATTAAACTCAATTTTCCTAACAATCAGTTGGTTTATTTTTTTACAGATGTTCTTGCAATAGTCTGAGACCCAGAAAACAAGAATATCCTCCACTTATTTGTAAGTTTAATTTTTGTAATTTGTTGTTGTAGTATCTTCTGTAGGACTTTTTTTATTATTTGTTTTAACCTCCATTTAAATTTTCCTTTAAATTTTTTTCTTGGTCTTTAGAATATCCTTTAATTATTCATACTCTTTTTCTTTACCTAAATCCTGTTATTTTAAAATAATTTTACAAAATGTTTCCTTTTATCTTATGCTGTATTTTTGCTGTATTGAACAGCTTTTAATGCAGTTAATTGGCTTTTGATTAATTCACTGCTAGGATAAATTTGTTCTTTGCTTCATGCAGGATGTGTTTAAACCGTTCACATCCATTCTCCACATATTCTATATCTACCTTATCCAATTATAAGTCTCTTAACTATGTTTCATTCTCTGGAAATTGTAAGATTTTGCTTTGGTCTCACCCTGTACAGTTTCAAAATACACTTCAAAGCACACAATATTATGATTACATCCCTAATGGATCCCTAACCTTTGTTTGTCTAATTCTGTCCTCAGTAATTGAAAATGTAAGATTTATACAAGACTTTTCTTATTGTAAGTGCTCTAACAAGCAGGTCAGAAAGCAATCATTAACCATGTCTGCCATATCAGTTTCTGCTGCTGACAATTGCATAGATCTTTCTCAGTCTATGCTGGAAATGTTGAAGTCTCTCATAAAAAACCCACGTCTTCTTTTGCACATACATTTTTAATTTCATTATATAGTGTTGAATCAACATCTCTATTAGTAAGCAAACCCCTAATGTTATACCTTTGGAATACAGTACTGTATGTTGATTAATAGTTAATAGTTTGATTAATAGATCCAGAGACCCTTGAGTCATCTAGCTTAAGTTCCTGGATCTGAATACTCTTTTTGATACACAGTGCTACACTTCCCCATGTTCTATCATTGATGTTTCTCTGGAACATTGTGTATCTGCTAATTTTACATTCCTCTCCATCGTTTTAGGTTTGCCAGGTTTCTGTGATTCCAATTATAGCATATTTACCGCTAATGTGGCATCTTCTATCACATCTTGTTTTGTAAAGCTAGAATCCTAAATACCTCTTCAATTATTTTGTTTTTCCATTTGAATGTCTCTTGGTCTTTGCTCCCTCAATGAAGTTCTTTTGTATGTTCCTTGGTTTCTCCACTCTTCCACTCTAGTTTCAATATTTCTGGATTTCTACATTGTTGCACCAAGACGCCTGGTGTCCATCTTATTTAGATGTAATCTATCATAGCCTTACAGCTGGCTGTTGCTGTGGTAAAGTTTCCAGAGGCCACGAAAGTTGAAGCCTTCTGTTCTGCACACCATGTCCTCATCCATATGTTATTCACCTCTGCATGGTAGGATTCCACAGAAAATGACTGAATTAGTCATGTTGTTTGGATTCTTGCCAAGTCGTTATATTGTGCTCAGTAGGGAAAGTGTGCTGTTTAATCCAATGTTATTTATACCTGCATGGACAAAACAACTGGGAAGCTGCCTGCAAAGTGTATTGGCTTGCTTGAAATTTATTTGATTGCTTGGTGAAATGTGTTTCCTCTCACCACCTGGGACCAGTTTCTCTTAGTTTGTTTTTTTCTTCATAACTTGTGTTTTATAGATGCATAAAGAATTAGAAAGTGGATAACCTTATTATCACTTTTGAAGCAAACTGAAAGGTTTAATTTAAGTTCAGGAAGAGGGACATCTCTAAATTCCAGGAACCTGATTTGTCAATCAATCAAACCATGTATAGAAGATTAGAAAATGATTAGAAAATGAATTCCCGTTGATGCAATATTGTTTACATTGTGTCAAACATAAATTCAGCACATAAAACTGTAAACTATTGTATATATTGGTCTCTTGCACATCTGATTTAACCATTATATGAAAGCTCTGAATAAAGTACAGTTGAAGCCAAATACACATGATGGGTTAATGTAGCACAAACCTATTTTACAATATTATAATGGAAATGTTCTAGTCCCTGAACATGGGGTGAATACAACTAAAGAAAAAGACAGGAATCTTGTTATTTGTTGTAAATGAACTTCATACTTCCTTTGCTTAAGAGAGTTATTTATTTTTCTATTCAATTAAAAAATGCTATTTTATTTTCCTGATGATTTTATTAAACACTTAGCATGTTTACTATATGGTACTGTATATACATATTCTGTTTGCTTGTAATGATAATGATTTGAAAAAAATGTCACTCATGTCACTCTGTCACTTTAGTTCTTTATTACTAAAGAAAATGAAAAGGTATTGAAGGGAAAGAAGAAATTATTCCAGAATTATATGAGTGTATATATTTAATCATATACTTTGTAGGAATTAGTTATTGTTTATCTGTTTTGTTGCACTACTTTGTTTGATAAAAAAAGCAATCATTACAATAAATTGAATTGTAACTGGGAACAGTGTCGTAAAACCCCATCAGGATGGGATGAAAGAAGATAATTTCTGGGGTTTTATATTTGAATATTAAGATGATGAATATGGAGTAATATGATTTATTCTAATATAACTTAGCATAAGGAAAGTATTTGTGTGTTGGACAAAGTATTGGAGACAGATTTCTAACTGGGAGGTGATTTTAGAGTTCAGTTTCAATTTCAGAATTCAACATTCTGAAGAAGACCTACTGTATCTACAGCACTGTATTTCCACTAAAAGTTAAAGGAGTCACTTGCCAGTCTGTGGTATTTTTTTTTCATTATTCATTATCTCAAAATCTTACAATAATTTAGAAATGTTTTTTTTCTGAAGTCTTGCTTCAAGTTAGAATTTAAATTGTTGTGAAAGACATCAATAAATATGCAATGCTGCTGTAATGAGCTTAACAAACTGCTTCCATTACATTTTATGTCTTCTTTATAAACACATTTAGATAAGCTAGAGTAAGAAAAATGCTTCCCAGAAAAGTTCAAATGAGTTTAAAATATTCATGAGTTTTAAAAATTCTAAATGTGAATTATTTGTAAATGTAATTGTGATTTCAATGGAGCACAGACTGTGTGGTCAAAAACACCCCCTTAAGATTTTGTTGTTTAACATATTTGACCTTCACTTAGTACTTGCCAAGTCCTAATAACAGATCAAACTAACCTCATTTGACAAATAACACACAAAAGTATACTTTGTTATTATTTATTTTTTAAAAATCAGCCAACATTCAATACCTTTTATATTAATGGTTTAACCTACTGTCAGGACTTGGTGAGGACTAGTTGAAGGTCAAATACGTCTAAAAATATTAATCCATAAAATCTACTTACTTTTTTACCAACTGAACATACATATATTTTGGATATACATATATAGTTTCTGGTGTCTGTCTCAAATATATTGGAAGGAGCTTTTTGTCTTGTAATCATTTTAATGTTATTGACAGCAATGCCTCCACATACAGATTGGCAGCTTAGAGTGGAAGCTGAAAGATGAGTGTTTAAATTAGCATCGTGTGTTGAATTGTATACAGAGGGGAATTTCAATTACTCATTAGATCTGTGGAATGTACTATAACAATCTTACAGCCAACCCCCACCCAGACAATATACATCAGATCAGCTATTGTGCCAAACTAAAATGAATGGAATGGAAGGTTAACAAAAACAAATCTGGCAGCTGAACTACACTGTTGGAAAAACAAAACAAATTGTAATAAGTAAAACTAAAGATTTTTTCCCTAGCCAGTATAAAAATAAAGTATTCCCTTTTCTGTATAATAATTACCCATGAATAAAATAGTTCTGTTTAATTGGTATCTGTAATTCCCCTGGAATGATCAGGCATCAAGTGATAGCAGAAATCCTATTCAGAACTCTGCTTCTTTTTACTGTGAAAAGCGGGATTGCTATAAATAAACCAGAGGTGCAGAGTCCTTCTTTAACCAATTGGGAGTAATGGCATTCAATAAAATATCAAAACTTTACAGATTAAATAAAAATATGAATGGGCTGCTTGCAGTACCTACTGTACATAAGTTTAAGCACTTCTCCTGCGGGAGTTGTTAGTCATTAAATAGAACAGAATATATTGCAAGGCCTAAGTTCCATGCATTGTAGAGCATGTTGTTTTTTAACTTATGGGATAATGGGTATTATTGACCCATTGAGTCTGGGGAAGCTGATTCATTTGCTTTTAAATGATGTAAGATTTTGCTTAGAATCTGTTTTTGTAAACCTGGCTACATTCCTGGCAGGGAATGATAAGAAAATTAGAGGGCTCATACTTAAAAGCAATGCATTTGCATGGTCACTAGCCATGCACAGTGGAGTCATTTAAACCAGAAATAAAACAGAATTGCCATGCTTGTGTCAGTCACTGCTATTTCAAGGACTCCCAGAGATGGAATATAGAGTACAGTATAAAATTCTAACCAAACCCTAAACAAGCAAGTAAAAAGTCAGAATCCCGTCTTCACTGACATTATACACTATGACCTGATCCAGCTATTCAGGTCAATGACCACATGCTGAATTTTTCTTACTGTTTACTTACTGTAAATGCTGAAATCTCTTTTTTGTATTGAGTGATGTGTACTATATAGAGAGATTTTAGTTTTGGTTTCAAAGCAAATGCTATCTTTTTTTTTTTCCTACGCAAGGAAATTGAGGTACATTGGTAGTTTATTTCATTCTCTAAACAAGCAAATATATTCTTGGCACATGTGTTACATGTTTACCCAAAAAGAAATGGTGGCTGTAATCGCTACCAAAACTCATTCTGCCAATTATTGAGTTCAGAGGTCTGAATACATTTGCAATCAGCATACAGTATTTCAAGTTTTTGCTGACATTTACTGTGACTTATCTTACCTTTAAAGGCCTTCAGTTTGAGCATTCAGGTTGTGAATAAAATATTAAGTTTGAAAAACATACATGCATCATTTTGTAATTTCACAAAATAGGACACAATAAAAAGGAGCTATCGTTTATATAATGAAAAAAAAATAATAATGTGAACAATATCAGAATCATACAAAAAAAACTGGAAGCCTTATCTTTAAACATATGCTGTCTTGTAATTAGACGAACATCAAAAACACTTTTTCCTGTCTTGCTGTACTCTTTTTGTTTCTACAAATAAAGACCATAAAAGTGCTGCCACCCATCCCCCTTCATTTCTCCAGCTCTGATACCAGAAGCCTTCTTTGGGTACAGTACGGAGTGACAATTCCCTTCCGCCTCACTTGCCAAAATGCTGCAGCGCACACGCAGTGCATGAAGAAATCTAAGAGTGGAGACAAGTGAGAGCAGCTTAGCACTGGAAAAAGAAAGCGATGTGCTGCTGACCTGTACCTGTGAAGATTCTTGATATGCTTCAGAGAGCTGATGCAGGGTATAGAAGAATAGCTGCAAAAGCTTTTTGCAGACAGCTAAATTAAAATGGTAAAAAACGTAGTTCAGTATTTTGTGGAGGACTATGAGTAATAAATATGAATGAATTTCGAAAACCAATGCAATTTTTTGTGTGGTTCTTAATAAATTTCAGGGTTAGAATAAATGTACAGTGTACAAGGGCCCAATGTGTCACTTTATAACACCATATTAATTTCATGTTCATGTGCCTTTGTTAATTTGATGTTCTTTGAAAATAATCTTAAATTTATTATACTGCCATACAATGAAAATGCAACAGTAAGGTTTATATCAATAGCTAACAATTTTTTTCCAGTTCTATACATGAGAACAAATTACAAATGTGAGAGGCCATTCAGCCCAACTCATTCTTTTTTAAGCAGCCTAGTAATACAAGGATCCCAACCTGTTGTTTTTCTGAAGGAAGCCAGTGTATTAGTTTCATGGTATAGCATGGTCTGGTAGTTAAATCCATACTCCTACAGCCTTCTGTGTAAAGAAATGCCTCCAGTTTTCAGTCCTAGAGTAAATACGCTTACACATAGTTTCTGCTTGACACATCTGATTTATGTTTCACTGCAGAAACCACCTCCATAAATTTGACTTTGTCAATGCCATTGAGGATCTTGATTGTTTGAATTGGGTTCTCTTCTAATATTCTCTATTCAAAGCTAAATATGTTAAATGTTAAATTATCCTACAGTAGTCTATCAGTGCAAGACAGAGCTCAGAAATACATTAAGCTTCTTTTCTCTTAACTGATTCCAGTGGTGACCAAAAATGTATACACCCTTCTAAATGAGGTCTTACTAGTATATTATACAGTTATGTGTACAACATCTCTTGATTTTTAATTAATTATTTTGCCTATACTGTATATCCCACCCTAAACGTGTCTACACTTACTGTCATTGTTTAAAAGTCAGCCATGTTATTGCCTGGTGATTGCCCAGTCCTAAATTTTGTTCTTTTTTATTTTATTTTATTTTTTGCAACTTTTTCAGTGTGCTTATCCTAGTTTTGCAAAGTCTGTAAAATTGTTTGTTTTGTTAGCTATAGCAGAATCTAATTCAATGGTATAAATTAGGATGGGTATTGGTCCCAGTACAGATCCATGTAGTACTCCACTTGTTACATCACCCAAGTTTGAGAATTCAGCTATTACTTGTGCCCTGTTTTATATCCCATAACTAATTTTCAATTCAACCTCATTTCATTGAAAGCCTGCTGCATGTAATTTGAGAATCCATCTTTTACAATGAGCTTTATGAAAAGTTTTCTGAAAATCTATATATACCATTGCAGCAGGCCAGCTAAACAAAGGACAGTAAATACAGCTGACCTGTTACATGGCCTCCAAACTGATCTGATCTTGTAAATAGTCTCATGTGGGATATAATTAGTTAATTGATTAGATTAGTAGTGGGGGATGATATGATACCATCAGGTCTTGGGGATTTATTAATCTTGAGTGGTACTAGTATCTGAAATTTCTATGCCAATACTATATAATACAGATTGTTTTTTTCACATAATTTTGACTCATTCCTTATTGAACAGTGAAGTATTGTACATCAGCTCCTTTACTTTCATTGTCAAGATATTTTCTATTATTGTCCCAGATACATTTTACTGTATCCTTAAATGTTCTTTTTCTTTTGTAATGTTAAACATTTTTTTCATTTATTTTGGCTTCCATTGCATTCATTTCCATCTTTCTCTTGGGCTTTCTAATATCATTTTTTTGCATTTTCTTGTAATTAATTGTACAGTTGTTACGACCCCAAGTGTCTAGGGGTATCGGGGTGTAACATTTAGGATAATTCTTTTGGAAGCAGGTGGGTTTTGGTGAGGGACTAGGAAGCGTGATAACAAGGGTAAGGAACGAGAGTGGTGCCAAAGAAAAGAAAATAACAAACAAAATGGTGCTGGCTAGGACAGTGAGGGAAAGCTAATCTGACTACAAAAGAAAACCTGAAACACCCGGTATTCGGCGTCTTCAACACCCTAACTAACCTCCACTGACTACCCAAAACCATATAAGACAAATGGCACTCACCTGTACTAAACTAGTGTACTAATACAAAATCAACTAAGTGTGTAAAGTGTACCCAACAACCTAAACTAACCTTATACACAAAAGTTCACACAAAAACTCAAGTGAACCAGGAGTACAAATAAGGGAAAACGAGAGTAATCAACAGGAACAGGGTACAAAGAACACAAAAGTTGAACATATAACACGTTAGGGCAAGGTAATGGCAAAACAAGGATAAACACACAAACAAACGAAAGTACAAAGAAACTAACAGAAAACCAACAAAACAACAAAGCCGAAGCAATACGAAAATACACACACAAAGCAAAACAAAACAAAACAAAATTAAACAAAACAAACCAACGAAGCTGAAGCAATAACCAAAAGCGAAGAGAAGCAATAACCAAAACCAAACGGGACCGAAGTCAAATGAAAGGCTTCTCCTTGCTGAAAACCTCCATGTTATATGCTGAATAAGATGTGTTCTGATTGGCTGAGAGCTAATTGATGATGACGTCATACTGAAAGTGTGGTGTAATGGTGGGCCAATGGGGAAGGGAGAACAATCAAGGGTCAGCAGTGTGGACATAGAAAAAAACACACACAGAACACACACTGGGACGTAACAACAGTACTTATTTTCTTTTACAGGATTTTCCTAATTGATTTGTTGAACCATTTGGGATACTTTTTTCTTAGATTTTGATTTACTCTTGGGGTAAATTTGTTCTGTTCTTCAAGCATAATGTGTTTAGACTGGCTATTGACTAATGGCCACAATCAGCATTAAGACAATACTGGCTATATTGACACAAAGACCTTGAATTCATCACATTTCAAAGTAACATCAATTCAGAGATGTAGTACTGGCCATCATCTCACAGTGTTTAACTGTTGGAAGGAATCCTAAGAGTTGATAGGAGAGAAAAGTAAAACAATTTAACTTATGAATACACTGCAAATAGTAAAAACATATTGTAGGGTCTGGCCTGTGTGTGAAAGGGTTTATTATAAATGTGGTGAAGATCTGTTACTGTTGGAGAAAATAGACAATGAAATATTTGTGGAGAAAACATGAACTTTTAGAACAACTGAAAGGCATTTTGTTTAAAAACAAATTCTGTTGTACTGTAATCTTTAAGTGAATCTCAAATATACAGTATGTTAGCGTTATCATGTGACAAATGTGGGGGTAGGGCAGTAACTTGGGAACTATAATGGGCATTTTTTGTCAGATTTTGTGTGTTCCTTTTTTTCTTGTGTCCTTCCCTTTTCTTTCAATCAAGATCTCCAAGCCTTCTGGAGAAAAATAGTAGAGCAGTTGACAAAGACCATTATTTAATTACCAAACTCCCCATTAGTTATCACATAGTTCAGAAGTGACATGGAATTGTGCAATTGTACAACAAGTTTAACTGGACCTGAGACAGAGGGAAGCAATGGAACAAGCAGGAAGAGACACTGCACTGTTATACCTGGCCAAATGCATATAGTCAGTTCAGTAATTTGACATCACTAGTTAGGTCTGCTTGCCCCTCTTAATCACCAGGATTCTCCCACTCCTCAATTCAGTATATGGTATATATAAGTATGGTATATATAAGATTCATCCAGAGGGGCTTGTAGGATGAAAAGGATTTGGGAGAGAAGATTTGCATCACTGAACACAGGACAGGACTTACAGACAAGGGAAAATTTAATAAAAGCCTCAGCATCGTCTTCCTCCCCATACCCTCTATGTGTTCCAGAGAGACGGTGTAGGCAGAGCATAACAGACCACATTATTTGGAATAATCAAGCCTGGAGAGAATGCTATTTGCCATTGAGTGACTATGCAGAGTTTCATTCCTTTCTAATGCCTGATATGCAAAGGTGGTTCTTTATTCCTTTAAAATACTAATCTGGATCATTAGTGGGAGATATACAATATAAACTTGCATCTGTGTATGGTTTATGTTTTCATTTTGCTACAGCAGAACAGAATATTAAATTCACACCTACAGTAGAAGCATCCTTTGTTCATGTTCTCTAATACAATTAAATCGGCAGTTTACTGTATATGAACTGTCACCTTATTTCTTAATTATTGTTATGCATTTGTATTTTCTGAATAAATCCATTTTTATTGTGACTATAATGTTATTTTATATACTAACAATTGCAACAAAATAAAAATTAGTTGGCTTTCAAAATCCATTCCAAAGATGTGAAAGATTTGTGTTCCAATGCACATTACCAAAACATTGTATACTGAAGAATTGTGTACTTCTCCACCTGACCCCTTTTGACTTGTTCAGTAGAATTTTAATTGAGAATTAGTTTTTTGCTCACAGAAACAGATAAACTACAGATACCTGTGATTACATAATTATTTAAAATGCAGAACTATTTTTGGCTGAACTACTGAAGATAGTTGGAAAGAAAAAAAATCCCAGCTAGGCATACAGCAACTCAGGGTTTGCTTCTGCAAGTCTTTACATAACACAGAACTTGTATAAGTGGAAAAAGACCCTTTCTTGGGCGTTCTGTGAACACAAATAGAAACTTACCATTCATGTGGCAATTCTCTCTTATTTGCCCTTGTCGTGTCTGCAAGTGAGGAAGGAGGAACAGGACAATAGAATTGCAGCCTCACCAAACTTTATTGTTCTTTAAGGGTTAACAGGTACAGTATGAAGGAGGGAGATTGAGAGTAAGAGAGAGTGTGTAGAAGCAGATAGCAGTTCATGAGGTAAAAAGAGAGAATAAAGTGGGACCAAAGTGTAAAACCAAGCCCTGGTGGAGACCATATTACTGTATGTTTACTCCATGTTTTTAATCTGTGGAAGGAACTTGCCAGACTACTTGCTACATAATCTCTCTTTATCTAGAAGATTTTGCTATGGGACCCACAGAACGTTTTTACGTATTTGGAAATGTCAAGTCATGCGTAACCCGGTGTAGAAATCTGGGGACTATACACCGGGCAGAAGGTGTACCGTGCCTTAGAAATTATTCACCCCCTTCCAGTATTATATAACCTTAGTCACAGCAGGCCAGATGAGATGTTTCCTGGTGTGTTGATCGTTCACCACCTTCCAATGATGTCCCATTTTGAATGATAAGCGATAAGTTAAATTATAAAATTAAATTAGTTAAATGTCAGCAAAGAAGTTAAAAGTCAGCACAAATTGCAGAGAAAAAAAGGTCAAATATATTGGTTGCTTAAGTATTCGCCTCTGTTGCTATTGAAAACATAAATCAGTTCAGGTGCACAAAATTCCTGGAAATAAAGACTGAGAGAGTTCAATCAGGTTTTCAAAAGAACAGCCCACAATATTGTGTGTTCATATTTTTAATATAATAATAAAGTTATTATTAATAATAAAGTTATGACTGAAAACTGTTTTAGTTGAGAAGCTGCACAAACAGTAAAAGGATTTGGAGAATTATGTCAGCATATAATATTTATGTGTACAAGAATATTTACTGTATATAGTAAAGGATGATTAAGAATTCTATCCAGTTGCACGTAGAGGGTTAAAAGAGGGCACATAGTGGATATCTGCTGCAGTCATATTACCACCTCCTCTATAGGGAAACACACACATCTACTCTCTCTCTCATACACACACCCACGCTCACCGGATGAAGGAACAGAGGGAATAAATACTGCATTGCAGCAAAACAAATCATGAGAATCACTTAAGCGCTCTTGATTGCAAGAGCAGTTAACGTTTGTTTTCAGTCTGATTCTGCAGTCTAACCCATGGTTTATAAAACATGAATGAAAATTCTTCACTGGAAAGGCCACAGTGAAAAGAATAAAATAGTTTAGTTGCCTGTCTATTTGTTTACCTGTTACTTTTTTGTTTATAATACGGAATCTGAAATACAGTATTATATAATCTACAGAGTCATGCATGGACTGCTTTGATAGCATATATTGGTCTTTTATGGATTAAAAATACATATTTGTTTTATTATGAAAAAGAAGAATACAAACCTAATATGCCTAATCCATCCATTATCAGATGCTCCTGGTGAGGCTTACAGTAACATGACTGCTCTTGTTTTGGAAGGGATATAAATCATAGGGTTACAGAGAAAGGGACAATTAAATCCAGTTAGCATATCTTTCTATATGAACACAGTGATACCTAGGAAACTCCAAACAATGTGCTCTGATCTGGAATCAAACCCAGAACCGAAGAGCTGTGAGACTGCAGTATTTATAACTACATTACTGTGAAACCCATGTCTGATATAAGATGAAAATAATTTTAAGATGCCAGCAGCCATATCACCCTGCAGCTCTCAACTGGATACCCACTGAAGCTAATCAGGATTGAGCCCGGTCAGTACCTGGATAAGAGACCTCCTGGGAAAACTTAAGGTTGCTGCTGGAAGAGGTGTTAGTGGGGCCAGCGGGGGGCGATCACCCTGCGGTCTATGCAGGTCCTAATGCCCCAGTATAGAGACGGGGACACTATACTGTAAGAAGGTGCCATCTTTCGGATGAGACGTAAAACCAAAGTCCTGACTCTCAGTGGTCATTAAAGATCCCCGGGCATTTCTCGATAAGAGTAGGGAGTTTTCCCGACAACTTTGGTGTCTAGGCCAAAGTTTCCCCTCAGCCTTTACTGGGGCCTCCAAATTGTCCCCATGTATGATTGGCTTGCACTTGTCCTGCGATGGACTGGTGCTCTGTCCAGAGCATACTCTGCCTTTCGTTGCTTGCTGGGTAGGCTCCGGCTTCCCGTGACACCATATGGTATAAAGCAACTTGGTAAATGACATGACATAATTTTAAGATTAAAACTAATTTTAAAAAGTGACTTATTTAACAAATGACTTGAGGTTTACATAAATTTGATATGGCATATTAGATTATAATCACAATAAATTTCCTTTCTTCAGCTTTGTTCTCATTTGAAGCACGAATATTGCAGCTCTTGTTTAATCTGACATGATTTACTGCACATATACAGTACAAGATGTTCTGTTTTTAAACGATTACACAAAATGCAAATCCCTTGTAGACCTTTATTAAGCTAAATTGCTTCATGAAATGCTATATAACATTGCATTTATAAGTCTAGAGAACCTAGTTCTAGTTTTTGTTCTTCTATTATGTGTCAACATTTCAAATTCTATCCATAGGAGCCATAAACATCTGCTGTATAATAAAAGTATAAGCATGCATGAACATGAAAAAGGAAAAACAGTTCAGATTTAGAAAATATTTTTCATACTTGGCAAAAAGAATCCTGTAATAAATTCAAAACAAAAATAAGAAATAAAAATGCACACTGTACAATTAGGAACTCCATTTTGTAGATCTGTTTTCCCCTTGAGCTGAGGGAAATCAATTTAAAGCTCTTTAATATGTTATATAAATTTGATAATTGCACAGCCATTGATATTGATAACAATTTGATAAAGTTTAATAAAAACACACATCTCCTAGATTTTTATTGGTGCAGAAGGAAATAATTAAGATGTGTATTGTCTGTGGGATGATTTTCATAGGTAGTACAAAGGAACATCTCTGTCTTCTAATAAATATATGATTTATTGCACTGACTCATAGGATTACTGGCAAAATAACTCCCACTATGATACCAATGTGACACCGTAGATTAATGTTTCTAGTATCCTCAGAGTCCTTTCCACATTAAAGTATTTCAGTTCAATTATTCAATCATTCTTATTTTTTTACAATAAACAGACAGATGCAGGGAAGGAAGAAGTGCAAAGTAATATCCACAGCTGGACTTTTCTCTTTTCCTGAAAATTTTCACCTGCCTTCATTGAAATCATTTGGCATACTGTCTTCAATTCCTGTTAATTCCTGTCCACTTCGTAAAAATTACAGTGGGAATTCCAGCACCTTCTGTTGCTTTGTTTATTGTGTGATAGCTATCATGACCTCATTAAGTTTTGAGAATTTTTGTAAACTGCATTTAAAAAAAAAATGTTATGTGTTCTGCAACTGTTACTCAACTTACAAGTTCACATTAGAACTTCCTACTTTGATTGATGTTGGGCTAGCTATCCTTGCTTGGATGGAGTTTGGGTTGTTGTACCTTGTATTTCTGATTAAGAAGCAAATTAATCAACAAGTTATTTTTATCAAACCATACAGATATTACTTAAAAGATCCAAGTTTGTCTAGAGGTCTTCGAAATAGGTATGAATGTTTTTCTTCTGTTCTTCATTCAAACCTGAGGGCTTTCCCCAAATGTATTCTGGGCAACACTTCATTTGTTTGGGTCCCTCAGTTCTTCAACTTTAATCTTCCGTGGACATTGCTTCTTCTGTGGGTGATGTCAAAGAGCCAGTTTGACTAACATAATTTAACATACAATGATTTTTGACGTGGAACAAACATGACATATGACATTAATGACAAATCATTCAGGTGCCAGTGTTTAGACCATGGATGTTGTCTGGATTCTTTATGATGGTTATTCTGTTAAAATAGCATGTTGGTGATGCTCTGTATGTTTGGTAAGGAAAGGATGCCTTCATTGTTGAATTATCCAACTCCTTTCTTGCCAATGGTTCCATTACGAAGAATGGTATCTTCTCTATTTCAGACTTTAGGACACGGTTGTGCTCAACATAGTTTTTCCTTGCTTTTATTTTCCTAGAATAGGAGGAAGCACAATCATGTAAATTTATTGGTTCCCAGCTAATTTGAGAGAGAGTGTCATGACGTTTTCATTGATTCAGAGAACTAATGAAGGTGGTTGATGATTTCATTCTTTATGGTAAATTCAGCTCCATATTTTTGCCATTCTTCAGATTTTCCCTTCCAGAAAGAATATCCAGCAACATTTTCTCCAGCTTGTCAGGTTTCACTCAGGAGGTGATGTCACTATCTCTGGTGTTCTCATTCCTCAAACGCAGTGCAGTATTCAATCATTATTTGGTATTTTCCAGACCCTAAAATTCTTAATTTTCTAGGTCAAGATTTTTAATCCACTCTTTTGTGTTTTAGACCACAGAAAGATAAGCTCTCTGGACTTTTCAGTCAGGTATTTATACTTCTAGCCCCCATCCCTAAAAAGGGTGAGCAAAAAGGCCCCAGGAAATATTTATTCAGATACTGAAATGCACGTTTGCTTCAGGCCAAGTGCTTGCTGTGCCTTTTGTAACAGTTGCCTAATTGAACAAGACTATGAGCATAAAGATATCACTTAGGTCTGGATACTTCTACCTATACCTAGCTGGTCATGAAAACATTTAGAGAGTGTGCTGAAGTTGGAATGTGCCTATGCATAACATATTTTATTGCGCACAAACCATTGCGCTCCAGTTTGCACCTCTCTCAAGTGGAGACAAAGTCTGCAAGAACAGCCTGATTATTTCAGGTAAACTTTCTTGCACCTGTCCTCCTGTTGAGGACTTTTGTTGCTAGAGATTTACTTCCTGTGTCTACAGGATAGAGGAATTTTCACAGCCTTTCACAAGGTGTCCTTCCATTCTTAACGTTATCAGTGCTGACTGTTTCTTACTCTTTACTTATTCCCCAGGTCTCATGAAGAGGATTAAGGGGTTGACATTGAAGCTCACTTTCAATATGTTATTGTTGAAATACTACAGTATTTAACAAAATGTTACATTTCAGTCATAACTTAATTGTCACGACCACCAGCCAGCAGAGATCAACACGTAAGCAAGCTGATCAGCACCAGCAGCGGGTTACTATTAACAAGCGCCGCCGCACGAGTTAGCTCGCCGGGTTATTTATACTATTCTAATCTACTTCCTGTTGCTCGGTATTGAGTTCACTTCTTGCTGCTCTGCCTAGCGTTTCTTACCCTTTTTCCTTCCTAGAATTCTGTGAATTCTTTTGCCTTCGGACTTCGGATCTCGTCTCGCCCCTTGGATCATTTGCTATCTGTGTCTATTTCGGATTTGACCCTGCAGCTCTCATTTCGACCACGATTCTGTCTCACATTTTGGATTGTTCGGCCACCAGTGCCTTTACCGGATCTCGACCTACCTTACGCCTTCGGACTACGACTCAGCTCCTGGTTTTGCTCTGTTCGCTTACTTACCTCCCAACGACTCCTGCATTTGCATCGGATCCTTTTCACCTCTACAGAGCAGCGTTACAGAATACCGAGCCTGATTATGGATCCCGCAGACGCACAGACCCTTCGTTCCCTTCTCCCGCAGCATTCCCAAACTATCACCCAGCTTCAATCTTCACTCCAACTGCTCACTAACCAGGTCGCCTGGCTTTTTTCTTCCCCTGTTTTGCTGGCTCCCGCACCGATTCCTGTAACGCCTTTTGTGCAAACACCTGCTCCAACCCCCGCGGCCCCGCCCACCACTGCCTCAACCTTACCATTTGTCCTCCCTGAGAAGTATGATGGCAATCCTGCAGGCTGCAGGGGCTTTATTGCTCAGTGCTCCCTGGCTTTTCAGCTGCAGCCTGAGCGTTTTTCTACTTCTCGGGAGCAGATTGGATCGCCCTTTCCTTGCTCACAGTCAAAGCATTGGATTGAGAAGCAGTATTGCTTGGTAGAGGAGATCAGCTGTTCTCTGACTTTCAGCTTTTTGCTGACCGTCTCCAGGCGCGTTTTTCTCAAAGCAACCCGGATTTGACTTGCCTTTGGCTTTCCTCTCTTCGCCAGGGCGACAGACCACTGCAAGATTATGTGTCTGAATTCCAAGCCCTCGCCACGGAGTCTGCCTGGAACCCTGAAGCTTTGGTTTGCCTCTTCTCTAAGGGTCTCTCGGAGGATCTAAAGGACCACCTGGTGCTCATGCCTTTACCCACCTGGTCTCTAGAGGCGGCTATCGTTCAGGTGGTTGAATTGGACACCCGCATTTGGCTTCGGAGAGCGGAGAGACACCCGGGAAGCAGACCTGTGCGCCCCATGGGTCCTCCCCTCTTGGCGCCCACCCTGCCACATGCACCCCTGTCCTTGGAGGAAAAGGAAAGGCGCCGTCAGGAGGGGCTGTGTCTGTACTGCTCTGCGTCGGGTCACTTGCTCGCTACTTGTCCTTCGAGACCCCCACATCCACCTCGAGCTCCCCCACTGCCTACTGTTAGAGTCAGTAGTGCTGTTTTTTCACAATCCTCTTCAGGGCCTTTATTCCCAGCTGAGATCTCTTGGATGGACACGCACCTTTCCCTTTCAGTTTTGGTGGATTCAGGGGCAGCTGGGAACTTTGTGGATGCCTCTTTTGCTAAGAAGTGGGATATTCCTCTTACTCCGCTTTCACCCCCTGTCTGCATTCAAACTTTGGATGGGTCACCGATTGCTCCTGGACGCATTACCTGGCAGACCATTCCCCTATCCCTTTGTTGGTGCCACTCACGTGGAGGACATTTCACTCCTTCTCCTGGATTCCCCTGCTTACCCTGTGATCCTGGGCCTTCCCTGGCTCAAGAAGCATGATCCCCACATCTCCTGGGCCAAGAATGAGATTATTGCCTGGAGCCATGCCTGTCGTGACAACTGTTGTCGTCCTCCACTCAAGGTTGCTGCTGCAGCAAACCCCTTGGAAGAGCACTCTATTATCCCCCCCAATATGCACATCTGAAACAAGCCTTTGACAAACAGAAAGCTCTATCGCTCCCCCCTCACCGCACCTGCGACTGTGCAATAGATTTGCTTCCAGGTAATCATGGTGGTCTCTGATCGTTTTTCCAAAGCAGCCCATTTTGTCCCCTCCCAGCATTGCCCACAGCCCAGGAAATGGCATCTTTGTTTGTGCAACAGGTCTTTAGGATACATGGTTTGCCCGACGATGTTGTCTCGGACAGGGGACCTCAATTTGTCTCGGCCTTTTGGAAGGCTTTCTGTCAAGCTCTAGGGACCCATGTATCTTTGACTTCTGGTTATCATCCTGAGGCCAATGGTCAGGTGGAAAGGACCAACCAAAGCCTCCTGACCTTTTTGAGAGCCTTCACCTCCAGCTCACAGGATGATTGGTCACCACTGCTTCCCTGGGCAGAATATGTCCACAATTCTCTTACCTCCTCCTCCACAGGTCTCTCTCCCTTCCTCTGTTCATTAGGTTATCAGCCCACTCTCATCCCTGTCACACCTCCAGACACGGCAGTGCCGTCAGTGCAACAATATATTTCCAAACTGCGAAGGACCTGGAGAATGGCGAGGACAGCTCTTATTAAGTCAACCCAGTGCCACGCCAAATTCACCAACCGACACCGCAGACCAGCCCCTCATTTTCGGAGAGGACAGTTTGTTTGGTTATCTACACGGAACCTACCTCTACATCAGCCTTTCAAAAAGCTTGGGCCTAGGTATATCGGCCCCTTCCGGATTCTCTCCCGGATCACCCCAGTTACCTTCCGTCTTGCTCTCCCCCCTACCCTCAGAATCCACCCCTCATTCCATGTCTCCCTCCTGAAACCCTTTTACCGCTCGCCCCTTGCGGCTCCCCAACGTAGCCCGCCACTTCCTCGTCGCATTCGGGGCACCCGGCATATACGGTCCACAAGATCATCGACTCCAGATGGAACCGTGGTACTCTTCAGTATCTAGTCAACTGGGAGGGTTTTGGCCCCGAGGAGAGATCTTGGGTTCCGGAGAAGGATATTTTGGACCCTACACTAATCGGCGACTTTCACAGGTACTATCCTGATCGGCCGTCTCGGGCGTCGGGAGCCGCCTGTGAAGGGGGGGGTACTGTCACGACCACCAGCCAGCAGAGATCAACGCGTAAGCGAGCTAATCAGCACCAGCAGCGGGTTACTATTAACAAGCGCCGCCGCACGAGTTAGCACGCCGGGCTATTTATACTATTCTAACCTACTTCCTGTTGTTCGGTATTGAGTTCACTTCTTGTTGCGTTTCTTACCCTTTTGCCTTCCTGGAATTCTGTCTACACCTTTTGCCTTTGGACTTTGGATCTCGTCTCGCCCCTTGGATCGTTTGCTATCTGTGTCTATTTCGAATTTGACCCTGCAGCTCTCATTTCGACCACGATTCTGTCTCACATTTTGGATCGTTCGCCACCAGTGCCTTTACCGGATCTCGACCTACCTTACGCCTTCGGACTACGACTCAGCTCCTGGTTTTGCTCTGTTCGCTTACTTACCTCCCAACGACTCCTGCATCTGCATCGGATCCTTTTCACCTCTACAGAGCAGCGTTACATTAATAGTTAAGGGTGTTCACATGTATTTAAACATGCTTGATCCTTCAATTTAGCTAGCTGCATTGTTTCTTCAGAGAACAAATCTAATCTTTTGAAACTGAAGACAGCTGATCACAATATAGTTTAATTCAATTCAAATAATTATTATTATTACCAGGGGAAATTTGTTTTATGCAGAATTCAACACAGCAATACAGCATAAAAACTATGACACACAAAGAGGTCAGGACAAACAACATTTCAGGAAATAAAAGGTACAATTATTAAGTTTGCGTTATTCAAAAGTGAAATTGCAGCGGGGAAAAATGATTTTCTACATATATTACCATTACATCTTGGGGCACAAAAGCATCTCCCAGATGAGAGTTATGCAAATTCACAGTGGGAATGTTCAAGGCATTCCACAATGCTGTTAACCTTCTTTTAATCATTTAATCCTTTGCTTGTGGAGTTTCTTTTAGGTTGATCTGATGTAGCTCAAAGATTTTGTTACTTTTTCCATATTTCCCTACCTTTGTACATTTTACAGTTGTGATGTTACCAAACCAAAAGGTAAAACTGTACATTCAGACACTCTTGATAGAAGATTTATAGATAAGTGTTAAAACAGTCTGTTTGCCTTGAAGTAACTAATCCTCCTTAGAGAAAAGCCTTCTTTTCTATAAATGCTATCATAAAATGTTGTCCATCTTAATTTTTTATCTATGACCAGCCTCAAATACTCATTGGTAAGCCTCTACAATCTGACCATTTATTACAGTGAACTGGACTACATTTTTCACAAAATCAGTACAGGTTTTTGATGCTAAAAATGTGTTGAAGCACTATGTTGCCTAAGTCTGACATTAAACTAGTAATGTTCACATCTGGCATCTGGATCCTTGGAAGATATGAATTGGATCTGTGAATCTGTGACAGGCAGTCAGCCTTATTTACCACCTGACAGGAGCCAGCTGTCTGTCCCTAAGATCATAATTCCTGACAGCTTGGCTCCTCTCTATTTAATGTGTGCTCCCTCTTGTCAGGTATGTGAGGTAACCAGGAGGGTCCCGAGACACCACGCACCAGTGCTCTAGGGAGAAGAAGAGAGGCAGAGGAAGAGTGACTGACTGAACCTCTGACAAACGAGATAAAACAAGAACAGTGTTCTGAAAACAGTCTGAGACTAGAAATGTGGAAGATTTTGTTTGATTGGAAAAAGTTTATTTTTCTATAAAACAATAAAGGGCATGGTTATACTGTGACTCTGCTAAATATATACTGTATATATATATATGCTGCCTCAAGCCTTCATTCCCTCAACCTGTGACAGAATTACAGTATCTGAAGCTATGGGAACAGTATGGCTCTAAACAGTGTTAAGGCAAAAAGAGCGTTCTGGCGGTAGGAAACAGGGGGTGTCTTAATAGGGTATTATATTGATTTACATATTTGTAGCCCATGGAATTATGTCAGCAAGAGAAAAGAAACAGTAGGGGTTCATTAAAGTTCTACTAAAAGAAAGCTTTCTGGGTTTCGTTTTGTAAATGCTCATCACAGATACAGTAACTCCAACCGGACTTCGGTCATACTAAAACACAACAGGTTGAAAAAAAACTCACAATCTGTAGAATTCTTAAAAAAAAATATTTCCATAAACTTCGGAAACACATTTAAGGTATTGAATTGCACAAAGTTTGTCGAATTGGAATTTTAAATGTAAATGGAGATAAAAAAGTAGTTTCCATTTGCTTGGTTCATTTTGGAAGACATATTTGAAGAATCCTACATGTTTCTGTATGACTCGGTGTAAATTATGCTATAATATTTCTCTTCTTTTCATTTTGATATTAATTCTTAAGAATATACTATATATATATACTGCATATATGTACCTATTAAGCTGAATATAAAAACTGTTACTGTATAATTTTACATATGTAATGACCCTCTATTGCAAAATGGAAGATTTAAAAAAAATAAAAGCATGTAGCAATCATAATTAGAAGAAAAGGAAAATATATTTTAATCAACAGTTTTAGAATGAAGATATTTATAAAATAATTAATAAAACAATTTTCAGTAACATAAAATGTTCTACAGAGATATGTTAAAATGAAATGATACTTTAGTTTTTTTTGTTTTAGAGCAATTAGGTCTTTCTGCTTTGATGCTTTGTGTGAACGTGTAGCAAATTTTGTTTTTGCTTGATTTGTCTTTTAACTGGGAGTTTCTCTCTGTTAACTCTATTTTGTATTCATCACTGTATGTGCTTTATGTCAAACCCAGTTTTGTTTCCATTTTTGCTGTTGTTTAAGGTATTGTTTATGTGCATGTCTTCTGATCCAATCATTTTCTGGCACTAAGAAAAAATATTTTGGCATTCTGTCTGTTGATGTCAGTTTCTTCTCTGTTCTTCTCAAAGAGCTTTACTCTCTTGCGAGACTAAAGAATTTGTGCTTTAAATAAAAGTTTTAATTTTGCAATTGTGGCACCTTCTGTAGACGTGCTCTGTCAATTCATTTTACTTCCATTAAATTCTGCCCATTTTACCTTTCTAATCTAAACAAATATATTCCTTAATTTAATCTATAATGATTTCAATGACAGCCAGATTAATAATTGCAATTTGTATTGTGATGGCTGAAAATCACATTTGTCTGGCTTGAGTGCATTTTCAGTCTAGCACTGACTTTGAACATCCATTTCATTAGCTAAGTACTGGATCATAACAACTTTTGTGTGGGATATCAAATGATCAGTAATAAATTAAAGAGTATTTCTGTGTTTTTGTTTACATCATCACTGTTGTCATTTCTCTAAGGCAAATGCTTAGGAAAATAGTTTTTGTGATTTGTTAGTCAATTGTAACAGTAACAGTAAAAATGCAAATGCAGGACCCTACCTTTTGATGATATGCAACTGTGAAAAGTAAACAGATAAGCTACAAATCCCTCTTTATGCTTTTGAAGAGTAGTAGTATCTGTATTTATAAGATTATCTTGCTGCATGTGTTTCAGAAAATACTCCCAAAAAACAAACATGTTTTTTCATTACTGACATGAGTTTCTATTGTATTTTATGTCACTAACTTAAAAATGAAATCAGGAAAACATTGAAAGGGCCGAATCTTATTTTAGGACATTGTTCTCTTATTTGAATCATCGTAATGGCATCATGTTCTCGTTAAGGTGTTTCCTAATTCCCTTTCATTAAAACTTTGGTAATAGGAAATTTATTTTTTAACACTAGGGTACTGTATAACATAAAATTATAAAAACAAATTATCTAGTGGTAGGATGTTAGAATGTTAATAATTTCCACCCACCAGTTTCTGACAACAGTTTCTCAGACTATGAATTTCATTCTCTTTGGAGTACTTAATTTTCCTCTGCTGTTACATACGTATTGATTTAAAATATGTTTTATTATCATTTTTATCTGATTAAATACATTTCAATTCACATATCTTCAGGAAAAACTTTTTTTGTTCTTAGCTGTCGTAAGTAAAACATAGGACCTATGATATGAGGATGTGTTTTAAGTTAATAGCTTTTCATTTAAGATTACATTTGTGCAAATTATAGTTTTGAATTAATGTGATTCTAGGTTTATGACTTTTTACTTTTGACTTATTCCTCTAAAAAGAAAGTAAAATTATATGCTGTTTTTGTTATACCATGATCACGATAATGCCGCCCTGCCACTCTTTCAATAAAGCAATTAGTTTAGAAAAACTTTTTTAAAAAATTAAACACGCAGACAAAGGAGACAGAAGAGACCAATTATCCCTCATTTCAGAATTAGCGTAGGCTGCATTGAGAACTATCACTATAGTGACCAATCATGTAAACTACCTTGCTCATCCAGCACTTTTAAATGTACTTAGTTTATTCTTTCATGCTTGTCACAGGAGAATAACAGAGTTAGGGAAAACTGCTTTTGCTCAGTTATCTCTAATCGCAAATATGGATGATCTGCCCCAATCCATCTCTGTCTTTGTTATGATGGCAACAAAAACCAATGTTGTGTGGTATATTGTAGTTCCTACAGATAACCAACTTGAGGTGCTGCAAGTCTAGTTTGGCCATTTCAGAATCATTCTAGAAGGTTTAATACCAAAAGAAGCCAACTCTTCATCTTTGTCTTCTGTCCTGTGATAGACTGTAAGAACCCTTTGAAATCATTGATATTCCTGCATTAATTGCTTATTAATTGTTTATTTGTTTAATCTGTTTATCTATTATTATGACAGAGATAATGATCAGACCACATTTTAAGAGAAATTTCTGGAGGAATACAGATGATTCTGAATGGTTCACAAACATTTAATGCCTAAGAGGCCAACAAGAGAAATACATTTTGTCATCCACCAACAGAATACAACCCACTGGAAACCTTGATTAATTCTGCAATGACCATTTCTTTGTAGAATATTGTTCTACTGCTTTCTGTTTTTCTGTTTTGCCATCAGTTGGGGAAGGATTCAGATGGTCTGGGCTGCTTCAAACCAATGTCCATGCCATTCTGTTCCAAACCTATTCTGTTCTTTATTTAAGGCAGCAGAAAACATCCTCGCACTTTGTCAACAGTGCCTCCATCCATCCCAGTTGCTCCTTTGCCTGCCTCTCGTAGGGATTAGATTGGAGTGAATTCAGTAAGACCCCCCGCCCCCTTCTCACTGTCTGGGAAGAAGGAGATAGAGTTCCTGGATGTTTTACATTAAGACATTGCTTTATAAGGTGACATGATATAGCCAACAGGTTAAGCTGTAGGTGGTAGACAATGTAAAAAAAAAGCAAACAATTGAAATATGCATCACCTTCCTGCTAAGACACAGTAGACTAGCAGTAGTAACTGCAGAAGAGGTACTGCTGTACCTGACCTGATCTTTATAAAACGTGCTTAATTTAAATGAAGTAAATTTACAATACACCTTCATTTGATATAACAGAATTGTATAATTTAACAGTAAGTCAATTTAGATTGAAGCATCATTTATATACAGCTATACTACTAAAATCACTCAATCAATTAATAAATATTAATATTATATTATTATGATACAAAGCTCAGTTTCAGAATACTTGTGTAAATGATTATAAGATAAGCTAAACATTTCAAAATAGCTCAGTTTAAAACTGCAGGAAACTCTGAAGTATCATTTTCATGCTCCTACAGTGTATGACAGGAATGCCATGACAGGAACTTTAGGGCATTTCCTCAATTGCCAGCCTCCAGGGCATCAGTCCACCTGCTGTACAGAAAAGCTTCAACCTGCGTTGTATATTTTCAGAACTGTCAGAAGTTTATTAAACAGGGCTTGATTTGAAAATACATGCTATCCAGAATGGATTTACAAGTTTTGGGTAAAGAATTGATTGTTCTTTTTTTATACAACAAAGAACTGTCATTTTTTTTCTGTAGAAGCCCTCATAGTTAACAGAAAGGTGTTAATTACATATTATTTCTCAATGACTATTGCACCGAATATAAATAACTCTTATATTCAGTTTTCTAGCAACAATATGAATATTTATTATATTTAGTGCCTTTTTTAAACAACCATCTTAAAGTACAGTGTTGGGGTTTTGTGCATTTACGGAGACAATTATAAATTATAGCAGTAAATCACAAAATGATTCTTCGATGGCTATTAGAAAATTGACCTTGTGGAACAACTCGGCAATGCACACACACGGATACTATTACACGAGAATACATTTATTAATACATAAAATGTGCATACAAACATAACAGATCTTAAAGTGAGGGTTAGCAAAATACAAAAGGTATCTATTCAATCACGAAGAGTTACAAATACCTATGAATACATACATTCAGTATACATTCATTTATACTGTTTCGTTAATTTTTTGATTACAACTTCTACACTAGATACTCAAAAGCAAGTACATCACTCATATGAATTAAATTGACATCAACTTTGGTTGAGGTAACAATTGAATTCTCAAGCTGTAATGCAGAATCTTGAATACTCATCCAATCTGTGTGGATTCAGATCTCCCGCGGACACAAAGGAACAGCGACAGGATGTTGCTGCATCCAATTCCATCCTCTGGCTTGGTGCCAATCAGTTCTGGTGTGGCTGGAGGTCTGGGAGAAGGAGTGAGAGATTCCTCCTGCCGCACACTGGGATTGCCTCTCTGAGGACCTGGCTAGTTAGTCCTGGCTGAACTAGCAGTGTTTGTGCGCATGAAATGTGACTACAGGTCCGAGCAAGTCACAATCTTTAGACGGGAAGAAGACCGGTTTGTTCCTGATGTAGCGCTAGTCCCGAATCCTCGTTGATCAGGTGAGCACTCACGGTGGGTTCACGAGGCTTGCTGCCTGGGCTAAACTCGGGCGGATCCTCCGGTCTTGACTCTTAGAACAAGGTAAAGTCCTGGCATTCAGACACACTGGCTGTCACGTGATTGTCGGAGCTGAGTCTGAGAATGTCCTGGAGGAGCCCCTTCTGGGCCTTGTGCTGCCTGTTTTATCTGGAGGAACTACGGTCATTTATTGGTTGAAAGTTTCGAGGGCATTCGAGATCCACGTGGAGTTACCCCACTCTACCAGTTCTTGATTGGCTGATCAAGGTGGAGGATGAGTAACAATTCTGTCTGACCTTAGGGTTGTAAACAACTTGGGATGAGACTCTCCCTTGGAATCTCCCAGACAGAAAGGCTCCAGACATGACCATTCATTAAGGTGGCTTGAGAATCTCAGCCCTGGGAGCTGTTCCTTATCAGAAAAACACCTTAAATCTGAACCACATGGAATGGCCTCTCTGTGTCCGGCACCACAGAGTGAGATTGTAATAAACTCAGCTGTGGTAGCTCTAGGAAGTCTTACTAAAGTAATAAGTTTATTAAACAAAGAAAATCTTAATGCCAAGCAAGCATGAACCATACTAAGTAGAGAAAGACACATTAGTAAAAAGTCTGGGTGTTTAGCAAAACTCATCAAACACGGGCCTGAGTACCATGAGTATGAGTACTGGCAAGCACTGCCTCTGGATCTTCCTTATGGGTAAGACAAGACAAAAAATGATATAAAGGAAAAATAGGTGAGTATTTAACATGTGTAATGTGTGCAGACTATATTAGACCTCAGGAGAGGTTATGACATAAAGACGTGGAATTTGTCTTAATCACAAGCATAATATTTCACAATATGATGAATTTTAAAGTGTCAGCATTTTTCATTTACTTGTCACAAAGATAATGAAGAGAGTCTATTAAAATAAAGATAATAGTATAGTGAAAGAGGATAAAGCATATTTAAAAATGTTATTATTTTTTAAGCATATTTAAAAAATATTATTTAAATATAAGTTTTGGGACTATATATTTTAAAACATTTTATGATTATAATCAATGTCCTGTCATAACAAAAATGCCAAAGTTAAATAAAAAAATTGTTAGCTCTCTGTAGCAGAAGTACCAGAATCTTTTCCAAAATGAAAATAATATAAAGTCTAAAGAAGGAATATTCCTGAGAAAGGCTCCAAGCCAAAATGTTGTGTCTCTTTCCTTTTCCTTCCAGCATGGAATAAACCTTTACCTGCTCTATTATAGCTTACGCAGGCTGACGTACATACTGTACCTACTTGAACTTCTACAGTATAAAGTCCATTTATTAAAATCCCTGAAATGTATGAAATACATTAAATATATATTAAAACCTTTCTGTAATCTACTTTCAATATTTCCCTTGTAAATCCCTTAATCATTAAAATTAAGCAAACATTTACAAATAAGTGTTATTTGTTTAATATAATTGCCTCAGCAGTAGAGTGGAGCACTTCAGCATTTTCCAGTTCATACCATCAAATCACAGATTAAATTGATTCAGTATGGGCAGCCTTCTGTAACAGCTTTATCACAGTGGGTCCACAGGGAACTCAGTTTTCTGTGACTGACAATCCAATGCAGGACAGACGAAGCCAATAGCAAATAGAGAGAAAATTTGCCGTCATACTTTATAAATCCTGACCATATGTTGTCTGCTCTTTCCTGCACTCAATGCTGCTCTCTATTCAAAAACACACAATATGCCTCTTCCTTTCTTGCTATCAACAGTCTTTGTGAATATAATGCAGCACATGCTTCACATAAGATGTTCTTAGAAAACTGCATAGCAATAGATGGTACCATATTTACAGTTCCTAAGAAAGGTATTGGCATGGAGTACTATAGGTATTGTAAACAACAGTATGAAAGCAAGCACCTTCATGATTTTATATTTTTAAATTATCCAGAGGCAAAGTGGTGTGGCAGTTTGCTTTGCTTTGTGCTTTGATTCTAGGGTCCTAGGTTTAATTCCAGCCTCAGGCATCTCTCTTTGGAATATACATTTTCCTCCTACCTAGCTTTAATACCTACTGTACCTAGTCCCTTCTCATTAATGGGAATGTCTTGGCAACCTTTCCTTGTAAGTTGCAGGCCACTTACTGCCTGCAGCCTTTGGTTTCCAAGCTTCAGGAATTCGATTTCTTGTTTTTTTTTAAGCAGATCTGTTGTCAGTTCAGTATCTTTCCCATATCTTTCTTCACCACCTGGTGGACTGTACTTCATCTTCAGGTGGCCCTTGCTCCTGGAACCTGGCCATGGAATCAGCCACTCCCCCAGACAATGACCCCCTAGCTCATGGGTCTGTTACATCATTCAGCATCTGCCCGGTTCCCTGGGTGGTGGCGCCTGGTCGTAACACTGAACTGTTCGTTTTTCCATAACAAAGCAGTGGAATCGTGTTATATCCAGGAAGAGAGCAGTCAAGTGTTTTCAAACCCATATTGCCCTACCCCTATCTGGGATAGCCTCTGGTTTGTCTAAACCCTCAGGATAACCAGTAAGAATGGATGGATGAGAATAATAAATTTGCTTTAAATGCCAATTTAAATAACAGCTGTGAATATGACTACACAGTTGACTAAGACTACATATGGTAGTGTCCATCTCTTAATTACGTTTATCTCACAGAAGCAGCTTTCTTGTATGGTACATTTGTCATTTCCATGTGTCATGCTTACTAGACGTACAGTGATTTAAATTAGTGGTGTAGTGCACCACAATGTACAATAAAACTTGATTGTATTACATGGGTAACACATGAATATGGAAACTCTTCAAACTTTAAGGTCTGAGGAGGATCAGGTGGGACCTAATAAAAACATGTCTTTCACAACAGTGTTAGCCTCATTATTTTGTGGGTTTTGCTGAGCAGCTAAATAGATTTTATATGCTTTGATGTTTTACTATTTCTATGCTAAATAAAATCATGGGATTAAAATAACAATTCATACTTGCTAACCACTCTGTTGTCTACAATATACAGATTTTAAAAAAAAATGCTGAGTGTGCGTTTGTAATAGTGGAATACATAATTCAAAGTGACTTTTTTGAAAATGTAGTTATACATGGTTCTGATATTAAATATAGTAAGTTTGAAATTTAATAATTTGTCTCAGTGTATGAGAGTGAGAAAGCAGAATATGATTATTGCTTTCAGGAATATAGCAATGTAAAATTGGGCGCTCTGAGTACATCAAGTCACCGTTGACTCGGACAGGAATCACCCATAACCAGCCAGGACCTAGTCAATTAGAAAGACGGAATCAAACAAAGAAAGACTACCTAACGGAAACACTTCCTCATAGCAACAACCATGGCTACTAACCCATTTGTAATGCAAATCAAACACCAAAAATTGATTACAGCCATCAGACTATTAGAGATGTTATTAGTCAGATTCACTAGGCTGCTGGACTACATCCAGATCCACAGATCCAGAGGTGTTGTAATTCTTGCCTCACCTTAGAACAGTAGTATGTGATTTATCAAGGAGGCTGTACCCAATATTGATAGTCAGTCTTAATTAGTGTAAATTATTATAATGTGTTATATGATAGTTACACAGAGCCATATTAGTACTGAAAAATGTCCCTTGGTATTTATTAATATTGAAATGTTCAGCTATGTATTTATTTAAACATATAAAATGAAGAAATCAAAAGTTCCATGACAACAAGGGAAAAGATCACAAGTGTACAATATTGTTGGATGTACAGTAGCATGGCAATGGGGATACTGGAAAAAATGATTGATGCTTTGGTAATTATGAACAAAATAGCTATTATGTAAATTAAGACAAAGTAGGGATCCAACTGTAAATAACATTTTCCATTATTTATTATATTCACATTTTAAAGTACCATGAATCATGCCTGCTAGTATTAGAAACTATATGTAGGTGGAAAATATTTAATTAAAAAAACATTTTGGTTTGTGAAGACTTCTGTTCGAAATGAACTATTTCTATTGAAATAGATTCCTACAAGAACTACTGCATTTTGTAAAACATAGTTAACTGCATATTTGATCTGATTTTTTAATTTGTAAAAATGATTCACATTATTATTGAAGGTGCCTGATTTATCACTGAGGGCATTTTTGAGAGAAGAGAAGACACATTGTCTTTTATTAATTTAATTTCTTCTTCGGTCTTTGGACTTTTAATGTTTCAACATTCAGTCCTCTAAAATTCATATTTTCTGAAATTAAGTCATTATCTATTCATCCCATTTAACAAGTTCCAGTTTTGCTTTATTTTCTTGTGGACTTTAAATTATTAATATTTTTGCAAAGCACTGTCTATACTTAACACCGTACATACATTTTTTTATTTTTAATACATATGATTTGCAAATATGTGCACACCTTTGTCAAAACCTGTGTTTAAAAGGGTCTGAGGGATAAGGAGGTAACAGAAGCCTTAGTCATGATAAAAGAATTATCAATATGGTCTGTTCCTTACAAATTCTGTAAGATTTAATTTTTCTTCATGTAACACAAAGTCACATCTAAATCTAAGAAAGTTAATTATAGAAAGATAATCATTTGGCATAGGGTACATTTTTTCTTAGCTTATTTCCTTCCTTTAAATCATATCAGAAACACTATACAATAATTATGTACTGTATCTCTTGTATCACATGATTGAGTTTCTCAGATAAGGTAAAGAACATGACATATATTTTAATAGACTGAAATATAACTCTATAAAACATAATCCATGTATTTTAGGGAGCTCCTGATGCATTCAGCCAGTAAAGGCCTTTATGTGAAATTTAAGATAGCATCCAGACTACAGAACTACAGGATTAGGCTACTGTAAATTCAGTGCATCAGGGATTTGCCAAGCAGATAAGTACAGCTGGAAATGAATAACCAGGACTGGGTAGTCTTAAACTGCTAGGGAACTCATGACTTACTATGCAACAGAGACCCCTGGTACTGGGTTCTTGTGAACATGCAGTGTTGTTAGTAAAAACTAGGTATTAACTACTGTATAAGGCACTGCAGAAACTGGGGAATGACTCTAATGTGGTGGTGATGTTTCCATTGGAAACCATGTGCATTCCACTTTCTGCCTGTGCTAGTGTCATAGGAGTGAGCCATGTAGGTTAACAACTGGTGCTTCCAAAAATGTAGTTATCCCTCTGCTGAGCTTCATAATCTACAGTGTAGAGGATTTTCTCTTTTTAATATTGTATTGGAAAAGCAATGAAACAATCATTTAAAGTAACAGCATTCCTCACAGCATATGATTAAAATTCCACCTACAAATGGTGAAAACAATCTCATTAAGATTGATATACAATGTTTACGAGGCCTCTGGTGGTACTAAAACTGTAGCATTAGATAGCTGCACTGCAGTGCAGAAAAAAAACCTGACAAAGGTTAATAGTAAGATAAGCCCTCTGAATTATTTATATTGCACCTAGTGTTAGATTCGAATGCATACGGTGAAAGAAAAGCCTCACACTGAACACACTCTCCGAGGACTGTTAATAAAATACTTGGAGTGTAAAATAACACAAGATATGTTTGTTTTTAGTTGAGAGAGAGAAAAATAACTTGCTTTTCCCCCCCAGCTCCAGAGGAAATCACATTACTATGCAGCGTACATCTTCATTAAACCTTAATCACATCTTGGAGCAAATTGCAGGTTTTCTCCCTCCTGTGAAAAGTGGCTTTCCCAGGAGGATACAATTTGCAGGGATGACTGTTGATTAAAATCATGCCAGCAAAAGTCTGCTCATTATCTGTTATTTTAAGAATGGTTACTGATCTTTTTGGTCTCCTTTAGTCTTGGCAGTTTCATTAAAAGGAATATGATTGAGAAATACAATACAAGAAGTGCAGTAAAGGTCCTCTTTTTAACTTTGTGCTGCATGTTGTCTCCTAGATGACTGAGCATGTTATTTCATTGTCTACATTAAGGCATCCCAGAACCAATACACTACTGTGCTTGTATTTTCTAAGCTTTAATCTTCTGCATGCTCTAGTGCTGTAGCAGGAGTCTACGGCATACTGTATAGGGAATTGTTGAAATGTAGTTAAAAAGATGCTGTGTCTGAACTGATAGTAATACAGTACATAATTCAGTAGTCATATAAAGTAAAATCATCTTATCCTATTCTTGGTATTTTGAATTATATTACATCTCATACAGTACTGTATAATATAATTTTCCTATAATTACGTCTCAAGAAGCATTATATCATGCATACCATGTAACATCAAAAGATTTCATTTTACTCACCCCAAGTAAATTATGAGAGAGAATGGTTTTTGATGAGTTGACCACATTGCTTAATGTAACCTGTCAACAAAAAGTAACATTGCTGTTGAAGTGCTTTGGTTAGGTTTACCCCTGATGTGATTTATTCTGTGAGCTAAAATGGTAGTTTGACATCAAGGGAGGTTATGCTCAAGATTTCCAATGAGCCAGTCAGACCTCATTTAAAATATTGTGTTCACTTTACCCCATGCAACAGAATACAGCCTTTGAAAGAGTTCAGATAAGAGTAGCAGGAATGATCCTTGGTCTCAGGAGTGTGTCATATAATTACAGGTTAAATGAACAATGTGTTGTCGGTCTAAAACAAAGGAGATTTAGAGGATACTCTCTTTTCAAGATTTTCAGCTCTTGCCAGATGCTAGATAATTGCTAGATAATTGCAACCATTGGAACAATTGAAAGATTGTTTTATTGGGCCAATATGATTTTGCTCATTGGTCTAACACTTTAAGACCAATCTACCATGGCAATCCCAGGTTAATACACAGTATCATATAGTGTATAGTACAGTATACTGTATACAGTAGTTGTATGAGATTATGGAGCATACAATCTCTCAGAGCACAAAATCTCTCAGAGCTTTTGGTTTCACTTTAAATCATTTTCACTTTAAATCACTTTATACATTTTATTCTCAAGACACAAGTATAAACAGATTGGCCTCATTGTCCTTTTTGTTGAAAACAGGCTTTTCATGGCACCTAAAGTAAAGTGTTTCTGTTAATAAACTGACTTACCATCACTGGCCCAGTATTTGCTGTACAGTATATCTGGATGTGATGGGTGTCATTCTACCATCACAAAAAGAGAATAATTAAAATAAAAATATGCTTATTATACATGGATGCTAATGATGATGTTCTAAAAGGAGTTTTTACTTACCACATAGAGTGCCAACCCCTTTAACTATTTTGAATATTGTTGTGTTATAAACAGAATTTTAATGCAATTGTTTAAAAAAATCAAGATTGAGATCAGATACAGATACACAACAATTTGAAGGACAAAGATGCTTTAATATGTTACCAAAGTTTTTGGAAAATTGGAAATATCTTGTTTACTGAAGTATTCACCCCCTTACCTCCATGACGTAACTTTTGAGCAATTACAGCTTTTCATTTTCTGGAGTATGTCTGAATCAGCTTTGTACACTCAGATTTGTGGATTTTCAATGTGGAGCATTGGTGAACGGCCATCTTCAACTCCTTCCACAATTTTTCAGTGGGATTCATGTCTGTCCTTTGGCTGGACCATTCAAGAACATTCATGTTGTTCTGAGACCACTCCAGTGTCACTTTTGTGTATGTTGCTGTATGTTTGGGGTCATTGTTCTGTTGGAATGTAAATATGTACCCCAGTCTAAGGCCTAGCAGGTTTTACTCAATAATTTGCCTGTATTTGTTTCTATTTATTCTGAAAGTACCCCAGTAATTACTACTGAAAAGTTTCACCATAAGAAGATGCTTCCACCATCACACTTCATGTGGGCATGGTGTTACATGGGATATGAGCTGTGTTCAGTTTCCGGCAGACCAAAGTTTCAATTTATGTTTAATCAGACCAGAAAAACCTTTTCTGCAAACTTAGTTACACATAAATCAACTAGTAAAACATGTCTTTAATAATAAGTTAACAATACATGTAAAAATAAAACGTCATTAATTTGAGAAGTGATTGGAGTAACATAAATGGTTAAAGGAGACCAGTTCTTCCCTAGCTGTGTGCCATAATTAAAGTAGTGATAATACAAGCATTCCTGAAAACAATACAAGTTGTGCATCCTTCCTTGGCAGTATACTGGAAGCAGGTACAGTAGTAGTCCAGGGGTGATGGAGGAGATGTTCCTCTATTTGAGGAGACAACCTCATTAAATTGAAAAGTTAACAGAAATAAAACATTACTGCCCTTGAACACGTGGAGCAGTAGCTTCTCATCTAAGCCTACCAAAGAAGAGCCTACATCAACTCACTCTTATAGATCAGTCTCAGTTCTCCTAATGGAATAAGATACTAAAACAATAAAAGTCTCTGTCCCAGATTGGTGTCAATCTTTCACCAGGTTCTCAAAAGCAACCTGAAAATCATGGAAAGTGAATATTTAAAAACCAATTTACTTAATATGTGGAACTACTCAAAAACAAGAATACAATGAAAACATCAGTCCAATTGTAAAAACAAAGATATAGAGTAAAATGCCCACAAGTGATTAATGATAAAAAATAAGCATACATGCAGTATATGTGATAGAGTATAGAAAAGAAAACACAATGAAATAGGATGGAAAAGGAAAATAACAATAACAAAATAAACAATATGCATATCCAGTTTAGAATATCCTTCCACATCAAACATCAAAAATTGGTATGTTAACAGAAACAGCAGCAGAGAATATAGCAAACTCTGCACACCAAAGGAAGATTAAATGGTAGTAACAAAACTGAAGGAAGAGTATTATAAAACTAAATTGTTTAATTCTGGTTACTCCTGTATAATTATTTCAATTGAATACCTTACTTGAGAAACATATAATTTAAAATAACAAAATGGTCTTAACCATTAGAACTCAGCATCTTAACCCTACTGCATAAACAGTTATTTTGTTTAAAAAAAAACACTCAATGTATAACTATAATGTCAGTATATGATCAACTGTAAAGGACATTTTCTGAAAAAAAAAATTCTTTGTAACCATGGCAACTAAATACTTCCATTTCTGCAGTTGCAAAGGCAATGTATCACTGAGGTGTTGACTTGGCTTCACAACTGTGACTGGTAGTGCTGTGCTGTACATCTTAACAGCTGTTCACACTGCCAACACCCTCCCACATACCTGGGGGCCTAAAAATGTTGACTGCAACAGGGGTACAGAACAGCCAGGCAGTGTACATCAAAAACAAATCCTTGATTTTAAATCATGTAAATATTGAAAACATTTAAATATTTCTAAATAAAAATTATTTCTATAGACATTACAGTTTTTTAATATGTGTATATGCCATCCAAGGCATTCAACTATTAATGAAATTAGAGACATTTTAAATACATTTGGAGACAATTATCCATAATTTTCCTGGGTTTGCATGCCAACCTCCTACAAATAGTTCAGTGTAATAAAAAGCTCTTTGTCTTTGTCATTAAGCTTTTACGCTGGATTGAATGTATGAGCTGTTATTTGTTACTCAAAGACTTCCTAAGAAATGTGAGCAAACCACAAGATTCACAATGGAGTCATGTATTTAATAAAATGCAAAAAATCTTCCAAATCTAATCTTTCTCATTGGATTTTTTTCCAAAACAAGTGATTTACCAAAATATCTTGAAATACCATGAATCCATCTAAAGAAGGCAAAACAGTGATTCAATAATACAATATTAATGTGTATTGGCTACTTAAACATATTACTTTCTGAGGCACACTCATCAGTGGTACACTGATACTCAATAAACAAGGTCAATATTTTGCATTGGGTAGCAGTGTTGGACTCCTACATTTTTCCATCTTTACTATTATAATTCATGTCACACAACTTCAACAGTATCCATATTGTTACAAATAATGCCCAAAACACATACTGTACAGTATGCAGCAAAAAACAAAATGAAAACACTTTGTATCAGAAGTTACAAAGCACTGCTGTTGTGCCCCTGAGCAAAGTACTGTATGTCATTTTTGCTTCAATATAATGCCCAGCTGTATAAATGATTACAAGTGTATGTCACTTCTAATAAAATTGTCAACCAAATACATTAATAAGAAATGAATTACAATAATTACACAGCAAAGAGCTTGATAAAACAACCTAAAAAAATCAAACTATGTTAAGTGTGTATTATCCAATGAAATGTTATCTACAATGTCAAAAGCATACACTATTGAGTTATGTAATAACCAACAATAACCAACCTTTTATACTTGAAAATAGAAAAAACTTTCATTATTTGATAATTACTACAATTAGACATTCAGTTATGAGTGATTAATATAAAACATAACTATTGTATGTGAAACTAATTTTAGTAAGGCAATCTGTGGTAACATAAGGCATATAAACAACACTAATAGCACCAAGATAATAAAATTCAAAACATTTGATTCCTTTTTCTGTCCCTTCACTGTTAATTAAAGGTTTTAATGTTTGGATATTGATCTTCAGTGAATTTGTGACAATGGTAATGTGTTTGGGATCTAATGCTTTGGCTTTGTTAGCCTCAGCCACATCTGTCCATACATTTGGCTGTAAATTAAAACTACTGTACCAAGTTAGAGGACAGAGAATATTATTTTTAAAGGGAAATCAAACAATTTAGTATACTTTTTCTTTATTTTTTTTCAGTATCATAGTCAACCCAAGTGGGACATGAAGCCACAATGCTCAGCTCTAGCTCCAGATACCATATCTATTAAGCCACTGAGCTTGTCTTCAATCTTAAGCAATTTAACTGAATTTTGCACTAATAAAGCCTTTATATATAACATTCTGAATTTTGTTAATAAACATCACTACTGTATGTTGTTAGGCAATAAAGGTCATTGAAACTTTAATAATGCTCATTTGATATATAGATTATAAGGAATTTTACAAATTTAGTTTTCAGTTTTCCTAATTTAAAGTGTTACCACAATAGACCCGGTACACATTAAATTACAAGTTTTCGTTAAAAAACATACATTTAATAATTGTGTTTGTTGCCTTAGGTTACATGTGTATCATTCTAGCAATGTCCGATGCTGAATTTTTGTTTAATACATTTTGAATTTTGAATTTTGATTAATGCTTGATTTCTGAAACTCTTTGTTCTTCCTAAATCTCTTTTCAGTAAGTTGTGATATTTCCAAAGCTCCGCAGCTAGATTTGTACTGTAACTCACACCATACTCTGGCAACAATTCTCAATTCTCTACACTGGTTGCCTACTGTATAATGTCACATATTCAATATAAGATCATGTTACTGACTTATAAGGCTCTGAATAATCTGGCTCCATCATACAGCATGTTTCTGAACTCCTTCACGTACACACTCCTTCCCATAGGCTCCGTTCTGTTGAGGCTGGTCCCTTGCTCATTTGTACCTTAATTGAGACCTAATCTCAGACCCTTCGTAACCGTGCTGTTTTGGTTGGTGCCACAATGTTATGGAACAAACATTCGAGCAAATTCTGTAACTCCTTTAAAAATTAACTTAAAACTCTCTTTTCCAAAGCCTATATCCAATTGTCTTACAGTCCTGTATATGCTGTTTTTATATTTGCATTTTATTGTACTTTTTTCTCTCTTCCTTCTTTATCACTCTGTACTTTGGGTTCTGAAAGATGCATTATGAACAAACATTGTTATTATTATTATTATTATTATTATTATTATTATTATTACTGCTCTGCATTGCCAGCAAGAAGAAAGACCATACAGGTTTTAGCTTTGCACTGATCGGAGTTGCACATGTTTTTTTAAAATCTTTTTTTATTTTCTAACATAACATAAACATGTTATTTAGCAGTTAGTAACTGTACATATATTTAACATTAGTTTGCACTTTCAGTATTGACTTTATTTTTACTTTCCTTTCCATCTGTCAACCTTGATACTACAAAAAAGAATATTTCTACTAATTTACTTAAACCACAGCCTACTCCCCTCATATTAGTGCAAGAATTGTCAGTTTTATTCATGCAGCATAAGTTTCTACTTAACATTTTAAAGATGTTTGCGTTTTCAGTCTACATTATATGATGAAATTTAATTCTATAAAGACATTGTTTTACATTACATTAAAACTTTTTTAAATTCTTTATTGGAACATAAAGGGTGAAACAATAATTTGTAATATTCAATAACTTGTATGAACAAATTTACTTTAATAAACCCTTTCCAATTTTTTAGTTTTTATCATAATGTCTACAATTCCTGTGGATAGCATGGTTGAGTAACATCTTATTCTAAAAAATAATTCATATTTTTATATTATAGTATTATCTATATACTGTACAGTAGAGAAAATACATACTATTGCTACAAACATTAAGGTGAAACTTTATACATAGTATCACGTGTTTACATATTGTATACGGTATCTATGGCTAAAACAAAATCTAATAAGAAATGTTCCAGAAGACTGTGTTCTCTGTTTTAAAAGTATTTGAAAAATAATTCAGGTTTATGTATCCTAGCACCAATTTTTGCTTCCAATGAAATGCACAGAAATGTTCTATTAAACTCTGTGTTTTGTATAAAAAACATAAACTGTATTGCCTTAGGTTTTGAGATGTACTGCACAAATAACAGCACTTCTGCAGGAAATCAATTTCTTCAATAGGAGAGAAAAAAGTAAACATAACACACGTGCTTATTGCTGTTGATCTTGTCATTCTGTAATATAGTTTTCTGGTATTCAGAAAACTATTCACCCAGTCCTGCATTTAATCTTGAAATACAGTAGTTAGATCAATTTTAAAATGCCAGTAAAGAGCTACATGTTACCTTTTAAGATACTATGAAGAGAATGGGTGAACTGTTTTTACAGTAACTAAAAAGGTAATACATTGATTAGGAAAAGCTATGGACAAAGATGGTGTAATAGTTATGAAAATACACAATAAAGAGCAAAGTTTAACTGTTTGTTTTCCCATCAAAATATGGAAAATTATTCATTTCGATTGACTATTCAGAAAGCTTAAAACCATGAGTATTGTTCTGAAGTGTTTGCCTAGCTCTAAGTAGGCTAAGAGGCAAGTAAACACGGGATGTTTCTGATTATTTACTCTGGTTAATTAACTTCATGGTAAATCATTAGAATCATCATAAAGGATAATGTTTTCACAGTGATAGAGCACTAAAAAAGAGGCAAGAAGCAAGAGGAAGGAAGAGACAGCAGAAGACAACATAGGAGAGAGAAAAAGGAAATTTATATCACCCACTTCTTCCTCAGAATTTGATCTTCTTGGCTTATTTTAAGGAAATTCTGACTACCTTTATTGCAGGGATCATGGTCTTTGAGATTTTGAACAGATGTTTGAGCTCCAATTTGGAATTTTCTGTCAAGTCATGTTAGTGGTTCACCAAAAAAACTTAGACATTGTTGTGTATACTTTGATTAATATAAAACTTTACCAATTTTACAAGGTGAAACTCAGTTATTAAATCTGATTATGAGTAGTCCTTGTTATATAATATCTAGCTTACAGAGAATTTTTTTTTTCAGTGGCATTTATGAATGTCTTCAATTGATGTATTTAGAAATATCTGTTTGGAAAATGGGATAGTGCAGTGGTTAACATTGGGGCCCAAAGTTAAATTCCGAACCTGCAATGCAATCTGCATAGAGTTTGTATATTCTCCCTTTGTTCACTTGGGTTTCCTTTGGGTTCTCTCGTTTTTTGCTGCAAGTAGTAGGAAATTGATGTAGGCGGCAAAGGAATGGGTAAAGGTTTATTCCATGCTGAAAAGAAAAGAAACACAACATTTCGGCCTCAAACCTGCCCTGTAACCTGTTTGGTCCCCTTTCTCAGGGGACTCGCTATTTGGTTTTTCCTGTATCTGAGGCTCCCTGTTTCCTTCCCACCGGTGGACTGTGTTTGGCAGAAATTTCAGCTTCAGGATAACACTTTGCTTTGCCAAGCAGTTTTGGCTTCAAGCTAGCTCTTCACTCTGCGCAGGAGTTTTCAGCTCCAGCATTGTCTGGTGCACCAAGCCAGCCCTCACTCTGCGCCAGTGCAGTCTCTGCAGCCTCAAGCCATCCAGCTCCCTTGTCAGGAGGCTCTCCATCCGGTTTCATCAGTACTCAAGGCTCCCTGTTTCGAACCGGTGGACTGTGTTTTGGCAGCAATTTCATCTTCAAGACAGCAGCCTCAGCTCTCAATGTCTCCTGGTGCAGCAGCCTCAGCTCCAAGCTGGCTTTCAGCATCACCTGGCTCAGCAGCCTGAACTCCAGCTTTGCTCAGCACACCAGCCTTAGCGGCCTCAGATTCTAGCCCGCACTCCATTCCACACTTGAACCACTGGCACTCTGTACCACTGGCACTCCTGAGGGTTGCCCTTCTAAGCCCATTTGGTTTCCTTTTCGGGGGTCCCGCTATTCGGTTTCTTTCCATATCAGAGACTCCCCTTTTCCAACTAATGGGTTATGTTTGGCAGCCATTTTCCTCCCCATTACTGACTGACCTGGACTGATTAATGTCCGCTGGCCAGTAACCAATTATTTCATTATCACCTTTCACTTTTCACTCACTGGTCTCCTGCACTTGGGTTTTGACAAATCACCACCTGTGCGGCTGTATTCAGCCGTGACATTACTGTTATTACTGTTAACTGTTATTAACCCAGTTAAAATTTATTTGGTTAATTTCAATGGGCTTAGTGTATGTTATATTTGTAATGAACAGTGCCTTGCAAAACTATTTACCCAACTCCAGTTTTCTATTTTTCTAGAATTACAAATTTTGTATTCACCCATTATTATGTGAAACTTTTTATGGGTAATTAAATAACAATTGCAGCAGCAGAATGAATTCTGAAGTTGCACGAGACATCTTATATGCTTGTTTACTATAGAAGAAAAATATTCCATACCTAATGGGCTTCACTTCACCATGTAGATTGTCTTCTAGACACAGAGAGTGCTGACACATTTGCAGAGGCTGTGGCTAGTGCATATTTTTTTTCTTGTTCATTAGTGTCTTTTTTTAACACAATTCAGTGTAGTCTGTATTGTCACGGTTATAATCACATTCTTAAATTGAATTCATTTAAGAGTCTTCCCATAATTTTATTAAACCTACAGTATGTCAGGCATGTGGACTATTTGTTTGTGCTTTGCTAAGGTACATAAAGTAAACAGGTACGTTGCTCGTATTCCTTTGGGAAAATAACATTTTATCTTATGAAAGTTTCTAAATTGCTTTATACAAGGCAGAGTGTAAATTCAGAATCATTAATAAACAACCAGCCCTTTCCCAAATCAAAGAGCAAAAAAAACTCTCTTTTAGAAGAAACAGAAGACTCTTGGACTCCAGACATTAAGAATACTTTGCAACACAGATTCAAAGCAAGCTGAATAAGCTTCACATAATCGTAACATTAGTTAATATAGTCTTAAAATTGAAATGCTTTAAGAGGCAACACATTGTAGGTAGAAATAAAACTTCCCATAAATAATGTATGAGGTTTTTCAAACTTTTTTTTATTTATATCTTATAATCCTAGAACAGAGAAAAAGTATTGTTTTCAAAGCTATGCCAAGTTGTTATTTCATTGAATTACCAATGGCATCACAATGTGTCCATTTTCAATCGTACAGCTGTGGAGAAAGTAATACTTCTTGATATATTGACCTAAATTACTGAATGATTGAATATTTGGGTTTTAAATGCCAGTGTACGTGGTTCTTTGTCACTCAAAAGTGTTGTGTATGTATGACATATCTTTTTTTTTGCATATTTAATTTACGCTAGTGGAGTCAGATTGCTGTTTTAGAATGTTGTGAAGCTGGGTCATAATTCTAAATCAAGGACAGTTTTAAGACCTCACACTTGATTAAATGTGTAAGTTTTACTACACTTGTTACATTGCAGCTAATATTCTGATGGAGCTACAGTACTTAGACTAAACTTTAAGGAAACCAAGAGGACTGATATCATTCAGGTAGCTCAAAATCACGAGTCAGTATTAGAGAGGAAGGGAAAGGGATTCAAATCTGTGTATCAGTTGCATTCTAGAAGGTGAGAAGAGAATTTTCTGTCACATGGTTACTGTTTTCTGCCACCACCAGGTTCATTGAAATCCTGAGGCCCTGGCACATATTCTGAAGAGATACAGAAATAAGAGGAAGAGTAGTTCTGTATATCAAAATAGCATTCAGTTATGAGAACGTACCTTAGATAAGAGTCTCAGAATCTATATAGACAAAAAATCATTCATAGGACATAGTGTTGAAAGTATTCTACAGAGCAACAAATCCATGTGATTTTTAATTCAGTCTTATATTATGAAATCAGGGATGTACAGTATGTGAAAGGAAGGAGTGGTTATCATTGGAGAATTTAGTTAGATATGGCTAATGACAGGGCAACACTGTGGCCAGTGGTTAGCATTTCTGCCTTGCAGCACTAGGGCATGGGGTTCAGTTCTGGACCTGGAGTGCTGTTAACATGGGGTTTGTATGTTCTCCCCATGTTCATGTGGGTTTTCTCCCGGTGCTCCAGTTTCATCACATACTCCAAAAACCTAGTAGGTTAGTTGGCCTTTGGGGAAATTGGCCCTAGGTGTTAGTGTGTGTCATACAGTAAATATCCTTCTGTTAAATGAACCCTGGCTAAAATATGATGATTTCATACCACTAGTTGAGGTCTCCTTAAATGGATTTTCATACTTTCACAAGGCTCATACTAATCATCCTTTGAATTACATTCTTTCCAGCTTAAATGGCAACCTTCATTTCAACAAATAGTAGTTCATAGGTCTCTGGAAGCTTACTCAACCTTTATGGTAGAGTTAAGTGAATTTTTGTCTATGTTTACTGAGTTATGATAACATTCTCATACTGGACCATTTTAACATGCATGTTGTCGTAGAAAAAAACCCTTCCTATCTGTCTTTGGGGCTGTCTACAGTATGGGTTTCAATCAGCAAGTCTTAGTTCCTACACACTCTCATAATCATATAGTCAATACATGTGGTATAATTATTCAGCAGCTGTTGCTTCAAAACCTAATTATATCAGACCATTATCTTATCAGCTTTGAATTACAATGGCCCTGTTTGACTAACAATCAAGTAAAATGCATTAATACATGTTGACTCAATCTCTCACCACCTTTGGATTTACCAACTCAGGTTTAGTAGATTAACTCCTGGACACACACTATATGATGTCTAGTGTCTACATTCAATAGCACCTTTAAAAGTAATGTTCTCAAAATTAATTCCATGATTTACAGTAAAGCAATGACACACTTACTGAAATTAGACTGTTATAAAGATTGCTCGGCCTATTCAAACCAAATATTCTTGCAAAGAAAGAGAAACCATTGAATACACCCTTCACTATCCCTTAAGATATTCATTGTATATAATATTTTGCATACATATTAATTACCCTATGACTTTTTAAATAAAAACTTGTCAGTATTATGAAGCAAAAAGTAATTGAAAAGGCTGCACCCAGCCATGTTACCTTGTCTCTGCTCCTCGCCACCAATCAGCCTATCCTTGAATCCTTCTACATGGTTAATCAACAGGAATTATTTGCATTAATTGCCAAAACCAACGCAACAACATGTAGTTTAGATCCCAAACCATCTATTGTAATAAAATACTTCAAACATATGCCTAACCCATAATAAATATAACTTAACTCTCTACTTTCAATCACTTTTATAATTGCATTTAAGAGTAGCCAAAATGCAAGAAACCAAACGATAGATATTAGTTTATATATGATCTATACATACTGTAGATGGATGTAGGCTCAGCCTCAATACTTCAGCACATATCCTGGGTTTATTAACACATAAAAACATATCTATAGTAGCTTTTCTCCATTTAATAAATATTTCCAAATAAAAGTATTTCTTTCAACATACAGTATGACACAGAAAAACTGATATAGTATTTGTTACATTCAGACTAGACTATCGTAATGAGCTTATGTGTGGTACACCCGTCTGCACCCCCTCAGCTCTTTGAAAGTGCTGCTGTAAGTCTCTTAACAAAAACAAAAAATGCATACATATTATTTCTGTTGGGTCCCAGTTTATTATAGGATAGATATCAAAGTATACTTTCTGATCTACAATGTGCAAAAAGGCCTAACTCCCTCATATTTATAAACGTCTAACAACACACACACACATCAAGGAAAAAAGGTGGCACACGGACAGCAGTCACTAGTAGTTCCAGGAATCTCCAAAATAGTAATTGGCAGCAGAGACTTTAGCTATTGTACATGTCTTCAAAATACTTCAGACACTACTTTAAATCAAGGCTGAAGACCTATTTTTACTCCCTATTTTCTAAGCATATTATCTGTATGGAATGTTGATGTTTAGAATGTCTTCCATTATTTTATTTACCTCAAACCATGGTCTTCTATCCAGTCACTCTAACCCATTTTTTATAATTTCCCACTATCTGGATTCCAATGAGAAAGTAAGCTTGCTTGTCCAGACTTCCTATGATCTTCCAATATGGAACACTAAACTCAAGATGGAAGACCCAGGACATTTCAGCTACTTCCTTTGGATAATCCTTACTGCTGACTGAGATCAGCAAGACCCCAACCCTTGCAGAGATGATCTATAATTCATTATAATTACTGTCCCATAAATGTATTGCCTGGAGGGCAGTCATTGGGCTGGGATCCTTAGCGATTTTTTCTCCCACTGCAAGTTTATGTTTTCCTTTCCTCCATGCCTACATGGTTTACTTTTCCTGTAAATATTGTCAACTGTAATATAATTTTGTAAAGTGGTCTGTGACAAATTGTGAAGGGCATGATAACAAATAAAACATTGATTTATAGATTAATTGAAATTACATTTAATGCAGATAAGTACAAGCTGTTGCGTGCTGTAAACTACACATACAGTATACTGTATATTGTGAAGCACTTAGCTTACAGCTGCTACATACTGTATAAGAAAGACTTAGGTGTTTATGATGACCATTCACTTTCATAATTAAGGTAACATCCAGAAGCAATAAAAAAAAGGCAAACAGAACTTAAAGGATTACTTAGTTGCCCTCCAATAGCTCTCACCATCAGTTTTGAAGAGCTTGCTTTGACCAGTTCTCAGTTCTTTTCTTATCCACCTGGATCTAGAAGAAGTGTTCATACTATACAATATGTCACATAGTGTTTGGATGACACTGGACTGACACAATTCAGGATTTATGGGAATTTTACTTATTCCCTAGATTTTAGTTTTTAATGTATGACTCTGTCTAGCGCTTCTTGCCTATGGGGTTGATGTAAATTGTTTCAAAAGCTACTATAATCAGTACAGTGGTTTCTCTGCATGACTGTTTTCCACAGTTAAAATCATTTCTCATCCAGTTACTCTTACAGTATATGGAAGAATTAGACAAACTGGATACCAGACTCTGTTTGGAATTGAATCTGGAACTGTATGTTTTCTTCTAGGAAACATTTATCACACTAGCTAATCCATGCGTGCCACATAAAATCTACTCAATACCACACTTTTGTATTCAGATGAAGTTTACTCTCAATGCTCCAAGTTACAGACTAAGAGTGCGACTGGCACCTACAGCGCTTACATCTTCTAAAATAGCCTATGATAGAACACTTTTGGATGTATAGGACTGACGTGCCTCCTGGAGTACAGCATCCGCTGTGACAGTATGAACCCCATATTGTTCCTGCTCCATGATAGTACTGTATCTACAGTAGGTTACTGCTAATTTTCAGGTAAAATGTCTTTTACTAGCAGATCTAACAGCGCCAGGAAATGTATTCAGCAGTGTTGGGTTGAGGATACCTCTCTCTCATACTTAATTGCATTGATATGTAGCAGGCATGATTGTGGAAAGAAATATTGCTAAAAGTTATTGTGCTAGTGTTAGTATCAGCCTGGACAGAGGCATTTATTTCACTATATATATATATCACTTTATGTTCTTTTTCCTGTGATGTCTCTCCTTATGTAATTGTATATATCTCTGTTTAAGTTCTAAAAATGTGTGTTCATTTACAGCACTGGCATCTCTTCTTCTTTCAATGTTGTCACTTGGAAGATTCTATGTATAATCAAAAGCATCCAGTTACACTAATACATTAATGCCAGCAACATATGGTACAATGGTAACTGAGTTATACTCAATTAATTATAATAAACCAGGAAATGCTGTCAAGTAGTTACAGTATATGGACATGCAAGAAAGTAAGCTAAGGTCTGTTCTTTGCACAGAACTTAAAGAGATCCAATAAAACAAACAGTGCCTTGGAATAAGTCAAATAATAAGTAACCCTTGCACAGTTTTCATATTTTGTTGCTTTTGAAATAGCAATGGGTGTTTGTTACAACTGCAGCTATTAATGTATACATTAGGTTATATATAGGTTGTATATATTAATATTTATTAAGATAAGACAGCTAAAGTGAAAAACATATCAAGGTTTTTAAAACATTTCAAAGTAACCCACTAAGACACCGCCAAAATCAGGCTGCCCCTCAAAACTGAACAACCAGGTAAGGGGGAAACTGGTTAGGGATGCCCCTGTGAGGCTCAGTTACAGAGGTCAGTGGCTGGGATGGAAGTGTAAGAGGGCAGAAGTCAAGACAATAGGTCATATGACATTTTAAAAACCAGGAAGCTGGGGCCTTCAGGGTCAGTCACCATCTGCTATCTGAAGACAGAGGGCAGATCCCATGTTATGCAAGTTGCACAAGAGGAAGTGAAAGAAGGAAGCCATGGATAGACCAATCAAGCGACTGAACAGTTCTAATTTTGAAGTTAGAGGAGTTTTTGCTTACAGACAGTAATTATTTTAGCTGCCCAGCTATTATTAGTTATGGATTAATAAAGTCAAGTGAAAAGCTCAAAGAAGAGTTTAGGTTTCGGTTTATGTTCTTGCGTATTCTTGTCACTCCACAAAAGAGGGCTTGTATGAAACTGAAAAATGAACATTAAAAATCTTGCATGAAGTTTTAAACAAAATCCTTATGTAATACTACAAATGTGGAAAAATGTGTGTCATCAGACAGGAGAAAATTGGATGTGCTACATCTGACACAAACTCCTCAGAGTGCATCACTCAGTCAACATCATTCCTACTCTCCAGCATGGCGGTTGTAGCATCTTGTTATTGTTCTGCATAACATCAGCAGGGACTGATGGAAACACAGATGGAGCAAAATACTGGTAAAAGATAGAGGAACACTTCCTTCAGACCTAAAATTGGGTCAAAAATTTATCTTTCAGCAGTACAATGATTCAAAGAACAAAGCTAAAGCTCCATTTCAGCTGATTCAGAGCATGAAAGTTACTGCCTTTTAGTGACCCTGTCAAAGGACTTGAAAACTGAGAATCTGTAAAAAATTTTGAAAACTGCTGTCCATAAGCAAACACCAAGCAACTTAAGAGAACTGGAACAAATCTGCTTAGAAGGACGGCCAAACATAGGACCAAACCAGTGTGCAGAGTTTGTAAAGACTTACCCAAAATGAGTTGCAGCCTTTACCAGATCTCCCTCATTATTGGTAGCGTAGTAGGGAAATCTGCACACAAACTGTCTCTATAGAGGAGGTTAAATGGTAATCAGAACACACCAATGTACTGTAATGTTCCCACCCTAAATGTAGGTCTTTGCTTTATTGTCTAGGTCCCTGCTTTATCCCATTAGTAGTGTGAAAATCCACACCCAGCTGAACTCGTTTAACCAGACTGCCAAATACCATCATCTGTTAATAGCGGCTGACACGGCTACGAGCACATCTGTTACTAAGAATGCAAACAGTTATTTTAAACTTGGACTACTTTTCTTTCTTTTAAGATACGTGTGAAATCTCACTGAGGTCTTGAGGTACTTGATGCACTCTGCAAACAAATCATGAGGGTCTAATCAGATACCTCCCTTCTCTTCTGTATGGAGTTTATAGGATGAGGTGTGCACACGTCTCATCATCTCCCCCTTATGGATCTGCCTTTTTTCCACCCCCTTAACCTTACTGCCCTGTTACACAGCTGTAACTTCTGCAAAAGGATCTCCAAATACTGTTTGTAACATTGTATACTGAAACGCATATGGCCGACATTACATGTTGTGTGACCCGGCTTATCATTGCGATGATGTCACCGCCCTTCCCTGTGGATAGCAGGGACCTCAGCCGCCGGGCTGGGGGGTGATCTCCCTTTAGCTTAGCGATGCCAGAGGCCCAGGTTTGAGTCCCCAGTGGTGGGGGGCTGACCTGCAGCACGTACCCACATGAACCCGTAAGCTCTACAATACTTTAAAAAAAGCAACTCTACAGTTTGTGAAACCAAAGTTATCAATAATTATGCAGAATCAGCTATATTATCTAATCTGTGTGTTTATCACATTTATATTATACCTTGTGTGAATTGACTAGTTTCAATGGCATTGTATTTATTATTTTCTATTAAAACAGATGAAAGTAAAACTGTAATTGTGCACACATTCTTAATGTCAATATTAAGGTGAACTTATTTTAATAGGTTTACAGAGTGTTGACTTCAATGTGTGTTCCACATCAGCAAGTATTTTTTCCTGTGATGAGTAAAGCACAAAATTAGATATACATTTTTATTTGCTTGTTATACGTTTCACAGTCTGTTATCTTTCAAGTAAGCCAATTATCATACAGTTTAATGTTTTTTAGTGTTTTCCAAATATTTGAAATACTGTATATAAAGAAGGAGGTTGTGAATCCAGATGTGCGAATCACTGTAGATGAACAAACTGCAACTACAACACAACAGTGCAAACTAACTCAGTGTGCTCACCCCCACATATCAGAGAGCAGGGGAGGGCTGCTACATAGACCTCAAAAAGGAGGACTGCGGAGGGGGACAAAATGAAACAATGAAGATAGTTGCAGTGGCTGGACATTTGATCAGAAATGGAGAGAAAGGAGAGTTATAAGGGGCATGTGGAGATTGAGGAAAGAGGAGGGTGGGCGAGGAGAGCAGAGATTTCAGAAGACCGAGAGGATGGGGTGAAGAGGAAGTGGCCATGGTTGCTCCAGAATTCCAGGGAGGAGCAATGTCAGAAGAACCAGAAGAAAGAGCTGACATCATGGCAGGTTATGGGGACTAACTGTTTTCATTGTAGATCTTAAGATCAAACTACAGTACTGCATGTTTAAGAAAGCAAGAAAACTCCCCCTGTCCTAGTATGGAGAAGGCGAACAGTGGTCAGATTGCTGATTCTGGCTACATTAGGAAGGGTGGCACACACTAGGAGATAAAGCAGGAGCCAGGTAAGGAGCATCAGGGAGGCTCAGGAGCAACAGAGGTCAACTTTAGCAATGCTGAGATTATTTTAATTTCTGACTAGAACATATACTGAGCATAAGAAGAAAGTGCAAAGGAAGTCCACAAGAAGTATAAGGTATACACAGTACTATATTTAGAAGAGTTATAAATCATCTATCACCTGAACCAATTCTAAGTAAAAATTTCAATGCTTGACAAATTCAATCTTAACCTTTCATTAAAGCTGTTTCAATACTTGTTCAACGTTCTTCCAAATCCTATCCATTCACACTATATACTATACCGATGGTGTATACTGTCAAAACAATGTGTCTCTTAAGAATGTTTAACCACACATTACAAATAAGCAGTATAAGTATTTTACAGCAATACAGAATGTGAAATAAGTATTACATAAACTTTAAGATCAAATATTTTTTTCATGTTAAGACTTGATTTACTTAGCAAGTGAGTTTAATAGATTTTGACATTCCCTTTCTTTATTGAGTAAAAAAAACGATTCTAATTCCTCACTTGATGTAAAGCCCTGCAATGGATTGGCGTCCAGATTGTAACATCACTTACGGCCTGTAGTTCTGGGATAGACTGGATTGAATGACATTTTTTTCTTTTTCATTAAAATAAAGTGTGAATACAGCTTTGCAAAAATAGGGTAATGACAAGGGTTAAACAGCAGTACCATTGTAATTAAGTATACAGCTTTTTCAAAGCCTATATTGCTGAAAGTCAATGACCTTGTCAGGGTTTTCCTCTGGGCTTGTGTTTCCTCTGTAAGGGAAGATAACAGATGACTCATTGCATGGCAATGTGCTTTTGATATTTTTTAAAAGGAATACAGATTTTCATTTCATATTTCCACAAAATCAGTTCCATGAAAAAATCAAATACTTTCCAAAACCCAAATTTGAATGACTTAAAAATATGCACAAATATCTGATACCATTATTTTGATACAAAATCAATACAATGTTAATTTGGCATTCCCAGGGGCAAGGGGCCATAACTGAATCTTTAAATAGTTTGGTATCATTTAAAAGAGACAAAAACAGTCATAAAATAAAACAAAGAGCTCATTTATAATGCGAGAAAAAATAAACTGAAAGCTACAAAACAAAACCTACTACCTCTAGAGCTGTCTGAGCTCTTACTAAGCTTCTTAATGCTCTCTAATAAATATCTGGACAGCTCAACTTTTTGTCAGCAGCAAAAAACAGAGGTATCTCAAACTCATTTCCAAAAACTCACAAAATGTCCACACGTTGTCAGTTTACTTCCTTGTCCATTTCTCTGTCTGATGCAGAGGATAACAGAGGACCTGCTCTCTTCCTGAGTAGCAGAGGTCGATGGCCATTGGAAGCCTCTGCTTCCTTGTTTTTAAATGTCACCTGACTGTCTTAAATTAGTCAACAGAATAGAATAGAATTCTAATAGAATAGATGTTAGCACACCTGAATTTGTCTGAAGCACAGTGTGTCTGAGTAGCTGAGGGCTGACAACCGCAGGGCTAATGAGATGTACAGTATAAAAAAGCAGCATAATATGTGCTGTATGGGAGTTGTGTGATCATGATTGCTAAAAATGCGGGTGCACCCTTTGAGATGATGCATCCTGTGGGTGTTGCAGATGCCATCTGCCAGGGTTTTGAGGGAAAGCCTGGTGAAATGCAACCTTGGTGCCCACTGTTCATTATACTAGAATACTGATCTCGAAAATCTTGACCCAAGGCCATATTCTTTTGCAGCAACAGCAGTTTTTTATTACAGGTTTTCCATTCTAGTACTGACCATGCCAATCTTTGCTTTGCTCCTGAGATCCAGTGGCAATTCTGCTTACAAGCAATACACTTTCTTTTAAATAACTATTATTCATGTAAAACAAAACACAGTGTTTTAATCATAATGACGTTGCCTTCATTCATCAAGCTAAGAATAATCAAATGGACTAGTCTACTCCCCTTTTTTGAAAAGAAATATGAAAAAGATTGGCAAATTGTTTCTAGTCTAACATTATGTATTATATTGAACAATATTTTTCAGCATTAAATTTCATTGATAAGCTTTGCCTCCAAAGTTGTAACAGCTTGTTGGTGTTCTAATGTCTACTAATTTGAAGGGACAGCCACTAAATGTTTAAAAACAAAAACTGGTAAGGCCATAGTATTAATATGAGTTACTCCTACCATGAAAAATGATAAATTCAACATTTCTGATTTGTGACGTATCCAAACTGCATTACATCTGCTCATGTTAAATGGCAGACTTGGTACCAAGCCACAAATAGGTGATCCTCAAGTTTAGGAAAGCCTACCACTCCTCAGGTGACTCATGAGGCCTGAATACATGGACAAACCACAATGGAAATAATACACTATGCAAACACTATTCAAAGAGGCTTATTTTCATAAACTATTCAGGCACCATATCAAAAGAAAAACCTACTTCAACAACCCAACGCCACCAACCACTGTGAATCCTTTTATATAACAAACCTAGTCTAAATGAAACCCATGTGAAAATGTGTCTCTAAGCCCTTCACCAGTTATTCAGTTAACTAATTCAACACACTCTATTTGCACCATAGAGACCTGAATGATCTCTAGTAGCAGGTCAGGTGAAGCTACTACTATTAGTAGCGTAATTCATGCTGGCCTGTCACGCTCACAAGAAAAGAAGGCTTAATAGTCTATAGTTTCTAAGCTTGATTTGGGTGATGTAAGCAAATATTTGTCATTGCAGTAGGGCCCTTTAACCTTCAGAATGCTGTGATTCCAGTGCAATGTCTGCAAAACAATGTCTTTCAATGGGTCTCTTAAGAATTTATTCTTTCTGTGGATGCTGCATTAAACTGGCATTTTTTCAGTCTCCTTCTGTGGCGTTAGTGATGGTGCTGCCTTCTTCTGAATGTTGCTGTTTATACAATTTTAGATCTTTTCAATGTATTGTTTCTTTAAGGGATCCAACACATGCAATGAATATTTAAAGGGTTTCTTCTTATCAAAATATATTATGTGAACTGTGTCTTGCACCTACTAGAATTTAAAACATCACACCCTTATGCCTGCAGGAGGTCCAGGGTATTTGACTGGGGGCATTATTTCTCTGGGAAGAAGAATTATGGCCAATATGGGGGCAAATCACATGATTTATTCTGATTTCTGCTTATCACTAACTGTGTCTAATATAATAATACATAAAGAATGATGTTTTGGGATTAAAAGACTAGTGTTATTTTGTGTCTGAAAAATGTGGTAAAAGAATAAACAGAAAATATATGTTCATGGTAGTTTCAACAAGGTTAGAAACATACGAGATTTTCAATTGCAACCTTCATATACAGTATAATGACAAATTACTCATATACAGTATAATATTAAATGCAGTAAAATTACTATTGAAAACCTTAATTTATTTTTTCCATTTTAATTATTACTTAGCATTCCATTAAATTGTTTATAATTGACAGATTTTTATAAACTTATCGAAATAAATTTAAGGAAATAAAATCTCATAATCTAAGAATTGGACATTCTCATAGGACCACAAACTTGTAGACAATTTCTCTTCAAGATTTACATTCAATTACTATAGATAAACTTACAAATAATAGTCTGCCTACCATTAGTTGGAGCCTATTAACTGTAGGACTCATATCAGATAACAGATGATCCAATTATCCAGTTTTCCTAATAGATGGAAATGAAAAATGGAAAATGGACTTTTACTAGATAATGCAGTACTTAGGGACTGAGTGGTGAAATATTAAAAGAGAGATTGGCTGAAATCTTTGGAGTGAAGTTTATCTCTAAAAGATGAACATCAGCCAGTCACATTTCTCCTTTTCATTAACCAATAGCAATTCAAGAACAGTATATACTGTAGGTCACAAAACAAACACACATACATGTAAACTTGATCAAAAGACAATTAAACAAACCTGCAAACTGTATGTACAGAATCTATGACATATTAATTAATTCAATAAAGTGAATGTGTCTTAAGATTATGCTTAAAACCTACTAGTAGATGTGGAGAATCATTTATATAACATATAGTACATAGATATATAATTCCATAATATTTAAATTAAAACATCAGACCAGTCATAGGGTTAAATATGCAACACGGCTCCAAAAATGTATTTCCCTGGTTAACAAACATAATACAATTATCTTAAAATATTTCTGGTATTATACATACATAATAAATCATACAGAATATTAGTGTCACGATCGTTACTCCTCCTCTTTAGGGTGCTCCAGCCCTTCCTCGTTCTGTCCCATTACCCCCACCTGTTCTTTATTCCAGCCCCTCTTCTGTTCCACCTTATAAGCCAGATGCAGACGTCATCCGGGGCTTCTCATTGATTTCCGCATCGTGAGAGCCCGGGTCCTGCTGCGTCTGGCTCCGTTATGTTTTTAACCTTCAGTTCCTGATTCCCCTCCCTTTGCCGGTCCCGACCCGGTTCATGGTTTAACCCCCGGATGGATTGCCTGGTTAAGGACACTTGCTTTTGTGTTGGATTCCCCGTTTGGACTTTACATGGATTGTTTGCCTTGGCCACACCTCCCCAGATCACCAGCACTCCCCGGACACGCCCCCTGTCTCCAGACCCTTTTCCTGCATGACCATTTTTCCCCTTGTGTCTTCACAATTCTGGATCGTGTCGTCCGCATAGGGCCCGGAAAGAACTGGATCGTGACAATTAGCTCTGTTCAGTAAAGTTTGTCATGTTAATATACAAAATCTTGCTTTTTTCAAAGAATTTGTAATAAACCTGATTCTTTTAGGTGTAGTAGTGTTACTGAACATCTAACAATTTACAGATTTACACTTTGAAGCAAATTTTACTGGTACTATTATAATATGTAAAGTGCCTTAACATTGTTCTTTAGAGTATTACAGAAAAAAAATGGACATCAGATGTTTCTGTTATCTTTTTTAAGAAATGCATTCTTAGTCATAAAGATGTGCTATTAATACCATTATATTAAGGTGAAGACAAATTCATAGCGTACATTACATATGTATGCAATTTAAACTATATTATCTGAGTTTTCTTAAATTAATTTCAGATTTTGCTAAATTAATTTGCTTCTAAAATATTTCCTTATATACCAAAGCCTCTTGTGAAAGGTTTTCTGCAACAGTATATATTGTGCAGTTCCCTCAGCAGAAAGTGTGAGGGATCATGCTATTGCCCAAAGTTATGACAGAGACTAATAGTATTTGTTTAGCTATGTTGTCCTTTATTATAAAATATTTAAACTGTTTATTAACTTATCAGCTACAATATACTCAGGAGAGCAACACTCATCTTCCAAAGAGGAAATTCTTTGGCTGTTACACTGTAGTTGGTATAATGATGGATATAATATGTATACTGTACATTAGCAGCCTCATTTGTTTCAGACTCCCACAACGAAATGTCTTCTGTTCTCAGTTTTGTATTACTTGCTATGGTGATTAATTCAAGAGGGTATGGGAAAAGAGCTGTGATGTTTCTCATGACTTCTCGCTGCAGTGTGTGTCAAACATTATAATTTTTTTTTCATAAATATCCAGCGTAAACAGGATTTTTAAACCTGTGATTTGGAACTTGTGCAAAACGTGGAACATCCATGAAGAAGTCCATCAGCCACACTACAGTACATCTGTGAAAACTGCCACAAAATCAAGTCCCTCCTTGAAAATGTGAATGCAGGGAATGCACAGAAAATGGAATAAAAAGAGCTGACAGACACCATATGCCTGAGGTTTTCTTAACAATCAGTTTAATAAATTAACCAAGAAAATGTATAGAGAAATAAAGTACTTTATAAGATAATTAAAAATGAACAAGATTCAGATGAGGAATTCCAAAATGAAAAAATCATAATAAATTTAAGGAGAGATAAGAAGTGTAATAAAAAGTAAGGGTGTCTAAGAGATAAGAAGGGTAACATTTATATGATAAAAGGGAAATGGCTGATGCGATAAGTCACTCAGGTGTTCTTTTCAGTTCAAAAGATCAGTGCTGTGGAGTAGAGTCAATTGGAGAGTTTATCTGCAATTCTGATCCAAGAGAGGTTCTCCTCTTTTCACCTGATTCTTTCCACACTTGAATCAGTTTGGAAGTTCCAGGAAACAACATTTTAGCCAGACCCTTTGGGATTCGAAAGGGGCACAGCTCGACAGTTACAGTATCACACTATGCACTAACCCAGGAACACCAGACAATATTAAGCTGACTTACTGTTGCAGCTTTCAAAGTCATCTAGGCAAAATAGCAGTGGATGCTGGTGGATTTTTTTCTGCTTTTTCATAACTATTACCACTTCACGAGGACAGAGTCAAATAAGACTGTTATTTGCCACTTTAACCTTTGCATCCAGCACCCTAAAACCAAGACTTTTCCTTCTGGGAAATGAGAGGGTAAAGGTTGAGGAATATGCCACCTTAGTACTGTAGTATAATAATTGTACTGTATGTTACCAGAGACTGGACATAACCAAGCCTCACCAATCTATCAATTCAAAATATGTCTGGTTCCATCACACAGCTAAAACTATATATATGCACAAAGGTAAGATAATACAATCCATCTTATTTCCTAATACTTTAAAATGAATCCATTCTTAATGTCTGCTTCACATTAAAGAAAAAGCTGAAAGAGAAACCAAGGAAAAGAGAAAAAGACAATAAATTAGACAGTTTATAGTACTGGAAGTTAATCTTTTTCGAGAAAGTCTCTGTATACCAATAAGGAAATAAAGGTATATACCTGTTCAGTACCTGTTTATCAATAAAGACCAAAGGGAGAATTGTCCCTCTGGTACAGTACCATGTTTTCAAAGGACAGAGCTACAGTAAACCATTGATATCTAATTTGAATCTATTTGGTTCCAAGCTTCTACAGAAGCGTAATGCTGCAGAGCATCAGTGTCAAGGCAGTGTTACAGCTGATTGGACAGGGTTTCAGTGTGTCTGTTTTAGCACTGCTTCTGATACCCTGCAGAAACTGCAGCAGAGCATCATGATCATTTGTATTCAAGTGGTGTTCCTAGGCAGATAACAGAAAAGCCATACACAAACTGGTTTATTTTCATGCTTGTAACCTACTGCTCTGATAAACATCCAAATAGCACCAAAGAAAGTTACATGCTTTGCAAACTGCAAATAACTTGCTTAATTTTGTCATGTAATTCTGAAAATCTATATGTGTCTAAAGTACTATTTGTAAATAGCCAAAGTGGAGGATGTACAGTACTGTGTTTGATGTTCATGGAATTGTAGAGTATAAATACTGTACTAAGCAGATCTGTGTGATTATGCTTTGTTACAGCTTCTATATTCATATTTTCCTATTTACAATTAATTTAAACTAGTTGATAAAAATGCATTTCTGTCGGGTTTAAAAAAATCACCCATCATGGAACTGGTAATTTATTGTATCATATAATATTTTTTATTATTTCTGGTCAGAAAAGAAGTAGCTGTCCATAGCTCACTGTAAAATATAATCTATCCAGCTACACATTACCAATAAAGGTTCACATTAAGGAAATGGGCGTAATTTATAATTCCATTTATTAGGGGGCATTAAAGAGAGGTGGAAAAAAATACAGATTTTAACTCAAGCTATTGTACATGCATTTGAATGAAAATGGGTTTTAAATGGATTGAGTCATAATGTGCATAATTCAGCTCTCTCAGTTGACATTCTTTTCATGGATGCATACCTTTTAAAAATAATCAGCCACCATGTGGAGCCTATTTCCTGTCTATAAATAGTCTTCTTACTGACAAAGTTTTTTCTTCTCATGTAATCGCTTTGAATTCTAATGTCACATTTTAGAGTCCATTGACTCAATCAATCAATTTATCTTTGCCACAGATTACTTTACAGAATTCCTTAACAAGTAACAACATAACAGTATATAAGAACTACTGGCCACAGAAGAGTGGAAAACAAAAACTCACGGTGGTGAAAAATAAATGTCTCATTCATTTTGTACACCGGCATTTTTAAAAAAGAAGCTAAACATGTAATATGGATAAATATTGTTTTTAAAAAATCCCCTCTGTATTCTAAATGCTAGAGTAATAGCTAAATTCAGCCATATCACCCTGCAACTCACAACTGGCAGCCCACTGAAGCTAAGGAGGTGTGAGCCTGGTCAGTACCTGGATGGAAGACCTCCTGGGAAAAACTAAGGTTGCTGCTGGAAGATGTGTTAGTGAGGCCAGCAGGGGGCACTCACCCAGCGGTCCACGTGGGTCCGAATGCCCCAGTATAGTGACGGGGACACTATACTGTAAATAAGCGCCGTCCTTCGGATGAGATATAAAACCGAGGTCCTGACTCTCTGTGGTTATTAAAAATCCCAGGGTGTTTCTCGAAAAGAGTAGGGGTGTCCTGGCCAAATTTCCCATGCCTCCTAATAATCCCCCTCAATGAATTGGCTACTTTACTTTGTTCTCCCCCCCTCCCACTCTGACGGCATGCTGAGCGACGTGCCGGTTGGAGTATTTCTCGGTCGCAGTTAATGGCAACATCAGCTCAAAGATTTGGTTCAAACCACCAAATGGAGACTGGTGTGCCGACAAGCGGACCCTGCTGATGTGAGATTAACGCTAGGAGAGAGAGAGAGAGTAATAGCTAAATTAAAGGAGAATATTATATGTTAAATAAAATGTACCTGAGCAATACGTAAAACATGAGGAACATGAGAAGCATCACTTCATATTCTCCATAACAGCTCTGGTGAAAGAGTTAAAAAAGTCAAAAAAGTTCTCAAAACATGTATTGCCAAACAAATATTTATTAACCGTAATTAACTACACAATATACACGATACACAATTTTGCACAATATTGTATACTGTATGTATACAAATCGATGCATACGTCCTCTAGACCCATAAACACAGAATTCTACCCAGTAATCTGAACAATCTGCTATACCTTAACAGGCCATGAAGAGAAAAAATAAATAAATCAGAACTGAAGTGGAACATAAAACACTTATATATATATATTATTGATGGAAAATATATATATAATTTATCTGTATTCGACACTACTGTATTAAATCAAGCACATTGTGTAATGTGTCGGCTGTCTTAGCATATCTTAAGCAGCTCCAACAAAGACAGCTACACATCAAAAGACAGGACTTGGGACAGGACAAACTGGTCAACTCATGCTACACATCAAAGGACAGGACTGTCATTATTGAGCTCAATAAAACAACTGAATCCACAAAGACTGTGTCCTGCTCCTTGGATGAAGGATTTCCCACAACAATTTGGCGTAGTCGACAGGATTCTCCAGGTCTCCGGTTATTCTCAGACGGCACACAGGGTGAGTATATTTTTTTTATGTTACCACCCAATTAGGTTGCCGTAAGGGAAGGACTGGAAACGGAGAATATAAAGAATCATTTATAGGGAAAAGAGTAAGCACACGTATCTGTGAGATTCAGGGTAAAAATCCCTAAACCGAGACAAGACACGATTCCTCTGAGCTTGGTTTCGAAACCAAGACAAGACGTGGTTCCTCTGAGCTCGGGGCGGGTCTCTAAACCAGGGTGCTTTCCACCTGGGGCGAGGCAAAGTCCCTAAACAGAACAAGGTGAGCTGAGCGACGGTATTGTGCCAGCAAGATTCCCTCTGAGTCCGGGCGGGCACCCCCTAAGGAAGCTAAAGTTAATATTATATTAATAAAATGATTATAGACCAGTTGTGCTAGCAGTTTAATCACCAGTGACTGCTGAGCTGAGAGTTAAGCGAGGAATTGGTCCTGTATGCTAACACTAGACTCATATTCACTGATTGACTGCTTCACAACGGTACTTGTAAGTGTGCCGGCAGCTCCACTGGCAGCACTGAGAGATCTGGAGATGGTATCTAGTCCAGATAAAACAGGGTCGGTTCTAGACCACTAGAGGAGTATTGTTAGGACTAAAGAAAAGATGGTAAAGGGAACATGAAAAAATGAGTTGTGTATTGGGATTGAAGTATGAACAGAGTGGCAATAGTAGTGTTGTTGGGTTATGAGAATATGGAAAGGGAATCCATAAGAATGTTGTTTAGCTTTGCTAAATCAAGAAAAGAATTTAAACATCTTTAAAAAAGCAAAGTTAAAAGAAGGGGTTGTGCGACTAATAAAACGGGTAAAAAAGAAGGTAGTGACGGGCTGCGAGAGGTAGCGATGGCGGGGAAGAATGTGAGAGGTAGAGAGGACGGAGAATTAGAATGGGATGATTTAGACAGGAAAACACTAGAGTATGAAAATGAACAATCCGGAGACTGTCACCCGCCTCCATATAATCCAGACAGGGGCGTGCAGGCGGGAGTACCGATGGCCCCAGTGGAAATTCGGGAACGCGACTTCCGTACGAACACAGGGGCAATGATAGTTCTCAATACCCGGGTCCACAGACCATTTACCCCCGTGGAGAAACAAGCAATATTATCAGACCTTCCCAGGCTAAAACCAGCATGTGGGAATACAGACTTTTGGGAAATACTTGAGGAATTACGAGAACTTCATGTTATGCATCTCAGAGACGTGCATGTTTTAGTAAAAGCAAAATGCCCCCGGGATATATGGGAAACCTGCCTGTCGATATACGTACTGGGGCATGGGTTGAAGTCCTGGACCAGACCGTGAACCAGAAATTAAATATGTTTAAGAATGCCGTTTCTGCTGCTCTGGGTGCTGGCCAAGGAAACTGGGGGGCTATAATGCAAGTCAACCAGCGACTGGGAGAAAGCGCACTAGAGTACGGAGATAGGAAGTATGTTGCCTTCAGGGAATATTCAGGTCTACCAAACCCCGCCCGAGATAATCAAATATTTTTAAAACTATTAAAGGAGGGTCTGAGCAAAAAACACCAAGAGGTGTTAGAAATGGGCATTCCAGTAGGAGATACTTATGGAGATGTTATTAGATGGGCAAGTGATGTGGAATCCAGAATAAAGCCTCGTGTAAAGGTGACAGCAGTACAGGCAGCGCCCCTATGGGGAGAACTGTTCTGTTTCCAGTGCAGAGAACACGGGCATCTCAAGAAAGACTGCCCAGGAAAAGGCCAAGTAAAATGCCTAAATTGCAAAAGGATAGGGCACAGTAAATCACAGTGTTGGTCAAAAGGAGGGGGAATGGAAGGACAGGGCCCCCCACGAAAGCCATTCCCTAAATCATCTCCAGACTCTGAAGAGACTGGACTAACCAAGTTGCAACTCCTTCAGTTGTTGAAGGAGGTGACTAAAGATAGTGAATAGGTAGCATCGGCCCCCAGACTAGGTACTGATCCTCGTATCCACGTTAAAGCACTGTTAGGGGGCCGGCAGTGCAACATATTAGTGGACACAGGAGCTTCCGTATCGATCACAGACCTACCCCTCCCCATCACTAAAAGACAGCTCCCGATCACAGGGATGGGGGGGGAAACTATTGTGGCACACTTGAGTACACCTCAAGTGTTAGAATTAGAAGGCTTATACCTGGTTACACGTTTCTGGGTATGCCCCAATAATGAAGGGACGATTATGGGGATTGATCTGCTTAGGGAAGCTGGTGCTGTCATACATGCGAATGGCTCAGGGATAGAGTGGCGTAATGCTCACGGCAATACAAAAAATACTGTAACTAGAAAACTGGTACAGAATACGGCCTGGGTGGCTTCTGCGGCCCCCCTCAGTAGGAACTGGGCAGTGGAGGGTCCACTCGGATTGGTTTGCACCCAGTTTCCTCAGGTATGGGCACAGCATAAACAGGATTGTGGCCTAATTGACATGGAACCTTTGGTTGTCGCAGGCCCACTGCACAAGCCACACAAACAATATCCCCTGAAGCCTGAGGCTCAAACAGGAGTGGCAGATGCGATCGCATCTTTATTAGAGCAGGGCATACTCCGACCTGTTGAGTCCACGACAAACTCTCCTGTGTGGCCCGTAAAGAAACCTGATGGTTCTTGGAGACTCACTATAGACTACACTGCCCTCAATGAAGTAACCCCACGGCTTCACCCCATTGTAGCTAGCCCCACAACTATTCTTAACAATCTGGGACCAAAACATAAACTATTTACAGTTTTAGACATTTCCAATGGCTTTTGGAGCATACCACTGCACCCCTCCAGCCAGAATAAGTTTGCATTCACCTTTGGGGACCGACAATATACATGGACCAGATTACCACAGGGATTCCATAACAGCCCAGCTATTTTTCACCAGGCAATGGCTAGAGTTGTTGCAGGCCTTGACCTGAGCCATTACCGAAGCATTGTGCTACAATACGTAGACGACCTCTTGTTAGTATCTGAGGACATGAAGGGACATACAGGGGCCTTGATACTCCTATTGGAGGCTTTGTGCACTGCAGGATTGAAGGCAAATCCCAAAAAGGCCCAGATCGGTCGTACTGAAGTACATTACTTAGGGCACGTGATCTCAAAAGGGCACAAGTCCATGTCCAGTGATCGTAAGGTAGCTATCAAGGAGATGCCCCGGCCTGTAAATGTTCGAGGTGTAAGGAAGGTTATGGGACTATTAAACTACTGTAGAAACTTTGTACCGAACTTCTCACAGGTCACTGCCCCAATCCAGCAATTGATAAAGGGCAGCCCAGCCCCACTTGATAAAATAGAATGGGGACCAGAACAAGAGCAAGCTTACACTACAATTAAGAATGCACTAGCCGGGGCTCCCGCCCTAGGGCTCCCTGATCCTCAGAAACCTTTCCATCTGTACTGCCATAGTGAAAGCAACCACTATAGTGCTGTAGTAGCACAGGAACATGGGGATCATAAGAGACCAGTAGCTTATTACTCAACCACCTGTCCTGTGGTAGCAGGAGGAATGCCCTCATGCCTAACAGCAGTAGATTGCGCAGCATGGGCTGTACAGGTGTGTGAACCTGTCACAATGTCTGGAGAAATCATCCTCCATACACCACACACACTGGTAGAGCTGCTGAATACTGGACGACTACGGACGGTCTCAGACAGCCGTAGAGCAAAATGGGAAGCTCTGCTCATCCCAAAGGATAAATCAGTTAAAATAGTCAGAGATACAGGAACAAATCCAGCTGCGGGATTACTAGACCAGGGAGAACCTCACGATTGTCTAATATCACTAGAGGAGGAACCCGAGAATTATGTCAAAGAGATACCCTTAGACAATCCGGACCAAACCTTGTTTGTCGATGGGTCACGACGCTATATAAATGGGTCTCCCTATTCTGGGTGGGCAGTTGTGGGCCCTGAAGGCAAAATCCTTAGACAAGGATCTCTACCCAGCTCTTACTCAGCACAAGTGGCCGAACTTGTGGCATTGACTGAAGCACTGAGGGAAGGAAAAGGAAAAAGAATAAATATATATACTGACAGTCGTTATGCCTTTGGAGTAGTGCATGACTACATGAGAGCGTGGGAACGGCGAGGGTTCCTGACAACAGGAGGGGGAGCCATTAAACATCTAGAAATAATCCAGGCTTTGACTGAAGCAACCCGTCTCCCTTCTGAGGTAGCTGTTATCAAAGTAAAAGCTCACCAGAAGTCAGACAGCTGGATACAGCAGGGGAACACACACGCTGATGAAGCCGCTAAAACAGCTGCCTCACCTGGGAGCATACCTCTAGCCTCTGCCATAGAGACTGAGGAAATCAACATAAGAGACATGCAACAACGAGTAGGGAATGCAGAACAACAGGAGTGGGAAGCTAAAGGAGCTATTCGGGATTCTCAGGGAATCTGGCGAAACACGATCAACAATGGGGTCGTGGCTCCCAAAAGCATCAGACGGGGACTCTTAGATGTCTATCATGGACCTGGCCACCAGGGGAGAGAATCCATGATTAACAGGATCAAACAGGAGTGTTGGTGGCCAGGGATGGGGCGGGATGTGGCAAAATTTTGCCAAGCTTGTCTAACGTGTGCTCAACATAACCCTGGGAAACCTATTAAAATCAAATTAGCACACCAACCACGTCCTCAGGGACCATGGGAAAATATCCAGATAGATTTTACGGGTCCTCTACCCAAGGATAAGGGGAAAACGTATTGTCTGGTAATTCTAGATCATTTCACAAGGTGGGTGGAAGCTTTCCCAACACTGGATTGTACTGCACAAACAGCAGCCAGAATTCTAGCAGAGGAACTAATTCCGCGCTGGGGTGTCCCCCTTCAAATGGATTCAGATCAGGGCACCCATTTCACTGGTAAAGTGATGAAGCAAGCTTGTCAGTTGCTTGGGGTCAAACAGCGTTTTCATGTGCCATACCATACCACTCCACAGAGTTCAGGGATGGTGGAGCGCATGAACAGAACACTAAAAACAGCATTAGCTAAAGCCATTACAGAAACTGGCAAGGGTTGGGTTGACACCCTGCCTGCCATCCTGATGCGGCTCAGAGCTACCCCGAACCGCATAACTAAGCTCACCCCATTTGAATTAATGACAGGTAGGACCATGAGGCTTCCAGAAGGCATTCTAACAGCCCAAGGAGAAACTGGCCCCTTCCGAGACAGGTTGCGCCAATATCTGGTTAGGCTCTGCCAACAGCTGAAAAGTCTGAAAGACATAGCACAAGAACAACAAAAACTGGAAGATCAGAGAATTGCAGAGTCAGGCTCGGCTCTTAGTCTTCCAGAAATTGGGGATAAAGTCTTAGTAAAAACCCTACATCAAAGGACTGGTTTCGAACCACGATGGACCGGCCCACACACGGTACTGCTTACCAGTGATACATGCGTATGTTTAGATCTCCCGGGAAGTAGTAGGTGGAAACATTGGACACAGATCAAACCTTATAAACCATGTTCTGTTTCTTCCAACAGGAGGGCGGATAGCCAGTGTCTAAATTATTTCATTTCAGGTGTCCTGGAAAAACCCTCAGCTCTAGGATGAAACTACCTGTCCCGCTTCTGGCCCTGATGTTCCAGACAACCCAGGGAATTCATGTGTGGTATCCCAGGGTCAGTAGGATTTCAAAAACACAATGCCTTAAAGAAGGACAATACATTCAATTGCCAAAGAGAGAGGGACTTCAGGAACGCTGGGGATGGGTAACACTGACTCCATACAACAATCACTCCAAAGGAATGTGGCTGCCCACAGACAAGACGTCATGTCCCTGGAGCATGGAGTCTAACAGACTGACCCCTATATCTGTATGTAAAAATGTCTCATACTGTTCAGAGTGTGTATGGGACTGGAGGAAAACATACTGGGAGCATTCTTGAAACTCCTGACCTTCGGGGTGGAGGAGGTCTGGGACTTGGAAAGTGGGTAAAGGGTGAGGAACTGCCTCACTGTCGCCCCTCCTATCAGTTCGTCACAGATGTGAAACCTGAAACCCCAAAAAGACTCAAGGGACCACTCCCAAAATATACCTTCCCCGGTGTCCTAGTGCATATTCCTCTAAATACAACGCACACCAGGTCCTGCTGGGGTACAGATTCTTCCCTAATAGACCAATGTGCCAACTGCGATTCCTGGATCTGGATGTGGAAACGTAGCCACGATGGAATATACTGCCGGAGCCGTAGGAGCTCCACTGACAGACAGTATTACAAAGACATTCCATCCAATGTTGATGGGTGTATTACCCTGTCTACCTGTGGCCCCCATAAACTTTCCGAGTGCCCCTTGCAAGTCCCATCACCTGACCATGGAATTATTATAGAACCCACAAGGAAGCGTATGATTCAAAACTCCCACTTGGTAACACAGAGGATTGTATATAATGTATCTACTATTTTGTCTGTTTTAAATATCGAATGTGGTAACGTGTCCGACGCTAGAGACTGGGCCAAGTCTCAGCTGCAGATGAGCTTGGACAGGGCTAGCAGACAGACACCAAGACGTAAGAAGAGAGACCTCCTGGATACCATTCTAGGTGGTTTTGGTACTGCAAATTCTATCAGTAACTCTTTTGCTCTGTGGAGTGAAAAGGGTTATTCTGAATGGGTTGCCAAAGCCGCTGCACAGGGCATCCAGGAATTAGCAAATGGTGGTGACTCTACATTAGCCGCCCTAACACTCCAGTCCAAATCGGTGCTTAGTTTAGCCACCACAGTCTATCAGCATTCCAGGTATATCAATCACCGTCAGGCCTGCTTAGATTATGCTCGAGATTTAGTCTCTAGTGTCAATCAGGATCTGATGGAACTTACAGATGCAGCCATTCAAAATGAGTGGTAAAAACCCGCGGTACAGTAACCAACCCGCAGGGCACTGTAGGGCACCGCAGGGCACCGCGGTAAGTGATTGGCTGGCCAAAATGACCGACAGGGGCACTCGTGGTGCATTGGTTGGTAGTGAAAAGATTTAATCATTTAATGTCTTTACTGTGCACATTTCAATCCGCTTAGTTTTGAATATTTATATGGAATTTTACCACTAAAGGGAAATTTTAGTAGCTGAGCATAAAAAGAAGAGGAGCATAACGCATCTGAAGGTCATAAACGATATTAATTTAGGAACATAAACATTACTGTATGTACATAAACTGTACTGTGTATGGCTGGTCTTGATAGTTTAAAGAAAAAATACACACCAGTCTTCCATTTCTCCCTATACATTTTAAGCATGAAAGTTTTATGAAACGGTACCCAAATATGTGATTGCTGTATAGAATGAATTTTAATTTTTTAAAATTATTTAACACGAAAATTAAGCTGTTTACATCTTCCGCCTGAGAACAGTCACCCGTTGCTACCCAACGCAGAAACACAGCCACTAACTAGCAAAGAGAGGACATTAGCTAGCCAATATGATAAAGAAATAAATGATTATTTTGTTTATTTCTTTTGCACATTTATTTGAACATTTCCATCGATTGTACAAGCACTTGGAAACTGTCCAATCCCTAGTTCATCAAGCATTTACCGGTCTGGCGCCGGTCTGTGTCTTCTAGGATATAATGCCAGCGAACTCTTGTTTTTATGTCCACTATAACTACGCTGGGCAAACGTTCCGAGGTCAAATTCTTCCTGCACGGGGGTACCTTTAAAGCGGAGACGACGGCACCGAAATTTTTCAAACGGAATTAAAAACTACACATCCCAGTTACCATGGTGGTGCTTGTGATCATTGCGTTTAACCAACGAAACAGGGCGAAAAATCAGTCACATGACTTTGGGGCAGAGTTTCGAAAGCTTAACCTATCAGCAACAAAGCGAAATTTACACGATAGGCTACCTCAAACTGTCAGTTACACGACTGTGTATGTCGCTTAAGCCACTCCTATTTGGCATTTTAGTTATGGAGGCGAGAAGGCGCCCCCCCCCCCCCCCCTCTCTGGGTGTCTGATTTGCCGCCATCTTTAACTGTTCGGTGTCCGAATCGGAGTAGCTACGCGTACGAAATAAAGTTAATCCCAACTACAAAACATATTTTTGTGGTAAGAGGGCGCAAAACATCAGTATTTACTGCTATTAATTACTGTACGATTTATAGTTGAAATCTGAGCCTAGATATAAAGTTAGATATAAAGTTAAAATCTCGACAAAGCAATGTAGGAAATACAGAGAAAATAAATCCTTTCTGACATCTAAAATCAGTTTCGATCAAGGTCTCTAAAACGAACAAGAAAAAGAGGATTTTCGGAGGGCAATTACGCTGTGTTTATATAGAATAACTGATTTATGAGCAATCTAATTTCTTGTTCGTTTAAAACAGTGAAATGTCAGCTGCAAAAGATCGCACCAGAAACAGCACTCTCTCTGCCTGTCATAGACGTTCAGGAAAGGCTGAATGAAGTCATGTCAAGTACAATAATTTGGTGATCAATAATAACAGTTGTAGGACAGTATATAAGGAGGACAAGGATTTTGAAGTTGACTCGAAATCTGATAGGTAACCAGTGCAAGGACTTGAAAACAGGTGTAATGCATCCCTGATAGGATTCTTGCTGTCATATTCTGAACATATTGAAGATTGCTCAGTGTGGATTTAATTTCCCCAGTGAACAGAATGTGCATTTATTAATTCTAGAAAAAAAGCCTTTCTTGATTTCTCTAGTTCTTAGTTTCTCTAGTTCCCTTTAAAATAAACTATTATTCCACAATGCAGAGTATTACATGGCCAGTATTTACACATGATATTTGTGATTTAAAGAAATTAACACAAGCAGCTTTTGGAGTTTTAAGTGTTGGCTGAGTTATTGCAGGATAAAAGACTAGAGATGTTGGCAAGAAGAAGATAATTTGGGGAAAGCTGAGGAATACACTTATAACAAGAACACTTCCTAATGGGGTTAGGCATACTTTTGATGAAGATGATGAAGTTAACAGACTATATGTTTACATAGATACTGAAATAAGGATTGTATTTTAGATTATGTGTAGTTGCTGGCATTGAACTGTGTGTTGGATGCACATGAATTGAAGGAATGGGCAAACATAGCTGATGCGGATCCACAGAGCCAGCATATTAAGATGTTTATAATTAGAGGCAATTTGTTTAAAAAACTAGGTATGGATACTGATGTGCAAGAGAGGTGGAAAGGCTGTTTCCTTAAGCCAGCACTATAAAATATTTTATTCTCAGTGAGATGCTGCCATTTCATAGTGGGTTTCTAACACTGTGTATAGTTCCATCCACACAGTGCCTTTACTTCCATTTCTAATCTCTTTATCCAGTACAGAGGATTTGGAGCCTATCCCAGTAAGCAACGGACACAAGGCAGAATACACCCTGGACATAGCGCCAGTCCATCACAGGACAGACAGACACAAACACACACACACCAGGGCCAGTTTTCCCATAAACCAATTAACTTACCAGTATGTTTTGGAGTGTGAGAGGGAGTCATATCACACATATGGAGAAAAACCATGTAACCCAGAGAGAACATGTAAACCCAACACACACGGGGTGGCAGGAATTGAACCTAGGACCCCAGTGCTGCAAGATAGCAATGCTAACCACTTCGCCACCATTATAAATGGATGGATATCTTAGTTATCTTTCTAGTTCACAGGTTTGCATGCATAATTTAATTTTGAAAGCCACTGAGACATCAGGTACTACTGTTGTATTTATGAAAAAGAAACAAAACAAAAAACATACTAACAACTGTGCCATCCTACTCCTTAGTTAATACATTTTATTATTCATAAACAGTTAAAATTGTTAGCAAAATATTTTGAATTATATTTAACCCTATTTTTTCTTTAGTTTTGTATTTAACTTATTATATGATAGTCAGACTTAATGTATATTTGAACAATGAAAATATATTTTTACAAGATGCGGGGGAAAGTGCAACAGCTTATTACAGTGCTAAATTTAATATTATTGATTGCTAATAGTTTATGGTAACACCTAACTTTCTTAATTAGATGTATTTAAAACAGTGAACTAAGTGTAACATACTATTCAGAAATACAATCGAAAATAGTTTTGTGGTGTTTGTATGGATGAAACGTTTCTAAAATGTATAACGTAACAAAATTAAAGACGATTAAAATCTGTAGTCTTTCCACTTGTAATGTCATTAGACAGAACAACACGTTTCTGGTTTGTTTTAATTAGTTAGTATTAGTTAGTAGTTAGTAGTTTTAATTTAATTAGTATTGCAATTCGCACTGATTCCCTTGCGAAGATATGGACTTAAGAATATTCGTGCCTGGTCAAAAAATGGCATTAAGCACTTAAAATTAATATGGTTAATAATAGTAAACTGTAACATGCTGTAACAAGATCGGTTAAACTGCGAAGAAAATGCTTTCAGAGAAAATGTTTCAGGTGTGAAGAACATAGATCTCCAATGCAATTTCAACCAAACCTGTTCCCACACACCCTGCCCCCACTACCATTAGAATATACACAAAGCACTGAAATCTTTCGAGCTAATGATCAGGTGAGCGAGAGAAACACCAAGGGGTGCGGAACCAGGGAACTATTTACATGGAAAACGGGCGATCTCCCCAGACTGTCCGCCCGTTTCACTGTTACCTGGATACCTCTTTATTTAGAACTCACTAACACTGATTTTTAGTTTAGAAGGATTCAAGTAGGGTTTTAGATGAAAGGCAGCGACCTTAATCAAGCCCAAATCATAATTGAACCCATTCAAAGCCTACATTACATTTTAGTGTTTCATTCTGAGCAGAAGACCCTCACACCTGAAGAAGGCTTGCGTTTTCTCTCTTCTCTTTTAAGCATGTGTACAATGTGTAATACAATTACAATGTGTAATTACAATGCTGTAATACAATTTGAATAGTATGAGGGGGGGTGTCTTTCGCTGGAAATCTCGCCTGCTTCTACTTTACGAGTACAACCCCCTCTCTGCAGGAGTGCTGGCTGTGACGAATTAAACCGGTTTCACAAGTATTTTTAAAGTAGGAAGTACAGTGTTAACTGGTAGCTGGGCACCTCAATTAAGTCGCTTTAACATGCTAATACGTTGGTGTAACAGTCCGGGAGTGGCAAGCTTCTAATGTCAACTCAACTCGATTGGAAGACAATGAACGTATTTTAGCCCTAAATGAATTAATAGCAAACATGGTTTACATAAAATACATTTTTCCAAGAAAGTTTATAATAATGCGATCTATAGTTGAAATCTGAGCCTAAATATAAAGGAAAAGCATTTTCAGAGAGCAATCATGCTGTGTTTATGTAGAAAAAACGATTAGGTTTATGAGCAATCTAATTACCTATTCGCCTAAAACGCTATATAAAATAAAGTTTATTTAGAGATGAATGATCAGTGTCGCAGTTTAAATAATTTTCGTAGGAGGGCTTGGACAGATTCCAAGTGCATTTTTGCAATTTACGTTGTAATACAGTTTAGAATACAGTTAGTCTAAGCTTTATCAGCTTTATTTATGAGTTGCAATTTAGAAAAAGTCAAAAACCGCACTCAAAATGCAATTTAGAGCTTTCTGGCAAGGGGAGACACCCAAATTATAATGTAACATGCCACTGTTTGTGCATTAACAAAGTTATACTGCAATTTTCCTTAGATACGCGATTAAAAAAAATAAATTTTTTGAATCCCCGGCGGAACACACTCCATAAGAATCAGCGCTTTTATACAGTATATCGCCTTTAAACACATATATTTAAACACGCGTTTACGATTTAAATCAAAACGCGATTCAAATCAATATAAATGTTTATTTTGTAATGCATAGGTGACTATTCATTGTTATTAAAAAGACTTAAATTCGATCATGTTGTGATATTTAGAAATATAAATTTGTTTGGTGCGAGTGAGGTTTTATTTAATCTCTGACCAAGGGAAACGTTTCATTTTTTCAAAGAAATGTTTGTTAAAAAATAAAGTGATACTGTACAGTAGTTCCATGGGATTCAATCACAGACCATGTGACATGGGAGTCAGGAAACTAACACACAGCGCCACCAGATTTGATAACGCTATAAAAATGCTATAAAATAATGTGACTAGGCACAGAACAAGTTTACAGCACAGTACAATAATAAATGCTGACCATGACCTTAGAAGCATAGATTACCTTACACTCAATTTAAACACAAGCTGTCTTTAGCCCTCTAAGCTGGTTCATACAGAAATGTAGAGATCCAGGCTCAGAACACACAGCTTCATTAGCGAATAGATATGCAGGACAACTAGAGAAGACGTTTTACATAGGATGGATTTTTAAAAACATCCCATCAGTGACATCACTGAAGTCAACTCCTACTGTGGGTAACTGTCGTGTGGATAGTTTCACAAGAATCAGACAAAGGTTTAAGCATCGCTTGTTCTAGATAAAACTGCAAAAAAAAACAACAACCCATAATGTACTTCTTTGCGGCTCTGTTTGCCCAAATCATATATTCACAACGTGAAATTAGAAAATAATATTACGTAACCAAAATCCGCAATATGGAAACAGAACCTGTGTAATTGTTGACAGATGATGTTCTCGTAACATTTTTACAAGACAAACTACAACATTTAAAAAATGACTTGTATGTACTTGATATCTCTAATCAATCCACGGCGATATAGTTAAAGCAGTCCCCAGCACAAAACGAAACTAAAACGCCCTGGGCATACCGTTTCGCGCTTCTTTTCAGTTGCTCAAAAGTAATTTGACCGTATGAAATGCATAATATAAACCTAGAAACATATACAGTACGTGAGCAGTACTTACGTAGTATCGGTATCAAGACATACCTCTCAAATACTGTAAATCAAGTTAAAATATCTCAAGACCGATTCTGGTCATAATGAAACCATGTTTCATGTATGTTTTCTTTAAAGTACCGAGACCAGCCATATACTGTATGTTTATGTTCCAAAATTAATATCGTTTATGGCCTTCACACGCGTTGCAGTATGCTCCTATTCTTTTTATGCTCAGGCACTAAGATTTCCCTTCAGTGGTAAAATTCCATATAAATATTCAATACTTAAACGGGCACAGTTAAGACATTAAATATACATATACATACTTTATACAGTACAGTTTGCATACGGTAATATGTTTATGTTCCTAAATCAATCTCTTTTATGAGCATGTGTAAGGCATGGTGAATCGATTCTCAAAAATTACTGTACTTTGCATGATTGGAAAAAAATGCGTAATTGCGAAATGCTGTGGTGTTACTTTTACAAAGACGGTCAATGAAAAAAAGAATGTGGACCAGGGCAATACTTTGAGTTTACAGCTTGTCCAAGGTCATTTATTATTAATACTATTAGTAATATCTTCGTTAAAGACTTTGATGGCTACAGCTCAAACATGAGAGGTTGAGCTTTATTAGCTCCACCTTGCGGAAATTCCGGATACTATTATTTTGCTAGCGGTATTTACCGGTAACTTGCGGTATTTACCGGTAACTTGCGGTAGACTGCGTACAGCATACCGGAAAATAACGCGGTATCGCCCGCGCATTTTGAATGGCTGCATCTGTAAGCTTGGCCAAGTTCCCTACCATGCTTTACAAGACGTGCGAGCTATAGTCTCAGAATGGTTCAACTCACCTGAAGCTCAATCACCCCATTACGATGAATTAATAACTGCCAGGTTGGTCCTAAACAAACCTTCTTTACCTGGGACCGTCACCTTTGACCTAATCTGGTCACAATATCTCCCAAGTATGACTTTTGAGGTCTCCCGATTCCAGTCTATGGGCAGAGTAATAGGTGATCACGTATTGCGATTGGGCAGAAAGGGGTACATCAGACAGACCCCTAACATCACCTACATGTCGACCTCCGACTGCTGTCATGAGAGTCCCTCATGGGTGCTATGTACCTGTTCTACAATGAGACCGTTCCATCTCAATGAAACGGCAACATGGGACTGGATACCACTAGCCGAGGGTGAAGGCATGTGGCAAGTCGGTGGAACACAGTGGTGTATAATCAGCAGCCAAACAAGCTTTCTTTATGGACATCTACAGTGCCCTGCGACTAACCGCTCCTTCTGTATTGAAATACTGGACTCCCTCACAATGGGAGAACTACATGTTCCCCCATTCGCTAACCACCAACTTATCAGTCCATGGTGGGAAGACACCCTCACAGAGGCCAACTCTAAACTTTTACAAGAGATGATACAGACAATACAAAAGGACACCCTTTTAATCCAAGGCCTCACACAACGTGCTAAGATTGCCATTAATGCAGCTCAACAAACGGCATGGGCCTTGGAACATACGGTAAACAAAAGGTTTTACTCTGGCACCTGGTGGGACTGGTTTGTGTGGGGAATTTGTGGAGTATTAATTTTACTGGTGGTATATAATACTTGTTTGTGTTGTATTATGCGAAAGGTTAACAAGAAATTACACTTTACCTTCGCCTCTGCCCGTACCTCAGTCTTCCTACCTAACACTGCCAACCAATCGATATCTCAAACAAGCTATGCCTTATAACCTACCCAGGCTTTCACTGGGTGGTTAACAGGAGGGACTGAAGTGGAACATAAAACACTTATATATATATAATTGATGGAAAATATATATATATAATTTATCTGTATTCGACACTACTGTATTAAATCAAGCACATTGTGTAATGTGTCGGCTGTCTTAGCATATCTTAAGCAGCTCCAACAAAGACAGTTACACATCAAAAGACAGGACTTGGGACAGGACAAACTGGTCAACTCATGCTACACATCAAAGGACAGGACTTAACTGATCAACTCATGCTACATATCAAAGGACAGCTACACATCAAAGGACAGGACTTAACTGGTCTACTCATGCTACATATCAAAGGACAGGACTCGGGACAGGACCAACTGGTCAACTCATCCTACATATCAAAAGGGCAAGACGAATACACATGAAGCAGTAAAACAAAACATCTTCCTGAGATCACACTGTATATAAGAGCTGGGAAACCCTTGCAGTGTTGTCTGTTCTGCGGGGCAGACCCAACGCGTGTTGATGTCATTATTGAGCTCAATAAAACAACTGAATCCACAAAGACTGTGTCCTGCTCCTTGGATGAAGGATTTCCCACAACAAGAACTCTTATATAAATCTTTCTTCCTACAACGTGGATGCCAAAAGGTGAATGGGAATCAATCTCCCTATTCTATAAATACATCATCAGCTAGGAGAGAATGTTTTTAGTTTAAGGATTCTACAGTACAGAAAGTCAGAATTTCCTAAAACAAACAGAAAAGCAAACTCTCTGTAAACTTCCTTAGGCAGAATCTAGTTCCAAGCGGATCAGAACCAGGTCCTTTCGCATTGGCACAAGCTTAGGGGAAGAGCAGGGTAATGGTGTTCCTTCTTCTCTCTGTAAAAAGGTTCCATTAGGTCTGCCTGTCAGTGTAGGACATTCACTTAAGTACCAGAATATATCTGATTGCTCTTCTCTGGGTAGATTCCAGAGCAGCAGTATCTTTTCTATAACAATTAAACAATTTTAACATATTACCTCTAGGGCGGTGTTTTTTTTTCTTTGTATAAATTAGCTTAGGACTTAATTTAAAGAGTTAAGTTTAACTTTTTTCTGTGTTCAATACTATATTGGTGGAACACTAACTTTTCAGCATGAGACATTTTGTTTAGAAAACAAATGTAACATGCTATGTATTTCTGATTGTGTTGTTAAATGGTGACGTTTTCTTTAGTACTGGAACTTTTAAATTAGACATAGTATGATGTAGTATTCTCTCTAGAAATGGCCTTCAGAGTTGATATTTTAGTGTACTAGAAAAATTTGTTTTGGTAATGTTCCTTACAGAGCAGCTGCTGATTGGCTGGCCAACCTCGGGCGTTATAAGATACAAATAATTTACGCAGAGAGCTGTTATTTATCTATTCAGACAGGACAGTGGCTTGATGTTGTGAATACTGAGTCTGTCTCCAGAGGCCTCTGTGAATTAAAGTACATAACATATTAGAACTATTGCTACAGTTCAGCTCTTTGAATAAGGATTTTTTTTGCTGAACACATCTTTTGAATTAAATTTTATGCTTGAAACTATATATCTATATATATTTGAATATTCATCCCTTATCAGTATCCACTTTTTCTATATAATAACCACTTTGCAATCTAAACACTAATCTCCTTGAATGCCTGCAGCCTGCAATATAAAAATGAATTAGGAGGAATGTTATCAAAAGACTTCTAAAATTTTAAATACCCTATAGTATATGCCCTATGTGTTTCCATTACTGTTCTTTTTATGAACAGTAAGGCAAGACTTTTTGTAAATCAGTACTATTTCCTAGGAAAATATTTCCATTTAGATAATCCTCTAGTTTAGGTATTATGATTATTTCCATTACTGTACATATAATAGAAGTCATATTTATTTATCTATAATTACAAGGTCAGTTTTAACATAGTTTTTATGGATGAGTACTACATTAGTAAATTTCCAGTCGATGGGTACTAGCCCTGTCTTAAACAACTGTTGGAAGAGTTTCATCAATGGCTTCAGAATAGAGCCTCTCATTTCCTTGAGCAAATTTGGTAAAGAATTAGTACTCAAGATGGATTGGGGTGTATTAATATTTATTTGCACTTTCAATCTGCTTCTGCTTCAAGAACGTTATTTGTTTAAAAACATTTTGCGAGTCTCAATGCTTCAACATTTGTAAAGCTTTTCTGTGTTCTGTATAATGAACAGGTGCCAATGGCTTCATAGTGTCCCTTCTCAACAGAAGAATCTTCACAGCATCTAGGCACATCTGTGTTTTGAAGAGCCTTTGACAAGCCACAGGTTGATTGATTCTCCCTTGATAGGAAGATTTCATATGTTCCAGTGACTCGTTCCACATGTTAGCTTCTGCAGTTAAAATTCCCCTGACATAGAGACCTTTAGTGACTAGGCAGTGGCTTTAATTGTTGTGACAATGGCTAGCACAAAAGTACAAATTTTCAATTTTTTATTCATAACACGATATTGCTTCAATTCATTCGATATTGCTTAAAAAGTCTGTAAAATGATTTTAGATATGTACTGTTTGTGAACACCTACTGTACAAATGTGCATACAGTATACTCCATGACAAACAATCATGCTTCATTAATCAAACTTTATTGATTTATTAGTTTAGGGATAATGCTGACGTAACTACCTAGCAACCTGGGTTTCAATCATTAGTCCAGTATTTTCATTTTTATAAAGCATTCACATTCAAAAACTCAAAAAGTTATTCTAATCATATTTTTTTAAATAATTGGTTAAAAGGATGATTTTAAGGAAGACAAAATATTACTTTCTATGGGTAGCCAGTGAAAGGACATTTTCCATCAGCATGATCTGTTGTTATAAAGATGCAAGGAAGATGAGTCAAAACAAAGTACTGGAAATTTAGAATATGTGCTCAAGAGAAATATATGCTTCTCTTGGTTTGTTCACTATCAGACCATGTCAGACATATTCCCAGCACTAGTCTAATTGATTAAATAGTTTATTAAGTTTTTTTTTTAATTAAGCAAGAGCTTTTATCTGTTGTACAAAAGACGGTTGCTTAACGTCCTTAATTAATAATCATTAAATAATAAGAAAAAACATATTGTGTATGAATCATCTTGTAATAAAGAGATCTATATTAATCATCTTGTATGATGTTTAAGAGATCTATTTGAATCATCTTATAATAAAGAGATCATTACATTAGCAATGTTCTTTTTACATTTTATTACAAATAATGTTAAAACACATTGTTATTGATTACAACTTCTACACTAGATACTCAAAGGCAGGTACATCACTTATAGGAATTAAGTTACCATCAACTTAATTGAGGTAATAATTAAATTCTGGAGCTGTAATGTAGAATGTTGAATACTCATCCAATCTGTGTGGATTCAGATCTCCCATGGACACAAAGGAACAGTGACAGGTTTCTGCTGTGTTCAATTGGCATCCTCTGGTTCGGTGCCAGTCAGTCCTGGTGCAGCTGGAGGTGTGGGAGAAGGAGGAAGAGATTCCTGCTGCGGCGCGCTGGCAGTGACTCTCTGAAGACTGGCTAGTTAGTCTTGGCTGAACTAGCAGAGTTTGTGCACATGAAAAGTGACTGCGAGTCCAAGCAAGTCACATTCTTTAGATGGGAAGAAGACCAGTTCGTTCCCGATGTAGTGCTAGTCCTGAATACTAGATTCAGCTGTCAACAGTTCTGAGTGTAGTTAACTTGTTGATCAGGTGAGCACTCACGGTTGGTTACCGGCAGTTCACGAAGCTTGCTGCTGGGCAAACTTTAGGCGGATCCTTTGGCCACCTCCAGTCTCGACTCTTAGAACAAAGTAAAGTCCTGTTACTCAGACACACTGGCCGTCACGTGATTGTCCGAGCTGAGTCTGAGAATGTCCTGCAGGGGCACATTCTGGGCCGTGTGCTGCCTCTTTTATTTGGAGGAACTACGGTCGTTCATTGGTTGAATGTTTTGCAGGCATTCGAGGCCCACGTGGGGTTACCCCGCTCTAGTTCAGTTCCTGATTGGCTGATCAAGGTGGAGGATGAGTAACAATGCTCTCTGACCTTAGGGTTGTAAACACTTTGGAATGTGACTCCCCCTTGGAATCTCCCAGACAGTAAGGCACCAGAGATGACCACTCATTAGGGTGGCTGGAGAATCTCACCCCTAGGAGTTTTTCCTTATCGGGAGACTCTATCAGACAGAAAAACACCTTAAATCTGAACCACATGGAATGACCTCTCTGTGTCCAGCACCACTGAGATGAGGGAGAGAGAGACTGGAAAGGGAGTCGCAAACTTAATTCCTGTATTTATAATTAATAAACCTTGCCACTTCACACCCATTTTCTAATTTCTTGATCCAGTACAGGATTGTGAGAGCTGAAGTCTTTTCCGGCAAGCAACACCTGCAAGGCAGAGTACACTCTGGATAGGACACGAGTCCATCATAGGGTAAACACACAGACACAGTCACAAACATGCACACACTCACACCAGGGTCAATTTTCCCAGAAGCCAATGTGTTTCTGACGTATGTACCTGTATGTCTTTGGACTGGGGGAAGAAAATGGAGAACCCAGAAGAAACCCATATGAACACAGGAAACATACTGTATAGTACCTAACTCACATTCATAATGTTTCTAAAAGGTCCACTTTGTCTGATTCTCTAACCAGAACGCTAACCCTAGCTCCACATATTTTATAACTGAGAAATGAGTGGAGAATCAATAATACTCTGATTGCATGAAACTATGAAAAAATATTATTGTACGGTGCATTAAAATGAAAAATCATGGCTGATTAGAAAAGTTTTCCAATGCAGAAAAGAGGATTTTGGTAAGTGGAGTTTGAAAATGGCTTCTTGTGAATCTTTGTTTTTAACAGCGTATGGAATACTGCATGATGAAAAATGCTGCACCTAGGGTTAGGGTTAGAAGCTCCAACAAAGTTTGATTTAAAAAAGTCTGCCATTTTGTTTTAAAGGGGCAAATTAAATGAGTTTTAGGTGTGGAATGGGTTCAACTTGTGAGTGCTGATTTTCCGCTTTTTAGATGAGCACATCGTCAAATGTCTATTGTATTAAACACCAAAAACAGAAAAAAACCTTCAATATTTTAATTCTTGCAGTACCTAACTCACATTCGTAAAGGTCTATATTGTCTGATTCTCTAACCCTTACTCTACTGTAGCAGCACATAGTTTACAGCTGAGAAATGAGTAGAGAATCAATAAAACTTTATGTGAGTGTATGAAACTATGAAACTATTATTTGTGTATGGTGCATTAAATTGAAAAATCAATCAAAATAAGTGGAGTTTGAAAATGACTTGTTGTGAATCTGTTTTTAACAGCGTATGGAATACTGCATAATGAAAAATTCTGCAGCTGGGGTTAGGGTTAGAAGTTCTGAAAAAGTTAGATTAAAAAAGGTCTGCCATTGTCTTTTAAAGGGGCAAATTAAATGAGATTTAGGTGTGGAATAGGCTCAACTTGTGAGTTGTGATTTACCGATTTTTAGATGGGCACATCATCAAATGCCTATTGTAATAAAACTGAAAAACATAAAAACTGAAAATTTCAAAAAACAGAAAAATAGCTTATAATTTTAAATTCTTGTAGTACAATACAAACACCTCAAAGGTAGCATCACAGGAATTGTAATTACAGTATATTGTATTGATTATTCTGTTTGAAAATCTTCAACTTTTTCAGACCTTAAATGCCGGTATTTAAGATTTTATTGGCATCTTCATTCAGTTTGTGTAAACATTAAAAATAAGTAGTAGAGATAATAATTATCTCAATTAATAAAATGAGAATCTGTTGTCGCTCCACACAGATAGAACCCCAGGAAATTACCCCAAGTCCCTAGTTCTGTGAGGCAGCAAAGCTAACCACTGCACCACCATTATGCCCTGTAATTAAAGTCAATGAAGCAAATTTGAATCTGATTCACACAAAGGGAAAATCCATAAATCAAAAGCATATGAAAAGTGAGGACAGTTTACTGTAGCTAAATGTGTCACGGACGTCCAAAGGGACTAACCGTGGAGAGCAGGAGAGCGGGAAAAGACCCATATGCGTAGCGGCGAGACGGGAAAAAGGCCCGGGCTCATTAGTGCAAAGAGTTCAGGATTGCCGTATAGAAACCTATGCCCTCAGGGAGCGGACGTGGGGCGCCCTGGTGCTAGGCGGGTCTCAGGACATCCGAACATCAATGCTGAGCCAGGACAGAATGCAAGACCCGGAAATATATAGCCCAAGGGAAAGAGAGGGACAGGAAGGACAGCAGACCGGAAACTAGGGACAGGACAGAGAAGGATCGCCCTCTGGCTGCAGAAGGCGTGACAAAATGTAACTTGAGAATGTTGTTTATTCCTATGTTATTGATATTTTAACATGACACTGATCTGAACTGTAATCAGAGGACACTAATTAGGGATTAGTTATGATATTAGACTAGGGAGTGTAAAACAGAATGTTGTCATATGAGGTCATATAAAATAGAACCTACAGATGGAGAATGTTCTAAAGGAAAACTCACTGAAAAACTTTATTCTTGAGGATAAATGTAGTTTTCATCTTTTTCATGCTGGTATCAGTATGGCAGTTGGCTCAATTAAAAATAAAATAGAAAACAAGACACCTTATTACAATTACACCTTATTACCTCCATTTTAGATACAATATGTATAGAGGATTTACAGAAACCTGAAATCTTCATGCAGGTATACAATTTTTGTTAACATTCTTTCTGTTGATATACAGAACCAAAGAGAATGTGGCACTCACTTTTGAAAATCCAATTCAGGGCACTGTACTGAGCAACCTAAGGAACAGACACAAGACAGCAGTTATTACTCGTTCACTGTGTGTTACGATCCCTGCCTCACGGCAACGGAAGAGGCAGAAGAAGGCGTAGCCTTACTTCATTAGTCTACCTATCAGTTTACTTATTCACCACCTCACCCCCATCTCATCTTGTACTTAAACACCAGTCCTTTCCTACCTCCTCGCTCAGTATTGGTTTTCCTTTCGAGCTTCCTAGTTGCGCTACACCTTCTTCCTCTTTGTGTCTTTCTTGGTTTTCGGATTACAGTTTTTCCCCTTTGACTATGGTTTTTCGGATCATGGCTTGGCTTCGGTACTCACTCCCTGTTTTGGATCTCTGGCTTCCCCTGGACTCTCGGATTGCTCTATCGTCTTCTGTTTCGGATCACAGTCTGGCTTCGGTAACTCTCTTCCTGTTTGGGTCTCTGGCTTCCCCTGGACTCTCGGCTTGTTTCTTCGACTACTGTTTTCTTTGGATCACGGCTAGGCTTTATCAGCTCCTGCAAGTGGGTTCATTAATTGGTTTTGGTTTCTCTTACCGAATCCCTAACACTGTGCCGATCTGTGGAAATTGTTAATGGTAACTATTTATGCTGATACTCTAATAAAGATAAACAATGCTCTATTGGAATTTGAAAATTTCAAACTCTGCCAGCAATGTGCAAATTATATCAGATTATACTTTGAAGACTAATTAGATTATTTGCACTGTAATGCTGTAAAGTTGCCAGACTACATCAAAGGCTTTAATATAGATGTGAGCCTAGCAGAGATGTTACAAAAGTCAAAATACAATCAGACAACTTAGTAAGTAAGAACATAATAAATATCACGAGAGGAGACTATTTAGCCCATCTGGCCAGTTTGGTAGTTGGGCACTTATTGACTGACGGATCTATTCCAGACATTTCTTGAAGGAGGTATTGGTTTTGTAATGTTTCATAGCCGTTCAGGGACGCCAAATATGTAATCATAGCCGGCCAAAATGTAAATGTAGTGGCTCTCTGAAGGCACCAGTTCTGTAGGGTTTGGGCATTTACTGAGACAATTATTAATTGTAGCAGTAAATCACAAAGTTGATTCTTTTGATGGCTTTAGAATCCAACCATGCGACATAACTCAAACAACGCGCACACACAGGTACTAATACACGAGGATACATTTATTAATACATAGAATATGCATGTAAACCTAACAGATCTTATCGAGAGGGTTATCAGAATACAAAAGATATATATTCAATCAGTTACAAAGAGTTACATATATCAAGAGGACATACGTTCAGTATATCATTCATTTAGACCGTTTCGTAAATGAACTTGGTTATAACTTCTACATTAGATACTCAAAACAAGTACAAAACTCTTAGGAATTAAATTGATATCAACTGGTTGGGATAACAATTGAATTCTCGAGCTGTAATGCATTGAAGTTGAATACTCATCCAGTTTCTGGGGATTCAGATCTCCTGCGGGCACAAAGAAACAGTTGCAGGCTGTTGCTGTCCAATCCGCGCTCTCTGGCTGTGTGCCAGGCTGTGCTGTGCAGCTTGCGACGGTGCGCTGCTGATGCTCACTGACCGGCTAGTTAGTGTTGGCTTTAACTAGCAAAGTTTGTGCACAGGAGAAAAGATGACTGTGGGTCCCAGCAAGTCAGGAAGAGGACTGGTTCGTTCCTGATGAAGAGCTAGTTCTGAATAGTGATTCAGCTTTCCACAGTTCCGACCTGTTCACGAGGCCTGCTGCTGGTTACTCTCTGGCAACCTCCACTCTAGACTCTTAGAACAAAGGAAAGTTCTGGCACTCGGACACACTGGCCGTTCCGTGGTTGTCCGGGCTGAGTCTCGGGATGGTCAGGAGGCGCGCTGCGAGAATGTCCTGCCCTTGGGAGCCTTCTGCTCCTGGGCCGTCCTGCCCTGGAATTCTCCTTTGAATTCCCTTTAGAACAGTCCACAGAATCCTCTCCAGAATCTTACTGAATCTCCCGAATCTGAATCTCCCCTTCTGAATCTCTCAGGCTCTCTGTGTTGCCTGTTTTTACCTGGAGGAACTTCAGCTCATTCATTGGCTGAAAGTTCCATGGGCATCAGAGTCCCACGTGGGTTACTCGGCCCTACCAGTCCCTGATTGGTTGACCACGGTGAGATATGAGTCACTTACTCCTGACACTTAGGAATGCAGTCCAGATGTCCAACTGGCACTCCCTAGACAGATAGGCGCCAATGGATGACCATTGATCATGATAGCCAGACTTAGCTAAGTGCATCCCCCTTTGGGAGCTGTCCTAGGAAACCTTAAATCACCCTGCACTAATGGTCTCTCTGTGTCTGCACCACAGAGATGAACAGAGAAATGGGGCCTCATTTGGGAAGCTCAGAAACACTTAATTCTGCCTTATTATTAAGCCTCGCCGCTACAGTTTCAAGCACATGGACAAATATGAAGTTAAAAATATGTACTGTATGTGTTACATTGGAGGTGGCACACTGGCATGGTGGTTGACATGGCTGCCTCATCTTCTGGGTGCAGGCTGTATGTCTTCCTCATTTCCTGCCAACTGACATGGTAGCTAGGATAATTAATATAATTCCAGAAACTGTTTAAGAATATTTGTGTAATCGTTGTGTAATACATCAGATTTATTGTATCTCAAATACATTTTGCATTAACTCTATACTAGACTTTGCAGGTCTTACATCTGTAACATATTGTTTACTTTTTTAAATTTCCTTTATTGACTGGGAAGGTCCTTACATACAGTATCAATTCTTCATTTTATTAATGACCAAACTTTAAACCTTTTGCTGTGGAGCTTACATATGTCTTGAAATACAGCGGTCATTGTTTAGAGCATGTACATTTTACGAGATAGTTATATTTAGAGCAGATCAGAGTGTGTCCTCATAAAATTCCTCTTCCTTTTAAGTTAAGCAAATTAACTTCAATAGTATCTTAACCGTCTATGCAGACTGAAACAGTGTTCCTTCTGTGGTATTGAAATAGGTGGCATAAAGATTTAGAGAGAAAAGAACAATCTTATAATCACAACTAACTCTGCCTGTGTCAGTGAGCAGCGAAAGCCACATGACTTGTCTCTCCTAATTATGAACCATAGACATAGATGTGCAATTGGTATCCAGATAATTTTCTGTGCTAATAAATATTTATGAGCAATGTTCAAGGAAAAACACCTCATTGCTGCCATGGAGGCTAACTGTCAAAACCATCTGCTGCTCGGTCAGCACTTTTTCTTCCTAGACAAATCTAGGTAACTTCAAAGTGCCCTGATATCTGTACATTTTATGCCACAGTGATACTTCAGTGTCTCACACTTGATTTTGACAAGACATGACTCTGTACAGTTTTTTTCATTATTTACCATTTTCTTGTGATACAGTAGTGCTTTAATTAACATGCCAAAACTGAAGATTGTATTTTTCAGAAAATTGTAACTTCTCAACATTCTGTGGGTATCGAATATTGAGGGAAATAGTCATCATTCTCCCTCACAGGATAAAGTAAAGTTCTCTCTGAAATTATTTATTTCCAGGGTCTTAATTTACCAGCTTTATACATTGTGTGGTTTTAATGTTTGCTTTAAAGTTATAAAAAAATTGAATATGTAAATTTAAATATTTAAAAAAAAAATAAAAGTTTCTGCAAACAAACATAATGTCCCATTTTTGTCAGTAATTGTGACAAAATTTTTAAACATAACAGTGGAATTTAGAGAATATCAATGTGGCAATTAAACAAACACAATTACTGTTTACATTGCAGGCCATGCTTGCTTTACGATAATGAATTGCAAATGCAGCTACACACATCCTGCATGTTGATATATTAATCCTTTAATATATGGTACCAATCAAGCATAACAACATATTGTACTATTGATTATCATATGAGATCCATAAGCATATAAACATATCTAACATATTTTCCAATTGACCTAGTCCTAGTCTATATTATGTCAAAATATGTCACACTGTAAAAACATTTTATAATGGCAATGGTGACAGAATAAATTATTTTGTAAGGGTCCTTTTTTTAAAATTTCCTTGTGACATTTCTCTTCTTTTAGTCATCTGAATAATGTTTTCTGTTTTGATGTTTTAATTTACTTAGAGTACTATTTACCACATTTATTTGTTTTTCTTTATGTCCCATAAAAGTGTAACTATAATCATCATATTTATCTTCATGCTTCATTGATACAGTGCTATATGAACCTGTTTGCATGGTACTTTCTATCAGTATTTCCTATTTTCATCTATACTGTACCTGTCCTGCTTCATCATGCAAAAGTCTTGAATCTTCTAGTCCTTCTTCTTGGCCTTTTCTTGCCTCTCATGATCCAATCAAATCCTTCTTTTTTCAATAAGGCTTCATTATATTTGCAGTATACTGTATCTTGCCAATTGACAGTTATTTCATAATGATGTCATTAAGAAATGTCATCATTTATTTTTTTTAATTATACTGCAGATGTATACATGATCTACTCTGAAACATTTGTTGTTTTTCTTCTTTTGTTATTAAGATAAGTCATTCTATGCTTTTTGGGGTCATCTGTATTTTCTGTAATGTTCTAACATAATTGGATATTGTTTGTTTAATACATTAGCTTCAATATTAGAGACCATACTACTGTATCTCTATAGATATAGTATATTTTATAATCTTGAGACGGGAGCCTATACAGTCAGTGCTAATTCTGGATTTTTACTATTCACCTTTACAATTTACTGTTCAAATTTCACAGCTGGCACAACAATCCTGTTTAATAAAGTTGTACTAGGACTCTATGATTCTCTTGTACACCTTCAACCTATAAAGCTTTAATCATTTTCAATATTTCTTTATTGCTGCTGACAAAGATGTACGAGCTCTCTGAAATAAAATAAAATTTAAGTAGCAAAACATGATTTATAAAAATATTCCCAATATCTTTGAATAACAGCATTTAAATATAATAAATAAAATAAGAAGTACAAACTAATAGGTTTGAATTTTCTTTGCAACTCTACAAGACGGTAAAATCTAAGCTGGTAATAATCATTCTTATGAAAGTACTTCATTGTCATAAATAAATCAGACCTCAGCATAATGACTATAGGAGTATGTTTTTTTCAGAAAAACTGAGCATGATTCTTGCTCCCCAGGATTATTTCTCTTAGGAAAAGGTCTGTTTAGAGCCTATCAAACATCAGTAATTCTTAACATATCTCATTATCTCTTTGGCTGATCTAGCTGGTGAAAAGAAGCCTTATAAAGAAATCCCTGAAGATCATTCTAAAACAAGATTGACTAATTATGTGTGACTAGTTTGCTCCATTACAAGTTGCCAGTCAAAATAGATGAGGAATTTAAATATTGCAAAAGGTGTTTTCAAAAAATAAATAGGCAACTGATTACGATTAAGTTCAGATTAAAATGAAAAAATTATGAACATTTTAGGTATTAAGTGAAATATACAGTACTACTGTATATGTAAAGGAACAAGTAATACTGTAGGTTTATTCCATGCTGAAAAAAAGAAGAAAGAAAACACAACGTTTCGGCCATGGAGCTTTCTTCAGATGTGAGCAGTTTATATAATTTTAGTTTAAGTGTGTCACCCATTTAAAGAAAAACTAATAAACCTACTACTTGTTTCTTTGCAGCCTACGCATGCTGACGCAGCTACCCACCTGATATACTATATGTAAATGACCAAAGTCCTACCTCCATCTTGATATGTTTCAAGTACAACATGGTTGTCATTTTGAAAAATATATGTAGACTAGAGATATCTTGATCATTTCATTTTGGGATTTTATAAAATGTCACAATGCTTATTTTTATGGCTCACTTATTGCCTTCAACTGTGTTGTAGAACAGTGTTTAGAGTTCTTAGTTCAGCAAAATACTTGCTGTATCTACAGTATGTAACTAGTGTGAGGCTTAACCATTTTTGTGAATTCCTATTGCACATGGACTTTTGATTATATAAAGTGGGATTTAATTATATTTCAAGTAAAATCCTTGAGTTAATCTAATAAATGTTTCAACTGACAGCTTTGAGTAACATATTATCATCCTTTCCAGGGCCATCTAATCATTCAGAAATATATATGATTCTATATATACTTCCTTCTTTGAGTCCTTTTCCCTCCTCTACATAACATGTCAGAATTTCAACTGTGCACACAACTGTACAGAGGAGATAAACACATAAACACATAAAGACGTATAAGGAGTCAGTTCTCCAAGTAAAATGTTATCAGAGCTCTAAAATTTGAAGGCAATATCATTTTTTCTTTATATCCTGTTGGAATCCAATAAAATAAGACATGCTCAGAGACCTCAAATTAGGCAAGGTAACACAGGTGACATGTTTAAGGCGTATTCACTGTGGTGATGACAACAGGCCGTATGTAAACTTCCTCATCATCGATTAAATAATTTCAAAACCCTGTCATTATTAACATCAAGATTAACACAACAGAATTCAGAGGTCTCTGACTAATAAAACTGAAATAAGTGAAAAGGTAAAAAAACAGTATTTTCTGTTTGAAATATCACCCTTTCAAAGACATACTGTATGAACAAATAAGATATTGTATTAGTGAGCAACTTTCAAAATGGGATGATTTAGTTTTTCTTTCACACTTGAACTAAAATTATATAAATTGCTCACACCTGAAGAAGGCTCCACGGCCGGAACGTTGTGTTTTCTTTCCATTTTTTTTCAGCATGGAATAAACCTATTACTTGTTCCTTTGCAGCCTACGCATGCTGATGCAGCTACCCACCTGAACTATAAATTATATTATTGTATATATTATTATAATACTTTATATTATTGTTTCTTTCTTATTCAAAAGATTTTTGAATCCAACTTCTGGAAATATAAAAACAAAGAAGGGGTAAACAATTACCTACGCTTATGAAATGGCTTTCAAGCAACACATCAGAAAGTGCTACTCAAATTAATGGCGTAATTACAGTGTCTTCAGAAAATATTCAACCTCCCACCCCCACCCCCAAACAATCATCTGGAAATATTATGTAACAACCATAATTTTAATGCATTGAAATGATACGCATTACTATGAGGTTTGCCAAAATATATCGTATACTATTATTAATTACTTATTAAAGTTCTTGCATATTAGTATTGTTATGATGCCAGGTGTCAAAGGGTAAAGGGATGTAAGATTCAGGATGGGTTTGGATGCAGGTGGGTTTCTGGTGAGGGACTTACTGTACTGTAGGAAGCGTGACAACAAAATTTTGGTGCAAAAGTGGTGCAAAAGTGATTTTTTTAAGTGAATAAGTGAGTGGCACGTATTTACAGGACACAAAGAACACAGGGGAAAAGGAACTTGAGCGGTACCAAAATAAAAAAAATAAAACAAAACAACACTAGCTAATACAGTGAGGTCTGTATTAAAGAATATGTGACACTATCATCAGGGTCAATACACTATACTCGTTTACATACTGTATATCAGCATGTATATATTTATTGTGCATAGGGATTGATCACCAATTGATCAATTTACAAACTAATATTTTTCATTTGATAGTGCAGTTTTTAAATCCTGTAATTAAACATGAAGCCATTTGCTCACCCTAATGAGAATCAGCCAAAGACAAGTTTGTAGAAGATCTTGATGCAACATTGGATCAATAAAGACTTAAGATGCTAATAATGATAACTATATATTTAACAGAGCTCAGTGCACTGAGTGAGTTAAAGATGTGACTTCTCACCCCCTCTGAAATCTGGACATGTGACCTAGTCTTGCGGTGCTGCAGAATTGTCTGCATTGTTTGTCAGTGCACTCTCAAGCCTGTGAGAGAACAGGATTAAAATTTAGCAGGGCAGGGAGAGCTGCCCTCATGACACTAGTGCCTTGTTCATTGTTCACTCAGGTTGCTGCAAAGGAGAGAAGGAATTCAGAATGGTAGAGTTTAACAGGGTTGAGTGCATTGAGTGCGTTAACATAGTGATATCAGCTCCCTGTGAAATCTAGACACTATAAAAATCTTTCCTGCCAGAGGACCTATTCTTGTGGCTTGGGATTGTGGCTTGGTAGAGTTTTCTGTCTAGTGAGTGGTGCTATGCATGCCTAGTATAAGAAAATAACCAGGATTGATTACTTTTAGGGGTAAGGAGAGCTTCACTTGTCACACTAAAGTGACATCCGTAAGACTCCAGAGGTGTCAAGGTTATCCTGCAGCAGTGAGTGTTGTTGCTGCTGGCTAACCCCAATGTCTTAGATATTAACACAGCGTACATTTTGGACTGTGCTACAATGTGTAGCCCTCAGCATTTGAATGCAGATGTTGGTCTGGTGCAAGTGTTACATAATCTTCAAAATTTAAATAAGGATGGTGCTGTCCAAATCCCCTCCTCCTACATTTTAATAAATGATAAGTCAGGTAGCTGCTGCAAGAGTGAAGATGCGGTGATGAGGAAAAGGACAGTAAGCATTTCATTAATATACTTCAGATTTATTTTTTCTTTGGTGATAGGGAACAGGATAATAAAGCATTCTTTAACATTTTAATCATGTCTGTAACAGTTCTTCACTTTGTTAGACTATATTAAACTGTTTTCCATATTTTCTGTATTTCTGTAATACAAAATAGCAAATTGAGTTTCTCTCCACCTGTCATGATGCATAGTTCAAAATTTATCATGAACTGTTGGAAAGTAAGATCAGTGCAACGCTAAAGAGGAAGTCTGTCTTGGAGATCCATCTGTCAGCGAATGGCTTAAACAGCAGTGTCACCCACTGTTTTATTGATTCCAACATTACTACTTACAGATGCAGCCATTCAAAGTGCGCGTCACAGACACGTACCGCAGGTGACGTCGCTCAGTATGACGCAAGATGACGCGTGGCACCGCAGTACGTGATTGGTTGACCAACAGGGGCACTCGTGGTCCGTTGGTCTGTCGTAGAAAGACTTACAGTAAACGTCTTTGCTGTGCCCGTTGTAGGTATTGAATTTTACCACTGAAGGGAAATCTTAGTAGCTGAGCATAAAAAGAATAGGAGCATACTGTAACGCGTGTGAAGGCCATAAACGATATTAATTTTGGAACATAAACATACAGTATATAGCTGGTCTTGGTACTTTAAAGAAAAAAATACACACCAGTATTCCATTTCTCCCTAAACATTTTAAGCTTTGAAGTCTTTAACTAACGTGATACCGGAGTCAACAAGCATACTTTTAGAATTTGATTAAAAGGGAATATAATATGGAATCGCGTATCTAAAGAATTTAATAATGGTATTCGTGTGCTGCGGCAGGGCTGTGTAGGGCTGTTTCGCCTGCCTATTCATGCGAGCTGTCTTGTAGCCGACTGGTCTAGGTGCGTGACTACCAACGGGCACGTTGTGTGTTCAAATCCAGCTGGTGCCGGACTTTTCTTTTAACAAACATTTCTTTGAAAAAATAGAATAGCGATATTATGGACAATCAATTGACTTATATTTCAAAATATCGCAACATGATCGATATTTGCGATATTTTGAACATATCTTCCCTTCTGACAGCGGTTCCTCCTTCTATTGTGTGTGTGTGTGCAACAGAGTAAATTTTTATAGAGAAATGGAAGCTGGACAGTATGCGTTACAATATAAACATTTATATTGATTTAAATCGTGTTCTGATTTAAATTGCAAACGCGTGTTTAATTATGTGTTTTTTAGTCATAATCAGGCTAATGCATTTCTACATTTTCTGTATGAACCAGCTTAGAGGTTCATACAGAAAAACAGCTTGTGTTTAAATTGAGTGTAAGGTAATTTATGCTTCTAAAGTCATGGTCAGCATTTATTATTGTACTGTGCTGTAAACTTTTTCTGTGCCTAGTCACATTATTTTATAGCGTTTTTATTGTGTTATTAAATCCTCCCATGTCACATGGTCTGTGATTGAATCCCATAGAACTATGACTTTATTTTTTAACAAACATTTCTTTGAAAAAATGAAACGTTTCCCTTGGTCAGAGATTAAATAAAACCTCACTCGCACCAAACAAATTTATATTTCTAAATATCACAAAATACGTTCATTGTCTTCCAATCGAGTCGAGTTGACATTGGAAGCCTGCCACACCCGGACTGTTAAACCAACGCATTAGCACGTCAAAGCCCATCGAGGGTATTGAGCCACTATTGGCTTTAGTATTCCCCCCCTCTCCCCTCAATTCAATTCAATTCAAGGTGTTTTATTTGCATGACAGATGGGTACAAGCAGTGTTGGGTATGTATATTGTAATGCTTACGGCAGGCACTGTGTAAGAGCCGGCGCACCAGAGCAGCGCACCGAGGGAGCGTCTGCATTTCTAACTTAGTTTTTAAAATTAGTCAAGCAATATGAAGCATCTCCTTTTACTTAATGCCTGAGCATAAAAAGAATAGGAGCATACTGCAACGCGTGTGAAGTCCATAAACGATATTAATTTTGGAACTTAAACATACAGTATATGGCTGGTCTCGGTAAATTAAAGAAAACATACACACCAGTATTCCATTTCTCCCTAAACATTTTAAGCATCGAAGTCTTTAACTAACGCGATACCGGAGTCAACAAGCATACTTTTAGAATTTGATTAAAAGGGAATATGATATGGAATCGCGTATCTCAAGAAATTAATAACGATATAATTATATTCATGTTGCAAAAGAACTGCAACGGACATAAAAACTCCCTTGCTTTTAACAGAGCGTTCCATAATTTCTAACTACGAAAATGCCAGGTGAAAGGATTTGTAAACATATTTTGTTAAAGCAAGTCAGTTTTTTTCCGCAACACATAAAAGACATTTTTCCAAGAAAGTTTAGCCTTTGTCACTAATGAAACCACTAAATAAAGACATAAATATAGAAATCTTAAGATTTGTTTTATTTAATGTTGGTAGCAGGATGAACTGTCAGAGTGTATATTTTGTCGCAGAGTTGCTGCAAGATGTTAACAGTGAAAAAGGTATTTAGAAATGAGTTATTTCAAGATGAAAGGCAGCGACCTTAATCAAGCCCAAATCACAATTGAACCCATTCAGAGCCTACATTACATTTTAGCGTTTCATTCTGAGCAGAAGACCCTCACACCTGAAGAAGGGGGAGGTGTTTTTCGCTGGAAATCTCGCCTGCTTCTACTTTACAACCGGAGTGCTGGCTGTGACGAATTAAACCGGTATTACAGGTTTCAATCACAGACCATGTGACATGGGAGTCAGGAAACTAACAGCGGCACTGGATTTGATAACGCTATAAAAACGCTATAAAATAATGTAATTAGGCACAGAACAAGTTTACAGCACAGTACAAAAATAAATGCTGACCATGACTTTAGAAGCATAAATTGCCTTACACTCAATTTAAACACAAGCTGTCTTTAGCCCTCTAAGCTGGTTCATACAGAAATGTAGAGATCCAGGCTCAGAACACACAGCTTCATTAGCGAATACATATGCAGGACAACTAGAGAAGACGTTTTACAGAGGATGGATTTTTAGAAACATCCCATCAGTGACATCACTGAAGTCAACTCCTAGGTACTGTAACTGTCGTGTGGATAGTTTCACAAGAATCAGACAAAGGTTTAAGCATCGCTTGTTCTAGATAAAACTGCAAAAAAAAAACAACAACCCATAATGTACTTCTTTGCGGCTCTGTTTGCCCAAATCATATATTCACAACGTGAAATCTAGAAAATAATATTACGTAACCAAAATCCGCAATATGGAAACAGAACCTGTGTAATTGTTGATAGATGATGTACTCGTAACATTTTTTCAAGACGAACTACAACATTTAAAAAATGACTTGTATGTACTTGATATCTCTAATCAATCCACGGGTCCCAGCACGAAACGAAACTAAAACGCATACCGTTTCGCGCTTCTTATTAGTTGGTCAAAAGTAATTTGACCGTATGAAATGCATAATATAAACCTAGAAACATATACGTGAGTAGTACTTAAGCACTGTAGTATCGGTGTTAAGACATACCTCTCAAATACTGTAAATCAAGTTAAAAATATCTCAAGACAGATTCTGGTCATAATGAAACCATGTTTCGTGTATGTTTTCTTTAAAGTACCGAGACCAGCCATATACTGTATGTTTATGTTCTAAAATTAATATCGTTTATGGCCTTCACACGCGTTGCAGTATGCTCCTATTCTTTTTATGCTCAGCTACTAAGATTTCCCTTCAGTGGTAAAATTAGATATGAATATTCAATACTTAAACGGGCACAGTTAAGACATTAAATATACATATACATACTGTATACAGTACAGTTTGCATACGGTAATATGTTTATGTTCCTAAATCAATCTCTTTTATGAGCATGTGTAAGGCATGGTGAATCGATTCTCAAAAACTACTGTACTTTGCATGATTGGAAAAAAATGCGTGATTGCGAAATGCTGCGGTGTTACTTTTACAAAGACGGTCAATGAAAAAAAGAATGTGGACCAGGGCAATACTTTGAGTTTACAGCTTGTCCAAGGTCATTTATTATTAATACTATTATTAATATCTTCGTTAAAGACTTTGATGGCTACAGCTCAAACATGAGAGGTTGAGCTTTATTAGCTCCACCTTGCGGAAATTCCGGATACTATTATTTTGCTAGCGGTATTTACCGGTAACTTGCGGTATTTACCGGTAACTTGCGGTAGACTGCGTACAGCATACCGGAAAATAATGCGGTATCGCCCGCGCATTTTGAATGGCTGCATCTGTATGGGCACTGAGCCAAAGGAAGAGGATTGGTCATCACTCCAACAAATCCAGTCAGCTTTCTTTCTTTTTCTGTGTTTTGAATCATTCTCTTGCTGCATGACCCAACTACGCTTCAGCTCACGGATGGATGAACGGAAATTCTCCTAAAGAATTTTCTGATACAGAGCAAAATTCATGGTTCCTTCAAGTCACCCAGGTCCTGAGGCAGCAAAGCATCCCAACACCATCACACCACCACCACCATGTTTGGCTGTAGGTGTGATGTTCTTACTGTGGAATGCTGTGTTTGGTTTACGCCAGACATAATGGGACCCATGTCGTCCAAAAAGTTCCACTTTTGACTCATCTTTCCATAGAACATTCTCCCAAAAGGCTTGGGGATCATCCAGGTGCTTTTTGGCAAATGAGATGAGCATTAATGTTCTTCTTGGTTAGCAGTGGTTTTTGCCTTGCTACTCTCCCATGAAGCCCATTTTTGCCCGGTGTCTTTCTGATTGTGGAGTCATGAACACTGACTTTAGTTGAGGAAAGAGAAGCCTGCAGATCTTTGGATGGTTTTTTTAGGATCCTTTGTGACTTCCTGGATGATTTTACGCTGCACCCTTGGAGAAACGGACACTCCTGGGAAGATTCATTACTGTTTCAAGTGTTCTCCATTTGGAGATTATGGCTCTTACTGTGGTTTGGTGGAGTTCCAGAGCCTTAGAAATGGCTTTGTAACCCTTTCCAGACTGATAGATACCAACAACTTTTTTTCTGATCTCGTCAGGAATTTCCTTTGGTCATGGCATAATGTGCCTGTTGAATCTTTGTGCTGGCAACTTGACTCTGATGGTAAGGGTCAAAATAAGTGAAGTTCATATTGAGCACGGCTGGCTGTAATCAAGCCTGGCTGTGTTCAATCAGCTGACTCTAATTATCCCTTTAATTGGGTTGATTTCACACAGTGCCAGTTGGTGTTGGATAACTTTGTTAATTAAATAAATGAAATAAGTTAACAAAATGTGTTATTTTTTTCACTCAGGTTCCCTTTATCTAATATTAGATTTTGGTTGAAGACCTGAAAACATTCAGTGTAACAAATTTGCAATAATAGAGGAAATCAGGAAATACTTTTGTTGAGCAACCAGAGAAACAGTCATTTCTTTTGCAGATATCAAGATTTCCTAGTTTGTTGCTACAATGTTGTTGGTGGCATCTCTGAAAAGGTAGCAGACAAGATGCAGAGGCACATTATGCTTTCACAGTGTCCCAGAATAACCCACATGCCCAACTACATGATAAATATTTAACATTCCAATTGCTTTGACTTTGATTTCTTCCCTCTTTCTTTCTTTCCCAAAGTGGTGTGACAGCATAACACATTCTAATGTTTGACCTTTAAATGAGCTTCTTACTTGGACTGCAAATTGGTTTTGGTTTTTCAAATAAAAAAAAAACTCAGAAGACATTTTACACAGCTACATGATGTCTATATAGTTCTAATCCTTTCAAGCTTTTCAAACTAACTAAATAGAAAATGCATCCATCCAATGTTTTAATTTATGTAAACTAACATTTTCTGTAGTGTGACAAATTGTAGTTTTTGTATGCTCATGCTGCTCTTTTGTTGCCTTTCATTTTCCTTACTGAGAATACACAATATATAAATACAGTATGCCTGTATTTCAACCCATGGGCTCTCTGTCATTTCTGTGCTTTAGGAGGATGATAAGGAGTTCAAATATAGCATGTGGTTACTAGACAGCAGCAAACCAGAAAGTCAATAAGCAATACTAAATATGAACATTAATTGGCAATGTATACATATTAAATGGATGATGCCAATTTAGTACATATTTATTCTAGTTATTCTAGTTCACATAACTACATAGACATCCCACGGAGTTCATGTTTAAAACACTATAAATTAATTATTCATGAAGGCAAAAAATAACTTTAGGGAGGTGAATAATGAACATCAGAATCAGTGACACGATGTAGACTGTGGGTTTATTGAAAAATTGTAGAAGAAATGGTTTCTACATCAGAATCTTCTGATGCATAGGGTATAGTATCTCTGTCCTGAAAATTTAGGTTGTGTTGGTGTTTGAAGAACAGCAGTAATTGATTAAGAATAACAGGTATAACCAAATACAGAATAACATGAATATGCATTTTGCAATGATCAATTTTTCTCCTCCTTCTCAAGGCTTGTGTCCTTGATCAACTTTCTGTGCCCTCTAGATGTCCACAGATGTTTTTGATGTCTGAAATCATGCATCGTCACTGTCTTTCCAGGATGAAACATTGTACCATTTCTGTGTAAAGCCATTGAACTAACCTGATGAAGTGCAATGGCTGTGAGATAGGAGGCTGAATCCAGTAGAGGGTAAAGCAGTGATGCAGGCAGGGTTCAGGCCTGGTGACAGTGAAATTAAACACAGTCCGAGTTCACAGTTGAACGGGCAGGGGAAGGAGCTGGTGGTTCATGGAACAAAAACACAGAAGGAATTCCAAGAAAGTCATCGGGGTAGCAAGCCGGGTTTAAAAAACAATAGGTAGGTCAAAGCGTGGTAAGTAAAGTCAGGTCAAAACACAGGAGAGCACAGATGAAGCAAAGTGGAAATCTGGAAGTGTGTTCAGAATGAAGCGAGCAAGTCAAAGCCAGAGAACAACAAAACAGAGGAACAAGCTAGGGAACATCGAGGCATTAGTGTAACTACTGTATATAAGAGGGCTTCATGGTGCTTAATTATCCATTGATGAACAAAGTGAGTAATTGTTTAATCCTGCACTAGTGGTGTAGATCTCTGTCCTGATCTCTGTCCTCTGTCCTCTATAATGTACATTTGTGGCACAAATTCTGAGGAGTATATTTTACATTGTAAGGATTATGGTTTTTGATACATTGTGGTGTACCAGGGAGAAGGGCGTTGTATCAAAATCTTTTAACTAGGCAGGTCTCAGGAAACAGATATATGTACACAGTCACACATCTGTGTATCTTCCTATTTTATTTACACTGCAGTTAACTCATAGACATGCACAAAAACCTAACTCTCTCCAAGCTCTCCTTTGTCTCTATTGGTAGATGAGCAACTAAGCTGTTTACTGGTATCAGTATTCTTTTCCAAATACTCTTTCTCAAACACACAGCATGTCCAAATGTTTGTAGATTGGTTGCCTCCCTACTCCTACATTCTGGTGAACATAAATGAGACTCTGCTCTCTTCCTGGATAGCAGAGCTTAACAATCACTGGAAGCTTCTTATTCCTGGTTTTAATCACCATCCAACCTATTTTCTTCATCGATTGGTTGATTGACTGAGGATAGCAGGTTGTTCTCCTTGCTCTTCTAGGGAATGTGGTTCCAACAAGACCCACATCTTGTCACCATCTTGCCACTGTCTTACAGCATACAAACTAAAATATAGTTTTTAAAATCATTACAGTACTTAAAAAACATGAAGATTGTTTTTTTCTACAAGAAAAAAACAATTTAACTTTCCTCTCCTTAAACACTTTCCTAGCTGTGACTCTTTACAGTATTTCATAGTCAAGTTTTTCCTGCTAAACAAAAATTGTCCCTCCCATGTGATATTACAAAAAAAACTAAATTTAAAAGGTGGTTTTATATTCTAAAACTGAACATATCACTGTAGTGTAAATGATGCATCACTCTAGTGTAAACATACATCACAAAAGGGGAAAAATCATATACAAAAGAGTATTTTACTTTTCCACAGGATGATGTACTGTATGAAAACTGTAATACATATCATGTAAAGAATGAAAAGTACACGATAAAAATTAAAGAACTACGTACTATATATATATTTATAACCTCATAGTGCTGTATTCTTCCTTACTGTGTTGATGAGGTATGCACTTTGTATGAAACCTGCTGAAACTCAGGAAGTAGCGCAATGGCTCCCCTCACAGTCATTATAAGTTAAGAACTTTATACAAATGTAAACATAAAGTATACTTCTTGTCTCCTGATTCACTTGACCTTGACAGGCCCAGTTCTGGGGAACAAGTGACCTCAACATCCTATATTACGAAATCCACCTCTATCTAACCTAATAATTTTAGGGATCTGCTGTGATATTACAGGGCTCAACACACAACAGTACTAGTATAACAATAACCTCATTAATAGATAATGACTCACAGCTACAGTGCCATCATTTGCTGGTGTCCCTCTACTTTGCTCTTGAATTTTTAAATCCAGTCACTTGACAGTTTCAAACAGCTTAATTAAACAGTTTAAAAGTTGTTACAGCTATTGCCTACAGCTGTTGCTACAGCTGCAGCAATCTACATTAGTTAAAATCTTCTCCCTCTATCATTTACTGTATGAAGCCATTCTTACACATTTGAATTCATTTTACTTCACTTTTAATGAGCATACTGTATGCCATACATTTCTAAAGCTCTCCTGCCAAAAAGGAAACTAAATTGCAGGTATGAAATTTTAGAAAGGAAAATAGAAGCATGTTCTCTATATAGGGATATCCTCTATTAACCACCCATTCCTTCACCAACTCTCCTACTGTAATTCTAGCACAAAAGTTGTGGAAATTTCTGTTATTATTAATATATCATCAGCCCACCTCTAGATTCCATTTGAAATTATTTGACATTGTAAAACCAAATAAACACTGAATTATGGAAATATTATGAAAATTAAGTAATAAAGTTTTTCCAATATAGATAGATGCACCAAAGACAAATTAACATGTGCACATTTGGTATACAGTGAGTCTTATTAATCTTTATTACAGTATGGATCAACATAGACAGCACTTCAGTGATGCAGAATTCTCAATTTGCATTTTCAATGGGTGTTGAGAATCAACCCTTAGCCTGCCTCCTCTTAGAACTGGGACTCCAATTGCCCACTTCAGTATGTATCTTTCCCATATCCTCCCACAGTCTAACACCCACTTACTTTTTATTCAGGATCCAGCTGTCCCAAAATCCATCCTACTCATGTGGCATTTATAAATGCTGTTGTTCACCAATATTTTAGCAGAAAATTCAAAAATGCAATTAAATTACAGAACAGATTTTTCAGAATAATTAAAGAACTGTCAAGAGAATATTGGAATAAATGAAAACAGATTACATTATTGCAATATAAATAACACAGCAGTATTGCTTCACCTGTACATATGTCTTCTGTATTGTATACTATTGTGTATACTATTGATGTATTGCATACTATTGTGGCAATGAAAAAGTAGAAGCTACATTGGTAACCCTAAAAAAAAACAATTGTAGACAGACCTGGGTTTCTTTCCACAAGTTAATTAATAAATATGTCCTTTCACATCCCATCTCTGGTCCTAGGCTTTTGATAAATTTGAAACTATAAATTCCACACAGGCATTGGCTTAATAAGAATCCTGAAAAAAAGTTTGGTTAAATTAAGGTGTACCTGAAATTAGACTGTCTCTCTCTACAAATAAAGACAAAAGAGTAGAAGAGAAAAACTCTGTCTAGTTGCAGGTGCAGGTACACTCCAGTAATCATAGAGTGGCATAAATGTGCTATGGTTTCCAAAAAAAGGGCTGTTGTGGAGTATCCACCATATACTGTATTGTACAGTACAGTATGACCATAGTCTGGCTACCATTCTTTGAATAGCCCATGACCCTTCTACCAGTTGGAGAGATCTTTTACACTTAGTTGGTTAGTGCCCTCTAGTAGTAGTATTTCAGAAAACCACGGATGATGTGGTAAAGGACATTGTAACATAGCAAGTAGTCAAAATGTTCCAAGAGGGTAATAAGAACAGTACCTGAGTTTTTGAGGAAAAAACTTTGAGTGATCTTATAAAAAGACCTGAGCTTAGTAAAGGGCTGATAGATACAATAAGACTGGGCAGCTCTCTCATGTATGACAAAACATTACCCTCAAGAAACAATATATTTGAGAGTATGGTCTAACATTTGCCATGGGACAGAATTCTGGGTACATTCCTGATCTGTAAAACCCTGAAGATGTACCTTGATCTTCAGGTGAAAATGTCAACCCACCATAAGCTTTTAAAAATGACATCTTCTAAATTTCTGATGAGGGCAGAATGACTCTGAAAGTAAGAGCTTAGAGATAACACGTGGACATTTCAAATAGGCATCCCTAGTTGAAATTATATCCTAGGTTACCAAATCACAAATGTTATAGCTAGAACACTCAGTCAGGAAGCGGATGTACAAGGGTCCAGTTAGCCTTGGCTCAATTCAGTTAATCTTCTCATCTTAGGTTTCATTAGCACATCATGATGGACTGGTTTCTGCATTACACATCAACACCATAATCATCCGGCTCCTTGACCACAGTGTAAAACAAGAGACTCTAAAAGACTTAAATAAGAATATGTTGCTATTAGAATGGCACCTACTATATTTGTTTGTGAATTAACAAAAACTGTTCATGTCTGATGTTATCAAGAACAAGAATGCCTCTAAAAATAACCCAGAAATGAAATGAAAAATAGAAGGAAAGCTAATAGGGCTAAAAGGTGGCAAATGGTTCTCAAACTTTTTAGACCAAGTACCACCCCTGATCAAACCAAAGCATCCAAGTACCACCTACAAGTCATCTTCTCATAAGAACCCCAGAAATTCTCAATGACCAACATGAGCGCACGTATGCGCAGACACTCACATACACATATAATAAATATTATAATAATAAACTTTATTTAATATAGCGCCTTTAAAGGTGGCTTCTCAAAGCACTTTACAGAAAAAAAACACAGGAACAACACTTAAAAATAAACAATAAAAAAGCACCATTTCAGTAAGAGGGGTGAGCCTGTTTAGTCGAGCAAAGCAGATGTATATTCAGTTTTCGAGCCTTGATACAATTCACAACAGAGTCTAACAGATTTTAAATCGTCAAGCATTTTCTTGATGGCAAAGATCTCGCGGTGGATGTTGCAATGCGTCCATTCATTTCTGGAGCAACCTCTCTAATTCGTGCAACTACACCGCTGTGTCAGCTTGTCATTGCTCTAGCACCATCTGTACAAACTCTGGTGCATTTTATCCAGTCGATGCCATTCTCTTCGATAAATTCATTCAGAAGCTGAAATACGTGCTCTCCTGTAGTTCCTGTTGGTAGCAGTTTACAGTTTACCCTCAAACTCTTATCTAACGCAAATGAGCAAATTGGCCAAATCGACTACAGACTCATCTAATTGCAATGAAAAGCATCTGCTCATCTTAACTCGTTCTATCAGCGTACTTTTGATATCATCCGCCATATCAATAATTCTATGAGTGACTGTGTCTTTCAGCGGGGGCAGCAGGTCGAGCTGTTTAGCAGCTTTTTCTCCACACATAATATGTGTCAGCTCTTTCTCAAATTAACCTAGAACAGTTCTTAACTGTTCGTTTTCCTGTGCTCACAAGATTGCCAGCTTTAGAAGCATGCATTTCTATTCATACCTGTTTACAACATTGGCATTGTTCCAAAATCACACACATTCTCCTACCTCTTTATTTGCTTGAGATAACTTTTTTAAGTACAATTGGTCACTTAAGTTTGTAGCACGCATTTCTACGTTTTCCCGTGCGTACAAGATTGGCGGTGTTCCAAAATCACGCACATTCTCCTACCTCCCTATTTGCTGGAGATAAGTTTTTTTAAATACAATTGGTCACTTACGTTCATAGCATGCATTCCTATAGAGTGATATAGAATTACATAGTAGCTCTTGTGTCCACTCAAGTATTAGCGCATGCCGTATCGTAGTACTGTACGTAGGCTGCGTATTCGATACGTATTAAAATAGAAAATATGAAAACCCGTCCAGATTTTTCAGTGCACACAACAAAGTTCCAGGGTCATATGGCGTACCACCTGGCGGCGCTCCACGTACCACGAGTGGTACACGTACCATAGTTTGAGAACCACTGCCTTAGAACATTTTCAGACTTGATCCAAACACAGGGAAATGAGAAGGTGCAAAGGTGTTTCATCTGTGAGGTGTGTTGATTTATTATATTTAAGGATTGTTGGCTTGAACCTCAAGTCAATTACTGTGTGTACAGTACATTTTCAATGGGGGACAGCACATCTGACTAAAATATCCTTTTACAAGATGTTTCAACCACAGGGTTTGTATCATGGTGTCCTCTGTGCATAGGTTGAAAACAAATTCAATCAATGAGAAATTCCTGTGATTAATTAATAATTCCCACTCCAAACTTTAAGTGATTATGTCATCTAAAAACCTAGTCATTGGTTAATGTGGTAACTAACAATACAAAATTAGCAGAGAGGTTGATCTACATGAATTCACTTCATTTTATTAAACAGATGAGTTTACTGAGGACAGTAACAGGAATATGGGAACACGATCCTATTTTATTTTAAAAAATGACTTATTGTATACAGTTAGTGTAGATAGAGCTGCTAGTGACACAATCTTTGTGAGGCTGATATTACAGCTAGCAGATGGTCAGTCATAAATTAAGTAGACACCGGGGAAGAACAAAACTAAATAATTTTATGGGGCTATTCTTCTAGACTGGATTACATGAAGAAGTATAGAAATTCTGCTATTCTACCCATGATTTCCAGCTTTCCTACCCTAAACCTTACTTGTAGTACGTACTGTACATCCCTGTTTCCTACCCTGACTTTTAAAGTGTGATTTAAAAAAAATCATAAAGGTCCTAGACAGGTGTCTAAATAGCAGTCCTGTGGAAGATACTACAAGATATCAAAATCATACCCTTAAATAATGCATCTTCTAAGACAGGTTTCCAAAACTACTCCAAAAGATCCATAGTTCAGTTTGTCTTCAAGGTGTTCAATCATTTTAATTAAAAATAATCCCTAAATCAAATCATTTATTTTTAAATTCCATTTCTAACCACAGTTAAATGTTCCCAGTTGTAATACACAAGATTTGGTGGTTTTGTTAGATATGAGCATGTTGCACACTTGGATATTCTATCCCCAGACAGATGGTCTAGTGCAATGCTTTCATTGCACTTTTATTGGCACGATCTTTATTGAAATGATTTTAACCTGTTGAAAGGGGACAACATAATTTTTATCATCTCTTTAGATTCCAAGTTCACATATTTCAATCTGGTGACCAGGTGATGTTGTTAATCTTGAATGTGGAAAGCAAATTGTTTTCTTGGTGGTTGACTGGGGCCAGTCCTGGAAGAACCTGTTAAAGTGAATGGTAAGAGCAGATAGATTCACTGTAAATGGTAGCAGACAGATGATGTCAATAAGCTACTCTAAAGTCCTAGGAGATGGGATGTGACAGAACATTAGCTTCTATATAACTGGGAGAATCACAACTGAAACAGCTTGCATCATGACAGCTGTGGACTTTTTCCTTTTTGTTGAATTGAACTTGTGTTATTATTCCCTTGTGCACTAGTAACAAACTCTTTTCTTTATTTTGCCTGTGCTTAAAGTATGCTAATGTGCTAGGTTAACAGGACAGGTGACCTCTCTGTCATTAATGGCATTATTCATTTCACCTGTTACATGGGAGATATCACAACCTTTTTATACACGGATGTTTTGTTAGGGACATTCCACTGTAACACTGTAAAAGGTGCAGGGAGGTCAGTGGTAATCTAGTGCAACCATATTCACTACAAGGCTGGTTGTCATTATGCATTCATATCTTGTGCTTGAGGTGAAATGAAGAGATATCCAGTCAGAAGTAAAAAAAAATATTGGAAATGCAAGAAAAAAGATCCATTGTGTGATCAATAGCTATAAAACTTTTATCAAATCTATCTGGAACCAAAAGATTTTGTGATAACTCCTGCTAGCTGATTGAGGTTTCACAAGTGATGTAGTGATGAGTTTATCCAATGACTCAAGTATTTGAGTTGACCTAATGCTAAATACAATATATCTCTACATTAGACCTAACTAAAGGCTGTTGTCAAATTCCATTGCACACTCTGACTTACAGTATGGTTTTTTGTGTGGATGATGCATATATAGTGGAAATTTGTGCAATTGTGGAGGATAATGGTTAACTTGGTTAATGGTTAACTACTATTTAACCCCACAAGATCTAAAGTTAGGCTACGTTTGTCCAAAGATCTGGGACTGCAAAGAACATGTATGGAGAATTGGGTGAGATAAAATCTATTCAGAAACAAGTAAAGGTTAATTCCATGCTGAAAAGAGAAGAAAAGAAACACAATGTTTAGGCTGTGGAGCCTTCTTCGGGTGAAATAAATAATAAATAATATCTATTCACCTGTTCGCACAGCTCTAGAATTTGAAATAAATATGGGTTTGACAGTGGTGTACATGGTGACCACAGACCCCATAGAGAAATGAAAAACAAAACAAATGATTAAGCGTTTATGCTTAAATACATGTAAATGTTAGATTCAAATTAAATGAGATTAAAAGCTACTGCATTAGAAGGTATTTATGGTATTATTAGAAAGACGGAAATATGGCTAACTGAAAATGAAGAAGAGGAATGTACTGTAACACTAGTGGCTACAGACTATTCCAAGGAGACAGAGAGATATATCAAAAAGAGTGTTCAGGATTGGGGACTTAAAACTAGAGGAATCAAGAGATGACATAGATCTTGTATTTTCAAACAATCAAGACAGAGGTTAGTGTCACGGACGTCCAAAGGGACAACCGTGGAGAGCAGAAAAAGACCCATATGCGTAGCGGCGAGACGGGAAAAAGGCCCGGGCTCGTTAGTGCAAAGAGTTCAGGACTTCCGTATAGAAACCTATGCCCTCAGGTAGCGGACGTGGGGCGACCTGGTGCTAGGCGGGTCTCAGGACATTCGAACGTCAATGCTGAGCGAGGGCAGAGTGCAAGACCCGGAAATATATAGCCCAAGGGAAAGAGAGGGACCGGAAGGACAGCAGGCAGGGAACTAGGGACAGGACAGAGAAGGAGCACCCTCTGGCTGCAGAGGGCGTGACAGTTAGAGAACCATTCTAAAAAAAATGTATCCCAAATGGTTCAAAAATAAATTAAGAAAAGTATAAGAAGAAAGCACTGTATAAAATATCTGAAAACAGGATGTATCTAAAGTGCCATCAAATGAAAACAGGTAAAACAACATATTAGAGAGAAATTGAAAGAACTGCAATGGACACAGCAACAACTAATCTTTCAGTAGTACTAAAGTAAAATAACTTTAAAAGATGAAATAAAATATATCCCAGACAAAAATGGGAAATGTTTAGACAATGAATGGAAAATGACTGATGTACAGTAATTAATTAGTATTCCATTCAGGTATTTACTAAGCAATAAATTAAACAACATGCCAGGTAGGTGAAAGACAATGTTCTACATTAAATCATATTAGCATAAAGAGTCAGAAGTGTTTTGGGTACTTGAAGCAGTCAGGATTAATAAACCCCCAGAGGCTCATGGTATCTTATCAATTATACTCAAAGAAACATGAACTGTTATTCAGAAGCCATTGATGCAGGTCTTCCATCAGTTCCTTCAGACAGGAGTAGTATCTATAGACTGTAGAATTGCTAACATATTGTAATGCCCATATATGAAACAAGTGAGAAAACCAAATCTAGTGTAAGTTAATAAGTTTTATTTTATTGCATGTAAGGCAATAGAAAAGTTATTGGAATTACAGTGAACTAGAGGATCACCCATTTGTAAATAATATCCTAGAAAATATTCAAAATAGCTGTATAAAGGATAGATCTTACCTAATAAATTTGCTAGAGTTCATTGATTCATTAACAACAGTCATAGATACACATAGTTCATATTGTTACAGCTAGATGTGACTAGGAAGTGTCTCTAAACGTTTAGATTAAGTCTGTGACATCTGGCAGAGTAAACACTTCTAGCTTCAAAGCAGAGATAATATTTACTGAGATGTGGGGGTCACCCGATCAAAAACAACAAAGTTTACCAGAGTATACCTACAGTAGTTCAGATGGGTAGCTACGTCAGGTGTGAAGAAGGCTCCACGGCCGAAAAGTTGTGTTTTCTTTCGTCTCTTTTCAGCATGGAATAAACCTATTACTTACTGTATACCTACAGTAGGTAATTAAGTAGAGGGTTAATGATTGTCAATGAACAGTACAGAAAAACACCAAATATGATCACATTAAGACACAGACGTGTAGAGAGATCAAGAAGAAGAAAGGACAGGAGAGAAGAGAGAGGAGTTTGCGCCAGTAAATTATTTACATTTTTATGGTTTCATGCCTACACTCGCATTTTCTGCCACTGTGTTCTCAACTGCCATGGTCTTGCGCTTCTTTATATTGAACTCTATAGAACCTTTATTACACCTTTGCACCAGAAGAATAAGGGAGAAATTAAACAACTAATGATTCTATGGACACTATATAGTAAGTTTATGTAAATGTTTGTATTTGGGGGAAAAATGTGGCTCTCAGGGAGTGACTTGTGTTTGCAGCTGGTAAACAGCTTATCTGCTCAACTCTATTTATAGAGAGACTGAAGAAGTCTAGTTACAGTTCAGAAGAAAAACTAGGTTTTTGTTTTGTTGTTGAAATCTGATTCTTTTTACATCTGTGCTGAAGCAGAGTGCTTTCTTGTGCAAAGCTCCCTGAGGCATGCTGCAGAAAAGTTGATCTTCCACAACATGTTTAACTGTTCTTAACTTCCTTTCATTAAGGCAGGGTATAAGAACTGCATAGAAACAATGTAGTACAGAACAATACATGTTAGTGAGAACTAAGCTAAATGTTGAAGAGATAGATAGATAATACTTTATTAATCCTGTAGGGAAATTGATGTGTTACAGCAGTCCAGCCCAAGACAAGCAAAAACAGACATCAGAATAGTTTTAATAAGTTAAAAATAAATCAATAAAAAATAAATACATAGGTGTGTGCAAAATGTGATGATCATAGTCACTGTAAAAACAATAAAATATGTGCAAAATGTGCATAGGTTTATACAGACTGATTGTCCAAAAAGTACAATGGAGCAAACATGCTGTCCATAGACGAGCAAATGAAGGGCTAACAGTCCTAGCCTAGGGCAGCGTTATACACCCTGACAGCCGCCGGGAGGAAAGACCTGCGGAAATGTTCCCTTGAACACCGTAGCTGGAGCAGTCTGTTGCTAAAAGTGCTCCGCTGCCCAGTAACAGTCCCATGAAGCGGATGAGAGGTGTTGTTCATGATGGCTGTGAGCTTGGTCAGCATTCTCCTCTCAGCCACCACCTCCATGGGGTCAAGGCGCATGCCCAACACAGAGCCAGCCTTCTTGATAAGTTTATTGAGCCTATTTGCATCTTTTGTCATGATGCTGCTCCCCCAGCACACAACAGCGTAGAAGATGGCCGCCGCCACCACTGATTCCTAAAAAATGTGTAGCAGTGTTCCACACACACCAAAGGACCTGAGCCTCCTAAGAAAATGGAGTTGGCTCTGACCTTTCTTTTACAGGGCATCAGTGTTACCAGACCACTCCAGCTTACCAGGTGTACCCCTAAGTACTTGTAGGAATGTACGCCCTCTATGTCCTCACCCTGGATGGAAACAGGGTTCAGCGGAGACTTATTCCTTTGAAAGTCCAAGATCATTTCTTTGGTCTTGCTGGTGTTAAACTGGAGATGGTTAAAATGACACCACTCCACAAAGATGGTAATCAAGCTCCTATATTCCTCCTCCCTCCCCTCTCTAATACACCCCACAATTGCAGACTCATCTGAAAACCTCTGCAGATGACATGTCTCAGAGTTGTACCTGAAGTCAGAGGTGTAAAAGGTGAACAGGAATGGAGCAAGGACAGTCCCCTGTGGAGCCCCAGTACTGCTAACAACCTGTTCAGACACACAGCTCTGTAGCCGTACATACTGTGGCCTGCAGGTCAGATAGTCTATAATCCAGGACACCAGGGGAGTGTCCACCTGCGCCGCCCTTAGCTTATCTCTCAGTAAAGGTGGATGGATGGTGTTAAAGGCACTGGAGAAGTCAAAGAACGTAACTCTCACAATGCTCCCCGTCTTCTCCAGGTGAGAGTTAGCTCTGTGTAGCAGATAGATGACTGCATCCTCCACTCCCAAGTGTGACCAGTAGGCGATCTGCAGGGGGTCCAGTGCTGTACTCACCAGGGTTCTGAGGTGGTCCAGTACAAGCCTTTCCAGAGTTTTCATTAGGTGTGATGTAAGTGCCACTGGTCTGTAGTCATTCAAGACTTTAGGGTGGCCCTTTTTGGGTACTGGCACCAGGCAAGATGTCTTCCAGAGGATCGGAACCTTTTCTAATCTCAGGCTGAGGTTGAATATGTACTGCAGCACTGAACCCAGTTGGTCCGCGCAGATCTTTAGCACCCTGGAGCTGACACCGTCAGGACCCGCTGCCTTCCCTGCATGGAGTCTCCTCAACTCCCTTCTGACCTGGTCAGCTGTGATGGATAGGCCGTGGAGGGCAGGGGAAGATTGAGTAGGAGTAGGAGGGATCTCATGATAGGGTGACTGAGGACATGAAGAGGGTGTCTGGGGTGAAGGCCTGTGAGGTGAATGGACAGTGGACCCTGTATCGAATCTGTTAAAGAAAAGATTCAGCTCATTGGCCCTCTCCAGGCTTCCCTCACTCTGTTGGCCGCCGGACAGCTTGTATCCGGAGATCTTCCTCATGCCATTCCACACTTCTCTCACATTGCTCTCCCTCAGCATGTCCTCCATTTTCCTCCCATAAGCCACCTTGCTCTCCCTAACTCTCACCTTCAGCTCTTTCTGTGCTCGCTTCAGCTCCTCCTTGTCACCTGCCTGGAAAGCCCTCTTTTTTTCCTAGTTAGGATGGCCTTCAGATCACTGGTGACCCAGGGTTTATTATTGGAGAAATGCAGGTAAGTAGAAATGCAGGTAAGTAGAAATCTCTACTGCTGACACTGATGTGTTTGTAGTGTAATTCTTGTGCATAATTTCCAAAGCAAAAATAAGTTTATTAAAATTAAAGTTAATAAGCATGATATATAGTGATGAGTTGAAATTCAACTTACTAATTTATAAGGGAAATGTAGAATAATCTTTTAATGCTTCACAACTAATTTAGATTTACTATATGTTTAGAATTTTAATATAGAAGTTGAGCAGTTTTTTTTTCTTTTATTGCAGTGAAGTGGAATGGTATTTTATAAATGACATGATGTGGCTAACATTTTCAGTATGTCACTGACATCTTTGCTTTGACTGACAGTATATTGTCTAGCTTTGCTATGCAGCTTATTTAACATACATTTTCAAACGTCATGCTGACATTCTTTTCTAGAGAGAGCAATGAAATCTCACACATCCATTAAACAGATCCAACTATCCACTGCAATGGCTCATGGGAATTGGCCTGCCAATACTAATACCAAATGATGCACTTTTAATTAGCTATGTGTGGGAGACATTACACCTGACCACGATCTGGGGCATACCAGCCTTTCAAAAATATAGATCTTAATAAATAAACATCTTCATTTTGATGTCAATATTGCAGAATAATTTTTGAGAGCATTCAGAAGGGATTGAGCAAAGAAGATTTAAATCATATTTTAGTTTGAGTTCAAGATTAGAGATTTTTATTCATAATCCATTGTTCTTTTTCCTTATTGAAAAAAATGGTGGAAACTTTTTTGGGGGAAAATAATGCTTAATGAGTATGCTCTATTACTCTTATTCTGTTTCTGTAGGAACTCTTCCTGTTGCAGGGTTCTTGTTCATGTCATTTTATGGTGTGGTGTTGTGCAGTTTCAAATATACAAATTTCTAAGCAGCTGTCGATAAGATGGTAGTCCTTTAACATTTGTTTGTTGTTCACTAAATCATTCTTGTGCAGAACATATTGAAATTAAAAGAACTAAAACTGTAGCAGTGACAGCTGGAAATATCCTAGGTTCTCCATGAGTAATTTCCTTCCATGGCAGAGCTCTACACTCTCTAATAAACATTTACAGACGTACAGAATGTTGAAAAATATTCAGACCCTTGCACAGTTTTCATTTTTTTTACTTTAAATCTTCAAACCATTCTCACGATCATCATCCCTCCTCTTAAGGGCGCACCGACCCTTTTGTATTTTAGTTCATTACTTGCACCTGCCCCCTGTTTTGTCTGCCATTATTTAAGCCTAGCGCTCCCGCTGTTCCTGGCTCAGCATTGGAAGATGGACGCCCGGAAGCCCACCTATCAGTGGCATCCTGGGCTCAGAGCACTTGGCCTCGTCATCCTGTTTTTATTCCCTGTTCCTGTTCCGGATCCTGCTCCAGATTTTAACCTTGTTAGTCTCGGAACTTGTTTGTCTCGGATGGAACTCCTGGTTCTTGAACTCTGGACTGCGCCTTAGATTTCCCCCCTTGGACTGATTGGATTTGTTTGCCTATGCCATGGATCACCATTGTCACGCCCCCCTGTCTGTCAACCCGTCCTGATGCTTTACCTCTGTTCCCTGTTGTCCTTCTCCACATACTTACGCCTCTCATTACAACCATGACACTTTGAAGAAACTATTGATATTTGTTATATACTGTACACAACCTACTTCACAAATTCAAAAAGAAGTAAATAATATGATAATATAAAAGTAAAATGTAAAAGTCATGATTGTGTAAGTATTCAAAACCTTAATACAATTACCTTACAAAAAGTAAAGAGATTATTACCTTAAAAATTCTCATGCATATGGTAAATGTCAAAATGTTTGTTTTGTTGCATGTATCATTAAAAAAGTAAAAGATCAATTTTAGAAAGCCAATTATATTTTGCTTCTGTTTTCACTTCTGTAATAGGTGATATAGTCTTGAAAACTTTGTACTTATGTAAAACTATGACTTAGACATATAACTTGACAATGCAGCTGTTACCATTTAAATGCTGAAGGAAAACAGTTTTCAAAACATGCTACTTTTAAATATAATTATAAAAGCTCATCTTAATGTAAGAAACCCAAAAAGCCCTTGTAAAGTTTTGTACACGCTTGTTTGATGTGGTATTACAAATGTTAAAAAAACAAAAGGGCTAGCAGGATATGATATCTAAGGAAACGAAATAGCCACCTGGTACACAAGACATTTTTTCAGTGAGGTTTTATGTACAGATGCAGCCATTCAAAATGGGTGGGGTATTTCGCAGTATACCCCGGTGGGCGTGTCACAGTATCACGCAGTATCACGGGGTAAATCGCATCATTTGATGTCATGCCGGAAAGTATCTGGCATCACCTTGTAAAACCGCCAGGAGGAGCCAATAAAGCTTAACCTCTCATCTACAGCATTTGAGCTTTTAAATTTAAACTGTGTATTACAGCATGTTAATCATCAGTCAATAAAAAGTTGATATATTTTATGAAAGCAAGATTGCGCAGTTGGACAAAAGTACACAACCTACCTTTATCAGAAATATTTATGCATCAAAGCCTTTACCGAAGATATTACTAATACTATTAATAATGAATGACTTTGGACAAGCTGTAAACTCAAAGTATAATTTCTTTAGCACATTTGTACAAGCACTTGGAATCTGTCCAAGCCCTACTTTGTCAGGCATTTTCTTTTACTGCAACGGACATAAAAACTCCCTTGCTTTTAACAGAGCTTTTCATAATTTCTAACTACGAAAATTATTTAAACTGCGACACTTATCATTCAACCAGAGCTCAAAATATCACAAGGATCCTCAAGAGCACAGCAAAGACTGTATTAAAAGAGACTTGTATCAGATACATGAGAATCCAGGCTTTATTATCAATGCTTTCTTTTCCGTATACCAGATATTATGGAACCACTTCAGAAGGGTGTCAGCCAGTCGGATTCCAGGAATCGGTACTTTAAAGAAAAAATACACACCAGTATTCCATTTCTCCCTAACCATTTTAAGCATCGAAGTCTTTAACTAACATGTGAAATAGCGTGTAAAAAAGTGGTAGTTTTAAGCTTTTCTGCTAATATAATATGGAATCAGTATCTAAAGAAATTAATAACGATATGATTATATTTGTGTACTGCGACATTTCTTTGAAAAAATAGAATAGCAATATTATGGACAATTAATTGACTTTTATATTTCTAAATATCACAACATGATCGAATTTAAGTCATTTTAATAACAATGAATAGTCACCTATGCGTTACAATATAAACATTTATATTGATTTAAATCATGTTTTGATTTAAATCGCAAACGCGTGTTTAAATATATGTGTTTTTTTATTCACAATCAGACAAATGCAACATAAATTGATATCTTTATCTTCTAAGTATCTTAATAAACTTTCAGCATAGCTTTCTCCCCATTTAGATTTATTTTTCTTGGGATCTTGGGATCAAACGTGGAAAGATTAGATTGTAATCGTTTTTATTTTTTAAATACATTTTAGAAAAGTGTAATCTATACTAAAAAGCTGTACACCACCTGCTATAAAGATACATATTGTAATACTTTCGGGTTCGGATAGGACAGACACAAGAACTCAGACTTGCGTAGTTAAAGCAAGTTAAAGCCTTGATTTTATATATCACCTTTAAAAGTGGCATCTCAAAGCAAAGTAAATACCCAACACTGATTGTACCCCTCTGTCATGCTAATAAAGCACCTTGAATTGAATTGAGAGAGAGAGAGATTTAAACTGCGACACTTATCATTCAACCAGAGCTCGAAATATCACAAGGATCCTTAAGAGCACAGCAAAGACTGTATTAAAAGTATACTAGTGACAAACTAGTATACTTTAGATCTTTTTTTCTGAACCGGGGAAAATCTGATCATGTTTCTCTATAACAATAATAAAAAAACATTATTTTACATATCACCTTTATGTGATATCACCTTAAGGACAGCACATACAAGTGTTAATTCCACAATGGACCGTGCAAAGAAATTTAAAATAGTCTTCTTTAGGTGTGAGGGCAGGAGTGGATCGCAGAAGGCATAATCAGCAAATTAGGAAAACAAAGAACAGGACAGGTGAGACTTTTATCCAGAAAGCGAGTGATCAGAAAAAGGAACAGCTGTTAAGCCCAGGTTTTACGCTCTCTCTCTGCTGAATGAATAAAAGCATTTTATTAAAAACGCATTTGCGTTTGTCTGGGTATTTACTTTGTAATCTGTGGTTTACATCTACTGTATTGCTTTGAGATGCCACTTTTAAAGGTGATATGTAAAATAAAGTTTTTTATTATTGTTATAGAGAAACATGATCAGATTTTCCCTGGTTCAGAAAAAAAGACGATTAAAATCTGTAATCTTTCCACTTGTATGTCATCGGAAAATACAAGAAGTTTCTGCTTTGTGTAAGGATGGTATCAAAAAGTAATCTAAGTGGTGAGAAAGCTGTGCTCCTCAAAGCGCTTTACAGGATAAAAACAATAACAACAATAGTGTTAGGCTGGGCAAACGATTTTTTAAATAGAAATACAAAATGAGATATAATGATGTGTTCCGGCTAAGACATTAACAAGTACAACCCCCCTGTGACGAATTAAACCGGTTTCACAGGTATTTTCAAAGTAGAAGGGGGCGAGATTTCCAGTGAAAGACACCTCCCCCCCCCAAAACCAAGGAAGTACAGTACTTACTAGTTAAGAAAGCTAGGCTCCTCAATGAAATCGCTTTAACATGCTAATGCGTTGGTGTAACAGTCCGGGCGTGGCAAGCTTCTAATGTCAACTCGACTCGATTGGAAGACAATGAACATATTCTAGCCCTAAATGAATTAATAGCAAACATGGTTTACATAAAAGACATTTTTCCAAGAAAGTTTATAATAATACGATCTATAGTTGAAATCTGAGCCTAAATAAAAAGAAAAAGCATTTTCAGAGAGCAATTACGCTGTGTTTATGTAGAATAAGTGATTAGGTTTATGAGCAATCTAATTACTTATTCGTTTAAAACGCTATATAAAATAAAGTTTATTATTAATTTGCTGGACAGAGCGGTGAACATTATTATGCATAAGACAAAGATAACGATCCTGATCAGTTTAGAAATCTGTGTACGCTGTAAGGTTTTTACTTCTTAAACTTTTAAAATACACGTTTCGAATAGAAAGAAATCCTCTTCCTGGTACAGTACTGTATGTATAGCAAACCAGCACGTCTTTTTTCTCCAATCAGAGGGGTGTCAGATGGTGTCAGCCAATCACCATTCTGAAGCCCTACCATAATCTCTGGTATGGGGAGACCCCAGAATTCTGTCCCATAGTTTAGACAGATGATAGATACTTTTATTGATCCCGTGAGGGAAATAAAGTAAATCATTTTCATTTTAGGAAATTATTAAACGCTTGGTTAAAAGCAAAGGAGATTGTCTGTTATAGTGGACATAAAATCAAGAGTTCGCTGGCATTATATCCTAGAAGACACAGACCGGCGCCAGACCGGGAGAATGCCCGCAGCGTAAAAGAAATTGCCTGATGAACTAGGGATTGGACAGTTTCCAAGTGCTTGTACATTCGATGGAAATGTTCAAATAAATGTGCAAAAGAAATAAACAAAATAATCATTTATTTCTTTAACATATTGGCTAGCTAATGTCCTCTCTTTGCTAGTTAGTGGCTGTGTTTCTGCATTGGGTAGCAACGGGTGACTGATCTCAGGCGGAAGATGTAAACAGCTTAATTTTCGTGTTAAATACTTTTTTAAAATTAAAATTCATTCTATACAGCAATCGCATATTTGGGTACCGTTTCATAAAACTTTCATGCTTAAAATGTTTAGGGAGAAATGGAAGACTGGTGTGTATTTTTTCTTTAAACTACCAAGACCAGCCATACACAGTACAGTTTACGTACATACAGTAATGTTTATGTTCCTAAATTAATATAGTTTATGACCTTCAGATGCGTTATGCTCCTCTTCTTTTTATGCTCAGCTACTAAAATTTCCCTTTAGTGCTAAAATTCCATATAAATATTCAAAACTAAGCGGATTAAAATGTGCACAGTAAAGACATTAAATGATTAAATCTTTTCACTACCAACCAATGCACCACTAGTGCCCCTATCAGTCATTTTGGCCAGCCAATCACTTACTTGGCTTGTGGGTAGTTTACTGTACCGCGGGTTTGTACCGCACATTTTGAATGGCTGCATCTGTATAGTGTGTTAACAGATCAATTTTGTGTGCAAATTAGACAATGGAGTTTCAGTGGTATCCAGTAAAGAAATTGATAAATCTGTCTGTTTCCTCTATTTTCATCACTGAAAATGTCCATTTTGGATATGTTATTCAGTTTTTGGTATTTTTCCAGTAAAGGTTTTTGACATCTGTTTCAAGTTTAATTTACTTTTAAATCCAGTTTAGCTTGTTGGAAACTTAAGAGAACCTGAAATACTTTGAACAGGAAGGACACTTTCAGAGTGTTGTCAGTGTCCAAGTTATGAAGATTCAAGTTGTTCAGAAATAAAATGTCTTTTAAAATGCAACAATTATTGTTTAAAGTCTCTAGGTAGACATAGGTTTGCAAAGATTACTGACAAATATACTAAAGAATTGTTCTACATAGCCTGCATTCTGCAAAACAAACACTTGTGAGATCTGCAAGGAGCACTATACAGAAAATAGCTAATGCCATGCAAACCAATGTTTGGCTGTGCAGAGGAGACATATGTCTTGTTTTCTTTATTTCTTTATTCATTTCCTACATTGGCTTGATGAAAACATAAAAAATCTACATAAACATCTTTCAGATCTGAATATTGTATAGCATATCATCCTGCTACTACTTTGACTTATTAATGTTAAATTTAGATTGTCAAGCATCTATCAACTTCATATTTTTTTGGAATTCCTTTACTGCTGTACTCTGCTATAGTAAGTTAAAAAATATTACCCAAAAAGAAGTGTTCTATGTATAATCGGAAATCTTATACTATGTTCTTCAGACTTTGACAGAAAATCACATACTGTTCTGGGCTGCCAGTTCTATTGAGATTGTCCCCCGTTCCCCCAGTAAGACTGAACTGTTCTGATATTAGCAGTTGTGGGATTTTTGGGATTAGAGTATTTTAGGGATTGTGTAATCTCAGAGTGTATCCTGCAATGTGAAAGAAAGTGAATCTATGTCTCTGCTTATCCTTGCTATATTAGGCAACCCATGTTACCTAGTTTCTATGGCCAGGTTTCTCCTTGTTTTTTCTCATCCTTGTCAGAAACGTTGCCATTGCGAGTTGTCTTTTCAGAGAAAGGTAACATTCCACTTTGTGTGTGTCCCAGTGAGTGAGGTATTCAAAGTAGTCACTGAGCCAAAATGGTTATTGACAGCCCAGTAATTGAGCCCAGATGTAGACGGAGATAATCAAGGTCCAGCTGATGTATACTATGTAAACCCAGTGAAGGAGACCAAAGAAAGAGAATGGTAAAGACTTGTGGCACTAGAGACATTTTGATGTAAAAGAGAAATAATCCAAATTGGAGCTTGGTGTTGTGGTTTGTTTGAGATAATATGATTGAACCATCCCCATGGTAGGTAGGTTATACTAACTTAAGCACAGGCCGCTACTAGAGATATAATAATAATAATGAATTTGATTATGATGATATTAAATATTCTTTTAAAACTAGGCTTTCCAATCTGAAATTACAGGATAGAACCTGGTACTATTTAAAAAGAATAAATTTGTTTTCAAATTAATGGATACTCTGCTTGTTTGAATTCCTTCATATTGACTAAATGATTACGGCAAATTTTCTATATAGGTACAGTACGTAAAAACTATGTTTTGTGGCATTTATATTGAAAAATTATATCCAGGCAATTTTATATCTTTCTCCAATAAAAATCAAGTTTTTTAATTCTGTCTTCACAGGAGGGGACAATCAATCAAAATTTGATCTACAAGTGCAGTATATTAGACAAGGCAAATGAAAAGAAAGTGATTTGCTAGGCTGCCCTAGTTAAAAATCAAATTTGTCAGGAATGACATGAAATATCAGTTATGCCAGTGGCCTTATTGAATTTTAAAATTAATTTGAATAGGCCTTGTTCAAAATATCTGGACATAATTGCCTGTTGAGGCAGATCTCTTTGTGTAAAACATTTTATCCTACAGGTCACAATTGTGACCACAGTATTTTTCTGGGTTTTTATTAGGGTACAAGTAGTAAAACATAGTTTTTGTGAGGTAGTTTGTTATATAAAAACAATCACTTGACAGTTCTTGACAATTTTGGATAACTTTCAAGTGATTGGTGAAAATAGCATTTAGTTCCAGGTTGTGCAATCAGGAGAAGAAGGCAGCATCAAAGCTACACAAAGAAGGGTAGGTTCTGCTTATTATTTCATAATCTCTTCACAATTGTTATTTATATTCAACACTTAAAGGGTTTTTAAATAAAATATAGATTTATTTAGCTTGTATATTGTTTATGTTTTTTTGCTATTTGGTCAAAAATCTTGGCAGTTACAATTTTGACCACTAGTATAATATAGGAAAAGTATAGCTTACACCCAAAGAAGGCTCCACAGCTAAAACGCTGTGTTTTCGCTCTTCTCTTTTCAGCATGGAATAAATCTATTACTTGCTCCTACGCATGCTGACGCACCTACCCACCTGAACTATAGGGAAAGTAGTCTTATTGAATATTTAATGGATTCTTTTCCCTCTCTTTGTCAGATTGACCTTGAGTGAAATACTTGACATGCTTGACCTCACTAAGCCCCAGTCAGCTGTTTATAATATTGCAGTGATTCTCAGTCTGAAACATCTGCTCTAGAAAGTGATTGTGACAGTGATGGATCTGATATGGACTACACTGGTGACACAGCTCACCTGCCAGCCAGAATTCTGAATTCAAATGCAGTAATGTTTGGTGTGGAGGATGATGAGGCCCTAACAAAAGATACAGCTTCATCAGCAATATCACAGGAAAAAGAGTCAATACCCCCACTGACCAAAGGCTCAAGAACAAAAGCTACTCTTATAAATGGCAGTAGTAAGGATGTATTACAAACCAAAGAACAGGAAGGTGCTGTTCAGAATGTGAAGAATAAAGACAGAGTCTTTAAAAAATCCAAAATGCCAGTTAACAGAAACCTGAAACCTGCACAGTGTCTGAAACAGACGAAACCAGACCCTGCTGATGTTTTCCTAAAGCTCTACCCTCCATACTTGAGAGAAATTACTATTGAAATGTCAAACCTGTACTCAGCCCAAACAAAGGGAAAGCCACTCAATTTGGATATGAACGAGCTTATTACCTTTTATGGAGTTCTTCTTACCTCTGGTTACAACACAGTACCACGAAGACACATGCTGTGGTCACATGACGATGATGTCCAAAATGTAAGCATATGTAATGCCATACACAGAAATCGCTTTGATGAGATTATGTCTTCCATCCATTTAGTAGACAACACCAAAGCCACTGATGACCCATTCTACAAAGTCAGGCCAATTTTCACAGAGCTTAACAGTTCCTACAAGATCTGGCCATTCAGTAAATGGCTTTATGTTGATGAAAGTATGATCCCTTACTATGGTCATCATGGATACAAACAGTTAATCAAAGGGAAACTCATCCATTATGGATTCAAACTCTGGAGTCTTGCCTCATCTACTGGCTATCTGTATCTGTATCATATGGAGCCGTACACTAGAGCCTATACCCTCCTTCCAGAGACTGGATTAGGTCTGGGACCCAGTGTAGTTCTGGGTTTAGCAAAACGTAGGTATGGGTGTACTGGCACAATGCAGCAGAATCACTTGTACAGTGTTCACTTCAAACCTTTGAAGGATTTTGTTATTTGTTTAGCTCTTATAGTAGAGTCCCTATATGTTCCCGTCGGTCACAATTGTGACCACAAATAAAACACTATCTTCCACAAACTTCCCCTTGCTTTTTTCCAGAAATTTAATTGGAATGTTTAACAATGTCCTCAACAGATTTGTGTACTTGCACGTCTGGAAAATATTGGGAACAAATGGGTTTTTAATTAAGGCACAACTAGAAGTATAATGGAACTCAAAGGTTACGTTTTGTCAAATACTAGCCTTTTCAATGGATGGCCAGTGCCATGGTGGCATGGAAGGGGTTCCAGCTCTTCCAGATTAGATCCAATGCTCTTCCAGTTTCACACTGAGAACTGATAGAAAAAAAGCAAATGCTGCCACCTCACAGGCACCTATTCAGCCCCAAAATAACAGATGGAAAACAAAAATGAGTGAGGGTATCGTTTGTCTCCCCAAATGCCCCCCCCCCACCAACACATGTCAGCAGCCATATCACCCTGCAGCTCACAACTGGCAGCCCATTGAAGCTAAGCAGGTGTGAGCCTGGTCAGTACCTGGATGAGAGACCTCATGGGAAAAACTAAGGTTCCTACTGGAAGAGGTGTTAGTGGGGCCAGCAGGGGGCACTCACCCTGCGGTCTGTGTGGGTCCTAATGCCCCAGTGCAGTGACGGGGACACCATACTGTAAAATAGGTGCCGTCTTTCGGATGAGACATAACACCGAGCTCCTGACTCTCTGTGATCATTAAAACTCCCGGGGCATTTTTCAGAAAAAGTAGGAGTGTCACCCCGGGCATCCTGGCCAAATTTCCCATTGGCCTTTACCAATCATTACCTCCTAATAATCTCCATCTATAAATTATGTTCTCCTCCCCACTGATAGCTGATGTGTGGTGAGCATACTGGTGTACTATAGCTGCCATCACATCAGCCAGGTGGATACCGCACATTTGTGGTGCTGGAGGGGAGTCCTTTAACTTTTAAAGTGCTTTGAGTGGAGTGTCCAGGAAAGCACTATGTAAGTGTAAGCAATTATTATTATTATTATTATAACTTCTTCTTCCTCTCACTGGATATTTTGTGGTGGTATCTTGTAAATCCAGGTCTCAACAAGAGATTGAAGAGGTTTACTCTAGCACCTTTTGAATGATGTGTGCAGTGCCCATTAGTGCACTCTTCTGCACTTCGCCTGCTGATGGATGACCTGGGAGCAACAAAAGGTTATGATCAAATCCCTTTTTGAGTGTCCCTAGTGCTCCAACTATGACTGGCACAGCTCTCGTCTTCACATCCCACATCCTGCTGATCTCAATTTCCAAGTCCTTGTATTTACCAAGTTCCTCAATTTCTTTCATCATGATGTTCGAGTCATCTGGAATGGCTATATAGTCATGTTTTCTTTTTCTTGTCATGCAGCACAATGTCAGGATGGTTCTAGTATAGTTACTAGTATATTTCGGTCTGTGACTATAGGCACGTCCCACATGATGGTGTTATCAGTTGTGTTGACAACCTTTTCAGGTACGTGCTCGTAGTACTTGTCAGGCACCTGTACCTCTGATGCTTGCACATTGTCCAGTGGATAAAGCTGGCCACCTTGTTGTGTTTGTTGGTGTACTCAGATGGTGCAAGTGTTGTACAGCCTGCAACAATATGGCTAACATGTTCTTCTGACTTGTTGCACATTCTGCATTTGCTATCAACTGGCTGTTTCAAGATGTTCTTCTAGTGCTATCTGGTGTTGAGTGCCTGGTCCTGAGCTGCAATAATCAGGCTTTCTGTCTCTCTTTTAAACCAGAACTGCGTAACCATGCCAAGGACGCCTCTTTATCGACTGCTGGTCTGTCGAGATCTCAGTAGAATTGTCCATGTAATGGTTTGCTCTTGAGCTGTTCTATTTTCTTTCTTTCAATGTTGAGCTTTTGTTGATTCTTGACATTCTGAGGAGCGATCTCTTACTTCATGTACTTCTCCTTGATAAGTTTAGCTTCTTTTTGGAGAGAGTATTTTGCTTTGCTGGCATCATGCTCCTTCACTAGCCTGGTAAACTTATCTTTGCCTACTTGATGTAGTTGCTTAGGCTGATGATGGCTGAGTTGTAAGCGGATTTTAGTTCAACTAGTCCACGTCCACTGTTTTGTCTCCTGATGTAAAGTCTTTCAACGTCAGCCTTTGGGTGATGAATGCCTCCGATTGTAAGGAGCTTTCTTGTCTTCCGATCCATCTTCTCAATGTCTGTCTTTGACCAGTCGAAAATTCCAAAGCTGTAGGCTATGATTGGCATGGTTGAGGTGTTGATAGCCGTGACTTTGTTCTTTGAGCTCAGCTGGGTCTTGAGTATTTAACGGACTCGATATTTAAAAGACCACGATAGTACTCTTTCAAGATCTTCTCCTTCATTTGGGTGTTTTCAGTACCATCACTCTCTTCTATACCCAAGTACTTGTAAGTCTCATCGGTCTCCATATTCCTTATCACTGTCTGGTCATTCAGTTGGATGTTTTGGCTTTTGACTAGCTTACCACATTTGAAGACTAGCGTGGCACATTTGTCTAAACCAAACGTCATTTTGATGTCATCACTGAATGCTTTCACAATGGTAAGGGCTTGCAGTAGCTGAGTTTAGTCTTTGGCGAATAATAAGTCGTCCATATAAAATAGGTGGCTAACTTTGTTGTTCTCGTCGACTTCAAATCCAATACCAATCATGCTAAACAGAACAACAGGGGAGACAAAGAGTCACCTTGAAAGATTCCTCATTTAATCACGATGTTTTCTCTCCTGATGTGGCCTCCAGTGTAGTATAGCCACATTTGGGTCTTCCACTCTCTCACTGATGCTTCCACAAATCAAGTAATTGTTGGAAACACCCAATAGATCTCCATGACTGTTACTATCCAGGAATGAGGCAAGCTGTCGAATGTCTTCTTATTATCTATCCATGCTGTGCCTAGATTTCTTAGGTGTTTTTATTTGCCAACACTACAACCATTTTATTCAACAACAGCTGATCTTTACATCCTTTCTGCTTGTCTGGGAGGATTCCATTCTTGAATAAGTGATTGTAAATCTGATTCCCCAATGTTTCTGTGAGTATTTTATACATTGTGGGCAGGCAGGTGATCGGACGATAGTTCTTCGGGTCCTTTGTATCCTTGCCTTTCAAGAGTAGGAAGGTGGTTCCAGATGTTAACAACATAGGAATACTCCTTGGATCTTTGACGATCTCATTTATGGCCCTAGTTAGATCTTCATGAAGGGCAGTGTTGCTTAAGCCAGAAGTTTTGCAGTTTGTCTGGCCCAGGAGATTTCCAGTTGTGGGTCTGCTCAATGACTTTAGCTACCTCTTCAACTGTTAAGAACGACCATGAATCAAATGTTATGTGCTCATAATCCTTCTTCTCCTGCATGATCCAAGATACTTTATCATTGTGGACAACATTATCTTTGAGGATTCCATGCTAGAAGCTCTCTACTTGTAGCTGGGAAGGCGGTTCTTTAACATCAGTTTTCTGACCACTCATCTGACGATAGAACCTCTTGGTGTCTTCATTCAAGAGCTTTTTCTGATGGTAGTTGTTGCTTTTCTTAGTGTACCTTCCCAACCACTGAACGTTTGCCTGGAGTTTCATTTTGATGTTAAGCTCTAGTTCTTCAATGTTAATGTCTGCTTTATACTTCTTGTAAATGTTATCGGCCTTCAAGCGACCTGGCTTTCGGAACTCCTTTCTTGAGTTCGTTTAGAACAACTGTATCTTTCCCGTGGAACTCAATGGTCTTCTGAATCCTCTTTTTCCATGCCGGTTCTCTAAGGACAATCTTCAGCGTTGTTTTCTCTTTCACCTCACCGGCTATGAGCAGTTGCGTACATAAGCTTGTTGACTTCAGTGAGATTAAGGTAGTTGCCTCATTCCATCTTCGCTAGAGCAATATTTGTTACTGCAATTTGATGCCATACAGTCTTACTTTATTAATTATTTTGTGGTCACTGAGCCTGTAGGTCCTTATTTCAAGCAGTTTCAAGTTGATTCTACTCTCCATCTCCTTTGCTTCCTCATCGCTATTGGTGTCTGGTGTAGCTTGCTGTTGTTTTCCACTTGTTTGAATTACCAGTTGTTGCTGCACATCAGATTGCAAGGAATGGAGTCTTTCATCATTCAAGGTGATAGCCATTTCCAACGACCTTTTGACATCCGCCTGGATCTCCTCAAGCTCGATGTGGGTGAGCTTCTTCTCCTTTACTATGAATCGACTCTCACTGGTGAGAGTATTCGGATTCATATGAGGAAAGATGTCTTGGTTTTTGCTTCACCAGATAGTACATGTGCCATTAGTTATGATACCATCGATCTTCTTGGCTTCAGCATAATAATAGCACCACATTACATCCTTGTACTACTCTATTGTCCATTGCTGTCTTGTTTTCTTGTTGGCTTGGACGTTGATGGTGTTGTGTCAGATAGGCCAGGTTGAGACATGGTCTGGGTTTGATTACTATCTGACAGTTTGCAAACTAATTGTTTGCGAGTATATCTTGATAGACAAGGGTTTCGTAGGATGACAACCTGGGATACCTCATCTAGTCCCCTGCTGAGTGCAACATCGTTCACTTCATCTTGAGCGATCCCGTTTAAACCACTTGTTACTTTTTTGTTAGCGAGATGTAAGAGGACTAATGGATGTTGTCCGGTCAGCACCACGTGGACGTAGAGTTGGGACTTTGCTGACATTATTATTATTATTATTATTATTATTATTATTATTACTATTATTATGTTCAGGTGGATAGCTATGTAAGCATGCATAGGTTGCAAAGGAACAAGTAATAGGTTTATTCCATGCTGAAAAAAAGAAGAAAGAAAACACAACGTTTCGGCTGTGGAGCCTTCTTCAGGTGTGTAAATAATAATAATAATAATTATTATTACTACATACACAATAACAAAACCTATCATACCCAGTTCTTCAATATCATTCTGTTTCATTAGGAGGGTAATAAGTTATGTGATGCCGAAATAAGAACAAGTTTTGAAATGTTTGCATTGAACTCCTATCATATTGTGAAAAGAGGAGCGTGACAGTAGACTGAAAGAAGAGAAGATAGTAACTGGCATTACTGTGTTATTAAAGCAGAAAGACAAAACCTCGTTACTGTATAGCAATGTATTGCTAAAGCATGACAGAATGTCTAGAGAAGTGGTTCAAGTGGGTCGCATCATAGTCTTAGGGGGGGTCATGGATAGTATATTAAAATACATAAGTCATTAAACAGTTAAATACTACAGTTTAATTTGAGAAAGGTGCAATAAAGAATAATTATGCAAAACAGCACCAGGTGGCTACGTTATTGCAACAGACGTGTATTTTCATAAGTCACCCAAATAGTATGTCACAATGAATGATCTGTTACTGCGTAAAGAGATTTAAGAAAGGGGACAGTTTCTAACCGGGGGAACCCAAAGACAGGAAAACAAAGCATAACTGCAAAGAAATACAAAGGAAAAAAGGCAAAATGTAGGAAATATGCCTCCAAGTATTTGGAATATGGTTTCACATATGATGGTGATGGAGGAGTGTAACCTCAACCACAGTGTGTTGTATGTGGAGACGTTTTGGCAAAGAGTCTCAACCCATCGAAAATGCTATGACACATACAAACCAGGCACAGTTCTCTGCAAACAAAGCAAAAAATTTGAGATAAAAGGTACAGAAGTACAGAAGGACAGGAGTCTACCATACAGAAAGCACCTACTTTAAATAAGAAGATACTTTATCTAAGATAATTCGTTATCTTGCATTAGATTGCCAAAATAGGGAAAGCACACACAATAGCTGAGACTTTTTTCTTACCGTGTGCAAAATAATCTTTTTCAGTTATGTGTGGGAAAAGCGTAGCAAACCACACCGACAATCAAACTGACTTGCTTTGATACCATTGTCATACGACACCGTGGCGAAATGCATTGAACGTATGGCAAATGACATGCTCAAGCAAGTTATTTCAAAGTTAAATCCAGCATGTATTATTTTCTTCAATGTGACGAGACCACTGATGTGGCAGGAGAGGCACAGGTACTGGCTAATGTAGGATTTGTTCATGAAGGACAAATTGATGAGGATTTTTTGTTTTGCTGCCATCTTCCTGAAGTAACTGGTGAAACGCTTTTCGTTGTGCTGGACTCGTTTGTATGACAGCATGATGTAGAATGGCAGAAATGTGCGGGTAACTGCACCAACAGAGCACAGGTCATACAGTATGTGGGAAACACGGTGGACTGGTGACTAAAGTGCAAGCAGTTGCACCTCTCACAGTATGGACATACAGCTATATGATACACAGGCAAGCCCTTGTGTGGACTATGAAAACTCAAAAAGGTGACAGATGAAGTGGTGTGCACAGTCAACTCCATCAAAACCAGTGCAATAAGTACATGAGTCTTCAAAAATTTGTGTCAAGAGGTGGGACCAGAAAACTGTTGTACCATACTGAAGAGTGATGCCTGTCCAGGGGTGAGGGGCTGAGTCAATTTATGAACTCAGAGATGAGGTGAAGAGTTTTTTTGTCAAAGAAAAATTCTCAGGTAGCTAATACCTTTTCAGATACTAAACGGCTTGCCCTTTTAGTTTACTTAGCAGACATCTTCAGCCAACTGAATGACTGGAATGAGTGGGAAAACACTGCTCTTCTATATTTCAGATAAAATTCAGAGGTGGCTCACAAAACTCATGTCACGGCAAACATGTGCTGTCAATGGCAACTTTGATGCTTTTTCGTTACTGGATGAGTTTTTATATGAGAACGGTATGTCAAAAGCTGATTTAAAGACAGTTAACAGGACTCACGTGGATAGACTGAAAAGTTAGTTTTTTGAGAACCAAAAACATGGCGGTCTCTACCGCAGATGGATCACAAATCTATATTTAGAAACAGCTAACACAGGATTATCACTTGAATTTGAAGAATCGTTGATTGATCTCACAAGTGATTTGGCTCTGAAGTAAAGTTTGCAGGGAGCCCACTGGTTGACTTTTGGATCTCAGTGCATGGCCCGAGTAACATGACCTTGAAAAACATTCTCCCCTTCGCATCAACCTATCTTTGTGAGTCAGGCTTTTCAACACCTAACTTACAAAAAAAGAAAAGATAAAGCCTGTCTCAGGGTCAAAGGTGATTTGTTTCTTTACCTTGACTCAACAAATTCCCAATTACCAGTGCAACAATCTCATTAACTGAGCAGATCATTATCACTATCTTTTAATTTTTCATTTGATGTGGCAACATGTTTTTTGCCACACTACAGTATTTCACTAATCTAAAGGGGGTTGCATTTACAAAAAAAGAATTTCTGGTCTAGAGTATTTGCAACTCTGCTTGTCAGCTGGAGTTATTGTGATGTTTAAAACACAATATTAAATTACCAGAATATCTGATAAACAAACATTTTACGTATACGTATTTGACTAAAAGGATAAAATTCCTTTATCTCAAGTCATGTGTAAATTCACAAGAAGATACTATTTTTACCTTTTCTCCTGATTTCAGCTAATTCTCAGAGGCTTTCTGCAGCAAAATACAATAATTGTTTTCTTCTGGAGTAACATATTGTTATGAAGACTCCCCTGCACATAACAGGGATCTTGGCCACCTGGGCTGAGGAAGGTCTTCTGTAGCTCAGCTGGCAAGACCCCTGTTGAGTGACACTGGAGGGTTTGAGCCTATGTGGTGAGGGGTGAACTGGGGCAGGAGTGGCCAGGGCACAAGCCCAAGAACCTGAATCTGTTACAATATTTAACATACAGTATTTTGATATTTAGTATACAGTATTTTAACATACAGTATTTTGATGCAATGTTTGGTTCTGGTTTTCTTCTCAAGTGTTTTTGCATTTTGGGCACATAAATTCTTTTTTTTTTCATTTATCCAGTTCAATTTTTTAAATGTTGCATATTCATTTGAATATTGGGAGACATATTGAATATTGTCATAGTTTATAGTACTATAAATAAATGGTACTGTATATGACAATATATTGAATCATTTTGTTATGAATTATTAATTTAAGTCTGATAAAAAATAGGTGGTAAAAGATGTCTTATTAAATATTCAGGAGATGTCAGACTCATTGTGTAATGGTTGAAGGACACATCATGGGTAAATTGCTTCAATTGTTTACTCTCTGATGGAGAAATCCTACCTGTTTCAAGAACAGCTCTTTTGCAACTTTAGAATTACAACAGATCTTTAAACAAAATTGAAAGCACATTTCTTACTAACAGAACAGGTGATTTTTGTTGCAGGTACAATTTTTCTTGCAACATAATTGTCTTTGTATTGCTCCAAATGCTGTGCTGTGGTTACCGTTGCTGCCTCACAGTGCTGTAGCCCTGTGTTCAATTCCAGAACTGGGGTGTAATCTGTTTGTTCTTGCCACACTCTTGGGGTTTCCTCCAAATGCCCTTGTTTCAACCTATCAGAATGTGGGAGAATTGGTTTCTGGGAAAAGTGGCCGTGATGTGAGTACAGTATGTGTGACTGTGTGCGCCCTATGATGGACTAGCATTCTGTCCAGGGTGTAACCCTTCTTGCCCCTGTTGCTTGCCAGGTAGACTCTGACTCACCCATTACCCTGAATTGAATGAAGTGGTGAGAAAATGGTTGGATAGAGGTATCTGGTATCAGGTAGCATACAGTATAATGAACGTGTGTAGTCAAACCAGGGATTCAACAGCACTTCCCAGCATCTGACCTAGACAGGGAAACACATACAGATGCAGCCATTCAAAATGAGCGGTAAAAACCCGCGGTACAGTAACCTACCCGCAGGGCACCGGAGGGCTCCGCGGTAAGAGATTGGCTGGCCAAAATGACCAACAGGGGCACTCGTGGTGCATTGGTTGGTAGTGAAAAGATTTAATCATTTAATGTCTTTACTGTGCACATTTTAATCCGCTTAGTTTTGAATATTTATATGGAATTTTAGCAGCTGAGCATTTTAGTAGCTGAGCATAAAAAGAAGAGGAGCATAACGCATCTGAAGGTCATAAACTATATTAATTTAGGAACATAAACATTACTGTATGTACGTAAACTGTACTGTGTATGGCTGGTCTTGATAGTTTAAAGAAAAAATACACACCAGTCTTCCATTTCTCCCTAAACATTTTAAGCATGAAAGTTTTATGAAACGGTACCCAAATATGTGATTGCTGTATAGAATGAATTTTAATTTTTTAAAATTATTTAACACGAAAATAAAGCTGTTTACATCTTCCGCCTGAGAACAGTCACCTGTTGCTACCCAACGCAGAAACACAGCCACTAACTAGCAAAGAGAGGACATTAGCTAGCCAATATGATAAAGAAATAAATGATTATTTTGTTTATTTCTTTTGCACATTTATTTGAACATTTCCATCGATTGTACAAGCACTTGGAAACTGTCCAATCCCTTGTTCATCAGGCATTTACCGGTCTGGCGCCCGTCTGTGTCTTCTAGGATATAATGCCAGTGAACTCTTGTTTTTATATCCACTATAACTACGCTGGGCAAACGTTCCGAGGTCAAATTCTTCCAGCACGGGGGTACCTTTAAAGCGGAGACGACGGCACCGAAATTTTTTGGCGCGCCTTCTCTTTAAAGCCCTGGCCAAATATGAAGACAGTACGTACAGTTATAATTCAAACGGAATTAAAAACTACACATCCCAGTTACCATGGTGGTGCTTGTGATCATTGCGTTTAACCAACGAAACAGGGTGAAAAATCAGTCACATGATTTTGGGGCAGAGTTTCGAAAGCTTAACCTATCAGCAACAAAGCGAAATTTACACGATAGGCTACCTCAAACTGTCAGTTACACGACTGTGTATGTCGCTTAAGCCACTCCTATTTGGCATTTTAGTTATGGAGGCGAGAAGACGCCCCCCCCCCCCCCCCTCTGGGTGTCTGATTTGCTGCCATCTTTAACTGTTCGGTATCCGAATCGGAGTAGCTACGCGTACGAAATAAAGTTAATCCCAACTACAAAACATATATTTTTGTGGTAAGAGGGCGCAAAACATCAGTATTTACTGCTATTAATTACTGTACGATTTATAGTTGAAATCTGAGCCCAGATATAAAGTTAGATATAAAGTTAAAATCTCGACAAAGCAATGTAGGAAATACAGAGAAAATAAATCCTTTCTGACATCTAAAATCAGTTTCGATCAAGGTCTCTGAAACGAACAAGAAAAAGAGGATTTTTGGAGGGCAATTACGCTGTGTTTATATAGAATAACTGATTTATGAGCAATCTAATTTCTTGTTCGTTTAAAACAGTGAAATGTCAGCTGCAAAAGATCGCACCAGAAACAGCACTCTCTCTGCATGTCATAGACGTTCAGGAAAGGCTGAATGAAGTCATGTCAATGAGAATAATTCGGTGATCAATAATAATAGTTGTAGGACAGTATATAAGGAGGATAAGGATTTTGAAGTTGACTCGAAATCTGATACTGTAGGTAACCAGTGCAAGGACTTGAAAACAGGTGTAATGCATCCCTAATAGGATTCTTGCTATCATATTCTGAACATATTGAAGATTGCTCAGTGTGGATTTAATTTCCCCAGTGAACAGGATGTGCATTTATTAATTCTAGAAAAAAAGCCTTTCTTGATTTCTCTAGTTCTTAGTTTCTCTAGTTCCCTTTAAAATAAACTATTATTCCACAATGCAGAGTATTACATGGCCAGTATTTACACATGATATTTGTGATTTAAAGAAATTAACAGAAGCAGCTTTTGGAGATTTAAGTGTTGGCTGAGTTATTGCAGGATAAAAGACTAGAGATGTTGGTAAGAAGAAGATAATTTGGGGAAAGATGAGGAATACACTTATAACAAGAACACTTCCTAATGGGGTTAGGCATACTTTTGATGAAGATGATTAAGTTAACAGACTATATGTTTACATAGATACTGAAATAAGGATTGTATTTTAGATTATGTGTAGTTGCTGGCATTGAACTGTGTGTTGGATGCACATGAATTGAAGGAATGGGCAAACATAGCTGATGTGGATCCACAGAGCCAGCATATTAAGATGTTTATAATTAGAGGTGTAGCGGCGAGGCTTAATAATAAGGCAGAATTAAGTGTTTCTGAGCTTCCCAAATGAGGCCCCATTTCTCTGTTCATCTCTGTGGTGCAGCCACAGAGAGACCATTAGTGCAGGGTGATTTAAGGTTTCCTAGGACAGCTCCCAAAGGGGGATGCACTTAGCTAAGTCTGGCTATCATGATCAATGGTCATCCATTGGCGCCTATCTGTCTAGGGAGTGCCAGTTGGACATCTGGACTGCATTCCTAAGTGTCAGGACTAAGTGACTCATATCTCACCTTGATCAACCAATCAGGGACTGGTAGGGCTGAGTAACCCACGTGGGACTCTGATGCCCATGGAACTTTCAGCCAATCAACAAGCTGAAGTTCCTCCAGGTAAAAACAGGCAACACAAGCCTGAAAGATTCAACGAGATTGAAGCCTGAAAGATTCTTACAGCCACCAGCTCAGTCTGTCAGTCTGAGTCTGACCAACAGTGGTTCACCCAGACTGGAGCTGGATGGTCAAGCCACCCGCCTGCCAGTGCAGGACATCGCAAAGAGGGGTATCAGAATCCCCGCCTGCACTGACATGGGCCTGGTGGGTGATAGCGAGTTCGAAGACAGTGAACTAGCTATCCCAGTGCTGGGGCAGCTCCCTGAACCCCTAGCGAGGGAAGGGGGGAGCGAGCAGGTGTCCTACACCCACGCCCAGCGAACGATTGTAAACATGCCGATAGAGGGATTCCTCAATCAGGAAGTGTGCACGGTGGACCGGAACAGTGAGAATGGGGTAACAATCCTAGATCACTCAGGTGCTCCAGATGACCACTCAGCCGAGGGTCAGGCATGCTCCACCGCTGCACTGCCCCCTGCAGGGTTCCTAGAGCACAGGCATGAACAAATCGAAAAAGCAGATGCCCTGGAAATGGAGGAGCAGCATCAGCAGCTGCGTCAGATCTCCCCAGATTTCCAGGATGTTGGTGCCCAGGATGCCACATGGCATACTGAGAAAGACACCATGTACAAGCTGTGCCAGCTTAGAAAGGCGACAGTCACTCAGAAGGAGATGACTGGGATCAGCCACCCTAAAAGACTTTTGGGAGGACTGATTGCTGCCACCACTGTTGTGCATTTGCTCTTTTTGGTAGGTTTGTTTGTTACTGGCACTCTCACCCTGACTGCCCCAAGAAGGCAGGTGTCAGAGATGCCAGAGGGTAGTGACAGACTGTATCGACAGCAGCAAAAGTTGGAAAGCTTAGGGAAAACCCTACAGGCAACTTCCTATGCAACAGGGTTAAACCTTATTCCCCAAACAGTGGACATGATTGTTGGTGTTATACAGTGGGTTTATGCTTGTGTGCAACAGGCCAGAATGTTGACACAAGACCTGTTAAGGGAGTTTAGTGCCACTGTAGCCAGTCTAATCACGGCACAAATCCCAACCCACTTGATTCCACTCTTCTCAGTAGAGGAGTGTGTGACATTAACCCCATTGCTCATAGCTCACCCAGAAGGCAATCCAAGATTGAATTCGGTTCCAAATCTTGAGATGGGTATGGCTACCAAAGCTATCCATTGGCTGTGTCTAAACGATTCACCAATGAAGGGTGTAAAGCTACTAATGGGCAGAGGGAGGTTAATGAACCCCATGAAGAGCAGGTGGGACGTAAATGGCTGGTCAACACACCACATTTAACTGACACTATGACTTGTGACAGGCATGATACAGCTACCGCAATGCAGCTACCTAATCAAACAGTTCCTGTAAGTTCCCGAGGAGGCCATAGTACAGCTTGAACTTAACACTGTACGGTCTGGAACCAGACAATATAAGACCAAACTTGAGGTCGTGGATGCCTTCAGGTGCCACACTATTGAATTGGATAGAAATCCAAGAAACAGTAAGCCCTGAAGAGGTACAGGTAGTTAGTTTGCTTTAATGGAACAAACCTCCAAACCACCCTAGCAGATACCCAACACAGGTGTTGTGGTTTATCGGGGGGCTGGGAACAGGAACTGTTGTTATTGTAACACTACTGCCGGGTAGCTGGATCATGACTGGATGTACTCTGAATGCTGTACTCTCACATCAAGATGTACTCCGGGTAGCATGAATGAGTCAAAGGTAGCATGTCAAAAGAAAGGAAGTGACTTCTCCCCAAATATCTACCACAGAGGTATCAGATATTGACAGTGAACTTCCTGATGTGTAATTCCTAGACTTAGATAATGTCTCCTACCGTGTTTATACATACTCCAGATGTTATTCATCCTGTTTGTATCCAATGCTGGTTCTGGTATGAATTCTCGAGGAGTAATGTGGACATTTAAGATTAATGTTCTAATGGCAAGGGACATCACTTAACTCTGTTTTGTTTTGAAGGCAACAACGCCTCAGGACCTCATGACCTTCAAAAAGGGGGGATATGTAGCGGCGAGGCTTAATAATAAGGCAGAATTAAGTGTTTCTGAGCTTCCCAAATGAGGCCCCATTTCTCTGTTTATCTCTGTGGTGCAGCCACAGAGAGACCATTAGTGCAGGGTGATTTAAGGTTTCCTAGGACAGCTCCCAAAGGGGGATGCACTTAGCTAAGTCTGGCTATCATGATCAATGGTCATCCATTGGCGCCTATCTGTCTAGGGAGTGCCAGTTGGACATCTGGACTGCATTCCTAAGTGTCAGGACTAAGTGACTCATATCTCACCTTGATCAACCAATCAGGGACTGGTAGGGCTGAGTAACCCACGTGGGACTCTGATGCCCATGGAACTTTCAGCCAATCAACAAGCTGAAGTTCCTCCAGGTAAAAACAGGCAACACAAGCCTGAAAGATTCAACGAGATTCAGATTCGGGAGATTCAGTAAGATTCTGGAGAGGATTCTGTGGACTGTTCTAAAGGGAATTCAAAGGAGAATTCCAGGGCAGGACGGCCCAGGAGCAGAAGGCTCCCAAGGGCAGGACATTCTCGCAGCGCGCCTCCTGACCATCCCGAGACTCAGCCCGGACAACCACGGAACGGCCAGTGTGTCTGAGTGCCAGAACTTTCCTTTGTTCTAAGAGTCTAGAGTGGAGGTTGCCAGAGAATAACCAGAGGATCCACCCGAGGTTAGCACCAGCAGCAAGCCTCGTGAACAGGTCGGAACTGTGGACAGCTGAATCACTATTCAGAACTAGCGCTTCATCAGGAACGAACCGGTCCTCTTCCTGATTTGCTGGGACCCACAGTCATCTTTTCTCCTGTGCACAAACTTTGCTAGTTAAAGCCAACACTAACTAGCCGGTCAGTGAGCATCAGCAGCGCACCGTCGCAAGCCGCACAGCACAACCTGGCACCGAGCCAGAGAGCGCGGATTGGACAGCAACAGCCTGCAACTGTTTCTTTGTGCCCGCAGGAGATCTGAATCCCCAGAGATTGGATGAGTATTCAACTTCAATGCATTACAGCTCGAGAATTCAATTGTTATCCAAACCAGTTGATATCAATTTAATTCCTAAGAGTTATGTACTTGTTTCAAGTATCTAATGTAGAAGTTATAACCAAGTTCATTTATGAAACGGTCTAAATGAATGATATACTGAACGTATGTCCTCTTGATATGTGTAACTCTTTGTAACTGATTGAATATATACCTTTTGTATTCTGATAACCCTCTCGATAAGATCTGTTAGGTTTACATGCATATTCTATGTATTAATAAATGTATCCTCGTGTATTAGTACCTGTGTGTGTGCGTTGTTTGAGTTATGTCGCATGGTTGGATTCTAAAGCCATCAAAAGAATCAACTTTGTGATTTACTGCTACAATTGATAATTGTCTCAGTAAATGCCCAAACCCTACAGAACTGGTGCCTTCAGAGAGCCACTATGATTATTTATTTGGCGTCCCTGAACGGCTATGAAACACTACATTTATGGCGTCCCTGGACCGGCGTGGCAAGACTGAAATGAATCAACCAAGCGGAATAATTCATATAAAACGCCGTGGGTTTCATACACGATAATACAGTGTGCTGAAAGCCGAAAGAAAAAGTTCCCCTTGCTCTTTAAGCAGTGCTTGATTGTTTTGTGATCTTTTGCAATCTACAGGGTTGATTGCATACTTGATCTTGTGGTTTTCTGTGGTAAAACTGTGATTTCGTACTTAAAAGTAATACTCTTTAAGTTTAACGATGGTTGCTAAAAGGTCTGAATTCGAGTCGCTATTAAGCACTCTCTCTAGCAGCGACAAGTCTGACCACGATCTCTTCCATATCTCCGTCAGCGGAGAAGCTGGAATAAATCTCCATTCTCTGAGAGAGCTAGCGAAGGACATAGAGAGATTTGACCCCGCAGTGTCAGAGAATAATATCGAGAGTTATATTCAGGACCTCAGTTATACCCTGCAGTACCTGCCAAACGCCACAGAACAGGAGAAAGTGTTTCTGGTCAGGAAAACTACCAGCAGAGCTGTACATGAGTGGATGGCTAGGCAGATGAAAGAAGTCTGTAATGACTTTGAACAGCTTTGTCATGCACTTATCGAAGAATACAGTGCGTTTATTGACCCGACTGCCGCGATAACTGCCGCTCTTAACATTAAGCACGAGAGAGCAGAGTCCCCTCGCGAATATTACGAGAGACTTAGACGCACTTATTTTGCAGGGCGAAATGATGAGGGTTGCGAAGAGAACATACATTTCAAGGGTTTATTCATTGCGAATCTCCACCCATCAGTCAGAAAGATGATCTTAATGCATACAGATGCACAGACCATGAAAATGACTGATATTAAGAGATTCGTGCAGAAAGCCTGGGAGTATGATGTCCAAAGTCGCTCTGAGCAAAAAGCTGTTAAAGCGACCGTGTTCGCCGTCAGAGCCAGCAGGGTTAATTCCCTCCTGCTCGAAGGAGCACAGGCTCCTGAGCTGGCTAAGCCCCGTTCCAAAGCAGGCACACAGGACCGCACCCAGCGTCCTAAGTGCCATGAGAACACCGGGGGAGGGAAAGGGCTAGAAAAAGCTGAACAAAAGGATTCAGTAGCCACCCGCCTGGCCAGGCTTGAACAAGCTTTATTAGGACAGGGACAACCGCTCCCCAAGGCTGCCGGAAGCGTGAATGAGCTGATACTCTCCACTGGAGGAGGCGGAGACCCGCCCCCTCCCACTCCCTCAGTCTATCTGATTGAGCGGAAGGGTTCCTGCCTGGATGAGGTCAGCCACTCCCAAGCGAGTGCTGACTCCACCCCTGAAGTCACAGAGCAGGCAGTAAAACACAGAGGAAAAGCAGGAAGCTTTTACCTCAAGGCTGCCATGGGAGATGTCTTACCCAGTGAGACACTGATTGACACTGAGGTTGAAAGGTGTTTGATGTCACACGGCAAGCTCAAACGGGTAGAAAAAGAAAAGGGCATGCGACTCAGAGAGGAACCTTTGGTGGATCACCAGAAAGGCAAAGTGTGGAAACAGGTCAAGGCTCCTAAGCCTTCTGTACAGAAGGAAAGGGGGGCCAAGAGGCAGACTGTGCTCACACAGTGCCCACCGAACACAGAAGCCTATGCGGAGATTCCTTCTGTTCCCTCTGGACAAGAAATAAAAATATTATCTTGTTTCCCAGATATACAGGGAAGTCGTGCCCTGGCCAAGGTCACAACAGCCTCCATGCCACAGGAGCGGTGCTCCAAGCAGCCGCCTGATCCACCAGGTAAAGCACACCCCTTTTACATCCCTAAAGAGGAGCAGATCTCCCCACCTGGCGATGAAAAGGAGCTTTCCCTGTGCACCCTGGCACCCAAGAGGGGTCAGGACCACCACCCTGCAGTGGTGGAAGGGATCCAGATGGCAGGAGAGCAGGTTGGTGATGTAGCCCTCACCCTTAGCCCTGAGAGGTCCTCTATTAGTGAGGATCTGCTTGAGCAGCTGTCACGGGGCCACCGCCAGGTGCCCCTGGTGCAACATTCACAGGTTAGACAGGAGGTCCAGCTGGACGCTGAGACTACTGCGCTGTGGACACACCTGATCCCAGATGCCGATTCCCTCTGCTGTGACCCAGGGAACCTGCAGTCAGGTAACATTATTTCTCACAACTACCAGGTAGTGAGTGAGACTGACCTGATTGTTCCTGCCTCAACGGCAGGGTTTCCAACACACCCAGTCCCCCAGAAGGGACAGGGAATGAAAGCCGAGCCGGTTTTCTTACAGCCACCAGCTCAGTCTGTCAGTCTGAGTCTGACCAACAGTGGTTCACCCAGACTGGAGCTGGATGGTCAAGCCACCCGCCTGCCAGTGCAGGACATCGCAAAGAGGGGTATCAGAATCCCCGCCTGCACTGACATGGGCCTGGTGGGTGATAGCGAGTTCGAAGACAGTGAACTAGCTATCCCAGTGCTGGGGCAGCTCCCTGAACCCCTAGCGAGGGAAGGGGGGAGCGAGCAGGTGTCCTACACCCACGCCCAGCGAACGATTGTAAACATGCCGATAGAGGGATTCCTCAATCAGGAAGTGTGCACGGTGGACCGGAACAGTGAGAATGGGGTAACAATCCTAGATCACTCAGGTGCTCCAGATGACCACTCAGCCGAGGGTCAGGCATGCTCCACCGCTGCACTGCCCCCTGCAGGGTTCCTAGAGCACAGGCATGAACAAATCGAAAAAGCAGATGCCCTGGAATTGGAGGAGCAGCATCAGCAGCTGCGTCAGATCTCCCCAGATTTCCAGGATGTTGGTGCCCAGGATGCCACATGGCATACTGAGAAAGACACCATGTACAAGCTGTGCCAGCTTAGAAAGGCGACAGTCACTCAGAAGGAGATGACTGGGATCAGCCACCCTAAAAGACTTTTGGGAGGACTGATTGCTGCCACCACTGTTGTGCATTTGCTCTTTTTGGTAGGTTTGTTTGTTACTGGCACTCTCACCCTGACTGCCCCAAGAAGGCAGGTGTCAGAGATGCCAGAGGGTAGTGACAGACTGTATCGACAGCAGCAAAAGTTGGAAAGCTTAGGGAAAACCCTACAGGCAACTTCCTATGCAACAGGGTTAAACCTTATTCCCCAAACAGTGGACATGATTGTTGGTGTTATACAGTGGGTTTATGCTTGTGTGCAACAGGCCAGAATGTTGACACAAGACCTGTTAAGGGAGTTTAGTGCCACTGTAGCCAGTCTAATCACGGCACAAATCCCAACCCACTTGATTCCACTCTTCTCAGTAGAGGAGTGTGTGACATTAACCCCATTGCTCATAGCTCACCCAGAAGGCAATCCAAGATTGAATTCGGTTCCAAATCTTGAGATGGGTATGGCTACCAAAGCTATCCATTGGCTGTGTCTAAACGATTCACCAATGAAGGGTGTAAAGCTACTAATGGGCAGAGGGAGGTTAATGAACCCCATGAAGAGCAGGTGGGACGTAAATGGCTGGTCAACACACCACATTTAACTGACACTATGACTTGTGACAGGCATGATACAGCTACCGCAATGCAGCTACCTAATCAAACAGTTCCTGTAAGTTCCCGAGGAGGCCATAGTACAGCTTGAACTTAACACTGTACGGTCTGGAACCAGACAATATAAGACCAAACTTGAGGTCGTGGATGCCTTCAGGTGCCACACTATTGAATTGGATAGAAATCCAAGAAACAGTAAGCCCTGAAGAGGTACAGGTAGTTAGTTTGCTTTAATGGAACAAACCTCCAAACCACCCTAGCAGATACCCAACACAGGTGTTGTGGTTTATCGGGGGGCTGGGAACAGGAACTGTTGTTATTGTAACACTACTGCCGGGTAGCTGGATCATGACTGGATGTACTCTGAATGCTGTACTCTCACATCAAGATGTACTCCGGGTAGCATGAATGAGTCAAAGGTAGCATGTCAAAAGAAAGGAAGTGACTTCTCCCCAAATATCTACCACAGAGGTATCAGATATTGACAGTGAACTTCCTGATGTGTAATTCCTAGACTTAGATAATGTCTCCTACCGTGTTTATACATACTCCAGATGTTATTCATCCTGTTTGTATCCAATGCTGGTTCTGGTATGAATTCTCGAGGAGTAATGTGGACATTTAAGATTAATGTTCTAATGGCAAGGGACATCACTTAACTCTGTTTTGTTTTGAAGGCAACAACGCCTCAGGACCTCATGACCTTCAAAAAGGGGGGATATGTAGCGGCGAGGCTTAATAATAAGGCAGAATTAAGTGTTTCTGAGCTTCCCAAATGAGGCCCCATTTCTCTGTTCATCTCTGTGGTGCAGCCACAGAGAGACCATTAGTGCAGGGTGATTTAAGGTTTCCTAGGACAGCTCCCAAAGGGGGATGCACTTAGCTAAGTCTGGCTATCATGATCAATGGTCATCCATTGGCGCCTATCTGTCTAGGGAGTGCCAGTTGGACATCTGGACTGCATTCCTAAGTGTCAGGACTAAGTGACTCATATCTCACCTTGATCAACCAATCAGGGACTGGTAGGGCTGAGTAACCCACGTGGGACTCTGATGCCCATGGAACTTTCAGCCAATCAACAAGCTGAAGTTCCTCCAGGTAAAAACAGGCAACACAAGCCTGAAAGATTCAACGAGATTCAGATTCGGGAGATTCAGTAAGATTCTGGAGAGGATTCTGTGGACTGTTCTAAAGGGAATTCAAAGGAGAATTCCAGGGCAGGACGGCCCAGGAGCAGAAGGCTCCCAAGGGCAGGACATTCTCGCAGCGCGCCTCCTGACCATCCCGAGACTCAGCCCGGACAACCACGGAACGGCCAGTGTGTCTGAGTGCCAGAACTTTCCTTTGTTCTAAGAGTCTAGAGTGGAGGTTGCCAGAGAATAACCAGAGGATCCACCCGAGGTTAGCACCAGCAGCAAGCCTCGTGAACAGGTCGGAACTGTGGACAGCTGAATCACTATTCAGAACTAGCGCTTCATCAGGAACGAACCGGTCCTCTTCCTGATTTGCTGGGACCCACAGTCATCTTTTCTCCTGTGCACAAACTTTGCTAGTTAAAGCCAACACTAACTAGCCGGTCAGTGAGCATCAGCAGCGCACCGTCGCAAGCCGCACAGCACAACCTGGCACCGAGCCAGAGAGCGCGGATTGGACAGCAACAGCCTGCAACTGTTTCTTTGTGCCCGCAGGAGATCTGAATCCCCAGAGATTGGATGAGTATTCAACTTCAATGCATTACAGCTCGAGAATTCAATTGTTATCCAAACCAGTTGATATCAATTTAATTCCTAAGAGTTATGTACTTGTTTCAAGTATCTAATGTAGAAGTTATAACCAAGTTCATTTATGAAACGGTCTAAATGAATGATATACTGAACGTATGTCCTCTTGATATGTGTAACTCTTTGTAACTGATTGAATATATACCTTTTGTATTCTGATAACCCTCTCGATAAGATCTGTTAGGTTTACATGCATATTCTATGTATTAATAAATGTATCCTCGTGTATTAGTACCTGTGTGTGTGCGTTGTTTGAGTTATGTCGCATGGTTGGATTCTAAAGCCATCAAAAGAATCAACTTTGTGATTTACTGCTACAATTGATAATTGTCTCAGTAAATGCCCAAACCCTACAGAACTGGTGCCTTCAGAGAGCCACTATGATTATTTATTTGGCGTCCCTGAACGGCTATGAAACACTACAGAGGCAATTTGTTTAAATAACTAGGTATGGATACTGATGTGCAAGAGAGGTGGAAAGGCTGTTTCCTTAAGCCAGCACTATAAAATATTTTATTCTCAGTGAGATGCTGCCATTTCATAGTGGGTTTCTAACACTATGTATAGTTCCATCCACACAGTGCCTTTACTTCCATCCATTTCTAATCTCTTTATCCAGTACAGAGGATTTGGAGCCTATCCCAGTAAGCAAAGGACACAAGGCAGAATACACCCTGGACATAGTGCCAGTCCATCACAGGACAGACAGACACAAACACACACACACCAGGGCCAGTTTTCCCATAAACCAATTAACTTACTAGTATGTTTTGGAGTGCGAGAGGGAGTCATATCACACATATGGAGAAAAACCATGTAACCCAGAGAGAACATGTAAACCCCACACACACAGGATGGCAGGAATTGAACCTAGGACCCCAGTGCTGCAAGATAGCAATGCTAACCACTTCGCCACCATTATAAATGGATGGATATCTTAGTTATCTTTCTAGTTCACAGGTTTGCATGCATAATTTAATTTTGAAAGCCACTGAGACATCAGGTACTACTGTTGTATTTATGAAAACGAAACAAAACAAAAAACATACTAACAACTGTGCCATCCTACTCCTTAGTTAATACATTTTATTATTCATAAACAGTTAACATTGTTAGCAAAATGTTTTGAATTATATTTAACCCTATTTTTTCTTTAGTTTTGTATTTAACTTATTATATGATAGTCAGACTTAATGTATATTTGAACAATGAAAATATATTTTTACTAGATGCGGGGGAAAGTGCAACAGCTTATTACAGTGCTAAATTTAATATTATTGATTGCTAATAGTTTATGCTAACACCTAACTTTCTTAATTAGATGTATTTAAAACAGTGAACTAAGTGTAACATACTATTCAGAAATACAATCGAAAATAGTTTTGTGGTGTTTGTATGGATGAAACGTTTCTAAAATGTATAACGTAACAAAATTAAAGACGATTAAAATCTGTAATCTTTCCACTTGTAATGTCATTAGACAGAACAACACGTTTCTGGTTTGACTAAGGATGGTATCAAAAAGTAGTCTAAGTGGTGAGAAAGCTGTGCTTAATGATAATTAAGGGACTTAAAAGTAAAAAGTTTACTGAACTGCGAAGAAAATGTTTTCAGAGAAAATGTTTCAGGTGTGAAGAACATAGATCTCCAATGCAATTTCAACCAAACCTGTTCCCACACACCCTGCCCCCACTACCATTAGAATATACACAAAGCACTGAAATCTTTCGAGCTAATGATCAGGTGACCCGAGAGAGAGCGAGAGAAACACCAAGGGGTGCGGAACCAGGGAACTATTTACATGGAAAACGGGCGATCTCCCCAGACTGTCCGCCCGTTTCACTGTTACCTGGATACCTCTTTATTTAGAACTCACTAACACTGATTTTTAGTTTAGTGGATTCAAGTAGGGTTTTAGATGAAAGGCAGCGACCTTAATCAAGCCCAAATCATAATTGAACCCATTCAGAGCCTACATTACATTTTAGCGTTTCATTCTGAGCAGAAGACCCTCACACCTGAAGAAGGCTTGCGTTTTCTCTCTTCTCTTTTAAGCATGTGTACAATGTGTAATACAATTACAATGTGTAATTACAATGCTGTAATACAATTTGAATAGTATGAGGGGGGGGGAGGTGTCTTTCGCTGGAAATCTTGCCTGCTTCTACTTTACGAGTACAACCCCCTCTCTGCCGGAGTGCTGGCTGTGACGAATTAAACCGGTTTCACAGGTATTTTCAAAGTAGGAAGTACAGTGTTAACTGGTAGCTGGTTCAAAACGCAATTCAAATCAATATAAATGTTTATTTTGTAATGCATAGGTGACTATTCATTGTTATTAAAAAGACTTAAATTCGATCATGTTGTGATATTTAGAAATATAAATTTGTTTGGTGCGAGTGAGGTTTTATTTAATCTCTGACCAAGGGAAACGTTTCATTTTTTCAAAGAAATGTTTGTTAAAAAATAAAGTCATAGTTCCATGGGATTCAATCACAGACCATGTGACATGGGAGTCAGGAAACTAACACACAGCGCCACCGGATTTGATAACGCTATAAAAACGCTATAAAATAATGTGACTAGGCACAGAACAAGTTTACAGCACAGTACAATAATAAATGCTGACCATGACTTTAGAAGCATAAATTGCCTTACACTCAATTTAAACACAAGCTGTCTTTAGCCCTCTAAGCTGGTTCATACAGAAATGTAGAGATCCAGGCTCAGAACACACAGCTTCATTAGCGAATACATATGCACGACAACTAGAGAAGACGTTTTACAGAGGATGGATTTTTAGAAACATCCCATCAGTGACATCACTGAAGTCAACTCCTAGGTACTGTAACTGTCGTGTGGATAGTTTCACAAGAATCAGACAAAGGTTTAAGCATCGCTTGTTCTAGATAAAACTGCAAAAAAAAAAAACAACAACCCATAATGTACTTCTTTGTACATAATGTACATAATGTACTCTGTTTGCCCAAATCATATATTCACAACGTGAAATCTAGAAAATAATATTACGTAACCAAAATCCGCAATATGGAAACAGAACCTGTGTAATTGTTGATAGATGATGTACTCGTAACATTTTTACAAGACGAACTACAACATTTAAAAAATGACTTGTATGTACTTGATATCTCTAATCAATCCACGGGTCCCAGCACAAAAAGAAACTAAAACGCATACCGTTTCGCGCTTCTTATTAGTTGCTCAAAAGTAATTTGACCGTATGAAATGCATAATATAAACCTAGAAACATATACGTGAGCAGTATTTACGCACTGTAGTATTGGTGTTAAGACATACCTCTCAAATACTGTAAATCAAGTTAAAAATATCTCAAGACAGATTCTGGTCATAATGAAACCATGTTTCGTGTATGTTTTCTTTAAAGTACCGAGACCAGCCATATACTGTATGTTTATGTTCCAAAATTAATATTGTTTATGGCCTTCACACGCGTTGCAGTATGCTCCTATTCTTTTTATGCTCAGCTACTAAGATTTCCCTTCAGTGGTAAAATTAGATATGAATATTCAATACTTAAACGGGCACAGTTAAGACATTAATATACATATACATACTGTATACAGTACAGTTTTCATACGGTAATATGTTTATGTTCCTAAATCAATCTCTTTTATGAGCATGTGAAAGGCATGGTGAATCGATTCTCAAAAATTACTGTACTTTGCATGATTGGAAACAAATGCGTGATTGCGAAATGCTGTGGTGTTACTTTTACAAAGACGGTCAATGAAAAAAAGAATGTTGACCAGGGCAATACTTTGAGTTTACACTTACAGCTTGTCCAAGGTCATTCATTATTAATACTATTAGTAATATCTTCGTTAAAGACTTTGATGGCCACAGCTCAAACATGAGAGGTTGAGCTTTATTAATTCTGGATACTATTATTTTGCTTGTCGTATTATAGGAGAATTTACAGTAACTCGCGGTATTTACCGGTAGCTTGCGGTAGACTGCGTACAGCGTACCGCAAAATAATGTGGTATCGCCCGCGCATTTTGAATGGCTGCATCTGTACACACATAGCACAAGAGAATTTAACATTCTTTGGTGAGTGACATCACTTTCACTTCTTATCATAAGATCGCTAGAAGACTCATTAAACTCACTGCCTAGTTACCGATAGGAATCTTCTGTTATAATAATGTAATCTTTTAGATGAGGACAGGGAAATGGTTCATGTATTAAGGAGATATTTCACTCAGGTGTTTACCAAGGAAGCAACAGACAATATGCCTCTAGAAGCACTTACGAAAGCAAATCTCAAGGGACTTGTACTCTATCTATTGTATTTAAGGAAGCAAGACATTATTAATAGGCCATTAACAAAGCTCTTCCAACAGTATTTGAAGATAGTGATAATACTCTTTGACTGGAAAATAAGTATTGTAGCTTTTAGTAATCTAATTACTAAAATTATCATTTTCCATTAAAAAAAAATTAAGTAATCATAAATTTAAAAGACTCCTGTTACTCGTAAGGTTGTGGAAATTATAATAACAAATAAAGTAGAGATGATCGTCTGTATGGCAATAGTATTATGTGTTTGTCATCATGATTTAGAAAAGGTAGGCTTTACTTACTGTGGGTAGCGTATTACAGCTCTTTGAACAAACAGCATAAATACATACAGAGTATATGATACAGTCTTCAGAAGACATTTAATAGTTTCTCATAATGGATTTATTCTCCTTTATTCAACTTGCAAATTGCAGGAAAAACATGAATTCAAATTTGGACCTGGTTAGAGTATGGAAAGCAAAAAGTACAGATAAGGGGTGAACATTATTAGTGGTACACCACAAGAATGTGTATTTATACTACTTGTGTTCCTTGTGTATATCAGTGATCCAGCTTGTGGTATAGTTAGTAAAAGTAGTCACATTTGAGATAATAACATCAGTAGATTTTATGTTAAAATAACAAAATGCACTAGAAGTCCTCATTTAGAGTGTTGTCTGCAATGTTGGTTACCATGTTCCAAAAAAAAGATATTTGCTGCTTTACAATCAGCCCAGTGAAGAGTGACCAATCTCAAACAATCTCAAAGGAGAGTCTCACTCTGACAGAGTAAAAGAGCTAAATTGTTTTAGTTCAGAACAAAAAACATATGGCCACCCGATTCAAGCATTGAAAATCCTAACAACATCAACCCAGCAGAATCAACAGCGAAACACAAATAGAAACTACAGAAAACAACATTTAAAAATGAGAACAGGATGTGCTATTTAGAAAAAGAGTTGAGCCTGGAACACACTACTCAGTCATTTATTTGAAGCAAATAACCTGGCTTCTTTAAAAAAAACAGGTTAGCGCAAACAAAACAAGCTAGATGAACTGAATGGCTCCCTCTTGTTTACAACCTTTCTTATACTCCTACATAACCTTTCAGCATCTCTGTTTATCTCCTAGCCATTTGGTTTTTCCTTCTCATCATCATGTTGTTGTTGCTTTCAATGCTTCAGACTATCTACATTGATAGGATTCTGTGCTTACAATTTTACTGTTATAAGATTTTGTACTTTTTCCATCAATACTGGATGATCTATATACTTTTAATCTAATTAGTTTCTATTATAATGTCTACTACAAGCTGTTCGCTTGCAAAAAATAAATCCAGGTCTTATTGTATTGTTATGGATTAAGAAAATTATTTTTTTTAGAAAAGTCTATTTTTTCATACTGTAAAATAAAAAGTCATCTCATCTGGTTTTGTGTCATGTACAGTACGTGAGAACTGGTTCCACAATACATTTTCCAAATTGAATTACAAAAGATTTTTCTGTAAATAACACTGGAGGAAAAATAAACCATTTACAAATATGTACATTATGTGATCTCTAATACCTACACATCATGCAATAATTCATCATAAACATTTACTGCAGATTGTGAAATTCTACATCTCGCAGCACTAGTTTCCAAGGAAATGCATGGAGTATATTATAATTGTGTGAATCGTACAAAAAATAGCTTTTTCAACTAGTATTCATTACCTTCCTATGATTTATATACATTACATTATTTTTTCTTTGAATGTTTATAATCAAAACTAGAATATTCACACTACTTTCATGGGTAAAAGAAGTTACATGTCAGCAAATCCTGAAAAGAAAACTCGAAAGCTAAAATATATTGTTTGCACACATGTTCACTAAGTTGTGACTTAGCAGAAGCACCTTTAGCAGCAATTCCAGCAATGCTATTTGCCTGTACCAATTTTAAAAACAGTATGGTATTTGCTTAGTTTAGAATTTTATCCAAATTGTTTTGTTCATTTGCTGCTTCTACAGTGTTTGCTAATCCTCCTAATTTAATATCAGCTGTGAATTTAACAATTAACTAGATCACTAACATAAATTTAGAGCAGTGGTCCCAGTACAGAACCCTGTGGTACTCCACTAAAACAGAACGCCAATCTGAGTATTAACACCTCACCTATATCCATTATTTTCTATTTAATATCCAATTTTCAGTCCAAATGTTCACATTTCCTAACACCTGTAATTTTGAGATTTAATTGTTTATGTGGTACTTTAACAAAAGCCCTCTGAACATTTAAAAAACATTATATAATATTGCCTGTTTCTATCCCCATTTAACTGTATAATTAACATTGTTAAATGTAATTAAATTTAATTTACCCATTGAAATATTCAGCTTGAATGTTAACATTTTTTATAAAATTAGCTATAAGAATTAAATGCATCATTTCTAATTCAACAAAATAGGATATCATTGGAAGGGGTGAATATTTGGTACTGAAAATACCTGAGGAAATATACAATTTAATCAAATTAATTAGAACATTGTTTATTAAATTAAACGGAAATCATTAAATTAAGGAAGCCATTCTGCAATTTTCATATTACAGACTTGGCAAATCCTGTTATGCCTCTTCCTTTGTTAGAAAATAATATATTGTAGTTTGATTACTTTTGTAGTTAACTTCCAGAAATTCAGGCTTACTCCTTCTTTCTTAACTGTACCGTACTTTACAACACTGAAAAGACCAACAGTAAATGTAAAAAAAAATGCTTTGGAAGGAGTATTCGAATATCAGTGCTGAATTACAGCATGTGGTTTAGAGATTAAAGTGCGGATTATATATTTTATAATTAAAATCAAATATAAATATATGTAAAGGTCCTGTATGGCAGTGGAAAAAGAATATTCTGAACCTTTTAAGGGCTACAACAAGCTCAAGGTTAATAAAGAAAAAAGAAGATCCATTACCTTCTGGTTGCTATGGTGTCAAAATGTGAACTTGTCTTCTTAGAAATATGTCAACATTTCTGGCTGCAGACTTATATATATATAGGAGGAAATTATGTACACTACTGTATGTTTAACATATAATACGTAGTCTCTAACAAGCATAACAGAAGAAACTGAGCCCATTCCACAATACAACAACAAAATACTAATGAAATTCAGTTTCAATGTGATCCTGTTCAAGACGACACAGAGGTGTACATGGTTAATATCTTTTGATTTTCCTGAGTTCCAGGTGTCACCTGCTAGAACAAGAGGCAGGGGAAGATATTATGAGCCAAATAGGAAGGACTGGCTGTGTGAGCTAAAACAAAATGGGAAGAGATGACCCGAGACAGAGATGTCTGCAGGGACGCCCAGCATGCTTGGCAGGGAAATTGCAGTGATAAGGATTTATTGCTTCAAGTGTAATCAGGTTCGATTAGTGTTCCTAGAAGTAGATGAAAGTCTACCCTGGTGCTTAGAACAGGCTGTTCATTCTCTGTTCACTCAATGCACATCCAAATTTGTAACCCTTAAGTAAAACTGTATTGTGTATGGAGAATTTCTATATACAAACTAACATTCAAACTTTACACACAATAACAATAATTTAGGAACAAGTGTATTTATATAATAAAGGTGATTTTGTACAAAGGCTCTATATTTGTCCTTGTTAGATTTTCATCTTAGGGGGCTATTTTTATGGTTAAGTGGTTTTTCAAACACTTTTAATGTAATGCTGTGCCATGAACGTTTAGATAAAATTGCTACGTGTCATACAATAATGTTAGAAAGAATTGTCTATCTAATATTTCATGTACACTGTATGAATATTTGTCTATGTGAATATCTTAATCTTTTTAAAATCTGTAGGTTAAGTAACATTTGAAAATGATTAGTTTTTTGCATGGTAAAAAAATGTAATTGATGTTAACGTACTGTAATACTAAAATTCATCTAAATGTAGCCAGCATAATTCCTTCTTAGAGTTTACATAAGATATAAAACAACATTGGTAACTTGCAGTGAATATTGAGCACAACTCAAACCCAGTGTTCCCTGACCTCAGATGAGATTAGCTTGAATTTGTCAGAGCTCCTAAGGGGGAAGGGAACTGAAAGTAGACAAAGTCAGTTCCAGAGACCCATCTCAAAAAGCCATGGAGCTTGCATGCCCAGGGGGTTCACAATTCCTCAAGCCCCCACATGCTGCAGCTGCTAGGATTAAAGAACTGAGATTCAGGCAGGTGGTTGCTAGTTCATGGCACTTGCAGATGCAACTGGAAGGCCAGCACGATGCTCTGCCGGACTTTCTGCAGTCAGAAAATACAAATCTTTGAGTCGTCTTCCCCAGGAATGCTAAACAGATGGAGAGCCAGACTAGGTGCTAAGCTAGGAAAGCTGTGCCTGTGAACTGACCTGTGAACAGAAGGACAAAAGTGAGTTCCTTGAGTTCATTCAGAGTCCACAGTAGCTGCCACTGAGACATTGCAGCTGACTCCAGTCAGATTGAGAGAAAATGCACTTCGAAATCAATTGAAAAAGGTGGGCAATGAGCCAGAACAGTCTCACAGCAGTGGCTGCAGCCTCACAAAAAGAGATAGAAAAGGCCTAGCTTGAGTTTATCCTCTCTGAACTGTAGGCTTTTGCAGAAGATTAGCTGAGATAGTGGAAGAAGTAATTGAGGGAGGCTCTTCGGATGCGTCTCCCATTGATAGAGTGCAGAATAAGTGGCCACAGGAGTTCCAGAAGAAAGCACAGGATCTTGTCAGCCAGTTCACCAACACTACACTCTGATGGTACTGCTCAAGGATTTAGAAAAGTCTCTGAATACCTTACCATCAGAGATTGAGCAGTATGGAAGGCTTTTTGCTGTTACTGAATGAATACCAGAAGAGTTTCAGAGAAGTGATGAGCAGAAACAACTTTCAGTGTGCTGAGATTTCAGATGACTGAGTCCCAGAACCCACAAAGCTGAAAAGAGCCCACGTGGAATCTCAAAAGCTGTATAGGGAGCTTGCTTTGGTCAGGCAGAATTGGAGGTGGGGGAAGTACTGCCTGTGCCCCAGGGGCTCCCTGAGATGGAAGAATAGCAGCAACCTGCAGTGGAGGAAAGGGAGAAAAAGCTCCAGGCAGATAACAAAAAAAAGAAAAGGAGGATGCAACTACTGTAGTCTACTGTTGCCACCTTGGTCGTTACTTCTAGGGAAGTGATGCCCAGTCATCAGCCCTTGGAGATGCCAGCAGAGGAGGATGTCGCCAGAGTGACAATACTGTTATCCATGCAGCCTCCATCAGAGGGGAAGGATGTCACTGGGGCAATGATCTCCCTGTTCATCATTACTGTTCTCCCCGCTGCCTCTGTCCGAGGGGAAGGATGTTACCAGGATGACAATGATACCTCTCTCTGTGTACGCTCCACCAGAGGTGGAAGAGGGTACCACTGGGCCACTGTCACCACCACCACCCTACAGCAAGGAAGGGAGTTGCTTGTACTGCATCTTGACAGTGCCAGGGAGAGAGTGATATGCGGGCAAAAACTCCTTTAACCTCTGACAAGGCAGGCAATTGTCACCTGGGCACCCTGCAATCTCTGTCCTGGAGCAAGGCTATCGCTCAGCATGACCTGCCACTGCCTCCAGGAGACAATTAGGAAAATACATCAGGTCTCTGTAGGGAAAGGCAGGCACTTGTAGCCTCCAGTTGACAGCTGAGAAAGGGTATATGGAGGCAGGCAATTGATCTGTGGAGATGTTCATGGAAACTGTTCCCACAACTCTATTTGTTGGCTCGGTTTAGAATAGCAAATAGAGTGTGTTTTTACTGCTATTCTGAAAAATAAGGACTTCTGCAGTGCACTCTTCAAGTCACCACAAGTTTTAATGTGATCAGACAGGGTGGGGCCTGTCTCAATGACCATTTATGACTATTGTTAAAAAAAGATAAGTTTTTCATACCATTTATCAAACTGCTCTCTAAAGTGTTATTTTAGGATTTTTGACTATTTGGCTATGGTCAGGGTTAAAGGTGGAATTACAAATGAAGACTTGTAGCTTAAATCTTGTATGAAATGTAGCTATTAAATTTTGTATGAAAGTCTCTAAGAAATGTTAATGGAGATATTATTCAGGTTAATATAAAAACTAATTTAAAAGAAAACACTATGTACTAAAAATACATCAGCCTTGGATAAAAAAAAACATACAGTAGAATGTATAGATGCATTACATATTAACCAATTTGTTCTGAATTATTTCACATGTGCACAATCCAATACTCACTGCAGTTGTATAGGTTGTCTTTGACATGCACCAGTATTCATAAAGGTGCACTGCGGAGTGAGGTAGTATGGTGCTGAATACCAACAAGGTAGCACTGAAATGAGATGAGGGTTTTTCCTGCCTTGCTGCAGTCAGAAGTGATGAACAGGTTATTACAAAACCATAGGCTCTTGCTAAAGGGATCACACATTGACTGACAATAAAGCAAAAAACCTTTCCTGTGTGCCTTTGTCAGGATTTTTCATTGTTGGGACTGCAAATGTTTCATGACACTTTTTTCTGCAGTGTCTTGATTCTGATAAATAGTACGATAAATTATCTAAATACTATTATCAGCAGCACACACTTAGGTGAATTAATTTTGCTTTCAAGAGACCAATTATGTTGTCTGTTCTATTTATCATAAAAGGTTGCCCTTACAAAGATCAGTCTATGTATTCATTTGTTGTCAGCATAAGAAAATAATCCCCTGCTTTCACAGATGTGTTTCAGACATTTAATTCAGACAGTGTGGATTTTTAACTTCACTGCATTAATACAAAACATACAAGGAAATAAAAATAGCAATACCATAACATTACCAGCAAGCAGATGTTTCATTCATTCACTTGTTTGCTTATGTTATCAGAAAGCCCACTGTGTGGTTCAGTCTGCATCCCTGTTCACCCACCCAGTATTATTACTTTACATCCCTGATAATTGAATTCTATTAAGAAACTACCCAGACTGTTCAACAACACTGGCATTTGCACTGTATTTGCTTATTTTAGGTTATTTAAAAGCAACACAAATGTATTGTCAGCAGTGTTGTATTGTTCCATTGATGAAATGTAATGTCTAGTATTGCTGTTGTCATCTTTGTAGTGCCTCTTATTCTCAGTAAATGCAGTATACAGTACCATCGGAGACAAAACAAAACATAAACCCAATTACAGGGCTTGATTTAGTTTAGCTTGGGAATGAAACAAGGCAGGAGCTCATTATTGGGATGAAAGATCTTTCCAGATTTAAGTCATGGTGGTGAACCAACAAGCAGAACTCATGCTCCAGAACAATATCAGACCATGACAAGGAGAAAGACCATGTTGTAGGAGATGCTGTCCTTTGGATATGATCCTTATAAACTGATGACAAAAAACATTTGTGCATTAAAGAATAAAGTAAAATCTGGTCTCCTGGGTCAATGGTACTCCAAGTTCACACAATCTGGCACTCCTAAATGAGTTCCTTTTTGATTTATTTGGGCAGTAATCTCTTACTTCTTTATCTGGCCTTCTGTGTGGCGCTGTTGACACAAAATGGCTGTTATGCATTAGCCAAATGGTTACTGCATTTGAGTGGTTGACGAAGTGGGTTCTCCCTGTTCTATATCAACACACTTTGAAAGATGCTACTGTATATAAATGAAATTTTATATTATTAGTTGTAAAATAATTTGACATTGAAACCATTTTGAAACATCATTCAAAAATAGCTAGCTCAACAGTTTGAATGAAAATGTTATTTCTGAAGACTTGCTTTTTTGTTCCTCTTTCCAGTACACACAAAGATGAGAGGAGAGAACCAATGAACAGTAAACAAATAAAGCACAATGCTCAGATACATAATGTAGGATGCTATGAACAAAGTCCTACAACAGACAGCAATAATGTAATCTTAATAATGTAAAAGATCTTAAGGCTATGGAAAGTATTACAGTTCTAGAAAGACTTAAGGGCTCTGAAAGCACAGTAAAATAAATAAAATGGAACCAATATTAGGGGTAAGAATCTGGAGCGAGCTACCCCACCATGTTTTTTAAATCAGTACCATGACTACTTTTAAGAAATGGCTGCCTGAGATTATCTGCTAAATTTGCTACTTAAAACCAAACAAGCTACTGTATATTAGTCAAATTCCCTCTTTATATTTGTTAACCTTCTTACATGTGGAACAAAATGCTAAATGTACTATATGTGTTGCAGGAAAGACTAGAGCCATCTTGGTACTTTGATTCATTACTGTGTTCATGTAATGAACAGTTCTTTTCGGACCCTATGCAGACAACACGATCTGGAATAGTGAGGAAACACTGGTGAGAAAAGTCATGCAGGAATCGGGGATGTACTGTACACAGGGGGGCATGTCCTTGGTGCGCTGGTGTTCAGGGGGGTGAGTCCGGGGCAAACAATCCAGTAGAAATCCAAAGGGGAATCCAAAACGAAAGCAAAAGTCCAAAACCGGGAGGTCCATCCAAAAACAGACAAGATAAAAACTAGAACCGGGTCGGAACCAGCGGAATGGGAACGGGAACGGGAACAGAGATTAAAACCTTAACGGGACCAGGTGCTTCCAGGTCCCAGACTCGCACGATACGGAGATCAGATGCAGAGCCAGGATTAATGTCAGCGCCTGGCTTTTAAGGTGGACTGGGAACAGGAGACAGGTGCACAAAATCAAGTCCAAAGTGAAAGGGCTGGAGTGTCCTTAAGGGGGGAGGGACTACAGTCGTGACAGTTCACAGGACATCTGGCGATTCTGATGGTACAGATTATTATATACTGTACTCGATCAATGATGGAACCCTTAAGGCTAATAAATTAAAACAATATTTTTTCCAATCAATACTTCTTCTGAAATGTTGCTTGGTTTGAGCATCCCAACTCAGCTGACAATGTATGCTACATTTTACATGCTGCATTAAACAGATTACAGTATTTGACTTTTTTTCCAGCCCAAAATTTTGTAATGCTTGCTACTCTTGAATTTAAAAGATATTTCCACGATGTTCTGATTTTTTCAGATGTGCATTACTATCTCTGAAAAACCACAGTACCCACCTTGCTAGGTCCAAATAGCTGTAAAATGAGGTCACTTGACACTACTACAAGCTTGTTTAAATGTACAGTAGTCTGTGATTAAACAGGAAGGTCTACATGTTATTGAGGCACAGCTATGAGCATGAATGAAGTATTTTCATTATACTAGCTTTAAAATGCTTTAGAAACATCATCTCATAGTAGCTTTGGTAGTAATGCACAGAAATGTATATTCTAATTATCGGGACATTTTTTCATGTACAGTGGACATTTTCCTTGTGACACTACCAGTATATGAACAAAAGCAATCCAATGCAAATAAAGAGGCACACAGAGAAATCTGAAATTTCACCTTTCTAATTCTTTCTAATTCCAGTAGCTTCTGTCCTTTAAGGCTAGATTAAAAAAAAAAAAATCAGCTGCAGTGAATGACACAAAATACTAGACTGTGCCAGCTATGTAAACAATTCATTGGGTAACTAATGTACTGAGAGCTCATGTCAGAACCTCTTCTGGCTGCTCAGCATTAGAGTTGTGTATTGCTTGAACATATAGAAATACAGTTGGAATCAACTTACAAATGGTCTGTTGTTAAAGACCAAAATAAGAAATAATCAAACAGGCCACAATGACTATATCTGCAAGATATAATTAAGTATTATAGCAGCGGCACTTGATTTCTGGAGTTAAGTTGAGTGTACCTTCTTGCCATGTTTCATTAGTGCAATAGCTCATGAAAAATTAGCTTAACATTCACGTTAACAATAAATGCTAAAATGTTGAAAGTAACATTATTTTTTCTAAAATGACTTATAGGATATTCATATCCAATTGATATATACAGTCATAAGAGCATTGTGTATATTGTAACGCCCTCGCCTGGTGGTGAAGAGGAAGCGCTCCTAGGCGCTCGTAGTACCGCTGGGCATGCTGGGAGTGGTAGCCGGGGAGAGTCTAAGGGTCAGCACGATGACCAGCGGCTGACCCTACCTGTGTAAATAATGTCCTAGTAGTTCGAGTGCCCTGTGTAGTCTTGTAAAAGTATAGTGTGTTGTTAGGTAATTACCACCCTAACGATGTGTACGTGTTCCGTCAGTCTCCTCATGTGCGTGTATATCCTGTGTTGGGTTTTGTGTGGTTAATGAATAAAGCTAGCACTTGGTTTGGTAATCGCGTCTCCACTGGCCCTTTATTCTGAAAAAAACCTGAAAACGCTACAATATTAATTAGATATGAATAATTACTCATATCATTCCAATAACTTTTTATGTAAATCTTTGAGTCATAATTATTCATACAGTATTTTGAGAGAATCATAGTGTATATCTAACAGCATGTGTCAAGACTCAGATAGCAGCCTTTTAGATCTCACCATAGGAATAGGTTTTATGTCAATTGCTATTAGAAACCATGAAGTGATATTTTAATGAAATAGAAAAACATTCACTGTACCTCCTATCCTCACCCCAATGTGGATACTAAAATATTCATTTTAATGTTTAAATTTCATTTCAGAAATATTTTGACTGTTTTCCAATGAAAAAATGAAAATACAGCTCTGCTTCTCCCTGAAAATATAGATTTATGGATATTATCCCACAGGCATGATAATGCTTAGTGAAGAATGGATGTGGACATAAAAAATACAAAGGATTGGAACCTGGATCATAGGTGCTTCCTATGTTACATTTATAATTTATTTAAAAGTATGACACCTTTTAGAATGCATGAACTCAAGTCGCATTTTTTTTTTGTTTTAAATGCACCCATGATCAGACTTATGATCTTCTAATACTCTGGAAGTAACAAGTAGTGAAAAAGGTGACGTGAGTTCTAGCATCTTCTACAGGTATATTACAACATCTCCTAATGTGATACTCAAACCAGAATTTCAGTACTCCAGTATATACTCAGATTCAAAGATGGATATGTAAATTATGTAAATATTTCCCAAACACATAATGGATAATCTAATATAAAAATGTGCACCATGCAAACTGAAGTACAGTTTGGTTTTAAAAAGGGATTTGCAACCATTTGTGTCAGATGTGTTAAACAGGCAGTAACTACAGTAACTATAAATTCAGAATGATATTTCCTGCCTTTTACTTCTTTTGCATTGCATTGTTTTCAATACTTCTCACACATCTCCTAAAAGAATCTCCTTGTAAGAATTATATACTGAGCAGAAGATAATAGTAATCTGGGTATTTGGTCATAACATGTGCTTAAGCTTACTAGAAACCATTTCAAGTAACATAACATATGTTGACAGTCAGTATTGCCTCAACTGAAAATACTGACTGAAAATGCAAAGCACAGAAAGTTTATAGCACAAAACACAAACTTAATTTTTCAGCAATTTCTTGTCCTTGTACAGATATAATGTCAAAGTAAGTGTTTGTTTGCTATCAACCATCTTAAACCTAGATGATTTGTTAACAAAAATTAAGTTTTAAAAAGTTGCTTCAAAGATCCGCAGAATGTCAAATGTCCAGGTAATAACTGTTCAGTTCACCTGTTCATTTAAAAGGGAACTCGCATGAATAATCAGTAGAACTGAAATCTACAAGTTGACTTCTGTTCCGTTTCCAGGCTCGTTCAATTTGTGGGAAACAAACAAAATGCATCGATGCAACCTTATTGAATACTGACAGAAGGAATTCCTAATTACTATATTACAAATTAATAATTTATTAAATGCATCAATTCTTATTTTGCAGTTTGGGGACAGTGATTGAGCTACACTGCAAGATTTTTCCCTGTGCTGTAAAAATCAAATAGTATTAATTACATCAGTGCTGAAGCGATTCCATAAGATAACAAACCCTTCTTTCTTTAAATACACACCGATTCAATAACAGATGCTGTTCATTTTATCCTTGTGCAAATTGCAAAGATTGGCAGAAACTAATAGTTTCTTCCTGTCTGTCAGATCAACTCTGTGTGTGTCTGGAGACCCTGGTGAGATACTTAGGGAAATATCTGTAAGAAAATAGCCAAGAAGGTAGTTGCAAAGAAGGAGATGGGGGGAAAATGGGATGCATGGGGAAAAATGCAAAGAGAGGGTTTTGCATATTGTACAAATAGAGGGTTACAAAACAAGTGAAATATCAGGAAATGATAAAGTAGATAAATCACTTAATAAAATTATAACCCTTGAAGGAATGTTATAATTTTTTTAAAAGCTAACAAACTGCTTATCTTTTAGCTTCCAAACTGCTTATAACCCTGGCAACGTACCAGGGGGCATCTATAGGTTAGTGTCGTGTTTTGCAAAAGTAAGCAATAACGAAAATCTTAATAAGGAGTTGTTTTCCGCTACCCAAGCTAGACTAAAAAAACTGATGGTTCATTTTAGGGATTAGGTAATCTATGTTAAAGGTAGGAAGTTTGTCTGTTATGGTGTTTAAAAAGCGCTAAGCAACATCTTTCAGGGAGACTAGCTTTTGCAAGCTTCTCTCCCGTGTGCACACGAATAAACAGCTCTTCTTTCACCAACATCCGAACATTGTCATTTTAATGTTTCTTCACCCTCAACTTGTAAATAAATTTGGCAAGAAAATAAACCACTCCAGTGGCTGGTTTTATTGGAGGCACGTGAGCCATTTGTTCTCTAGCACAACCTACATAGGTGAAAAGAGTAATAATTCAGGCTCAGTGGGTTAGACATATTTATTAACAGTTACAATGCACACACTAAACAATACACAACAGACATACAACACACCAGTTACACTATGTATAAACCAGGGGCCTGACGTCCTAACCACCCAGAAAACCCTAGACCGTTACCAAGTATTCAAACTATTGTACAATGCCCCAAATAAGAGAAAGCTACCTTCTAAACCATACAGAACATGATCTTCAGTTAAATTTGTCACTGCAGACTCAAATGACATAAAATCAATGGGAACCTATCTCACTAAAATTAGACTCACAAACAAGGAGAGGCCATTTTTAACCAAGGAATTCTTTATACAGAGTTCCCTAAAAAACACGGAATAGCAAGCTCTATTAACAAGGTTCCAATATTTAGCTCCAATCTGGTCTTTCCAGGTGATCTTGAACAAAGAACTCTTGCCTCCCATCTCCTTGGCTTTTCTTCCTTTATGCTTTCCTTTCTAATTGTCTCCCTTTCTTTTCTTTCCTCTCTTTCCATTTGTTTTATGTCCTATTCCTGTCGACTGACATTTAATTATTTACTCAGAAATTAAATAAGGTAAACAAATGTGAATTTTATGATTGGCTTGATCTGAATCAGGGACTATTACATCTCGGCAAACATCCCTTTCCTTTGAAGCTGGAAAAGTGGACACTAGCAAGGTGTTACCTGTTGTGTCCAGATTCTCTTCATAATATACTGTGTATGTTTATATATAGCTTAGAGAAATTGTCAGGAATGATTATAGTTTAGAGCAATGTGAGCAAAAAGCTTGGCTGTCATTATTCTTGAATTTCAGTTTAGAACTTCCTTTTAACCATTACACTGATATTTTGCATGTCTACACTTTCCTGCACAATCCCATCACTTTACCACTGCAACTACATCTAATAATACTGTTAATCATTTGGAAACTGCATCTCAATAGTTGCCAAGGATTAATGTTGATAAGGGTCTTGAAAAAGACTTATGACAAAATTGCACAAAGCTTTGAGGAAGTTTAAGTTGGGAAAGGCCACAAGGAGTGATTGGCAGCCTCTGGAATTTTGGGATTTGGTGAGGGTCAGATCTGTGGAGATTATAAAGGACAGTGAACAAGGAAGGCGTTTTGCCAGGCAGCTTATAGCTAAGGATATGTAGGCATCCTCTCAGGAGACACCAATAAATGTAGGGGTTTTGTGCATTTACTGGGACAATTATTAATTGTAGCAGTAAGTCACAAAATGATTCTTTGATGGCTATTAGAAGACCGACCTAGTGGGATACTCAGCAATGCACACACAGATACTAATACACGACCATACATTTATTAATACATAAAATGTGCATATAAACATAACAGATCTTATCATGAGGGTTAGCAGAACAAAAGGTATATATATATATTCAATCACAAAGAGTTACAAACCAAGAGGGACATACTGTACATTCAGTATATCATTCATTTAGACCATTTCGTAAATGAACTTGGTTACAACTTCTACATTAGATACTCAAAAGCAAGTACATCACTCATAGGAATTAAATTGATATCAACTCAGGTTGAGGTAACAATTGAATTCTTGAGCTATAATGCAGAATGTTGAATACTCATCCAATCTCTGTGGATTCAGATCTCCCGCGGATACACAGAAGAAGTGGCATGCTGTTGCAGTGTCCAATCTCTGCTCTCTGGCTCAGTGCCAGGCAGTGCTATTGCAGCTGGAGAGAAGTGGGAGAGATTCCTGCTGCGATGTGCTGCTGATGCTCTCTGAAGACCGGCTAGTTAGTTCTGGTTTACCAGCAGTTTATGCACATGAGAAAAGTGACTGCAGGTCCAAGCAGGTCACACTCTTTAGACAGGAAGAAGACCGGTTCGTTCCTGATGTAGCTCTAGTCCTGAATCCTGAGATTCAGCTGTCCACAGTTCCGACCTTAGTTCACTTGTTGATCAGGTGAGCACTCACGGTGGGTTCACAAGGCTTGCTGCTGGGCTAACCTTGGGTGGATCCTTTGGTTATGCGCTGGCGACCTCCGTTCTCGACTTAGAACAAAGGAAAGTCCTGGCACTCGGACACACTGGCCGTCATGTGGTAGTCCGAGCCGAGTCGGAGAATTTCCAGGAGGAGCCAAGTCTGAGAAATGTCCAGGAGGCACACAGAGGAGCCCTATGCTGCCCGTTTTACCTGGAGGAATTACGGTCGTTCATTGGCTGAAAGTTTCGTGGGCATCCGAGACCCACGTGGGGTTAGCCTCCCCTACCAGTTCCTGATTGGCTGATGAGTAACAATGCACTCTGACATTAGAGTTGTAAACAACTTGGTATGAGACTCTCCCTTGGAATGACCTGGGTTTTGGGGAAGACTGGAAAGGGTATGTTCTCAGTGGTAGAGGGGTTAAGGGACTATTTTTTTGTCTGGAAGTTCATTTTGTTCATTGTTAAATTGATAAAAAGTTGATCACAAAAAGTAAATATACATTCAAAAAAGGTATATAATCGGTTAGTGCACAGCTCCATACTAAATCAGCAAGTCTGTTGCAATTGACCAAAAAGGTTTAGTTCTTTCAACTTGTCAGTGTAGAAAATTCCTTTAAATCCTGATACTATTGTGTATCCTGAGTAATACATGAAGGCGCAATAGTAAAATGTGATAATGCAGATTGATAATGCTTTACCCTTTAGGCTCACAATGCTCTATATCAAGTAAAAAATCAAGATTAATTGATTATCCTTTATCCACTAAGCCCACAATGCCCTTTATCATTTCAAAATATCAAGTACACTGCCTTGTCCCGCAGCACAGAAAACACAAGAAGCAGAGATTTTTGTCAATTGGAAATGTACTGTACAAGTTCTCTATGAAAATAATATGTAAAAAGTTTAAACAGAAATTTATTCACTTTTCATCACTGAATTAAAAAAAACATTGAATATTTTATTACCCTATTTAATATTTCATTGCATAAAATTATGTATGTAAATACAATACCTAATATGCACTTCAATGTCCAACCCAATACTTCTTAAGGTATGTTAATCCTTATCCAGATAAAAGTGAATATCATTAACGTACTGTACTAACAGAAATTCTGCTTTACACAAACAGAACACAACAAAGGATGAATCTGGGCAAATAAAAAAATAAATGCCAACAAACCCTGAGCTTTTGATTGGAACAAGCTTCATTCTCATCAGAGAAATAAGGGTTCCTTCTTACATGTATAGTGCTCTAGGATGCTTTACATCCTTTATATACAAGCATTGTATATAAATGCAATGAATTAACCATTTTTGTTGACACTACAAAGATAGCGATACAGTAGGTCTCTTGCTCTCTAAAGGTGGCATGCAGAAGGAGTATTTCTAAAGTATGTTTAGGGGAAATCCTTAGTAACTTCACCATTCGAAAAAACTAGGACATCTTCATAATTGACACTAAATGAGAGTAATGGACCAACAAATAAAACCTATCAAAAGCTTTTTTTGCCTTTAAATATGTTATCAAATTTGGATAAAATGAGTAACTTTTTGTAAGTTATTCTCTCCAGCCCCTGTAATACAGTGCTATATAAACATACAGTATACAGTATTTAATATACAGTATACTGTATACAGTGGGTACAACAGAATTTAAGAAACTATACAGTATATACTAAGTTAACAGCAGAACAGAGAAAAGGTAACTGAAGATCAGCAACATAAACCCAAATAAAATAAAATAATATACTCATCCATTTGCAGCAATCATATTTGATTAGTTGACAACTTTGATTTATTTGTTGGAACTTAGAATAAGAATGGAAAATTTTATGCATTGATGTAGAAGTAACTTATGTCTAATTGCTTTTCTTCGATTTAATCCCTATATACTGGCATAGTAGTACAAACACTTTCTAGAATGTATTTTACTGTAACAGAATATTAATTACAAAGGGAATACTTTCTTGCACAGCATTGTTGAATGTTATATTGATTTTATAAGTGAGATTCCTTCATCATAACTTTCTAGTAAGTTTTCATGACCTCAGTCTAGTGTGATAACCCACTGGACATATCACAATGATCTTTAAAAGAGGTCCAGGACAACATACAGTACAGCAACTTTATTTGTGTGGGGGAAAATACCAAAATAAAAACCTGAGCTCTTTTTTGAGCTCCTGATTAAACCTCTTACTGAAGTTCCTAGCTATCATAATCAGGCATTTTAACTTAACAGTTTCAAAACAAATAAACACCAAACACTCTGTCTCCCCTGACACTTTTCAAAACTTCCAAAACTCACAGATTCCTTAAGTCCACAGTCAGTTCTTCTCCCTCCAGTGAATAGAACACAGAGATACTCTGCCTTCTGCCCTCCAAACTACAACAATCACTTCAACTGGCTGACCCAGAATGCTACTGCTTCTTGCTACTTGCTTTAAATAGTCAGGTGACTGGCAACAGCAGCTCATTATACCAGAGCCATGTGGAGAATATGGTTCAGATGAGGCTGACACCTTGTCTGACCTTCCTGTGCTCTTAGACTAATTATAACTGAAAGGGCATATTGATAGATATAATTAAATTGTGCCAGTAGTCATAGATTTGCAAAATAGGAATTTATTGAACTACAGCTGTATCAATCATTCATTTATCTTAAATTGTTATTCAATACTAATAATCCACCTGAGGTCTTTTTATATCTGAGAAATGTATGCTCAGAAGTAAGCCGTTTCATATCTTTTGAAGTTAAAGGCTAAAGGTTCAATCATACTTATACTAATACCAGTTCTAATTTAGAAAATTGCAAACAGAGTAGCTTCACTTAGTCATGCATGTATGAACATAGCTCTCATGCAAATTGGAAATCAACAATTTTCAATAGCTACAGTATGTGACATTAACTTCAGTCTTTAACAATGCACATGTCTTACAAAACTGAGAATAATGCAAAAACTTCAGCATCCCTCCAAGGAATCTTTTTTTTTTTTCATTTACTTTAAATAATGAAAAAGTCAGAAGAAGCCTGCAGATTTTGAATTATGTTTTGACAGCTATGAATTATACAATGGAATTCGTTGAGGAATTCAATTGTTTCACCATGTCAAGGCACAGATTATGTAAAGCACTGTAAATAATCCAAAATCCATTCTACAAACACTGAGAAAAAACAATGAGAAAACTCACAAGTACCAGAGACACAAACGGTCAGCAAAGACTAAGACTGAGTACTGTAATTTTGGTAGTGGAAATAAATGCCCAGCCGATAATAAAGTAAGTGCAGTTTTAGTTATGCACTGGTGGTATTAACAACCTACCTGACCACATTGCCACAAGAATGGACAGATTGCGTGACTGGCTGAGTGACTGACCAGCAACTATGGTGTTGTGGAAGCTGAAAATAGCATTAACAACACCAAGCGAGATCATTGCACTCTGATGCCGATTATTCGGTCATTAAAGGTCATTAAAGATCTGGTTATTAATGATCAATGGCATTTATCAAAAGAGTAGAGGTGCTGACTGAGATGAGATGAGATAAGATTTTTTATTGTCCCCTGAGGGAATTGTTTTGTGGACACACAGCACTTCTGTACATTAAAATATAATGTACAAACCCCAGAAAAAAAAACATCACTGCACATCACTCTATTGCACATGTATAACACATAACAACATATAACATTTATAACACATTCCAAAAAATATTACACACAAGTGGATTGTAAAGGTCAAAAATGGTGTTTATCCTTGCCATTTGCATTGAAAGCTTTAACGTGCCTGACTTGATTCCATTCAAGGTTTGTATAACCTTCCTCAAGATTCTCCTTTATTCAAGTGATGAAGCAAGTTCTCACTTCTCCACCTGATCTGCTGTGTAGTGCAGCAGCAGGTGTATAAAAATGTAAATTTAAATATTTACATATAACTAGGAAACATGCCTGTCTGTGAAAGTGAAAAAATAAAATTGTTTTATTACTTTTAAGTTTAACCTCTCATATGTAAATGTTTCACACAGGCTAACCAAAACTATAATAGATATACAATAACTGCTCTAATAAGACCTCTAAATGAAGTCAAAATTGTAATGCTTTATGTCATATAATTTAATACACATTTTAACATTTTTTTGGATTTATATTATGCATAGTACTGTATAAAAAGGGTAAGAGTTATGAACGTTTGACCCTTTCTTTGAAATAACTGTCACGGCCGTAAGTTCCTCCTCTTAAGGACGCTCTGGCACATCCCCCTTTTGCTTGATTTTCCTGCACCTGACTCGTATCCAGCCCTTCCCTTTAAAAGCCAGATGCTCCTACCAGTCTGGGCTCAGCTCTGGAAAACGGACGCCCTGATGCCCTGATGCCCGCCTACCTGCCGGTCCAGGAGTGGCCCGACGGCATAGGCTTCGCAACAGCGTTCTGACCGTGTGGGTCCAGGGCTGGGAGCGCCTGGCCCTGTTACCCCTTTTTATTTCCCCGACACTTCACCGGATCCCGCTCCGGCTTTTAACTTTTGACATGTCTGTCATGGATGGATCACCCGACTCTGGACTTTTGCTCACTCTGGATTACCCTTCGGACACCCCTTGGACTTTCACCTGGACCACACACCCCCGAGCACCAGTGCACCATCGCCATGCCCCTCTGTTCGTCTACCAGCCCCATTCCTAGTCCTCTCTCCCCCCTGTTTGTTTCACTGCCTTCTGGATTCAATCGTCTGCATAGGGTCCTGATTAACGCGACGTGACAATAACTAACTTTTGTACTGAGACATTCCAATTTCATGTTCTTGCATCCTCCTTTTAATAATAAAATACTTTGGGAGAGTACAGGCCGTAGCACTCACAAACATATGGATATACCTGGAACAAAACTGATCAGAAATTATTAGCAACAATATTGAACAGTTACTTATGCTTCAATCAAGAAATGTTAAAATCAAGGAATAGTGCCTCTACTTTTTAAAAACTGTTTTCTCTACATATTTTTGTAGAGACCAGTCAAAGGTTAACCACCTTATCAATGATAAATTCTTGAATCATTATACAAGTGAGACCAATGGGTGATGTGTAACACAGCTGGTGTTTGTACATCCTTAATTCACCAATCAAAGACTCATTTTCTGAAGTGCTCTTGATCAGAGACTACTGTGAAACAAGACTTAAAATCTGCATGAGTAAGCTCGGTTAGAATTGCAAAACATTGGAAGTCAGTTTATACAGTATGTCTTGTTTCTTGGTCTTCACATGGTTTTCCTATGTGAACCAGGACACCTACCATTTTCCTTTAATTAAGAATTCTTAGGCAGAAAATCACATCAATCAACATTCTAAAAAGGACTGAAAAAGCAAAATCAAAACATGTATAGAAACACCCCAAAAGTTACAGTCTTATACTTTAAGTATTATTTGTCTGGCATATCTGACATTAAAGCGTGTTAGCCCACCAATTGAAAAATGATCTATTTTTTCCATTTCGCTTTGTGCTACTACTGGCACAAAAAATGTACTGCATCTGCATGTCCTTTTTTCTAACTGTATTTACAGTTTCATGGATGATTTCTTGCATAATGATGCTAAGTTCCACACAGCAACCTTCCTTTTCCATTGGATTTAGACAAAGATAGAAAGATCGAATGCCCTAAATTGCATTTGTTAAACCAAAATAATGAAGTTTTGATTACTCTGTAATACAGATTGATTTCCATTCTAAATTACTGTTTCCCTGTTTTGTCTTTTCATCTCTCATATTTTTGGTTATTAAATGTTTACATGTTTCATTCCAAACATGTAGGTCTTTCATACAACTAGTACTGTGAGGAAAAAAAAAATATTTTTCTTTGTTCAAAAAGTAATTGTAGTATATTGCATTCAAATATGTCACTCTGCGAATACTGTTTCCAATTCATTCACTATTGGAGTACTGTTTAAGGTAATAGCAGATTGTAAATAATTGAATACTCACCAGGAAATTGTTCTTGTTAAATACTGCAGAAGGTTAACCATGGGACACTCTTGAGGAGAAACTATAAGCCAAGAAAAATACTTTGAGGTTTTGTAATGAGATTTTTTTTCTATTTCACAATCTCAGGATGTTTTATCATGCCTCCTGTTATAGATGATGTGATACAGGGTTTGGATTACTTTTCAGAGATGCAGACATTTAGATTTTGTGAAACTTTGTCTTTTGCAGTGGCATTCAAAATCATACACTTAAAATACAATTTTGAATACCTCAAAAGTGTTTGGCAAGCAGTCATCAATATGCTTCAATAACTGTAAGTTATTTTTTTCTTGTATTCCTTTTCAAAGTAATTAAATATATATTACATACATAATATACATGTGCATGTTCTTTAATTTCACAATATATTGACATTTACTGCATACATCTATTAAAGCACGTTTGTGGAAATAAGATAAAGAATTCTACTTTTTCTATATTTAAATAGTGCAATTCAAACTCTGCTTCAAGGTGAAAACAGCCTGCTCTGGTGTTATGTATGCATCAATAGCTATTGATCCCACAGTTAAGAGTGACATTGAGTTCTCAAAGCCTTTATATCTGTGGGACAATTAAAAAGAATGCTGTCTCTGACCAATATGCATAGTTATTATGACTATCTCAGTTGTGATGTTTTGAAAGCATGTGTCAGGAAGCTTGCTGCTTCTTGGATCAAAGCTGCAGAGTTCGCATGGGAACATTGCTTAAAGTTGCCATCCTGCTGTGTGACATGACTTTGTCAAAAGCGTTTGCTGCCAGAAATGCACAATTCAGCAGCATGGCTGAACAATGCCACCCAGAGAAAGTTACAGGCACCAAACAGTTTTTTTCATGCATGAATGTTTACCCTGCTTGCGTCAGGATATGCGTCAGTATTCTCTTGGTCATGAGCAGTGGGCTGCAAACAAAATAAATGTAACCTTGACGTTCCAGCCCTCATCCCACTTGTACACCTTTTGGTTCCACCATTTTAGATAGAGTTTTTAACTGCTTCATGACTAAATTACAAAACAGCAATGTTTGCTTTGATAAGCAGTAACAAAGTATTACTGGATGCAGGTTTTTTTGTGAAAGCTGCACATCCTTTATAATGTATGAGTAGCTCTGTATCACAAGCAGAAAGAAAACTAAAATAATTTAATTGTAATCTGAAACTTACATAAATTGTTCTTCTGCTTGATTACAGAGATATTTACCATGCTGGTCAATATCAGTTCTAAGCTTGTTTTAAGTAAACCTTGATTAAGTAAGAATAAAATTATACAGATACCCCTCTCTTCTGTTAAACCCACAGTACAAATTTGACTTTTTTTGGTGAAAATGTGGCCTCAAGTCAATGTGTGGCCCTGTTCACTGGGCATGTTGGAAGCATTGCATGATCATGTGCATTATTTCTGAATTTAAGGGTTCACCAGACGACAGAGGCAATCATATTGATTATGTTCGGTTTTGAATACTATGACTGCCTTGTTGTCTGTTTCACATACAGATGACAGAAACACTTAAGGTAGGATTTCAATCTCTGTAGTTGAGTAACATTCTACACTTGTCAGTGTTTTATTCTGCTTTGGCTCATAAGGAACTACTGTATTACATAATGTAAATTGACTGGATTCAACTATCAAAGTTTTGAGTCGAGATCAATAAAGCATTATTAAATAGGTTTAACTGCTTCATAACTAAATTACAACACAGCAATGTTTGCAATGATGGTAGAATCAGGTTTTTTCGCAGATGGTAGAATCAGTATATGAACAGTTGCTCCTTTCTTCTCCAACAAAACTGCAACAAGCTTGAAAACTACCTAAATCTTACTAACTAAATAAATTAGTATGGAGACTGGTATAGAGTGTAATGCTGCAACACAGCTGAGCAAAGCCATACATTGTAATCAGCTATACTTTAAGCACACACTTCAAGCCTCTTTTATATCCTCCCTATTGTCATTGTTCTGGTCATCCAGTTTTTCTCTTTCAGACATCTGAAAGTTAATCTTGGAAGTCAGAGTCACCAGTTATCACAAGCAGTGCAACTGAGGTTTACAAATTACTGTAGCAAAAAAATTCTGCCAGGAACTTGTGTTTTGTTTTGCCAACAACAAAGTAATGCAATGTAATAAATCATGGTTGGTCACTTACCTACTTGATTGCCTGCACTTCTTGCACATAATGTTTATTAAAAAGGTTAATATGTGTTACACATTCCTCACATACTGTACAGTATTTTGGCACAGGCAGCCGTCAGAGTGAAGTAAAACACTGCTAAACAGTACCAGACAGTGATTTTTGTCACAGCACAAAAGGAAAATGAATTTTGAATGATGTATTAAAAGGATTAAGCACTACTAAGTTCCAGTAATAAAAGAGTGCTGAGAGTGTTGGCTGACTCAACACCCTAGAATGAAACAGCCTTATGTACAGTACATAGTCACTCACATCTCACAAGGCTTCAAGGTTGTTGGTGAGTTTTTGTGGGCTGTTATTCACTGCTATCTGTGAATTATGCATACTCTTATTTATTCAGTATTTATTTCTACAGTATATGCACTCTCATTGTCTGTCTGTGTATTGTGAGTGTCTGCTGGCCTGTTCTCTTTCCATGAAATAAATCCATAGTAAATGCGTGTTCTCATGTTGAATAGGATGAACCACTTTAGGTTACAAAGTTCAGTGCTTTTGATTTCGGTATATTTGCTTAAAAGAAGCAGTGCCCTCCAAGTTTTGAGTTTGAGGTTTCCCTGTTATTAAAAGAGATTCCATTACTCTTCATTATTGACTTGAGAGCTAACCTATTTTCAAATTGTAATCTGGAAATTAAAATAAACTTTTTTTAAAATAAAATACAGAATCACAAGAAGGGGCAACACAGTGGTAGAGTGGATAACATTGCTGCCTTGCAGCACTGGGGCCCTGGCACCACGGGGTGTTATATTTAGGGAGTTTAAATGTTCTCCCCGTATTCACAATGGTTTTCTCCAGGTGGTCCCACAGTCCAAAGATATGCTGGTAGGTTAATTAGTTTCTGGGAAAAGTGGCTCTGATGTGACAATGTGTTTCTGTCTGTGTGAGCCCATTGCTTACTGAGATCCAGTTGCCCCGGTACCCTTTATTAGATAAAGCAAGTAGAAAATGGATGGCATATCTCACCTTGGCAGGGCTGAGTACTGTACTGTACATGTTATTAATTGTGATGTAAAAAAAGGTGGTTGTAGTGTGTTAACTGTGTTTTGTGTTTTGGACCTTTGTAGTGTGTATGAAAGTGGAAAAAGAGAAAAAAAATAAGCAGTGTGAATAATGTAAAAAAATTCTATAATATTGTCTTTTCCAGTCTTATAAAATATATGTATACATATATACATACAGTATATGCATGCTATAATTTCTATTCATAATAGATGTACATCTTTTACCTTTGGAGTAGTTGAAAAGAGACCATTTTAGTGTATTGCTACTGTATCTAATTGAAGAAAATGTAATGTTATACATGACTAAAATTACATGGTATGGACGACATGGGAAACAAAGAAGATAGTATATCCTCTGTGCTCCATAGATGATATAAGAAGATCGAAAATCCCTGTAGACCAGTGAGCATTAGGGAAGCTAATGAAGAATATTACAGAATCAAATGTTTCAGTATCAGTAACAAAAGCAAAGTATTTTTATTAGCAAACTGTAAACCATCAAATTATAACTATTGAATCTATAGACTACTGACTATTGACAGTGGCTTGCGAGCCAGTTTGCATTAAATATTTTATTATTTGAATTCATTGGCTATCCTGGAAACTTAATAAAAATTTATATATATAAAAGGTAATAAAATATAACAGTTGTTAACTACAGATATGCAAAAAATAAACATAAATGTGCCCCCCTTTCCTTATACATGGTGAAATCTGGTGAAAATTGAAGTCTGTAGGTGTATCTAATTTTGTACTCAAGACAACGTGAAGAAGTTGGGATTTCTCAAATTTGATGTGATCTTCTTTATTGCGTGCAGCACTGTTCTAATAAATGTTAAAATCTTTTCAATGATGTTAACACTCAATATATATATAGAATTTATGAAGGCTACTGAGGCTACTTCAGACACAAAATAATTATAAAATTAGAAATAATTAACTTATCAAACTGCTTTAAATTGTATCAAACTGTATAAAATAAAATAAAAGTTCATATAGTGAGGAGCATATAATTAGGACTCTGAATTGGTATTTAGTATGTATAGTGTATATATACAAAACATAAGGCGTAACAAATGTAATAATACACATACGGTACAGTATTAGCGAATCTCAATGGGTTTAAATAAAAGAGAACACACTTCACCCACTGATTAAAATGTAGCAATACTGAGGTATGGCACATGAAGCTATTTTAAAATGACTTACGGATCAGCAGATACATTGCAGGAATAGGAGAAATGTGAAAAAGCTATGTTGTTACATAAGACAGATTCTTTATATTAATATTTAGCCAGGCCAGTAAGATTAGAACCCCCACTCTTAGAAATACTGCACTGAGATGTTTAATAAAAATGAAGTTTTAGTATGGATCTTTCAAAGTTGCAGGAAAAGTATCAGCTGCTGGTCCCTGCCACTACATGTGCTAGCCTTGTTTGAGCCTTGCTCTGAAAATATATAACATATAACCTTTTTAGAAAAATAGTAGAAAATAAGTGAGTGCCAGTTCCTGTGTATCACATTTTCAGATTGTCGTATTTACACTGAACCTCTGCATTATTGAAATGCAAGAGATCTGAGGCTCCAGCCATTCGTCTTCATCAGTATTCACTGTCAATGATTCCAGTCTGCAAACCAAATCAATCTGGTTGCTAGGGAGATTATATTGCTATCAATATGCCTGGAACCATTTTCAACCATTGGCCACAATTTTTAGTTGTTCACTTATTCAGAGTACAGTATTTTTGTTTACTTTTTCCCTGCAATTTGTTTGTACTGTATATATGATGGAGAAATCAGAGAACAAGTGTCTTTGTTCTTGAACGCTGAGTAGACTTTCCTTTTTTTCTTCTACTTTACAACAGTATATATAGGAATTAAAAAAAATAAGAAGTAGGAAAGCTGAAATCTCCCACAAAGACAACTTGTCTTTTGCACTTAAATTATTGATAATTCTGTGTAATTCATTATACAGTGTAAAGTGTAATCAACATGTTTGATAGTCTATAGCAGGGGTTCCCAACATTTTTTGTCAGCTGAACATTCTTCAACCTAAATTATTTGCCTCAAGTACCCCCTTGAGATTTTAGCTACAGTAAATCAAACTTTTCAATAAATGTAGAGAAATGCTACAGCAACCCTCTTAACATGCTTCTTTTCACTTGGTAAAATATTAATATTGCTACTGTTGTTTTTCTGATCCTTATTATTACATTGTTATTTATTAATAGGACTATTTAATTTGACATTGACGTTTCCATCACAATCTCACTAACCCCCCGCAGTACCATCACGAACCCCTAGGGGTTCGGGAACACCCCGTTGAGAGAACCTGGTCTATAGTTACTCATAATACTGTACACCTTTGGAATGTTTTTTTTTTTAATTTATGTTATGCACATACATTAGATTCAGAATTTTCTGATTCTTCTAGATGAACATGAGTACTCTTTTTGATGTATAATGCTACTTCCCACTTTTTACCGTTCCTCACAAACAATGTGGAATCACTTTTTTTGCTTTTATCTCTGCCTTTTGCTATTCTCTGTCTTTTATAGAATAACAGACTCACTAGCACCTTGAACTAGGGTACTATAATTGTTGCCATGGAGGCACAACGATATTTCTAAGCTACAAGCACAAACAAAGTATTCACTTAGGATAGTGGCATTTCTAATGAAAATTACATTTTATTTTAATGGTTTCTTATTGTGGTAGTGACAGTATGGAATAGCAATGGCAAAATTGACACAGACGGTTTCTTACCCAATTTGATCATGCTTGTTCCCTTGTTTGCTCTTAAACAGGAAAACCCAGGTTTGTGCAAGATCCAAACAAGCACTTTTTCACTATTAGACGTGCAATATGTCTTGTTTTTCTTCTTTCTCCCCCTCATTTGAAAGGCATATGTGTTAATTAATAAAATAGCTAACTTGTTGATGTTCAGTGAAAATAATTTATTTTGTTAAAACTTCTGTAGGTTACGTTTTTTGGACTGATCCCAATGGCCTATAAATATAATATTTACAGTATATGAAGAGTAAAATTAAGGGTTTACTTTGAAAGGAATAAAAAGTATTATTTTTAAACATGCATTAGAATGAAAAAGAGCAGGAAATACCCACTACCACCAATTGTAATGAGGTAGGTGGTTAAATGTAAAAATAGAATAAGAATCAAGTCCTGACACCAATTTGCTATGCAAGCAAATTATAGATGCTAAGAATACTTTCACCCCCTAAAGTCAGAGATTACTGAGTTATACAGCATGTGTGTTCCTTTGTTCACTGATACAGTTTTTATAATAGAGTGTTAACCAGGCTGCATATTTAGGAGAGGAAACGTGTTTATTATAATAAATATCACCATTATACAACTCACAGTTTCACTAATACAGTATAAACATATACTTACAAGTCTGTGAATATCAGAGTATAGACAAAAAAATCACAGAATTCTAATATCTATAACCTAAACATACTGAAGTACACAAATACATTAACAGGCCAAGAAGAAACCTGCATTATATTAAATAAAAATGGATACTAACTAGGACTACATCTTCCTCTCTGATCAAATGCTGACAAATAAATGGCAACTGATTTCCTTATTTTTAACATTCTTAACATTTAACACAATATCACTAAAACAGGAGAGATGTTTTCAGCCTTTGGATTTCACACTAAAGTAAATTTGAATTTTCAGTCACCTTAATAATAAAGTTTGTAGTCCAATAACCTTACCAGTGTTCAGATTACCTCACCAGAAACTGGTTTCAGTTCTGATTCAAAGAAGATAAAGTATCTCATAGTTCAATCATCTTGAGGTAGTGAGGATGAGAGATGATGAAGATGATGTCCGTTCTTCCTGTTGTCCCTTTTATATTTTATATATTGTCTGTTTTATATATTGTCTGTTCAAGATGCTTATGATAGAATCTATAGTTACACAATAACAATATTTAGAGAATCATCACTCTTAGCTCAAATGTTTAAAAGTTAAAATAAAGAACAAGGACAAGATGCCCATTTCAGATCCAGACCTTTCTTTAAAGGGATTGGGCTCCCTCTGCTGGGTTTACATCTTCTCCCTATTCCTATACATTTGAAAACCCTGTTGTGTATTTAAATTATTCACAAACATTCTTGCTCCAAGGCCGCTAGAAAACTGCCATTTTTGTTATTTAAATTACACACCTAAGGCTACGATTTAAAACTGACCCGATGTGTTATTGACTTTAAAGTTAATTTGTTTTAATCAATCATTTTGTATTGGGTAAATTCTAAAGCATTTAGCCTTGCTTTTGTCAGACTGATTTATTCAGACACATGTGTAATACTGTCTACTCTCATTTTCAAAGACATATTAAATTAAGTGGAAGCCATACTGCGGACAAAAATCAGTTCCTCTAATGACAGTTTATCAGTTGTGAACATCAGCCTCACTTATTATAATAAAGAGTTGAGACGGATAATTATAATAGTACAGTTGCTATACATAAAGGTATTTGGTGGATTAATGTGAAGTCTTTATTTGAGGGTGGGACAATTTATTTCTTCATATTTTTATGCTAGTCCCATTAGCATGATACTCAGTAGCCTGATCCCTTCAGTTCTCAGAAGCCAAGCAAGACTGAGATACCTAGTCAATATCGTGTTGTAATCCTTCTAAGGAAAATAAAAATGCTATTGTAAGTGGTGCTGGTGGACCAGTAGTTGGCACCCTTCTCTTCTGGACCAGATTTCCAAACCAATTTCCTACTATCAAGGACAAGGGACACTGTTCTGAAGGTGGTGTAGTCCTTCAGATGAGAAATTTAACATAGATCCCAATAGCTGTCTTCCTAAAAGTGTGTTAACCTTGGTGTTTTGACTAATTCTAGACTTGGAGCATCTACTATGTATCTAATTGATCCCCCCCCTTAAATCAACATTTACATTTCAGTTCTCCACCTGACTTTCTGTGTAGTGGGGTTGCTAGAAATGTCTACCATGTATGACCCAGGTGGATGATCTATTTCAAAGGTGAATTAAATAGATTCCATCTTATACAGTATATGAAGTGCTGGGATAAAATACTTTAATATACAAACAATCATTATATTAATTTAATCCACAGGTATAGCGCAGGGCAGCACAGTGCCACAGTGGTTAGCATTGCTGCCTTGCAGTGCTGGGACCCTGGGTTTGTATGTTCTCCCTTGTGTTTAAGTGGATTTCCTCCCATAATCCAAATACATAGTGGTAGGTTAATTGTCTTCTGGGAAAACTGACCCTGGTGTGAGTGTATCTGTGTCTTTGTGTGCCCTGAAAAAGACTGTGTCCCATCCAGGGAGTATGCCTTGTGCCTATTGCTTGCAGGGATGTGCTCCAGCACCACCCGTGACCTTGCATTGGATAAAGCAGCTAAAAAATGGATGGATGAATAGCAAAGAGAACTCCTCTCATTGGTAGTATCACAATTATTACTATTGTTGGTATTCTAGATTATAGTGGTAGTATGCTGGATTCTCCTTGGATATTGTAATGGGGTCTTTTTATTTCCTCTTTCCCTCTTTTGTTATTTAACATCTTTTCCTCATAACATTTTTACATGCTAGATATTATTTCAGAAGTTGTGATCACATCTTATAACATACACTACTAATAATGTTTCTTAAGAATAGACTTCAAATTCTTTTGACTGAACATTTAAGTATGTTGTAAAAAGCTGATGATAATATACAGTATCATTAGCTACCATGATGATAACATCATCAGTTACATGAAACCATCCCATTTTGCATTTTGAAACCATCCAATTGCTTTTATCCTTGGAGGGTTGCTGTGAGACAGTGTAGCCTGGCAGGCACACTCCATAAAGTGGGATCAGTGCTGGAGAGAGCGGCAGTCACTAACTTTCCATCCATCGTCCCATTTTCAGTAACTGTTAAGCTCATTACAAGTCTGAGCTGGAACCCAACCTGGCAGACAATGGACACAAGACAGTGTAGCGGCAAGGCTATTATTATACTTAAAATAAATGTTCTGAAAGAGCATAAAATAATCTTTCTCTTGCTAATCTTGACACTGGTTAAGATTCCTCTGTGTCAACTTTTTGGGAATACTGCAGAAATGGGACGTTGATAAACAGGAATAGCTGACTCTGTGACACAAACCAGGATATCATACAGTAATTAGACAATTCTACAATTATAGAATACAATACAGTATATATTATTAAGTTTCATCCAATAGGTTTTGAAAATGTTAGCCACTTTATTCCTGTTTTGTGTGTAATTTAACTACAGAATGTATTTTCATTAATCAAAAATGTAGCATGAGTAAATGAGCTTTGAAAGGATGTGCGCTTAAAACTTACAAAGCTTTCTAACAGCACTCTTGTTTTACCTATGTTTCATTTTTTTTCTCAAATGCCTCTTTTCTGTATGCAGCGAAATTCCTGTAGTCATAAGTGTAAACATGGCTGTGTTTAACATGACTCAGCTTCTGTTCTGATCTGATGACTCAGAATTGGAATTACCATTCAGTTTACCACGACAAAACTCTTACTACCCTTGTACTAGAAAGGAGTAATGAAGACAATTTGCAAGAGTTCCCATAATGAACACTGACAGATTAGCAGGTTCTTTTTGAACTCCAAGCTCAGTGCCAGTGGCAGAGCTAAATCTGCAGCTCCAACATCATTGTATACTCACACAAGCCACAACATTTATTGCAATGAGGCAAGTCCAGGATGTGCTGGTCAGCAAAGAGCCCAGTGCTGGAAATGTGGCCTGTCACCTAGGAACTCCTAGACACAAGCAGTTACACAGGCCAAAATGGTCCCAGTTGTGCTCCAGATAGAGGTCGTTAATAGCCGAGCGATTTGGGAATCCCAGCTCACATTGAGGTTTTGACACTTAACCAACAAAATATTTAGTTATAGGCATTACCCTTCTGGTGTTATTCTGTGATACACTGTAATAGCAACATGTTCACATAGGTCAAAATTAATATTTGCCAGCCATATTTAGTTTCAGTTAACATCAATTGAACAGTTTATCTGAAAGTTTGAAGAAAGCACTGAAGTAATGGAAGTCTTGAAGAAATGAAGGAGAACACACATGCCTCACAAAATATGAAATTGCTGACATTGTGTTAATATTAATTTTGCATTAAACAAAATTTATTGGAATATATCTTTCTCAAGCGATACCATATAGAGCAAGATGATATATAGTAATTGATGATAAAATAGAAACAATCTATTCAGCACGTCGCAGTAAATACAGTAGGCATTGCAAAGTGTGACCACACGGTGGCAGTCTTGCAGACCTATAAATAAATCCAAAATAGTGCAGTAATAATTCCCAGGGGTTCTTGTTTGTGTTCAGTCATGATGGAAATGGTGATGGGTCATTTATTTTCTTTGTAATTGACCTGAAAGATGTAATTTAGGATTAAATTATTTTAATAATCCATCCTTAAATTAAGCTTGATTTCTTATACTCTCCACCTGCAACAAAGCTAACTCAAGGACGATTTATTAAGAACTATTATGAATGACACCTTTGTGCACAATGTCCAGATTTAATGTATTTTCAATATCTGAAACAACAAAAAGTAAATAATTATTTAAAACAATAACTTGCAGTATCGGGAACAAATTTACATTGGTGGATAGTTTAAAAATATGAATAGTAATAGCTGGTTTGAATTCAAGACCAAATTTTATTTCTTCCAAGCTGACTTTGTTGGGACCATCTACATTACACTATTGAGCCCTTGGTGCCGGCTGGGCGTCTTTGAGATTGGATTTTGTTAGCAAGACCTGTGTCCACTTTCTGATTATTATAGCTAGCTCATTATTCAAGATTAGTGCATTGATTTCCCACCCTGCCAAGCTGATCCAGAAGAGTGTAATAGTATGAAATTCAACATTAAGTCCAAAGTGATCCACACTTGTAGAATGAACATTCATGGGTGCTTTTATCTTGCAAGACGTTACATTCAAAAGGAATTTGGGTGTTTACGTAGATATATCTACGTACGTCCTCATCAAGACAATGTGTGGAAGAAATAAAAATGTAACAGAATGCCTAGGTATACAGGAAGAAATTTGAAAATTCAGGGAAGTTATGGTTAAGATCTCAGCTATAAAATACTGTATTCAGTTTTAGTCATCATACCACAAAATACATTGTAGCCTTAGAAAGAATTCATAGAAGAGCAACACAAACAATTAATAGTCTCAGGAGACTATTGTATATGTACATATTGACCTTTGCTATCTAGAACAGAAAAGATTGAGAGAAGAGCTGATGTAGGTATACAAAATCCTAAAGGGTACTGTATAGAAAGGTTCAATCCGGGGGACTGTTTCACTCTCAGTAGTGAAACAATGATGTGGGATCATAATTGGAAACCTAAGGTGAATTCATTTAGGAAAGAGAAAAGGAAACACTTCTCCAAACCAGGTGCTTGAGGCTCTGGGCAGCTTCAAGAATAACTAGATGACATTTTAGATTCACCGAGCTTCTTAACTACCAAGTGAGCAAGATTGGTCAAATGGCTACCTCTCATTTACAGGCTGTTCTTGTAGACGTATTCTTAAGATACAATACATGAATATCTCACTATACAAAAGTATGATATAATAAAGTGTCCGAACCTTTTAAATTAAAAAAAAAACATGCTCATGGGCCATTACTTTTATTTTATGAATGAGGAAGAACTTAATTTTTTTTAGAAACTAAGGTTACCATGAGACCAGTAAAACACACTAGTATTTACGTAATATTTTTGTAAAATAGTGAAAACACACCGAATGAACAGTCGTTCCTGACTTGTTAAAATGTGTGCATAAATAAAAGCTAATTGTGAATTCAGTTCTAATGACAAGCCCTTAAAACATTAAAAAATATGTGTTCAACAAATATTTGTTTCCCACAATAGACATCTATTTTAGTAAGAACCGCATCTGAAAAGACTTCTTAAACTTAAAAGAGCTGAAAGAGGAAGTAAAAGGGTGTTGCAAAAAAAACAGAAGAAACTAGAAAATCTTCTAAAAGCTCCAGTGTAAGAAAGTGGAAGTGAAATAGCAATATAAGTATTACATTGGTGAAAAAATATTTATTCTGTTTCAATGGCCTCCAGAGCCTTGTGTGACATTAAATTGTTATTTGCTTTTGTTGTGCCTTGCTTGAATTTATTGTATTTGAATTGAAAACAATCATAAGGTTTAGTAATGTAAGAGTGGTGGAAGAATCAGTCAACTTGAAGTGAAATATTCACATAGATAGCTGTAACCAATCATGACACAAGACATGCATAACTGGTTGGACAACAACAAAAAAAACGAATTGATCGGAAGATGCATATAATCCATGCAACTTCCTTAAGTCATGTAATTACTTAAGATAAGATAAAATTGGAATATTTTATTAACTCCTCATCCAAGAGCACAAAAAGAAAAGGTGTGATATATACAGTAAATGTTATTAAATTCAATAATTCTTTATTGATTTCTTTTCAGCTCTATTCAATATTAAAAAGTGTAACTGTCACAGGAAACTAGTAACACATACAGAATGTCATGAAATTTGAGGCAATAATAACAGAGAACTGAAATACATCAATTAATGAACTCTTACTAAAATAAATATAATGCTCATATTCTGAAAGATAATTTAGATATGTAAATATGTTTTATTATAAAAAGGGGGAAACTTTCTGAATGTACTGAAATACTTATACTTATAAATATTTATTTGTAATTGTATTTTGTTGTTATTTTACCTTTATTTAACCTCAACTACCCAAATGTTCACATGTTTCTCTTGTCTCAGTTCAAGTACTGTACAGTACAGTAGGTTTTAAAAGCTATCTGTAGCTATTGGGGTTACTAAGGTAAAATAACAACAAAATACAATTACAACTACAACCTACTGTATTGTACTTGAACGGGTAAATCTCCTTCACAACATTGATCCCTTGTTCAGATGTTGGGGGTTCTTTAGTAAACGATTTTCTCATGATACTAACAGCTAAAAGAATTCCTAGTATTTATCTATCCTTTACATTCCAGTAATCAAAAGTGAAATTACCCAAATACATGACAGAGAATTCAAATGATATGTCTAGGTTAACTATATAAATAAAGGGCTAAATGTATTAATTTAAAATATTGTTGATATTCTTTGAGGAAAAAATGTAAGGGAAGCCAATTTCTCACATAAGAACCAAATCTCAAAACACAGAAAATAAAGGTTACTAAGCAAAGAGAAGAGGCACAGTAGAAACATACCAAAGAAAATGAAAGGGAAGGTAGACTGTTTAAAGTAAAAAATATATTCTTATAGCTTAAGTCTGAACCTGTTCACTTTCTTACTATAAACAACTTTTAATTGATGTCAATTCCATGTCAAATCTTTCCATATCCAAGGAACCAGCGAAGAGAAAACTTTGAAAAGCTAAAAGGATGGGGAGAGTTGCAACCTGACAGCCTAAAAGGAGGTGAGGCAACTGACAGAAATGATTGCAATTAACACAGAAACATTAGGCTGATAATGCCAATGGAGTAGAGCTTTTTACACAGCTGTACAGGTACAGCATTTGAGAGAGATAATCAGTGCTGTGCAGTACCTTGAGCACAGTGTTCAAGTATTATCATACCAATTTTGAGATTTTTTTTCCTAATGCCTTAACAAGATATACACTACAGAAAATGTATGGCCAGCAGCCATATCACTCTGCAACTCACAACTGGCAACCTACTGAAGCTAAGCAGGTGTGAGCCTGGTCAGTACCTGGATGGGAGACATCCTGGGAAAAACTAAGGTTTCTGCTGGAAGAGGTGTTAGTGGGGCTAGCAGGGGGTGCTCACCCTGTGGTCCATGTCAGTCCTAATGCCCCAGTATAGTGACGGGGACACTTTACTGTAAACAGGTGCCGTCCTTCAGATGAGACATGAAACAGAGGTCCTGACTCTCTGTGGTCATTAAAAATCCCAGGGCACTTCTCGAAGAGAGTAGGGGTGTAACCCTGGTGTCCTGGCCAAATTTCCCATTGGCTCTTACCAATCATGGCCTCCTAATAATCCCTATCTATGAACTGGCTTCATTACTCTGTTCTCCTCCCTGCTGATAGCTGATGTGTGGTGAGCGTTCTGGCGCACTATGGCTGCTGTTGCATCATCCAGGTGGATGCTGCACATTGGTGGTGGTGGAGGGAATCCCCATTACCTGTAAAGCGCTTTGAGTGGAGTGTCCAGAAAAGCGCTATATAAGTGTAAGAATTTATTATTATAAAATGGATTAGTATAGTTCCACCTCATGCAGCACTTTTCTGGAAAAAAGGATTTTGGATGAAAACTGTTTAAATATCAAATGTTTAAATATAACACAGCTATTTTATTAAACTGGCTTAAATCCTGAATAAAAACTAAAAAATTAAGATCACAGACAATATAATAATGTGATTGTGACAATATTAGGGTTGAATGTGCACCTGTAATTGACAACATTTTGATGATAACATTTTGATGTTTTCAGGGTAATGGTAAAAAAGTCAATCTATTACAATGCCATACTGGAGGGATAATAGATTTTCAGAACAATTGATAAATCATGCCAAAGGGTTTCAATTGGGGTCCCCAGAGTCTGACCAGGGGTACCAAGAAACCAAGCAAAACATTTACAGTCTATTACTACAGTACGTCGTAAAAAGCCTGGATTATGCTATTCACTTCATTTCAAATGATTGTCCAAGTGAAATATGGCAGCGTCTTTTACTATCAGTCATAAATGACTATTGGTGGTATAAATTATACTGTATACGGAACAATGCACAAACCTGTCTACAGTACATGTAATGAGAGGAAGTAGAATGATTTTGGTTTCTCTATACAATTACCTCTCACAAATGCTGCAAAACCTGCTTCACAGATTTCTAGCCTAGTAGTCTAACAACTTAGTTCACACTGCTCTCTTTTTAAAGTGGTCATATTGCTTTTCACGTTTGGCATGCAACCAGGCCATGCAATCACTATGAGCTGTAAACAAGCTGCTGTCAGGGACTTAAAAGTCTGTTTCTCGCCAAAACTACCCCTACATTTCCCTTTAGAATTGTACTCTGTACACCAGTCTGTGTGTCACATCAATAAAGTAAAATAATAACACTTAAAATCGCAACTGCATGTACACTAACTAACCAAAGTATGAAAACGGCCTCAAGTGTCCTAAAAATACTAAATCTAAAATATAAAAAGTATATTTTGTATATTTTTTAGTTTGAATAGAAACTATTTTAAGATCTTTAACTTTTCAGATACAAAGTAAGGTATCTGAAATGTATGTATATAAACGTATTTATTTATACAAAGTAATAGAAGATGCTTTCACAATTCATTTTTTTATTTCTCCAATTGGTGTGATTCCTACTAATGTTCTTAAAACTGTTTTAAACTATACATCTTGGGCTTAATTCTTGTCTTTTCCAGTCTGGAGACAAAAACCCCAACTCTCGACACCCTCTTCGCTTGAAATGTATTGTATGTAAAAAATCCGAAAAATTGTCTTAAAAATACATCGGACACGTGCACATCCCACCTCCAACTCGAATTCAGTTTAAGGATTGGACAAACCGGCAATCTGTTTTGGAAATTGGTTTTGATTGTTATTGGCAGGCCAGGCCTGACTGCCGTCTGCTCTGCCCAATTGCTGTGACACCAGGGCGTGGTAGCGAGTGAGCTTCTAGCTGCTGTGTGCGGCTGCCTGTGGCGGTGCTGCTTCGCTACCAGGGAGGGGTGCGGAGAAAGGTTTAGTTGCAGTTGTATCACTGAACTGAAAAAGAGGACGAAGAAGGAGGGAGGAGGGAAAAAGGAGAAACTCTTTAGTTCTGAGAAGAGGAGTTTTTCAAACTTTTGGAATTTGCCTAGTCTCTCAAAGAAGCATTCCGTATTTCAAGTAGGCTTCGGTAAGGCCCGTCTCTTTAAAACATCTTGTGTTCAGGTCTCGGACGTAAACAACTGCTTACTAAATGCTGTGCGCGTGTGGCGGTACAGTGACAAGCTCTTTCACATGGATGCTGCAGGAAGTGGGATGCTTGTCCATTGCCAACAATGAATCGGGATTACTATGTGCCGATTGTTTATTTTCAGTGTTATTTCTTAACGAATTGTGACTACTGAGTTGGCGCCTTCATTTAACGTTACTTACACAAAAGGTATTTTGTTCTCGAAAAATGGGCGCAATCCGTATAAACTTGACAGGGTAACTAGTAAACCGCAGTGCCTTTATGTTTTCTCTGTATTGTTGGGTATTTAACCTCGCCTTGGCCTACAGTTCAACAGTAAAACACTAATCGCTGAAACTACTGGAACCTGCCATGCAGTGTGGTATTGTCTGATCTGTTGAATTTTTAATTGTTTGCGTTTTGCATTGTGATTGTGCTGGTTGAAGCAAAGAATTGTCCAGCTTATCAACTGCGCTGTACAACATCCTTACTCATGCAAACCTAGCAAGTGAATTACTTTCCGTTTCCTGTTTTCTCTTAGCTACATTTCTGCTGATAAATGATTGCTTATTTTCGTTTTTGTGTGATAGGACTTCAGTGTTAGTTGGTGTAACTAACATTATAAGCAGTGGATACAATAAAAGGATAGTGTATTTAAATAACGATTCGTTTTTTAAAGAAATATTGAATACACTCGTCTAATGTTTTTGTTTTCAGATTTCAGCCCTGTCACAAATTCATAAACTACATTACCTGACTCATTACAGTACAGAATAAATCTACAGAATTGTTTTAGGTTACACTAAGCTCTTGGCTATTTTCTGTCTTCCCAGACATCCTCAGTGAAACAAAAGGAAACTTGTAGTACAAGTCCGCAGTTCTTGTTTGTAAAATATAATGACTCCTTACAGTGTAATAACATTGCATTGTGTCTGTTAATCCCCAGTTCTTTTATTTCAATATAAAACTAAATTTACAGTTTCTGTTTTAAAATTAATACGTGTTGGTAATTGGAAACTAAACTTGATTTTGGCCTAAGGTTTAATGTGGGGTCCTTCTTAAGAGCTGTTTTTCTTTAAAAGTTCCCTAGCTTCAAAATGATAGTTGAGAAACGCAAGTGAAGTGTTATAAGTTTTCCTTTTTGATATATAAATGGCTTTCTTTGCTAATTCGATAATATGCAATGTGTAGAAGAAATATCAAGGCAGCTGAAGAGAACTTTCTTGATGTCGATGCTCTTCATCCTGCGAGTCTGTTTGGTAAAGATTTCAGTTCGGTGTGGTTGCTGCCAAAAGGGGAGCAGCTGCTTCTCTCCTGATTTCAGCTGCCAAAGAATTACTGTACCATTCCTGGGAAAGTGATCGGAACATCCCTGTGAGCCTAAATGTTATCAGGAAGATCCAACGCCAAGACTACTGTTGTAGGCGTAAGTGAGACGACAGTCTGTGTAAGGATACGTTCTCTGCTATGTGGTTTTGATATACAGGACTTGTGGATTGCTTGTGCAATGAAGTATTCTGGAAATTGTTTTTTTGTAGCTTTTAAACACTTTATTTTTTCAGTCAGAATATATATTTTTTATTGTAGCTCTCCTGCACACTTCTATTAGATTGTACATGTGAGGTAAAAATGAGAGGAAGCCATTTGGCTAATCTAGTTTGGTTGATTGTGTCAATGGATCAGTTAGCTAATACCTGCGATACATATAATCCAGTTCTTTTTTAAAAGGAGTGAGGGTGTCGGCATGGCTTTGTTGCATGTTTTAGACCCCTTTGTATAGAAAGGTGCCTACTGTTCTGTTTTAAAAGTACATCTCTGTAGTTTCCATTTGTTTTCTGCTTTGTTTTTCATTGTAGATTCTTATTAAATCCATTGGGCTGTCTCTACCAATGTCTTCGAAGGTTTACTTTGAAGTAAAACTTGAGTTTTGTGCCCTCATAGTCTCCTCTGTTCGAGACTGAAAAGATCATTCTTATTATCGGTCATGATATAGCCTTTAAGACCAGGAATGTATGTGGTTACTCTTCCCAGTATCAACTGCTTCCAAAGTGGTAATAACTTTTTTTATAATTGAGTAACCAGAAATGCACATAGTATTCTAAATGAGGTGTTGCTTGTGATTTGTGCACTTTTATCATAACATCCCTGTAAATTCTACATATTTAACTTAATTCAATGCTCTTACATGCATTACCTTCATAGTTGCTTATCCATATTGTCTAGAACAGTGGTTCTCAAACTTTTTGGACCAAGTACCACCCCTAATCCAACCAAAGCATCCAAGTACCACCTACAAGTCATCATCTCATAGGAACCCCAGAGATTCTCAATGACCAACATGAGTGCGTGTGCACACACACTCACACATACATATAATAAATATTATAATAATAAACTTTGTTTGATATAAAAAAATGTGGCTTCTCAAAGTGTTTTACAGAAAACAACAACAACAACAACAAATAAAAATAAAAAAGCACCATTTCAGTGAGAGGGGTGAGCCTGTTTAGTCGAGCAAAGCAGATGTGAATTAATTTTTCGAGCCTTGATACAATTCACAACAGTCTAACAGATTTTAAATCGTCAGGCATTTTCTTGACGGCAAAGGTCTCGTGGTGGATGTTGCAATGCATCCATTAATTTCTGGAGCAACCTCTAATTCATGCAACTACACCACTGTGTTGGCTTGTCATTGCTCTAGCACCGTCTGTACAAACTCCGACACATTTTATCCAGTCGATGCCATTTTCTTCGATTAAATTCATTCAGAAGCTGAAATACGTGCTCTCCTGTAGTTCCCGTTGGTAGCGGCTTACAGAACAGAAAGTCCTCATGTGACGTACCCTCAAACTCGTATCTAACGTAAACGAGCAAATTGGCCAAATCAACTACAGACTCATCTAATTGCAGTGAAAAACATCTGCTCATCTTAACGCGCTCTGTCGGCGTACTTTTGATATAATCCTTCATTTCAATAATTCTATGAATGACTGTGTCTTTCAGGGGGGGCAGCAGGTCGAGCTGTTCAGCAGCTTTTTCTCCACACATAATAGTGTGGGGCTTACCTGCTTTAGCAATCCGCAAGCTTGCATTTTTCCACGTTTCCGTTTTTATTTCAGTGTTTATTTTAAGTTTTTATTTCATGCGCATGGGAGAGAAACACAGAGACGCTTGGTGTATTTTTCTCAAATTAACTTAGAACAGTTCTTAAATATTTTTCTGTTATTTTTCACGCTTTCCTGTGCTCACAAGATTACCAGCGTTCGTAGCACGCATTTCTATGCATTCCTGTGTTTACAACGTTGGCATTGTTCCAAAATCACGCACATTCTCCTACCTCCCTATTTGCTGGAGATACAGTAGGTTTTTTTAAATACAATTGGTCACTTGCGTCGGTAGCACGCATTCCTATAGAGTGGTATAGAATTACAGAGTATCTCTTGTGTCCACTGAAGTATTAGCGCGCACTGTATCGTAGTACGTAGGCTGCGTATTCGACACGTATAAAAATACAAAATATGAAAACCCGTCCCGATTTTTCAGCGCACACAACACAGTTCCAGGGTCATTTGGCGTACCACCTGGCGGCACGCCATGTACCACTGCAGGTACGCGTACCACAGTTTCAGAACCACTGGTGTAGAAGATGAAAATGCTTTAACTTAATCACTCAAGTGTTTTTCATAGGTACTTTAAGCTGACCGTTTACCACCTTGTATTTTCATTTTTCCAGCACTCTTCTGTATCAAATAATAACTCTCCTGCCAGTGGTTTGTCCATTCTTTTTAATTTTAATTTGCACAACCTGTTTTTATTTTTAAAGAACTTGAATTTTTTGAAGAAGCAATGTTCTTGCTTTATACTTCTTGATGTGATGCTCAGTTAATTTTCATTAATTAATATATAACATAATAAATAGTTGTAGATTTCGTACCTGCAGTCATTTTTTTTATTGTAGTCTGTTTATCGATATATTAAGTAGAATTATTTGCTACTGTTTTACAAATCTAAATCAAACTAAGTGCAAATATCTTGCAATTCATAGGAGTTCCTCCCTTTATGTCTGTCATCGTGGAAGCAATATGATAATCTAAAGTAACTCATGTGGCTTAGGTACAAAACTTGTGTAGTAATGCTGTGTGATATAAGTGTATGAATGCATTACTCATATTTCGTTACATCTTAATTTGAGTTTCACATTTTTTCTTTTACTTTTTTTTTAAAGCAAATGCAGAGACTTGGCAGCTTCATGAAGAGACAGGTTATCAGTGGCTAATACTGCTTGGTAAATATAATTAGTGGTAAATAAAAATATCCAGATAATGCACATTCACTCTGGTCTGTAATTGTATACATCGGAAGTAGAAAATTATGCACTGAGCCATAAACCTCCATTCTGACACCAAAGCTTCACGTATATAGTTCCAGCAAGTCCGCAAAAATAAGAATGGTCATTATCTCACTTTGATTTAGACATAGACCTTTGCAGCATATTCGGGATTTTCATAATTTTCTGGCTTTCAGTAAGTTCCATTTCGTATTTTGTGCAAATATAGTACAATAAGATTGTTGCAATTCAATTGAAGTGCTTCCAAAACAGTGGCCCACTCACTGACACTTGGCAGGAAGGTGCCTCTTTTAAAATCTTCAACCTTTAGAACGATCTGAAAACAAATACTTAAATATGCACAATATGTTAAACGTAACTAATAACAATAGGTTACCTATTAGGATTTGAACGTCCTCCATCATGTACTGTTCTTTGTCTTGTCACTAGGCTATAGTGTTTAAATAATGGTTGCAGTCATTTACAGCTGTAATATGCTGTTTTGCTTTTGTCTGGAATTCCTTGACGCTTGAAATCCTGCAGAGATGTAAATGTCTTTATAGACTGTGTGAAAAGGCAGAAAGAGAGCAAAAAGCTGTAGTGACTGTGAAGCTGTTGGCAGCCTGTAAATGCATTGTGTGCTGTCCAAGGGGCTGTGCTGGTCATCCAGCTGGCAGAGTATAAGCGTGTAGAGTCTTTTGTTAATCCTTTGAGGCCTCTTGTACAATTTTATACACCTGTATTGGATAACAGGATATACCCTAGATTAATTGAGCAGTCTACTCTGAAAGTGTTTTAGAATTTAGAGGATTATTTTTATTGGGTTAGCTGATGACATTTCCAGGGTGTCTTACTATACATACAAAATTCTAAGTATCTTAAGTACAAGGAACAATTGTACCCATAAAATGTCAATAAAATGACAGTATGGCTCAATATGGTGAGTTTAGGCATAATTACTTGTAAGGGGGCTTTAGGAAATATTTTGTGTAGCCTGTTCTGTAGCAGCAGTGTGGTGGACATTATAGACCTTGCTACCCAAACTAAAAATGGTTTAGCCTTTCAGAATTAGCATTGTGTAACTGAGATGAGGTTTGAGAATTTGATTTGTGCTCAGGTGTGCAATCCTTCTGACGAATTATCATGAGAATAGACTGTCATGGGATACCTTGCTTTTAACAGTACTGCTATTACCCTGGGGATTTTTTTTTTGTTTAGTTTAGTGATTACAAAAAATGTAACAGATTTCTCCCAATTTGTCAAGGGAGAGGTGGGGTGATGCTTTTGAAAGATGCAGACTGCGCCTGAGAGCAGTGTCTTGCAGTACATTGACTTACAGCTGTAACATGTACATTATAAGTGATATAGTGTTACACATTATAGTATTCATATTTGCAAACTTGTATTGAATTTGAGTAAAAGTCTAAAAAGCACATTAAACTGTACACTCCAGGAAATAGTTGTGATATTTGATATAGTTGTAATGAAGGATGTACAGTAGAGGTGGGGGCAATATTGTTTTTTGTTCTCCAGGTATGTTTGCACCTTTGAGTGTTGACTTGCCTTTAAAACCGAGATTAATGAAGAAAGTATCTCTTGCGTATATTGGCAACCCAGAGTAACATATGTTTATGAAAGATGTATAAAAATGCCAACATGTTAGCTGCCATCTGGTAAATCAACTAAGTGTAGGTGCCAGTTGTGTAGTTTTGCTGTTTTGCAGAGTTTTGGAATTCAGAGTTGGAAAGGAAAGTCTAATGGTAGCATCTTTAAACATTTTGGGAAGTTGCATTTGAATATAAATGACATTAATAACAATGTCTACAGTTTGATATAATTTTAAGAAATACCATCATGACTACCAAGTCCCTGTCTGCCAAGGCATGTGATGAAGAAGAAACATCTTATAGCCTAGAAAATGTAAAGTTGGCTCTGCAGTGCTGAATAGGTGTGCGATAGGTACTGGGCAAGTAGTGAACCCGTGCTTCTTGAACCATCTAATGCACCAGTAAGCCCTGATGTTTTCCAGAAATTGCCGAGTTGTCATTCTACAAAAGTCATGTAAAAAAAAGGTAGAGCAGATGGTTAAAAGTCCCTGGTGTATTTTCCTCCCCAGCCTTTTTGTATAGTGCCTTGCAAAATTATTCAGACCCTTGTCCAGTGATCTCATTTTGTTGCTTTAAATCGTGCAGTCATGGCATTTTGAAGTAGCGAATAATTTTTGTGAGATACTGTACACAAACTCCTCCACACATTCAAAGTAAAAAAAAAACAAAAAGAAAAAAGTGAAGGCATGATATGAAAGAATAATGAATAAGTCATGATAATGCTTTGCTGTGGTGAACATAAATTAAATTCAGTGCACCTCAACAAGCCACACAATTAGTTGGGTGGCCTCTATGAGCAGTAATAGCCTTCTGGAATCATGTAAATTGCAATCTCTGCAAGGTCCCTCAGTCAGGTAGTGAATTTCAAGCAAAGTTTCTTGGACTTCGTGATTGAATCTTTCAAAGCAAGTCAGGCATAAAGTCATTGAAAATCCTCACTTGACCATCAAGAAATGGAAAGTGCTTTATACCACCCAAACACAGCCTAGACCAGTCCCTCAAAATAGAACAGCTGGCCAAGGAGGAAACTGTTGAGGGATGCCACAGCGAGGGCACTCTCAATTTTGAAATAGCATATTTCAATAGCTGAGATTGGAGAAAATGTGCATCAGTCAACAAAATTCTGGTCACTCTGTAAAGAGGTCTGTATGAAATCTCAATCTCGTATCCTGTGTGGAATTTGCGACAAAGCCTCTGCGAGGTCCTGCATAAATGTAGTAAAAAATGCTGTGGTCAGACAAGATAAAATTATGACGTTTGGTCTAAATCCCAAGTGTTACTTTTGGTGCAAGCCCAGTACGCCATATTTCCTAGTTACTGCCACCACAGCTGTCAAGCATGGTGGTAGAAACAGATACAGGCAACACCTAGAGGAAAACCTGTTCTAGTCTGACAAAGACTTAAAACTAGGGGGGAAATTCACCTTTCAGTGGTGGAAAAACATAAGGCCAAAGCTACATTGGAATTGTTTAAAAATATGAAAGTGAATTCCCTTAAGTGGCCCAGTCAGAGACTTGAATCCTATTGCGAATGTGTGGAAGTACTTGAAAACAGCTGTCTATAAGACATCCAGAAGAAACATGGAAGGGCAATTTTTTGCCAAGATGTTTTTTTTTTTTACACCCAGTTGCACCAGGCAGGAGTGCAAGTTGGTAGAGACGTACCCAAAAAGATTTGTAGCTGTGATTGCTGCCAAAGTATTCTTCAGTTTGAGCATCTGAGTAAAATATTAATTTAAAAAAATGTATATGCACCCTTTTGTAATTTAACTACAGATTTACCTAAACGTCTGGAAACCACGCTTTAATCACAAAAGGTGCAGCAGACAATTGCTGTAAACAACACAATGAAACATATTTTTTCCCAGTAAGCATGGAGTTATTTTTGTGATAAGCTACATCAGAGAATGAGCTAGCAGTCTTGGTACAACTTTTGATACAGATTTTGTGACAACATTTTTTTGTTGTATAATTAGTTGCACAGTATTTGGGTTTTGTAATGGCATAGTGCTTGTCAGGTAGCATTATTGTACACTTTGGTAATGTCTTGCATGCCCTTGTTAAGTCATGGCACGCCACTGGTAGTTGAAAATTGTATTCTTTCAACAGATAGCTTCTTTTATTTAGTGTCTGTATAGAATGATAGAGCTGTAAAAGTGTCACCTAAGTTTTCATTTTGGAGGGCTCCTATCATGTAGCATTTATATCTGTGATAATTTGCTGATTTTTGTTCTTTTTAAACACTTCAGAACTCTCACCTTCAAAGACAGACACAGAGCTGACTGGGTGAAAGTTAGTAAGAGTGTGAATAGCAGGGTCTCACCTTGAAGACTGTAATGAGAAGCTAATACAATCTTAACTGTTTTTTTAAACTACATCCGTGCTATCTAGCTGAGCAGTTCTTCTTGTGAGGCTACAGCGTTCCTTCATATACTGCACATCAGAATATGAATATACACCATTGCAAGCTTATATACAAGATGGGAGATGGAAAAATAACTAGTTAGTCCAATCAGAAAAATGATGTAAAAGTGATGTATTTTGGCTGTACATTCATAATCTAGGAAACATTACAAAGGACTTTTACAGCTCTAAGAGATTTTCAGACAAGTGATCCATATTTTGTTTTCTGTTAATAACTCCTATAATTTTCAGCAACAATAATGCTAAAATTCCCACAAACTGTAGCAGTAAAGTTTTTGTATTAGTATTTGATATAATTGCTTCTTATAACGAAATTTTGTGAAAGGTTAATTTTGAGTGAAATCGCTATAAGTAGTCATTATAAGTAATGGTAGCTTGCTAAAAGTGTTCTAACTGCTGCCAACCTTTATTTACAAGAAATGCACATTTAATGGTGTGCCCTAGTCTCTTCACAATAATTTGAAAATATTTATACAGAATAAAAACAAGTTTAATGTTTGAATCTCTAGAGTTATTCTTTTTCAACTTTGCCATGGTCAAAGGAAAGTAATTTGAAATAATTTAAAGTGCCATGTGAACTTCTTGTGCTTCTATAGAATAAAAACTATTGATATCTCAGTGTGCTAGGTAAATTGAACTGTAGTTGGTTATGAAAATAAGGTGATCCTTTTCAAACATAATAGAAATGTCTGGTGATTTAAAAGTGCATGTTTCTGAGGTTATGTGAATTTTGCTGAACTGCCAAAAATCTTATAGTATATAAACTGTAATATTTGATGTCAGTTGCCCTCTTTTTAAAAAAATTCCTGGACTTAATTTAATGTAGCTGCATTTTTGGACCAAGGTGTGAAACTTGAGAGCTAAGCGATTGCATACCATCATGGATGCTGGCTGGAAGATGATCTTGGGGTGTTTTACTTTGAAACAGTATTTCAAGATGGATTCAAGCATTTGTTTGACCAGGCAGCCCGCCTGCCTGTATACAACTGTGGGAAACCCTGGTGCTATTTAGCCTATTTTAATGTCTTTGACAGTGTAATGAATTATAATTGTCTGTGTAATTGTCTGCCAGTCATGCAGATGTTGGATTTCTTTGTCACTGCAAGTCTGAGGATGTAAAGTAGTGCAGCAAGGTTTTAAGAGACTTGAAACTGACATCCACGAGAGGTTCACTCACTAGGAGATGTGCAGCAGGCCACTTATTGTATCTATGGTTAATCTGTCTCGTGTCTTTGTTCTTTTTTTTATAATTTTACTTCTGAAAATATATTCACAGGAGGCATATGAGTGAAGGCAAACAAGATTGTCAAGGGCAAAGCCCAGTTGCCTCCAAAATCCTTGAAAATTGAGGTACAAGACACTTTCGCAAGTTGCATACACATACATTTCTCAAAGAGTCCTAGCAGGTTCGTTAGCAGAAGATGCTTCTAATGGTCATCAACGAGGTGGAGTAAATCTGTATTCTCCCAATCCACCATTTGTTGTTGTCTAGAAGCAGTTATAGTAGCAGAGAGGGAGGAAGGGACCATGAGCTTTATTTTATGCCAATGGAGGTATTCCATATGACTGAGAGCTAGGTAATACAAAAATGGTTTCCATTCTTCTAGATTTAGAGATGATCACTCATGAGGAAGCTGTCTTGGCAAACTTGAGTTTGACATGGTTTTAAGTAAACGGTTAAATCACCAAGCCAGTTGTCTGGCAGCAGTCTAGATGTCTCTGTAGGATCCAGCTGATTGAGTGTTGCTATTGCAACATAGTTTCTTCTCATGTATTACAGAAGTTGGTCCTTTCTCTCTGAATTGAAGTCATCACTAACTTTTTACTTTGACAAATCTCATTGAGATTAGTGAACTTTGGAAGACTCCACTCAAGGAAAAGTAGTCAGGGAAAAGTGATGCATCAAGAGATTTGTAAGTTTTTTCTTCTGTGTCTTTCAGCCACTGTGAAGTAAAAAACAGGAAGAGAGCATCCCTCTGACAAGACGCATGTTTAACAACTTGTAATAGAGGCAAGCTGAGAAGGCTTGTACAGATTGTAGGGTTCAACATGACAAACTTCAAACTTGGGCAAAGGAGTTTGCACACAATAGTTTTAAACATCTTTTGTTAAAGCCTCACACCTACTAGCCTTGTTACTGGCCATTGAAGTAGTTATACATCTTTCTTTTCCTGATAATCGGACATTATGTTTGTGATTGTTTTCTGATCTTAACATGGTTGGCATTTGGTGATTACAATGAGGTCCAAGTGGTGGTTATAGAAATGGCCGATGGAGCATCCAGTATCACTTTGAGAACATCCATATCTGTGTGAAGTGGTGAATGTGTGTAAGGAGACTGAAATGTATGTCTTTCCTACCAGAGAAGCTTATCTGATACTTTACAATGTCAGGAGTCAATCATTTTTTTGTCATGAAATACTTGTCTTTGTTCTGGAGATCCACGTTCTAAAATGTACTGCTGATTCACAAAACAAAAGCCCTGAAAACAGATGTTGTCCATGACCGGGATCATTGCACTGCTGTTTTAATCTGCTATTAACAACATTAATTACACCTTCATTAGTTCAGACAAGGACAGTTTTTAGTTATTTCTTGTTTCAGAGTTAAGCATGTTCTTGGTCTGCCAGCAGCGTGTGATTATTTTTAGACAATCTGTTTTCAGTTTTGAAATCTGTTTTCTTATATCAATAATTCATGTGTTTAAGATCTCTGACTTATGGCAGCAGGTAAACCTATATTTGCTTCTGTGTAGCTTTTATAAATGTTTAAGCACAAAAGTGGGACATTCTTAGTAATTTGAGAATTCTTAACCTGTATTCAAACATGCTGTTTTATTTGCTTCATGGAGCTCTATAGAGTTTCAAAATTTACTGTTGGAAAGACTGATTAACAATCCCATAATCTTTACTGCTACTCACTAGGATGAATGAGTGTTTCAGTAAGCTGTGAAAATTGTATAAAATATGAGTAGTTTAATGCAAATAATAATTGACTAAAGTTTCAAAATTAAGTTGTATGTCTTGTATTTCAATAGAAAAAATCTTTAAGAATCCTTCACCTCAACAATGTTACTTGCCTTTTGTCACATTTTTACTTTCAGTTCAAAGCTGATAGTGCTTCATTTGTAAGTGTGGTTTCTCTGGCTTTGTTTTGTTGCTGGTTGGGTTAACACTGTAGCTGCAGTATTCAAGAATACTGGTTTAGGCACTTCAGTGCTTTCTTACTCCCACAAAGCGCTTCCTGTTGTGATCAGAGTGCAGCTTTTTTTTTCTAATACAGAATTAAGAATCAGTTTAAACTCCTGTGGAAGGAAGTGTAATATGTGAAAATGTTTTCCCTAAGCACTTACTAGATGTAATTTAAATAAAGGAAAAAGGAAAATTTATAGTAAAGTATTGTAAAGATTATGAAAAGATCAGTAATGGGCATTTTATATGTATTTGACTAACAAAATGTGTACTAAAGAACAATAGTACACAAATTTCATGAATTTTGGGAGATTTAATATTACATGGAGGCCTGTTTAGTTTCTCTCATTTGAAGAGTTTTCTCACTTTTTGACACTTGAGGGTGATTACAATCCTGTTTTTAAAATTTAAGTTCTGCGTCTTCATGTTTTAGTCATAATGTGCGTTTTCATGCATTTACCAGTAATTATGCTGCTTTTGCACACTTCATTAATTGTAAGCTGCAACAGGCCAAATATAACACCGTTTTTGAGAACCGTTTACAATCGAAAGTGTAGGTGTTGACCTTTTTGGTTAAGTTTTGTCCCAGTGCAATCGCTCAATGCATCTGTTTGTCATTGTACAAATTAAGAATTATGTGCTGACCAAAGAAAGTAATATGCTGTGAAGGATTGCCAGAATCAACAGTGTGTTCCTATGTTCTTGCCATTTTGTGATTTGAATGATTCCTATTTAGGTATTTATTGTCCTCATGTGCTGCTGTATTGAGCATTTATGAGATTTTGAGACATTTTAAATGAGGTTTTAAAGTAAATTCCCTTGAGAATTAAATTTCAACAGCAGTGGTGTCAAATGCTTCATTCATTGGACTTGGACCTTTTTGATCTGTGCACATGGAACCTGCTGTTTTCAAACACTGAAATGTTCACCTATTACGTTAAAAAGAGGGAAATATTGCCGTCTTGAATGTCTGGGCCCCTGGATTTTATTCCTGGGGTGCTTTCTGCATGGTGTTTGTATTTTATCCCTGTGCTTCAATGGGTTTCCTCCAGTCAATAGACTATAATAAGATAATGTCCACTGTTGTCATTTGTAAGACACTAAATGCAGTATTGAAGGAACTGATTACAAGTAACTTGTAATAATAAGGAAAGATTTGTTACTTTATCAGATAAGATCTTGACAACAGTAATCGCATACTTAAAAACTTGTAATTCTGTTACAGTTTTTATAACTTTTAGGATGCTAAAATATTGATATGGGATTACTTATGAGGAAAAAAGCACATGGGTAAAACACAAGCAGTCTGGGATGTGATTTAAGTTTACCCAGTTTACAATCTGGCTCCTTTGTGTCCATCTCTGTATGTCCTTAAGTAGGAAATTTAAAAAATAATCTAATGCTAAATCTTTAGATTTTAAATCTGTAAGTCTTAAGTACCAAGCACTAATTCACTCAGATCACCTTGAATATACAGAGCCAGGGGGTTGTTTCTGTGAAAGTCTCTGTTCTCTTCCACTCATCCAATTTTGTGAAGATTTTTTGTTACTGCTGCTCTATTTTTACCCTCCTGGAAACATTTCACATATGGTTTTGCACCTATTTGCACTTTTGTTACTGTATATAATGCTATACAGTATGTTTCTTGTTTTTGTGTACTGTATTTAAAGTTTTTTCATTAAAAAAAATCTAAAGTCGCTGAAGTTAATTTGGTCTTGTTACTCTGTCCCAGTCTTCAGCGTAATGCCTTGTTTTTTTGAAATCTTAAAGGCTCTATAAAAAGATTAAGGAACCACTTGTAATGAGGTTGATTCCTGTACATCACAAAAGATAATCTTATATACAGTGTTTCTGTTTTGTCTTCCATTGTCACAATGCTTTGCTGCTGAACACAACAAAGTTGCTATTAAAGGGGAACTGCAGTCCCAGTTTCTCAGACTGGTTATTAAATCTTGGTAACAAAATAAATTCATTGACGTTATAGGAAAAAAAATAGAAATTTTGAATTAAGCACAAAATGGCAAGGTTTGTAAAAGTCCCTTAAGTTGCAACTTACTTTCGAGTTCCCGTGATTGCGACGCAAGGCGGCCCTTCCTTCTCACTGTGCTCTGTAATGAATAATGCAGCTTCTGCAGCAGACCCGTAGAATTGTTCCGACGTGATCTGCAGAGTTAACAAGTAAGTAGTATTTGTTGGGAAAACTTCTCGAAATCAAAAGCAATATTTCCGTTGGATTAAAAGAGGTGTATTCACGAGCCTGCTTGTTTACAATATCATAGGGCCGTACACATCGCCTATACCAGATACCAGATATCTGGTATACCAGATTTATACCACATACCAGATTTTTTAATGTAAATTGGAGGTTTTACAAGTTAATGTGTACACTTTTATTGTGGTTTGAAATGCACTCATCAATGCTGATTCTTTGTAACTTGGAAATATGAAAATAGCATTGCAGTTCCCCTTTAAGAGATTCTGGACGATTCTGATTTTAACAGTACTTGTCAACATTTCCAAATCAAGAAAGTACTAGGAATCTCATAAAATAAATGAATGAAAGATATAGAACTGACATTATTGAACTGAAAATATTAGTTAATTTAAAACCTCAACATTCTGCCCTCATCATGTTGTATATACAGCTGGAAAGCAGGAAAAATGCTTAGGTGTAGGGTTATTGTTCATTGTTCAATGTAAACCTTTTTAAATGCCTTACGGTGTCTTGGTAACCGTTGTGATGCTTAACCTTAAAGTGTAATAGAGCAGTGAACAAGCAGACCCAAGAATCATATTTTTAAAATAAATTGTATGGAAGTACGAAATTACTAATTATTTAGTAATTTCTGAAATGGGGTAATATAATCATAATCCATAAGAATGTTATGGATTTCAGAATCCTTTCAAAATTATGCAGTATATAATTTTGTAAAATGCTGCTAATGAATCTTCTAAGGGCTATAAATGCTTGATTTGTGTATGTGTATAAAGGAGTTATTTGAACACTATGGACCTGCTGTAAAAAAGATCAGTATAGTCTCATTTACTTATATTTACATTTAATGGACTTATAGGTTTTCTTAATTCCTATGAGTCTTCAAGTCTCTTTTTTGTGGTTTTCTTGTCAGTGAGTTATCTTGTCTGTGGACTTGTACAGTAGCAACCAAGATGATTATTTTGCTATAGCTTTTTCTCTGAACTCTTGCAGCTGTTTTAACTACTTTTCATTGCCTGTGAAAAAGGAACTGAATCGACTTCTTTTCATTTGAACTGAAATGGCATTGGCTTGTATTTAAACTTGTTATACACGATATATGTAAACACTGGCTGCAGTCAAGTTAGTCCCAACCTGGATTTTTCAAAAGAAGACAACAGTCATTTATATTTCTGTAGTATCTACTCGGTTCAAGGTGCTTATACAGGAATGCAGAAGTGATACTGCGTATGCTAAGGGGAAATAAAAAATAATTAATGGTAAAGTGCACTCCTAAGAAACATAACAAATGCTAGGAAATGTAAAATATGAAAGGTTTGACATTAAAGCTAAATTATTATTCGTCTAATAAGAAGTAATACACAGCAGAATAATCTTGATATGAATCGCCAAGCAGAGATTACTTCCACTCCCGCTATTAACTATGACACAGTTCTTTTATACCGCAGTGTCTTTGTGAAGCACGGATTACTGAACAGAAGTGCCATTCAAGCCGTGTTAAGTACGTGGGAGGAACTCTGTGCCTATCTGGGGACATACTGTAAGATGCAGCATGTATAGGATGTACAGTAGATACCCCCAGTGATGTGCATGCTAGGACATTTTTGTGACGTGATGAATGTACTTTTGGCTTGTGCCAACACACAATGCGATTGTAGTTTACTTCTTAGTCCAGGGGAAAAGAGGGAGAGAAATAAACAAGCCCTGCAATCTGATCCACTAAATCAGAATTTCCACAAATTCCTTTATTTTAAAATGAGCAGACTGTCCCATGTGGAAGTTGTTTGCATTTTGAGGGAAGAGTAAGGAGCCAAAGAAGCACAATGATGACTGAACTGAGCGATATGGCAAAGGAAGCAAGCAGCCATTGTGGTGGTGGTCGGGGCCTTCCTTCCCATATAAGGGAAAAACTCAAGACGGCCGCCTTTGTGCTGAACTGAACTCCTGGTTACATTAACTTAAGTCTGAGGTGGAGACAGCTGTCTTTTCCCAGTTTATTGTTTTTTTTTCATGTTTTCTCTTGAATATAACCACTACTGTGAGTTATTTTTTATGTTCTGTGATTTGTCTCCAGTTTTTGCCAAATCCAATAATGATGTTTTCTGGTGTTATTTTGCTGTAGGTTGACGTTGCATAGTGACTAAGCTTTTGAAAACAGACAAAATTGCAACTTGGAATTACATTGGCCACTGCTGGTACTTGGATTTTATCAAAGTGATATATTTGTAAAGTATACTGTTAATTTTATTTGGATTTTTCTTTTGCAATTGAAACCAAACGCTTTGACATAATTGTGCTGAATGAGGGATGCCACAATATTAAAGGTTTTTCCGATTACTGTTATTATAGCACATTTGATTAGAACAATTACATTTTTATATCATTAGCTAAATCAAATATTACAGTTTGTTTATCCTTTAATTTGAGCACTGGCGCTTGTCCCCGACTTCTGCAAATGAGAGAATATCCTTGTCTCCATCCATTATCAGACAGCCACTTATTCCTGGCAAAGTTCATGGACACAGAACAGAACCCTGGATGGGATACAGCATCTGCTGACAACCTGCTTGAACACGATGAGAATCCTATACAGATGCAGCCTGGAATTGAACCCGGGACCCTGTGTTACTGAAATTGTTACATTCACCCAGAAATGTTTTCCAAAACTGTTTAAGCTGATTAGTTTGGGTATTTTCATAATTGTTAAATTACCATTTCATGTACATAAGCACACTTACAGCTCCTTGTTTTAATTACCACCAGCATACATGTAGCTCTCAAGTCATTTAGTCTCTAAATTAACATTCAGAGGTACTTTAAAAACAGTTTGACTTTTTAAGTTTTCCAATTGCTGTTTGCTACTAATGAGCCTAAAACCTGCTTCATGTGAATAATGCTTTACAGAGTATCTCTTTCTAAAACCTTTATTTTAGGCAGGCAATACTGCTGTAGTTCAAGACATCGTTTTTCTGTCTTATGTCAGGTGACTGTTATTTTGAGAGTAATGTGCAGAGCAGCTAAACAAAACCTTGCTGACCAAAAAGTGAGTGGACATATTTTGTTGAACCATATAGAGCTAATTAAGCATAGTTATTATGGCTAAGGCATTTACAGCAGTGATCAGGTTTGCAGTATTTATTTATAAACTGATATACATTTACCTCAAGCTAAGATGATCTTTTTGCATTTTGAAACTTTGAATCACCACTCAACTGACTATATAGGTCATACCTATGCATCCAAGACATGTTAGACTAAGGTGTTTTAAAACTAATTCTTTTGGAGGGAAAATATTAATTTTAATAGTCTTATACAGACATGCAACGTATTGAAGAAACGTTAAAATGTCATAGAAGATGATTGCATTAAATAAAATGCATCTGCTAACAACAAACACAACTCCTTTAACTTTAATCTTTAAGATTTGTTGTGCCTTACTGATGTTGCTTCTTTAAAGTGCTTAGTGGTGTTCTCTTGTGTGCTGCTGACCTTGGAGACGACAGTAGCTCTGTACATATGACCAGTTGTCCTCTCATCTTTGATAGTCTGACTCTAGACATTTCTTTTAAAACAAACAAAATGCCCACGTGATTATTCCAAAAATAATACCATGTCGTAGGTTTCGTTTATTTTGTTGTGGTGGAAAAATTTTTTCCCCTCTATGCTCTCTACCATTTTGTACTATAGTACAGGAACATAACATTGTTGACCATTTAGTGAGACGCACAAGATGAATAATCTCAGGAATAGAAAATCAGTTGACTAAAGTTTCTACACAGAATGAAAGTTCTTAAGTACCATAAGTTAAGTTTAAGTGGCAGTTTGAGCTTGTGTTTATATTTTAGCTTTTCAAATTAAGATGTGACCGATATAATTTTAAATTATATTTAAAATTTATAATACAATGGTCAGATGTTATCAAGTGAAATTTTTTAGAGTGATATAGCTCTCTAGTTTTACAACTATCCTACTGTACTGTACTTCATGCATTATGTTATAATTAAAGTAAAATTTCTTAGTTTAGAGTATTATTTAATGGAAATTTATCTGGTGGATAATGTTAGGTCCACCATTGTAATAGCATATTTTATTTGGATCTTTGTTTTCTTATTTGTAAAGGATTTCTAGTGGAGTGAGCTGCGTTCTTGCAGTCTTAAAAACGGTACATAGAAGGAGATGAACCATAACCCTCAATGTTGCTGAATTTGTGAGTCAAATACTGGACAAAATAACGATTATGGATGTTCAGTAGTTTAACACTTCTTAGGCAGCAATTTAAACCATTTAGTATCTTAAATGTTTGATGCAATGGGAAGAATTTTATAAGTTTGTCAGGAAATTTGAAAGTGTTGAAATGAGAGAGAACTTGTGGTGGGGGGGGGGAAGCATTGTTAAATGTTGGTTATGCAACACATGCCTTCTGCATTCAGTTTCTTAATGTTGTAAGACATGGATTATACATAACACTGCTATAGTTGGAGTGAAGTTTGATGTCCACTGATGTATGTTCTGTAGTTAAGCTCAGATGTAGCAGATCTTTATTTTAGGATTCCAGTATACTGTACATTTGCAAGCAAACTAAATAATGGGAGAAAGCTTGTGATCAATAAACCAAAATAAAAGTGTAGTGGGACACATTGCCTACTTCTTAAAACTTAGGAGTTTTAAAATATCTTTCAGTACATATACAGTATAGAAAAAAAATAAACCTTTCAAACTGCTAGAGAGTGTGTCCAGTTGTGTTGCTTCATTTGGTACAAAAAAACTCAGCAGTCATGTTTTTTTTTACTTCTAATTTCATGTTGAGTAAGCTATTTCTGTGTTTGCAGTGGGCACTTTGTCTTCATAAGAAAATGTATAATGTGTTTTGAAAGAAACTGGTGACTTTACATTTACCACTCCTTGCATGTTTTACATCAGTGTTTAATGATAGCATTTGAGTCACAGAGAAATGCTTTGGGAAATTATTACCTTGAAGAATGAAAGAATGTAAAGCATGAGTCAGGCTGTTATTACATAGTGCTCCCATCCTTTCAAAAGAAAGTATTTCTTCCAGACGTGGGTTTTGTAATACTGTTATGCACATCACTAAATCGCTTAATACATTTTTTCTTAACTTTTACAGGACCAATGTGATTATTTTGTTAATGTACTATGAACGTGATGTTGGAGTCAATACTGTAACTCTGCAACTATTAATTACTGAATAAATGTACTATTTTCGGACTGGTTTTGTTGCCGATATTTAAATATTACATGAATCAGTTAATTAAGCTTTATTTACATGTATATACTCATTGTAACAATCTTATCATCGAAATGTTGTTCATACAATTAATGGATTACATATTTCCTTTGTGTTTTTACTAATAAAAATGAATACAGTTCTGAAATGGTTCTCTCAAGTTGTTTGATAACTGGTGGTGACAATTGAGAGGTTAGTCTGGACTGTGAACTTCAGACAGTGATGGACAGAATCTTGGCTGTCTTTGGCCAAACTATGCCTCTATGCATATTTTGGAGAGTATCTGCAGTCTGTCTCCTGTGTAGGTAGTCATGTTTGAGTGATAAGGAATTGGTGATTCTATGAATAAAACACATTAAAGAAAATGAGTAAAGTGAAAGAGCAGCTTAATGAAGGCTCTCGAGTCTCATCAGTACTGTCACTGGGTATTGATAGTCTTGTGGACACTGCAATAGATAACAGCTAGTGTTTTATGTACACCCTCAGAATTTGTTTCTTTACATTTTGGCAACATCTGTACTGCACTTGGAGAGGCATAGTGACCGGACCCCCGACTAGCCATTTATGTTCTTAAATACTGAAGACACTACTTTAAGAGTTAGCATAAGTAAGAGGAGTAGGACATCTCTCATGGTGTTTTTACAACCTTGTGGATTCACTGTGAAGGCTCTGGCTAATCCCTTCCCTACCAGTCACATTCAGCTAGTGACCTAAACTAGGGTCTCCGGTGAACAAATGCACTTCTGTGCTATCCTTATTCTGAGTCAGTGAATTTTTATATAATTGATAAAATCTAGCTTTACAATTACATGTATGTGATCAGATGTAATATAGTTAGTTAAATTATTTAGTTTTGTTGATCAATGGTTCTCAACCCTGGTTTTGGTACGTGACAACATTTGCTGGTTTTCATTCTAGCTAGGCTCTAAATCACCATAGCTAATTCCTCTCCCCTCTTTTGTTCTTCTGTGTTTAATCTTAGCTGTCTGCCCTGTCTTTCTCACACCTGAAGAAGGCTTCACAGCCGGAATGTTGCGTTTTCTGTCTGCTCTTTTCAGCATGTAATAAACCTATTACTTGTTCCTTTGTAGACTCCGCATGCTGACGCAGCTACCTACCTGAACTACTTTATAGCTAACGTATACCCTTAAATGATCTAATTGCTTGTTTTGTCTTTTATTTGCTTCTGCACTCAGTTTGGAGTTTTAAAATGCCCAATGCTTTGGTCCATTTCCTGCAATTTCAACATATAGAACATTACTGGTGGCGTATTAGTATAATTCTAAATTTATTTTATTTAATCTAATAGTGAAATCTGAAATTGCTCATATATAAATTTAGCCCAACTAGTCTGCTTGTTAGTAAATAATTGATCAAAGGGTCTAATCAGCCATTTCTAAAAAAAAAAACTAAGGTATCAGTTTCAACAATATACTGTAAGTAGTTTCTCCTGTTCGTGGTTTTAAATTAGCTTCAGAGTAGTTTCCACTTGTGTGCTCTGTTTTGTGTTTCATTGTTCATTATGAAGACATCTGCTTGGTGCTTGTTCGAGTTTAATGCCTTTGAGAATTCTGAATTCTAGTTTCAGGTTGTTTTCATAGTCTTCTGTGGTGAAGACTGAAAAAGTTCAGTTCCTTCAGCCTGTCAGTGTAGGACATTTCCTTAAGTACTGGAAACAGTGGTCCAGGCTCCTGTAGTTCTCCAAAAATTGTACACTATAGTCAGGGAATACTGAGCATTACACAGTATGTTTATTTCTCCAGCACATTTTTGCAATGGAGTACTAACCAAGTGGCAGGCTTTTACAATTTATTGTTATGTTTATGGCACCACATTTACAGCTATATATTTACAAAACTGACTTACCAATTTCCTACCTTCCACAGGCATAGAAAAAACATAAATTGCCTGAACACAAAAACACCTTTAATTGGCAAAGAAAAAACTGATGTTTTGTTCAACACAAAGTACTGTAATTCACCCAAAAGTATGCCAGCATATTTTTGAATAAAGTTCATGTTGCACGCATTTGTCAGACTTTGCTGACTTGACGCAATGTGTGTACTGGACTAGGCTTTTTATTTACCTGCCGGCCCCAGTTCAGCTCCTCCGAGATTGTCATTTGTATCCACAATACCCAAAGGGAATTAAATGCACTTGTAATGACTATGCCACATTTGAGTGCCAGCATTACTAGAAGCAATTGGAGGACACAAAAGCTATAGAATACATTCATTGATCAAAATGGATGCTCTTGGTGGATAATGGGTTTAAACAGTGGTGTCGTTCGTGTCCCAGCATAATGTGTACTCCATTAATTATGCATAATACCTCAATATATATGTATAGTTCTGCTTTAGTACAATTTGATGCTAAACTCATTTGTTCTATTTTGATGCCTCCCAATGTGCTCCTTATATATAATGTGTTATGTATGTAAGCATAGGGAATTGCAAAAAGCATTTGATATAACATTTAAGCCATGATCAAAGAACAAACCACGTCTGTCCCTAGTCTAGTATTTGTACTCTATTCCCTACCTCCCAAAAAATAAATCGTTTGTTTATTATTTGAAAAGCCCTTTTCAGATATTCAGATGTTTTTTAATCCACGTTATTTTGTGTAAATCAAAAACCTTTTTCTGAAGCTTGTCTGTTCCATTTTCTAATGACTGTGTATCTTCTGGTGTACCCTTTTCCATTTGTTTCTTATATGCTTATTCTGTCATTTGCTGTTCTTATAACGGTTTTTACAGCTACTGTAAAGCGCTTTTAGATTCTGCTTTTAAAGGTGCTGTATAAAATAGTTTATTATTTCGTACAGTATACATTTAAGTTGATATTTTGGTCATTGATATTTTTATGATACATTTGGTGCTTTTGTTTCAGAGCTCTTAGGACCTAGGTTTGGTTCTGGACTGAGTCACCTTCTGAGTGGAATTTTCTCTGGTCACTTCTTTTTCCATTTATTTCCCATTCAGCTTAGGGTTAATGCATTAAATTGTTCCTCTGGGGTTTGCTCTGTTCCTGTTAGCTGACCAAATAGGAGATGCTATATTTTGCTCACAGGTGGCATGTGCAATAGACACTAACTGCATGGTCTTGGATCACTTATTTATAAGCCTTTACGACATATTTTGCACAGAACATCGATTCACTCATTGTAGTGCTTGATATAAGTTGTTTGACTTTTACTTAACATTATCACAATATTCATTAGTTTAGTTCAGTGCAATCTTCGCGGAGCTAGTGGTCTCGCTTCATTTAAAATTGACAACACTGCCGTGTTCAGGTTTCCTACTTTACAATCTACGTCCATACGTTTTACCCTTTTGTTTTTAATGCAAGTACTTAGCTAGATGAATGAGGATGTCATGCATTAGAAGGTCCCTTATATACTGTTTGATGTAGCTAGGGTCCAGAAAGTCATGGCATATAGCATAACCTTTGCAGGGAAACCTTTACCCATAAGAACAGTGTAAATATGTGACCATAAAGTGAGCAAACATGCACATGCACCTTAAAGAAGGATTTTTTTTTCCCCACAAGAATTAATGGAATAGAGTCGGGTTAGAGACTATTCCATTAATTAGTTAGTGTGTGTTTCACTTGTAGCTAGCCAAATACAGTACAGAGGGTCCTTTTATAAATACAGGTGCATTCCTAAAGCAACATAGCAAAGTAGCTTTGGGAAATGAATAACCATAAGGAATAATTCGCTTGAGATACTGTATGTCCCAAAATACAGCTCAGATGCACGTATATACATTAAATATACCTATAACCCATAACAGACACATCGAAATAGTGTCACCAACTCAAAACTTTGTTGGTTTTGACAAGACCACAATTCAACAAGTAATTTGCTTCAAGGTAGATTTTGTTTTCCAGACATAGTGAAGAGCACTAACTTTAAATGTACAGTATGAACAATCCTTTTCGTTTCTGGAATAAAATAATCCATGTACCACCTAAATTGCTGGTTTTTGGTAACTTGAAAAATGATGCAACAGCGGGGGAAATTTTATGTCGAGTTCCTCAATTCATCAACAACGTAAGTGCAAAATGACGTGTAGCAGGGTGATTTGTAATGGGGACTGGCTGCATAATTTTCACACGTCATAAAGAATTGCACTCGCCACAAACTCATGCAACATTACAGAATGTTAACATTATTCTAAATAACATAATAGCAATTATTATTTAATGCACAATAAAGTTTTCTATATTTACCACCTTGTAATCCTTACAGGTAAAAGCAGTTGTTTGTGTGCAGTGTAACAAAGTATGTTATGCAAGGTAAAGCTTACTATTACAGGGCTGAGCTTGTTTCAATTTAGGGGGTTATGTTGTTGTGCTGTGCATGTTTGAAAATTATTGAAATAATTACATGAGGTATTGCAAAGCATTCTGCCAACAACTGATGTATTTAGCCTTTGGAATATACTGCTGTAATATCACTTTGTTTATCTGGAAATGGATTGCCACTTTTTTGCCCTTGGTCTCCATTATTAGATAATTGTAGTTTCCCTAAGTCATAACACCTAGTGAAAGAAATCTGTGGTTCATTTGCTAAATCATAATGTCATTTCCATAATCATTGATAATTTTGAATTTTTATGTAGCAAAGATCTCATCTGCTACTATATAAGATGACTTTTAAAGCTTTTTAATTTGTACTAGAATAAAAAAAAACATGTAGGCAATTTCCTTCATTCATAGTGCAGTAATATACAGAAAGTAAGAATAGAGCAAAACATTGTCCATTCTGATGATTAAAATACATATACTGTATGTTGTTTTTAAAGTATGCTGTGTGTTGCTGAACTTTTTACAGCTGAAGGTCTATGATTTCTTCCAGTTTATGATGGTTTGCACAAAAGAGGAAAACATTTAATATTCTTTTTCATATATTCCATAGTATTTGGGGAGTTTATATGTTCTCCCTGCGTTTGTGTGGGTTTCCTTGAGGTGTTCGGGTTTTCTCCCTCAGTTCTGGTAATAGAAGCAAGACATCTGTTAAGTTCTGGTAAGACATTCTGATAAGATTACCCCACTTGTGTCTGTGTGTGTGCGCACTTTGCTGGCATCCATCTGGGGTGTATTCTGACTTGCACCCGTTGCTTTCCAGGATAGGCTCTGACTCCTCCACAATCCCTGCATTGGATAAAGTGTTCAGAAGAGCCTATAGGCTATTAGGCCTGTAGGCTATTTAATATTATGCAAGTTGAATGCACTAAATGTGCATCATTAGCTGCATGAGGTAGTGACAGTTATGTACTAAAGAAGCTGCAGTTGTATACATCTCAAAAACGGCTGCTGTATGTTAGGAGTCTGAGGAATCAACAGTATTCTCACAGACTGTTCAGGGTAGCTCTTGAAACTAAGGGTGGGCAATGCAATTAAATATAGACCTCTGTATTCGTTGTTAGACGTGACGCAATATTGTTATGAAGATTTAAGGAAAGACTACCAGCATTTGGTGCCTATGTTATGAAGGTTAGAAATGTATTTGCTTTTATTCTTTTCATCATTTTAGCTTTGTTAAAAAAAAAATCACCTTATAAAGTGTTTTGATGTCTAGAAAACACTACTAGTAGAACTGAGGAAAACTAAACAGTGCCTTCCAAAAGTCCAAACTTATTTTTACTGTATATTCTAGGAATTTGTATGTGTGATCATGAGGATAATAGGAAAAAGTGAAATGTAATACTTATTTTTGGAATACTTCCTTGTGCATATTTGACCATATGTTCAACATGAAAAACATGTTCAACAGAATTATTTCATTTAACTGTATGAATTGAGATACATTCACCTAAAGTATATTTTTGGGTTTAAACATCAGTGTTTGATTAAATATCCCTTTGAGGGCATTGGCTTATCCACTGTGACTTCTCATCTGTTCTGGAGTTGTTCAGACTACATTTTTTTTCCTAGACAAACTCAATTATAATTAAATCTAGGGGTTTACTGGATAATTTTCCCACTTTTCGCTTTGGTTGCATTGGCAATGTTTCTGGTCATTCCCATGCTACGTTAAGAAGTGGTGCCCAGATAAGCAAATCCTGAAGTATACTGGAGATAATATCAATGCACGATCCTATTTTAAAGATTGGCCTGGCCTCTCTGATAACTTGGGTTGTATTGCGATATGATTAATATTTCCGCCAATATTAATACTGTCGAGAAATTTCTATTGGCCAACTTCACAAGACCTCTCTCCCATAGTCCAATATCATGTAAAATCAGTGCTATTCTACATAGAATCTTTTCATGTTTAAGGGGGATTTGTCTGCAGTTCATACTTCTGATATTTTCTAACATTAAAAATTTAATTATTTAGAATTTCAGGATTTTAACATTTAGAATTTTTATAAAGGATAATTTCTTGAAAGTGGTTGCATAATTGGAAAGTTGAAGAACCAGCTTGTACAGTTTGATCATTATCAAAAGAACCATCAAATCTTTGTAACCTGTGCATATTTGGACATTTTTAAATTTCAACCAGAATCTAAACTAAATCCACTGTATTGAGGATCACTTGCAAGACACAGTAATGTAATTTATAGCTAGAAATGCATCTTGGAACCTGTAAAGGTAATTTTGCATATTTTAACTATTGTTTATGTATACTGAAAAATGTACCTTTCTTTACAACCCTACTGCACACTTTCCATAACTTAGGATTAAACTGACAGTTGCAGTCATCATGATAATACAGTATACAGGTGTTGGCAATACTTCAGCATTTAACTATTTTGAAGTTATTTTCTGAATGAATTCCTGGGCAATGTTTGCTTCTTCAGATTCGCATTTTAAGGTTACTGCCTAATGATGTCTTGCCCCAATCACAATGCTTTCATCACATTTATGTTGCTTTTTTCAGAGATCTTGACTCAGTACTTTCATGGCTTAATGTTTGGTAGTATTAGAAGGAGAGTATTTGTAAGTGCAGAAAACTGAATACCATCTCTATGCTAGTAGTTATTTATCTAATGGTTAAATTTAGGCCTTAGGTAAAGCTTAGTGTCCTTTGTAGTCTTTCAGGTGTACCTCACTGTGGAACAGTGGATTTGTGGTTAAAAAGGCCAAGTAATGAGCAGTATTTGTTTAAACAATATGGTGCCAAGCAATTGGTATGGCTTTCGTTTTTGGTGAAAGGTAGATTACTGTTTATTTGCATCTGAAAGTGAAATTTTGCTATATCTACTTCCTTCCTCTCTCATATTATCATGGGATTGCTTCAGTTTTATGGTTCATTGAACTTCTTTCTCCCCTAACCTTTCACTGAACTTAAGAGCATGGGTTTCACAACAGTTAAAGGAATGGGTCATAAAACTGACAGTTGTCATTGTGAAACAGAATTGTGTAGAAGTCTGGCTATTGCTGGGCAGTCTGAATCCAGGTAATGTTAAGCCTGTTTTTAACTCCTGGGCAAGGCTGAGGTTAATCCTTCTTGAAGATTGATAAAGAAGGACACTTGCTGTTTTCCTGTCCAATGAAGAGATTCCATCATTAGTTTTATACTGGAATGGAAGCGTTAACAGTACAGTTGTTTCAGCACAATGATCTTCATCTTTAAATAATTAAGGATTCTATAATTATTTCTAATACCCATGCGATTTGTCCCATTGGATTACAGCTGTTTGTATAATGTCCCCATCACCCTCTAGGACCATAACTTTGTTCTTTGGTTACATTTTTCCAAATATCAATCTTAGAAATGTTGCATTTCCTGAAAAACCTGATGGACATTTACACCAAATTTAGTTCTTACCAGTGTGTACTACGCCTTTATGAATTAGTCTGTAAATGATTCAGTGGCCCCCCAGTCATAACAGTCCAGTCAGACAAGCATCACCTGCTTAGTTATGAGAGCTGCTTCTAGCAACAACTTGTTTTTCCTTTAAATGTGGGGAAGTTCTAGCTAAATTCAAGCAGCCTGGGCCATCAGACTTCATATAACTTTTATTCCTTTGAGCTTTCCGATCAAAAGATTAAATTTGAGGAAGTGCATAGTATTGCTAATGTGCCATAATTCTTTACCAATTTGAACTTAAATCGTGTTGTCAGGGTAATTTGCTCAATACACTTCCCATTATAAAATGGCAGTGTTATTCATTTCAGAATGTCATTTATTTCTGTTTCATTTAGTTTGGGAGAGAGGTGCAGCATACATAATTGCAAAGCAAACTAGAAAGAGCTGTGTACTATTCCTTAAGTAATATCAAATGATTAAAGCAAGATTACTAGCTTGTAAGTACAACATTTGTTCTTGTATGTGATCAACATTTTAGATTCCTGTATTTTGTAACATTATCACCCAGCCATCTGCATGTACTGTATATAAACTGATAACGTATGGCTTAAAAAAGACTACCCTCCACACTGACTTGCTTGTTCATATTATTTATGAATTTGTACTAGTAACAATGGAGGAAACTTAACGACTTTGTGTTAGATTTTTATATTTAAACAGGCGTAAATAAACATACTGTAAGTGATAGTTTTATCATTAAGAAAAATCTTTTTCATTTAGAACACGGAAAGTAAACTGTTCTCTTCCTTTGGCACTTTTTATGTAATCAATTTAATAAAAAAAGAAAAAAATGGAGAAATGTTAGTAAGCAAGAAATGACCTTCATAATCTTAGAGATTCATGGGAGTCATGGGTATAAATAAATGTATCTAATTGGTAAGGAGAATTTATTTTCCAATTAAGCCTTCAACTCATCGCTTACGTAACAAATTTCCCATCTGGTAGCTTCATAGTCTCAATATTTTGATATTTAATGTTATTACCGGCAAAGCTTACCACACAAAAGGTTTCTGATCAGGAATCCTACTTTCAGATGCTTACATTCAGTACTTTGGTACATGTAATTTGTAATTGTATGTTGTATTCCAGATTTGGGAGATAGAGCTGCCTTTAGTTACTCATACTGTATAAACAATTTTTGTATGGATACTTTAAAAAATGAGCAATACTTAGTCACATTTTTAATTCAGTAAAAGAACAGAAAGATGCAAAGTGTGCACTTAAATGTAATGTATTTATATACAAAGGGTTAAAATACATTAATTTGCTCAAAATTATTCTAGATATTGCTGAATTATTGTGAAGTATAGGTACCACTTACACTGTTAGTTGTTTTTTTTTTTACCCTGTATTGGGTTAACCTAATTCTTAGTCATTTTGGTCTTCTGCTTTTTAACATTATCCAGTGGCACACTGATTGAACCATCTGAGTTAATATTTTCTTTCTTCAATGATTTTGTAGTGTTCAAATCAGCTCTTGTACATTTCAAATTTGAAAGATACAAGCAAAAGAGTACATTAAGCAACATTACACAGAAATTGCCCTAAGTAATTCTATGTGCTATAAAATATCCAGCATATACAGTTGATTATAAACTGATTTTTTTTCTCTAACCACAGAAATGTGCTGGTAAGTAAATACTCACATTTTAATACATTTAAGGTTCATTCAACTTCAGTAGGCTAATGCTTTTACCTGGGAATGAATAAAGATGATTAAACTCTTATTCCTGCTGTTTTATAAATGTGGCCACAAGACGTGCATCATACCCATAGAAAATGGACATGTTGTATATATCTAAGCTAATATTTTTTTTCTTTTACAGAAAGAAACGACAAGCCCATGTTATAAAACTAACCAAGACCTTAACACAAGTCCTTCTCCAGTAAGTGGAAAAAGGTAAAATTTTGAAAATGATAGTACTTTACTATATAGTAAATTCACAAAAAAAGATACTACGATTCCAGAAAAATGTCAATGCTTATCAAAAAAATTCAGAAAAAAATGGGAGCAATATGAATTTTTATTACATATTAAAATGGTTATGTATAGATAATTAATTCCCTCTCACGTTTGGGTATCTATGTAGTAGGGAGTTAATTGAATAATATCTATTTTTGTTAGAATGAAGGCTTTCTTTTTATTAAGGTTTTGTAATTGTGTATTTGGATTATAGGCGTAGAATTCTGGGCTTCTAGGCTTATTGGAAGTAGGACTCTGGAATGCACAGGTTGTGTATATGTGTAATTGGATATCTCTTGTATAGTTTTGTAAATTGTTAATTTTCTCCTGTCAGGTTGATTTATTTCTCTAACCCCAAAACTGGTCTGATGAATTAAAAAAACAAGTCACATTTTGATACATTATTTAAGGTGCACTCAGTAGGTTAATGTTTTTCATTCGACATGAATAACGATGAATGGTGTCAAATGCCATGTGTGCCTGTTAAATGCCATGGCAAAAAAGTATGATGGATAGTATGATAAGATGATGTCCTCTAGTATTGTGAAAGAGACTGCCCCTCAATGTACCTTGTGAATAAATGGAACACTCTTGAGTGTGATGTTGTCACTATGCAGTTTAGCCGTCTTGTAAGACAGTGGCCTGGCGACTGGGGATCTCTAATGTTCTCGTGGTATAATTGGTGGTACAGTATAAAGCCACCTTTTATAGTGGTTACAGGGTCTTGTTACAAGACAATGCATCTTTTGAAATCATCTAGGACATCTATAATGGGACAGAATTCACAGAATATCACCAGCAGTTGATGACCTGTGATTTTTCTCTTTTTGAAAAAAAAAGATTCTCACCTGGCTTGGTTAGAGTGTGAGTGGGGAAAACATTGAGCTGACTGCACCTACCTGTATGTATGTTTGCACGATGAAGACGCAACATTCTTTAAGACATACTCAACATTAAGTTATTGCAATTTTGACCTGTTGCTTTCACATAATTTTACAAGTGACTTTATTCTTTGAAGTAATATTTTCATATATTGTGTATATATACATTGAATGTGCATGTACCTAAGCAGATTAGACTTATTAAAACCCAGAAATGTGGCACAGTGATAAATCTTGATTTGCCACTTTTCGTCATGCGTATCTCAACAGCATGGTTGAGATTTTGTACGGGTATTACAGCTAGCTGAATATCAGTTGTTTTGGTCAGCACAGACCTTTACAATGTTGCTTCCCACTTAACATTTTCAGCACGGTTGGGTCTGGCTGAAATTGCATGTCTACGTATTTCATGTATAGAATGAGATGAAAACAGCAAAAATAGTCATGTTTATGGGATTGTTATTCCTGGTTATGGCCATGCACATTCAGTTACAGTGTCAGACAAGCATTCTTATCCTAAGTCTTGAGCAATTTTTTATTTCTTCAATAATTTGCGAGGCAAGCACAATCTCTTAATGATCCAGCAGAGTCTCAACATCTATGCATTTTAACATTTGCAAATACACTTCTACCTGATTCGGTCTGGCCAACAGGGGCTTGGATGAAACCAATCAGAAGGTTAACCTTTCAAATTAGTGGTGCTGCAGACTAGGATCTTGAGATGAATCTAGTTATTTAGTGAAGCTTTCTCTGCCCCCTGCCCAAGTACCTACTATCCAGCATCCGCATCTCAGCGTGGTCTTGTTTTTGTGTTATAACAAACGCTTGCAGTTCTTGGCAGAGTGGAGAATGACAAGATTTGCAGTCTCACAGACAGTTTTATTGCCCATTTCATTACAGTGGGGCATACTAATCACAGAGGCAGAAAGATGGAGGGATTTATGTTATTTTAACAGATTACTATAACTTAGTGATTAATGTTGTTTCTTTTAGTTGATAAATGTTTTTTTTTAAATAACTTAAAGCCACTGCATTAGACCTTTAGTTATCAAATAAGGGAGGGCTACGTATGTTGTTTAACCTACCTACTATATCCTGTAGTACTTTATGTAACGCTATAGAGGTGGACTTGGTTATATGCAGATTTGGCTATTCACAACAGTTCTCTGCACTGAACCTTCATGAATGTCAACACCCTACTGTATTTTATTTACCACAGTGTGAGCAAGAAGCACACGCATCTGCCACAAATAGGAAGAAATAGGGCATTAAACAAAAAGGTTGAACAAAGAAGCAGTCTTTTGTCACTTTCACTCTACCACATGCTTACCCGCACTAAAAATGGAACTGTCTGAATTCTTCACACATTCTTGCAATTCTGTATACTGAACATGAGACTGTACAGAGTGTACTGTGAAGGACAAATTATTCACAGAGTCTGGTGAAGGTTTTATTATGAGCTGCAGACCTGGCAAATTCTCTCCACTACGTATTTTCTGAATATTTAAAAAGGCAGGGCTCACTATGTTAGGAAGTGCAATTATCATCCGTTATTTGCATATCTTCATAAAACTGAAACACTTATAACTGATACTCTAGCAGAGAGACATTTCTGTAAGATTAGTGATTGATAAATAGCAACATCTGACCTTTACTCTCTAATGATGGCAGGATCAAAATTGCTTATAGCTTTCCATATTAAGCCAAGGTTAGCAGTGAAAACAACCTTAGCAGTACCATTTTGAAAATGGAGAAAGACCATACATAACTCAAGTGTCAAAGATTTGTTGTATCAAGCTATTTTTCTATTAAGAATAGTAAAAATGCAGTTTATTAATGGGATTGCTTTCAAGACATAGTGAAATGAGCTGTTTTCTTGTACACCAGTGCAATCATTTTTTGTGATTCATTCAATTCACAGTTAAGCTATACAGGAAATGTAAAAGCATTTAAAATTTTACCTTTTGCGCTTCAGCTCATGCCTTGTGTATGTTAACCGGTACACTAGAGACAGGAAACTGTAATGCATCTGCAGTATCCATCTAACACTGGTAACCACACAAAATAAAATGCTATTGTTTTCACATCCTCTTCTAGATGAAATAGTTAAGCTACATAGCAGTGAGTCCTCCATAACTCAGTTTGTGCTAATGGGTTTCTTATTATGTATATGTGCATACAGTACCTTTCAAAAGTATTCATCTCCTTCTAATGATGTCCCATTTTACCATTTTGTTGATTACAAATATGTATATTTTGTAAGTAAATATTTTTAATCCAAACTTGAATTAAAAAAAAATGAACACTTTTATGAGCAGTAGAGGTTGGCAAAGAAAGTCAGAAAACATGATAGTTTAATGTATTTTCATCCCCAAATTGATACCTAGTGGAAGTCCTTTTGGCTACAATTATGAATCTTTTTGCATACCTCTCTACAAACTGTGCACACTGGGATTGTATATCTTTCACTCATTCTTTGCAAACCTGCTCAAGCATTGCGATAATGAGACATTACTGGAAGATGGTGAATACTTAAGCAAGACACTGTGCATAGACTAATTGGCATTTAAGTATGCAAAATTGATAAGGTCCTTTTATGCGTTATTGTGATTGTTTCTGCTCATTGTTTTGAAATTTTGCACATACTTTTTAAAGTGACATTTTTTCTTTCACAATAGAACAACATAATCTATAAAAGCTCAAGCATTGTAAAACTGTTAATTGTAATTTATATTAGCTGATGATTTGCCTAATGTGGCTGGCTGTGTAACACCTGCTTTTGTGATCAGAGGCTCCATGTTCTTATATTTCATAAAGCAGAAACTGGGGGGGCTCATTTCAGTCTGAGGAGCTCAAATACTGTTGTTTGTGTTCAGTGTTACTTCTAATGAAATTCTAATTAACGTTGATAAAGGAGGCTTTATTTTGCTATTACACAAACCGGATTTTGTGTTTTCAATACAATGGCTCCCTCTTGTGGAGAGTTGGTGATTGTAGGTTGCACAGTAATGATTTTTTGTTTTATATAACTGTAAAAATTATTTTTATGTTTACACACACTACTAGCAATTTGTTAAGTGAAAACAACTCCATTGTGCATGCAATTTAAATCTGGTATTTTATTGGAATTTATAATATTTCTGTCTTTATTCTTAAAAAAATAGTTTGCTTATTTTGGTGTAAATTGCAGTATATAATTACTCAGCATATCAATTCAAATATAGTGGTGCTTAATGGTGCAAATTGTCCATGCAAACTATGAAAATGCTTGAGTAAATGAGTGCTTTTGTCCACTTAGTTTATTGTACATATACAGTATGAAGGGTAGAACTTATTTTACAAAACTTATCATTTATCAGTTGGACCACATTGATTAGATAAAAATAGATGGACATTTAAAATCACAAAAATACACAAAACAAAAGGATGAGATTAGTACTGTTGAAAGGAAGTCCTCTGTAATAAGAATGTGAAGGAAAACAAAGACTGGAATGCTAGCATGCAGTTTACGCTTTGACAGAGAAATAAATGAATGCACTGATGTCTTCCTGGAGGTAGTGATCATCCTGAGATATTTGACAAAAAACATAATGAGTGGTGGGATAATTGTCACAACAATTCCTCCAGTAAGCCACCAGAGAAAGGAATGTTTACTGCAGTGTGTTAATTTGCGCATAAATTTAAGAACTGATCAAATCTTACAATCACAACTGTGCTGTGAGCATTGTTTGTTTTACAGGAGTACTTACTCAAGCATATACAGTTTAACTGCACTTCCTGAAGTACTCTTTGGCAGCACATAATGAAATATTTAAATATGTTTGAAGTGTATTTTAAAAATGACTAATGACTTCTTCAATGGCTCACTTTCTGATTTTTAATTTATTCACGCCAAATTGTTGTTGACCCGTTATATACATGTTCCTCATGATCATTTTAACTTTAGCCACGTGGTCTCTGTTGGTTAAGAGCCAGTAGCCATGTACTACACCTGCTAAATCTACATGCATATTCTTGTAAGTTGTAGTATTTAAATGCGATTAAAAAAGAACAGTAGGATGAGCATTTAATATGCCAGTTTTAGAAGAGGCTATGTGGACCTGTTGATGCTCAAGGATTGAAATATAGGTTAGAAAATTCGTTGGGAAAAATTTCAGGCAAAAACAAAGAAAATCTGTAAGGGAGAAAAAAACATTAAAAACCAGCAATTCATAAATTGGTTTGTATTTGTACCAGAAGTCATTAATTATAAACTTGGATAAAAGAACCAGCTTGATCTTAGTCTTACAACTCCTAGTAATACAACTAGAGAGACTAAGTATTTGCAACGGTACAATAAATTGGAGGGAGGTGTCAAGGCTTTGTGCTGAAGGAAGTATATATGAGACTTCCTTTCTATGATTCATTTTCCTGTTTTGTTCAAACTATTACATCCTGTTTACTTCCACAGCTGTCATTGACCTTTACTATACCTGCCACCTCAGTTGAGTAAGCAGTTCCTGTGAGAAATGGCACTGCCACATAAATTATGTAATTGTGTTTTTAAAGCTTATATTCAGTTTGAAATGCACTCTCCATTTTTTAGTATTCTGTCCCTTGGTATTCAGCTAATTTGCTAAAGGAGCTCAATTTGACTTGTGGTACGAGATGTTGAGTGTGTACTTCCCCTTTTGATTTGACGTGAATTATTCTCCAGTTACCTTGGTGCTGTTAAGTATAGCTTTGTCACTCCCAAGATTTTGCTACATGTTTTATCTATTACACGGTGCTTTGAAACTATTGTCATTACATGGTAGTAGTTTCCTAATATGAACATTTTCATTTTTTTTTCTTTTGTGGAATTACCAAAAATGCTTAAAAAGGTGTTACAACTGTGCTTTAAGAAATACTGTATGTATAGCTATATTAATTATCTTTCTTGTATGATGAGTTCAAAATATTAGGCAGCAAGGAGGACATCTTAGTGGCCAAATGTAGCTAGTTTGGACATGGGTCATATTACAAGCCAGTTGTGACCCTCAAGCAATGATGCACAACTGGTTAAGCACTATGTAGTAAGGGTTAGAATTACTCATCTCATCTTTTCACTGTTCAGCGAAACTGCCATTTTTGAAACCTGCTGGCCAGTGACATTGGAGAGAAATTTGCCACTCCTCCAGTCAGCGCTACCTGTGTTGTCAGGTGCTATGGGGATTGCAGTGTGTCAAATTATGAATTGGTGGGCGTGCTGGAGAGGTATAGTTGCACATCTTCCCCTTGAGTAGAGGATCTGCCATCGAGAAGCCAAGCTTTAAAAAAAAAATCGGCAATTTCAAATTGGGTGGAGTTACAATAAAAACATCCGATTCCAGATTTAATAAATAAACGAAATCACAAATGTAGTATTGTGTATAACATTTGTTAGTTTTTTTATTATTCAGTACAGCAGAATAAAATATGATCTGTAGCCAAAACCTGACAACTGACTTGTTTAGATATCTCGGCATCATCACTCCAGTCAGAACAATGAAACGCTGTGTAGCCTTCACATCGTTGCATTAACAATTCAAAGGCTGCCTGTACCTTGTGGCCATTCTGCGTGCATGTCGTCTTTAATTAAAACTAACAAAATCAGATCGCTATAGCTCAGCATGAAAGACGCCAAAGCCTAATGCTATAAAAGCCAAGCAAAAAAAGAGTAAACAGCTTGGCTTTTGGAAGCCAGCAGGGTTTTCAGTTGATTATCTGAATACTCTGTGTGTTACTTAAAAAAAGAGAGGACTGTCTGCCTAAGATGCCTGGTTTTGATGCCAAGGACTGTATTTTTTTTTTCTCCATTTTTGACACTGCCTTTTCACGGTCTGTACATGCTCTTGTAAGGTTCAACTATGAAGAATCTTATTTGTCTAATATTTCAAATTTTGTATGTTGAATGTTTTAAATATAATAGACAAAAAACGATCTGACCATAATATATGTAAAGCTTGTGTTCAGTTTTAAAAATGTATTTTCTGCCTTTGGAATGAACCTGTGATAACATTCACAGAGTCTGGTAGGCAGTGTTTGGTTCAGTTAGTAGGGAAGTAGCTTAGAATTGTTAAAATGTGGTTCAACAAGCAGTTTTACAGGGCCAAAGTTTTTAAAAATGTAAAGATAAACCATACAGACATATGAACCTCAGAGGTTTATTTTATATTCTCATCAGACCTTACAAGTTTTAAGAATATTGAATGTGGATGTATATGCTATTTTTATTTTAATCTTTATTTGGATAATGTACTGCATAATTTTTAAGATGTTCAAGCTGAATAAGTCATTTAAAATCAGTTAAATGAAATGCACATGAAACTCATTCATCACAGTACTAAGATTTGCACCTCTGCCTGATTCAGGACACTGCTTTTGGGTTGAAGCAAAAATGTTGCGGTAGAAAAATCACAAATTGCATGGCAAACTGTAAGTGACAACTTCATACTGGTGTTTAAATTGGTCATTTCAGTGTGTCTTAACATGTTCTTTTCTAGGTGGCGTGTGAGTAACTCCTATTTCAATTAAGCTGTTCCAGCATAAATATTTATACATAACCATAGACGGATCCGTCGCAGCCTTGGAAATCTGCAGTGCATTTTATGTTGCACTCCGGCATATGTTTTAATCATCTCTTTAAGTATTGCACCAGTATCCTCTTGATCCAACTGTTAAGTTTGAAAGTATTTTCTAATTAAACAAATTAATGAGATAGCACTGCTTGCAATAATACTGTTAATATTCATACAACAAAATATATAAATTTAATCACTTTTTAGCAGCAAAATCAAAACACACCACCACAAACTTTATATCATATGAAACATGACAACCTGAGCTTCACAATGGTGTTTTTTTAAACCCAGTGGCATTATCTTTTTTTATAAGACCATTGATCTAGTGCTGCTGTTCAAAGATGCTCCAATGATAATGTGCCATTTGTACAGTACAAATATACTGAGAACAGCAAAACCATGACAAAAAATATAAACCTATTGTCCTTACCATGTAATATAAAAAATTCTATCCACCTTTGATACATACACAAAAACGAACTAATGAACTTCAGTATGGCTGGTGATAACCTAGGGTCCTAAGGTTATTTTCAAACTGACCTCCTAAAGAAAAGATTATCTGATTGGTAGAAATAAATTAATTAATTCCATTTAAAGACGAGGGAGGCTTATAGATATCCTGAGTATTAAATCAAGTAGAGATCACTCGGAATCTTGTCAGCTAGTACACTCTAGGAAAAAGGTAGCAAGGAGCTTTTTTTCCCCATCCTAAACACCTTAAATATCCTCTTTAGCACTGCCTGTAGGCCAACAATAGTAATGGTGATGGATTTTTTTTAACATGGTTTTGGTTTAACATATTTAGAAGTTTTGACCTTCATCTTGTCCTTATAAGTAGATTAAACTAATCTCATTTGACAACACAAAAAATCTACTTATTCATTATTTCATTAAAATTGGTCAGCATTCAAATGTTAGCGTGAAAAAGTGCACTTTGATTCAGAAACTTGTCAGCCCATTTTACCAGCTCACCTCACCTGGGAGGAATTCTGGCCCAGTCTTCCTTACAGAAGTGCTTCAGCTGTGTGATGGTTGAGGGCTTTCTTGTATGTACAGCTCTAGTTAGGTCCCACCACAGCAATCTCTATCTGATTACCATCTACCCACCATGTTGGATGGTTGGTTTGAGGTTCCTCTGGTTAAAGACGGTGTTTGTTTTTTACCAAACCTGACATTTTGCATTATGACCAAACAACTCCACTTTTGGCTCATTTGATCACATTGTTCCAGAAATCTTGTTTTTCATTCAAGTGCTGTTTTACAAACGTAAGACATGCAACCATGTTCTTCTTGGAGAGCAGGGGTTTCCTCCAGGCTGTCCTTCCATGAAAGCCGTTCTTGTTCAATATATTCCCGATATTGGACTCCTGAATTCTGACAGTCGCCAGAGAAGCGTGTAGATTCTTGGATGTAACTTTCTTTGGGATTTCTAGGAGCATATGCTCACATTTTGTAGAGTATAAGGTAGGATAGTCACTCCTGGATGGACTGGCACTGCTCTTGATTTTTCTCCATTTGTAAATTCTTTCTTACTGTGGAATGATGGACTTCCTGTTGTTTGGAAGTGGCTTTGTAACCCATCCCAGACTGATAATTCTTTCTCTAAGACTGTCACAGATTTATTTTGATCTGGTCCTGATGTGTTATAATTAGCAAAGTTTATGGTTATATATAAACAGTATAGGCAGAATCACTTCTTGTAACTAATCATTTCCATGTTTTTGTACACCTGATTCTACACACCATCTTAACTGGGTGAAGCTTTTTCATACAGAGATATGGAATGCTGGCTTATTTATATTTCAGATAATAACAAAATAGAATTATTGTATGTCATCTGTCAGATGAGGTGAGGACTAGATAAAGGTAAAAAATGTATAAATATATTAGACCATAAATTCTTAGTGGTGTAGTTTTTTTACCACACCGTCATAACTGAGCCTGATCAGTACTGGGAGGGGAAACTTCTAATAAAAGGTTTGTGGTATTGGATGACCCAATAGGTGGAACTGAAGAATTTCCAAGCCACTTCCCCAATATGGTAAAAGGGGGCACTGAGGTGTAGGCTGTGCCTTCCTGCGACTACTTGGTCATTTAACCTTGCTGCTCTGGCTAAATTCTACTCTATAGTCTTACACAGTGTAGTCTGCTATGACATTTCCTCACATCTCCACTTAATAAAGCTGTGAAACACAGCTGCTGCATGTCACTCAAGTGGGTCTTTCATTTTATTGGTGGTGTGCTCTCTCCTGTTTGTATTTGAGATCCTTTATGATTAAAAGCACTACATAAAAATAAAATTGCATATTTTCTCCACTAAAAATATGATATGTGGAATGCTGTGTTATTTGTTCACTCAGGTTCCCTTTATCTAATACTAAATTTTGTCTAAACATCCCGTGTCACAGATCTCCAATAATAGAGGAAATTGGGACGGGGGCACATACATTTTCACGGCACTGTATATCACTAAGACCCGCATGAAGCTCTGATAAGATTAATTGGTGCAAATGTGCAAAAATTCAGAAAATCTGAAAGAGGGCCAATTCTTTCGTTCTTTAGTGTTCCATAAAACAGTTACTATCATGTAGAGAACAAAATCACCGTACTTAGACCGAATAATAAACTGTGACACTGTTCTCTTGAATTTTCAATATGCAATATACACAACTAATTCATTTCACTTTTCTCATGACATACATATTGTCCTATAGCATTTAATTTCATTGCATGGGTATAGAGTTTAGCTTTATATTTTGTAATCCCACACCTTCATCAATATACTGATGGAATAGCCATTCTGATTACCAAAATAATGTGCTCTTGTGGAAGTGCATTAGAATTGATAGGTCAGTTACTTGCCACTTCTGATTAGGAAGCCTGATTAACTGAAAAATAAGTGTATAAATGAAACAAAAAGTCAAAAGGAAAAATATAGTAGCCTTCATTTTCAAAATGAAAAAAATAGAAAATTTGTTATTATCTTGGAATAAATATACAAACTTTGTACTTATGCACATAACCTATATTCAGAAAGCTGTGGTGAAAATGCATGGCGGGTGGTCAGTGGAAGAAATCCAAAAAATCAGAGTGGTTCCCTTGAAATCACTGAATTAGTTGGTGTTGATACAAACTGCTTGCTGTATCTCTTTAATTACAAAGAGCAAGATGTGTACTTGTTTGTTTACTTTTTCATCAGGATGTGAAGCTATGTAAAAGCAGGTAATAAATTCTTACCGAATGTAAGGCTAATGGTTGTAATGAAAATGCTAACATAGACATTTCTATGATTTCCCATGTTCTTGAACTTGACTACATATTCCCTGTTTACCACTTTTTTGAAAGAATGTTACAGCAGGATGGATTTGTGACTGTGCCAGAGTTATACACTGAGGCTTTTGTACCTGTCTGTTACATAATTGCAGTAAAAGCACTGCTTGTTAGCTTTGAACAATAAATGTACAGCACTGCTCATTGTTGTTAAATATTTCCAGTGGCCACAAGAGGCTGCTCACAGCCTATTATGTGACAACTGTAGATGGGTAGCTAGAAATATCAAATTTTCAAATTAGCTTCTGGCACTTATTACAACTATGATGCAAGATTGTAGATATTCTCATAAAAATTCACATATATATGAAACGCCAAGTTTGGCACTATGAGAATGATTTTGTTGTTGATAGCGTGCAGCAGTAAATGATAAGCACACCAGTGATCAACTGTTGCATCTTCAGTTATGAGCTTTTGCTGGTGTTGACAAGTTAAGAGTGATTATTATCTTATCATTGCATAGGCTGTAAGGTTATGTTATAATCCTTGGTTACCAGCATAATTCTTTTAATCAGTAGGTTTCACTATGGCAATAAAATAACTTGGGAGATTATCAAATGAAAAGGAGGTTAGGCATGTGAAAGAAAACAAATGTCATGGTTGTTAACTGCAATATTTACTGAAGTTCAGTTCATTTAGCACCTTATTTTGTTAAACATCCGAATTTAGGATGTGTAGCATGAAAATATTTCAAACATTAGTTGCTCACAACTATGTGCTACCTGTGTTTTAAATGTCTTTTTAGTCATCCCCCCATTGACATATGATGGCCCATGTCTGCACAAATAGACATGAACACAAATGTGTTCAGCATTGTTTATTGTTTTATTTTTTTCTCTGCATAGGCTGTAACTGAAGGTATACATTGTTGGTCTTCATGCTGTTCCTGCTAGTTCTCGCTGTGCAAGAAAGGATACTGCAGAGGGCAGTCTCACATTTTATTTTAAACCTGAACTTTCTATTCTTTGTAGTTGTATGCTGTAATAGGCCCATGTCAAAAGGGGTAAAATGTCTGCAGCACAGGAAATCCACTGAGTTACATTGCAAGGTTGTCAAAACAGCTGCACAATGTCCACTTTCATGTAGGTATTTGGCCTCAGTATTCTCGCCAAACAATAACCTGTGTTCTTTACACAATATGTCTACTGTGGCAAGACGCTTCTTGCATAATGAAATTGATTGCCGATGTTTAACACAGCGTGCTCCTTGTATGATTAATCACCATGTAAATGCTACATGTGCCATGTGGAAAGAGCTGGTGTGGTTCAAATTAAACTCTTAGTGCTACTGGTACCCAATGTCTTAGTTCAGTGACGCAGTTCAAATTTGTTTTCTAATGAAAGACTAGAAAGGAGGCAGTTACCATGTGTTTAAAATTAAGCTATTGAAGAGGTCTACATCAGTTTGCCAGATTTGAGGTTTTTATGCGTCATGCTGGTTCCTAAATATTAGAACGGGCTCTTTAATTTTGCACTGAAATTCTGAATACTAAGCACATGCAGTAACGAAGCATGAGGAGACACTGGCAGCTCTGTACAAAGAACAGAAATAAACTAGAATTTAGCAAATGGGCAAAATAAGTTGACAATGACAATCGTACAGATGTAAAATTAAATGTAGAAAACAGTTACCACTGTGCATTGATTTAAACCTTAATTCTATGATGCAATGTATTTTAAAACCTGCTGCAACTATTGCTACATTGCCACTGTTTACTTACAGATGCAGCCATTCAAAGTGTGCGTCACAGACACGTACCGCAGGTGACGTCGCTCAGTATGACGCAAGATGACGCGTGGCACCGCAGTAAGCGATTGGTTGACCGACAGGGGCACTCGTGGTCCGTTGGTCTGTCGTAGAAAGACTTACAGTAAAAACGTCTTTGCTGTGCCCGTTGTAGATATTGAATTTACCAATGAAGGGAAATCTTAGTAGCTGAGCATAAAAAGAATAGGAGCATACTGTAACGCGTGTGAAGGCCATAAACGATATTAATTTTGGAACATAAACATACAGTATATAGCTGGTCTTGGTACTTTAAAGAAAAAAATACACACCAGTATTCCATTTCTCCCTAAACATTTTAAGCTTTGAAGTCTTTAACTAACGTGATACCGGAGTCAACAAGCATACTTTTAGAATTTGATTAAAAGGGAATATAATATGGAATCGCGTATCTAAGGAATTTAATAATGGTATTCGTGTGCTGCGACAGGGCTGTGTAGGGCTGTTTCGCCTGCCTGTTCATGCGAGCTGTCTTCTAGCCGACTGGTCTAGGTGCGTGCCTAGCAACTGGTAGGTTGTGTGTTCAAATCCAGCTGGTACCGGACTTTTCTTTTAACAAACATTTCTTCGAAAAAATAGAATAGCGATATTATGGACAATCAATTGACTTTTATATTTCAAAATATCGCAACATGATCGATATTTGCGATATTTTGAACATATCTTCCCTTCTGACAGCGGTTCCTCCTTCTATTGTGTGTGTGTGTGCAACAGAGTAAATTTTTATAGAGAAATGGAGGCTGGACAGTATGCGTTACAATATAAACATTTATATTGATTTAAATCGTGTTCTGATTTAAATCGCAAACGCGTGTTTAATTATGTGTTTTTTAATCATAATCAGGCTAATGCATTTCTACATTTTCTGTATGAACCAGCTTAGAGGTTCATACAGAAAGACAGCTTGTGTTTAAATTGAGTGTAAGGTAATTTATGCTTCTAAAGTCATGGTCAGCATTTATTATCGTACTGTGCTGTAAACTTTTTCTGTGCCTAGTCACATTATTTTATAGCGTTTTTATTGCGTTATTAAATCTGGTGGCGCTGTGTGTTACAGTAGTTTCGTGACTCCCATGTCACATGGTCTGTGATTGAATCCCATAGAACTATGACTTTATTTTTTAACAAACATTTCTTTGAAAAAAATGAAACGTTTCCCTTGGTCAGAGATTAAATAAAACCTCACTCGCACCAAACAAATTTATATTTCTAAATATCACAAAATACGTTCATTGTCTTCCAATCGAGTCGAGTTGACATTGGAAGCCTGCCACACCCGGACTCTTAAACCAACGCATTAGCACGTCAAAGCCCATCGAGGGTATTGAGCCAGTATTGGCTTTAGTATTCCCCCCCTCTCCCCTCAATTCAATTCAATTCAAGGTGTTTTATTTGCATGACAGATGGGTACAAGCAGTGTTGGGTATGTATATTGTAACGCTTACGGCAGACAGGCACTGTGTAAGAGCCGGCGCACCAGAGCAGCGCACCGAGGGAGCGTCTGCATTTCTAACTTTTTTTTTTTTAAAATTAGTCAAGCAATATGAAGCATCCCCTTTTACTTTGTGCCTGAGCATAAAAAGAATAGGAGCATACTGCAACGCGTGTGAAGTCCATAAACGATATTAATTTTGGAACTTAAACATACAGTATATGGCTGGTATCGGTACTTTAAAGAAAACATACACACCAGTATTCCATTTCTCCCTAAACATTTTAAGCATCGAAGTCTTTAACTACCGCGATACCGGAGTCAACAAGCATACTTTTAGAATTTGATTAAAAGGGAATATAATATGGAATCGCGTATCTCAAGAAATTAATAACGATATAATTATATTCATGTTGCAAAAGAACTGCAACGGACATAAAAACTCCCTTGCTTTTAATAGAGCGTTCCATAATTTCTAACTACGAAAATGCCAGGTGAAAGGATTTGTAAACATATTTTGTTAAAGCAAGTCAGTTTTTTCCGCAACACATAAAAGACATTTTTCCAAGAAAGTTTAGCCTTTTTCACTAATGAAACCACTAAATAAAGACATAAATATAGAAATCTTAAGATTTGTTTTATTTAATGTTGGTAGCAGGATGAACTGTCAGAGTGTATATTTTGTCGCAGAGTTGCTGCAAGATGTTAACAGTGAAAAAGGTATTTAGAAATGAGTTATTTCAAGATGAAAATTTTCAGAATAATTGCAAATCTAGCAGGATAGAGAAAGCACAGAAAACTGGCAGTTAGATTGATCAGATTAGTATGAAAAGTCATTTAGCAAAGGGAATTAGAAGAGTGACAAACTAGTATACTTTAGATCTTTTTTTTCTGAACCAGGGACAATCTGATCATGTTTCCCTATAACAATAATAAAAAACTTTATTTGATATATCACCATTAAAGGTGGCATCTCAAAGCAATACAGTAGATGTAAAAACAGATAAAAGGACCACAGATTACAAAGTAAATGCATATAAGAAAGACAAGCAGGTAGAGGTGCTACCAAAATTAGAAAATGAAGCAGATACAGACACTAAGTCTTCTGAAAAGAAAGGTTCTGAGGTTAGATTTAAACTGGCCCTGGTGTGTGTGTGTTTGTGTCTGTCCTGTGATGGACTGGCGCTATGTCCAGGGTGTATTCTGCCTTGTGTCCGTCGCTTCATTCATGTGCATCCAACACACAGTTCAACGCTAGCAACTACACAAAATCTAAAATATGAGCTCTACTTGCCACTTACAGTACCAACAGTACCAGCTAACTTTAGTAGTGACATTTTCATGGATCTTTTTAACAATAAAATTTACAACATCAGACTTCAGACACAATTAAACAGGCCTCAAAAAAGTCTGGTACAAACATTTTCAGCATGGAATAAACCGTTACTTTAATGGTATAAACCTTAAATGGATTCATATTCTCAATAAGATTTGGTGCTCAGTAACATGACTTAGAAAATGACAGAAGACATACGTATCATGCTTATCCTTCTATTTTTCATAATCGTAAACTCCTTAAGGCAGTTACATTTTCTCTGTTCTGACCTGGAGTTACAGAGAAATTTAAATTCTAATAAGAGATTTGTAATGAGGAAAGTCATACCAATCACTCATACAGTACCAGGATTTGCAATTACAATACAAATACTTTCTTTCTGTATGTGTTTATTTTGCAGTTTGAGTCTATGGCATTCCTTTGGGGGTCTATACTCCAAGGCATGACTTTTTTATGTATAAACATCAGTATTTACTGCTATTAATTACTGTACGATTTATAGTTGAAATCTGAGCCTAGATATAAAGTTAAAATCTCGACAAAGCAATGTAGGAAATACAGAGAAAATAAATCCTTTTTGACATCTAAAATCAGTTTCGATCAAGGTCTCTAAAACGAACAAGAAAAAGAAGATTTTCGGAGGGCAATTACGCTGTGTTTATATAGAATAAGTGATTTATGAGCAATCTAATTTCTTGTTCGTTTAAAACAGTGAAATGTCAGCTGTAAAAGATCGCACCAGAAACAGCACTCTCTCTGCCTGTCATAGACGTTCAGGAAAGGCTGAATGAAGTCATGTCAAGTACAATAATTCGGAGATCAATAATACCAGTTGTAGGACAGTACATAAGGAGGATAAGGATTTTGAAGTTGACTCGAAATCTGATAGGTAACCAGTGCAAGGACTTGAAAACAGGTGTAATGCATCCCTGATAGGATTCTTGCTGTCATATTGTGAACATATTGAAGATTGCTCAGTGTGGATTTAATTTCCCCAGTGAACAGGATGTGCATTTATTAATTCTAGAAAAAAAGCCTTTCTTGATTTCTCTAGTTCTTAGTTTCTCTAGTTCCCTTTAAAATAAACTATTATTCCACAATGCAGAGTATTACATGGCCAGTATTTACACATGATATTTGTGATTTAAAGAAATTAACACAAGCAGCTTTTGGAGATTTAAGTGTTGGCTGAGTTATTGCAAGATAAAAGACTAGAGATGTTGGCAAGAAGAAGATAGTTTGGGGAAAGCTGAGGAATACACTTATAACAAGAACACTTCCTAATGGGGTTAGGCATACTTTTGATGAAGATGATGAAGTTAACAGACTATATGTTTACATAGATACTGAAATAAGGATTGTATTTTAGATTATGTGTAGTTGCTGGCATTGAACTGTGTGTTGGATGCACATGAATTGAAGGAATGGGCAAACATAGCTGATGCGGATCCACAGAGCCAGCATATTAAGATGTTTATAATTAGAGGCAATTTGTTTAAATAACTAGGTATGGATACTGATGTGCAAGAGAGGTGGAAAGGCTGTTTCCTTAAGCCAGCAGTATAAAATATTTTATTCTCAGTGAGATGCTGCCATTTCATAGTGGGTTTCTAACACTGTGTATAGTTCCATCCACACAGTGCCTTTACTTCCATTTCTAATCTCTTTATCCAGTACAGAGGATTTGGAGCCTATCCCAGTAAGCAACGGACACAAGGCAGAATACACCCTGGACATAGCGCCAGTCCATCACAGGACAGACAGACACAAACACACACAGACCAGGGCCAGGTTTCCCATAAACTAATTAACTTACCAGTATGTTTTGGAGTGCGAGAGGGAGTCATATCACACATATGGAGAAAAACCATGTAACCCAGAGAGAACATGTAAACCCCACACACACAGGATGGCAGGAATTGAACCTAGGACCCCAGTGCTGCAAGATAGCAATGCTAACCACTTTGCCACCATTATAAATGGATGGATATCTTAGTTATCTTTCTAGTTCACAGGTTTGCATGCATAATTTAATTTTGAAAGCCACTGAGACATCAGGTACTACTGTTGTATTTATGAAAAAGAAACAAAACAAAAAACATACTAACAACTGTGCCATCCTACTCCTTAGCTAATACATTTTATTATTCATAAACAGTTAACATTGTTAGCAAAATATTTTGAATTATATTTAACCCTATTTTTTCTTTAGTTTTGTATTTAACTTATTATATGATAGTCAGACTTAATGTATATTTGAACAATGAAAATATATTTTTACAAGATTTTACATTAAGCACTTAAAATTAATATGGTTAATAATAGTAAACTGTAACATGCTGTAACAAGATCGGTTAAACAGCGAAGAAAATGCTTTCAGAGAAAATGTTTCAGGTGTGAAGAACATAGATCTCCAATGCAATTTCAACCAAACCTGTTCCCACACACCCTGCCCCCACTACCATTAGAATATACACAAAGCACTCAAATCTTTCGAGCTAATGATCAGGTGACCCGAGAGAGAGCGAGAGAAACACCAAGGGGTGCGGAACCAGGGAACTATTTACATGGAAAACGGGCGATCTCCCCAGACTGTCCGCCCGTTTCACTGTTACCTGGATACCTCTTTATTTAGAACTCACTAACACTGATTTTTAGTTTAGAAGGATTCAAGTAGGGTTTTAGATGAAAGGCAGCGACCTTAATCAAGCCCAAATCACAATTGAACCCATTCAGAGCCTACATTACATTTTAGCGTTTCATTCTGAGCAGAAGACCCTCACACCTGAAGAAGGGGGAGGTGTTTTTCGCTGGAAATCTCGCCTGCTTCTACTTTACAACCGGAGTGCTGGCTGTGACGAATTAAACCGGTATTACAGGTTTCAATCACAGACCATGTGACATGGGAGTCAGGAAACTAACACCGCGCCACCGGATTTGATAACGCTATAAAAACGCTATAAAATAATGTGACTTGGCACAGAACAAGTTTACAGCACAGTACAAAAATGCTGACCATGACTTTAGAAGCATAAATTGCCTTACACTCAATTTAAACACAAGCTGTCTTTAGCCCTCTAAGCTGGTATGAAATGCATAACCGTATGAAATGCATAATATAAACCTAGAAACATATACGTGAGTAGTACTTAAGCACTGTAGTATCTGTGTTAAGACATCAGGATGTCTTCTATCTTCTTCAGGATGAATAAAGTGGGCCTATTTATCTATCAATCATATTTAAATAACTAGTGTTCTGTACCGTGGTACCCCTAAAAGTACCACACTTGTACCATACAACAGTAGTACCTGATGTCTCAGTGGCTTTCAAAATTAAATTATGCAATAAATAACCACATGTAAGACTCTGATGCTTAAAATGTTTAGGGAGAAAGTGGAATACTGGTGTGTATTTTTTCTTTAAACTACCAATACCAGCCATATACAGTCTGTAACGTAGGGATTTCTATACGTCTTTATTTAGTGTTTACATTAGTGACAAAGGCTAAACGTTTAGCTTCAGTAACGTGTACATATCTCCCCTTTTTATAAAACGACATGGTTGAAAACTGTTCCAGAGCCACTGTTGTTTCATCAGTGAAAAGTACATCATGAAATGCCTCTCCCTGTTCAATCCACTGGAAAAAAGAAAAGGAGCATAAAGCTTCTGATGGTCATAAACGATATTCATTTAGGAGCAGCATCAGAGGTATGTTTTTAACTGCACTGCATTGGAGAGAATACCATAGTGTGTTTTTTTTTACTCCCTGGCGGAAACTGGCTTCCAGAAGAATCAGTATGGCTCAGAGATTAAATAAAACTTCACTCGCACCAAACAAATGTATATTTCTAAATATCACAACATGATCGAATTTAAGTCATTTTAATAACAATGAATAGTCACCTATGCGTTACAATATAAACATTTATATTGATTTAAATCGCGTTTAAATCACCTTTATTTAAAACCCATAAATAAAGCTGATACTGTTTAGACTTCCAATTATTTAAAACTGTATTAAAGCAGCACGATACACAATGCAACGTAAATCGCTATCTTTGTCTTCTGTGTAATAATGTTCACCTCTCTGTCCAGCAAATTTACAGGTTAAAAACAATACTGTTAGGCTGGGAAAACGATTTTTCTCCCCCCCCCCTCAAAAACCCAGTAAGTACAGTACTTACTAGTTAAAGGCTAGGCTCCCGACTACGGCGAAAGGAACCCTTCTTTCATTAGAATACAATGAACATATTTTAGCCCTGAATGAATAAATAGCAAACATGGTTTACATAAAAGACATTTTTCCAAGAAAGTTTAGCCTTTGTCACTAATGAAACCACTAAATAAAGACATAAATATAAAAATCTTAAGATTTTTAAAATGCATGACTTTGCTAAAATTTATTTGAAAATAAAAACAATTACAACCGCCAGGGGAGAGAGAGAACAGGGGAGGGATGTTGGTTTTGCATAAGGGGCGGGGCTATGGAAATTAGGTCTGTTTGGGAATGTGTAGTTACATGTTCTGGCTGTTTGTGAATTATCGTTGTTGAGTATGGAGTGTTGAGGTATTGATTTTGTGTAATGCTTTATGTTGAAAATTGAGGTGGATTTTGTTTATGATAAACAGGATAAACTGGGATGGGAGGAAGGTTTGGTTTTGCATAAGGGGCGGGATTATGATAATTGGAGGACTTTGCGAGAGTAAAATGGTTTGATATATTTGATTTTGTATTGTGGTTGTTATCTATGTTTTTGGTTGGTATTATGTTTATATGGTTGTTTTTGTTGGTTGGTTGTTATTATGGTTATTAATAATACGATCTATAGTTGAAATCTGAGCCTAAATAAAAAGAAAAAGCAAGTGATTAGGTTTATGAGCAATCTAATTACTTATTCGTTTAAAACGCTATATAAAATAAAGTTTATTATTAATTTGCTGCACAGAGCGGTGAATATTATTATGCATAAGACAAAGATAACGATCCTGATCAGTTTAGAAATCTGTGTACGCTGTAAGGTTTTTACTTCTTAAACTTTTAAAATACACGTTTTGAACAGAAAGAAATCCTCTTCCTGTTACAGTATGTATAGCAAACTAGCACGTCATTTTTCTCCAATCAGAGGGGTGTCAGATGGTGTCAGCCAATCACCATTCTGCGTTGGGTAGCAACGGGTGACTGTTCTCAGGCGGAAGATGTAAACAGCTTAATGTTCGTGTTAAATAATTTTTTAAAATTCAATTAAACGGGCACAGTTAAGACATTAAATATACATATACATACTGTATACAGTACAGTTTGCATACGGTAATATGTTACGCGATTAAAAAATAAATAAATAAAACTGGAAGGTTCAGCACCAGCTGGATTCGAGCACACAACCTGCCCGTTGGCAGGCACGCACCTAGACCAGTCGGCTACAGTCAGCTCGCATGAGCAGGCAGGCGAAACAGCCCTACACAGCCCTGCCGCAGTACACGGATATAATCATACCGTTATTAAATTCTTGAGATACGCGATTCCATATTATATTCCCTTTTAATCAAATTCTAAAAGTATGCTTGTTGACTCCGGTATCACGTTAGTTAAAGACTTCGAAGCTTACAATGTTTAGGGAGAAATGGAATACCGGTGTGTATTTTTCCTTGTGATATTTTAAGCTCTAGTTGAATGATAGGTGTCGCATTTTAAATCATTTTCGTAGTTAGAAATTATGAAACGCCCTGTTAAAAGCAAGGAAGTTTTTATGCCCGTTGAAGTAAAACAAAATGCCTGACAAAGTATGGCTTGGACAGATTCCAAGTGCTTGTACAAATGTGCTAAAGAAATTATACTTTGAGTATACAGCTTGTCCAAAGTCATCCATTATTAATACTATTAGTAATATCTTCGGTAAAGGCTTTGATGCATAAATATTTCTGATAAAGGTAGGTTGTGTACTTTTGTCCAACTGAGCAATCTTGCTTTCATAAAATATACCCAACATTTTAATGACTGAAGATTAACATGCTGTAATACACTGTTCAAAATTAAAGGCTCAAATGCTGTACATGAGAGGTTAAGCTCCCCCTGGCGGTTTTACAAGGTGACGCTGGATAGTTTCCGGCAGAGCGTCAAATGACGCGCGATTAACCACGTCACACTGCGTGACACTGCGTGATGCCGCGACACGCCCACCGGGGTATGCCGCAAAATAACGCACGCATTTTGAATGGCTGCATCTGTACTATCCTGTTTTCAAGAGCAGTTTGCAGTTTTCAGCACTATGATGTAGCCTTTGATGTAAATTCAGGGTTACTAATGTTGTGAGATATCTGAATTTTCAAAAATACATTTATTCAAAGTATAAAAAAGGAATTAATTGGCCATTGTCAAAAATATCAATGAACATATCCAAGACATTTGCTGTAAATTTAAAAAATGCACCAGCACAATACTAACAGCTGCCTTAGACCCCAAGGTTAAAATTATTAAGTTTCCTCTTTCTTTCGTGAGGATCGAAATAGTCTCACACACACACACAAAGAGCAGTTCACTTTACTTGGAATCATTTCTTTTCTAAGTGAAGTGTATACTAGTGCATATTAGTGTTTGGAGAAATTATGCTGGGACATTTACACCGTGTATTTCTATTTGCAAATTAGTGCATTTATGAACACAACGTGACTGCGATCTGTTTAGTAGTTCAAGCTGGTGTTTTAAAATTCCCATGCTTTATTTTGGGAGGTCTTTTTTTATTGAATCAAGATGCTTAATTGAATTTATGGTTTCTGGCTGTTGTTGAGGAATAGTTTTCATAGAGTGAAAATTCTTTAAAAAATTCCTCCTGAAGTCTAAGGTTCAGTGGGTTCTGTTAGCGTCAGAAGGGAAGATTAAAAAGATGCATTTCCACATGACCTCACTGGAAAGCTTGTAATGGGAACTGTATGCATTCATAACATATGGACACTTCATGAGTGCATCTTTACTACAAAGAAGGCTGTACTATGTTAATTAGGGTTTAATAATGTACTTTGCATTAGCAAATGGGTAATTAAAGGAATACACTTGTTTACATACTGATTTCAGTTTCATGGAAATGTACTTATAAATAACTAGACTATTCATTTTCTAAAGCTTTTATGTATTTTCTTAGTGTGTGAATTACACACTTCCACCTGATTTTAAATACTAATTAGAAAGGGTCTTTGAACATTGTACTCAGAGGTAGGTTCTGAAACCTGAATGATACATCATTATAATAATAATAATAATTGCTTACACTTATATAGCGCTTTTCTGGACACTCCACTCAAAGCGCTTTACAGGTAATGGGGATCATCATTGGATTTTATTTGAAGAGTTGTCTTCCTATTGAACAGTAAATATAGAAGACCCTATACTCAAAGTACTTGTGTGTCTAAATCCCCTTTGCTTATTTTTGGAATTTAAGCCTCTTTATTTTAGTGATTTGAAGCGATTTTAAGATTTTCATTAAAGATTCCATTGCAATACAATTTATCTCACTTATTGCGTTGTCATGATCACTCTTAATGTCAGCGAAGAATCAAGAAATTAAAATGATATTGTTAAAAATCCTTACATTCTTTCATGTTTGAAAGCATTTGGTGATACCTGATTGAAAAGAGATATAAGCAGATGCTTTGAATTAGCACATGGGAATAATATAGGAGCTAGATAGGTTGAATTTCCCTTGGAATCATGGAGCTGGTAGTCGTTAAGCCTTTGTACTCATGATTGTCTGCAGTTGGGGGGTTGAAACCATAACATAACTCTTCAACCAGCTGTATAGGGGTGTCTTCCCTGTGATGGACTGGTACCCAAAGGAGGGAGGGAGGGGTTGTGAGATCACAATAGTAGAGACTAGTGGAAGCAGAAGGAATAACAGTTCAGAGATTATTTAAATTCTCAGTTTACAAAAGTTGAGGAAATATGCATTTGATTCTAATGATATATTGCCAATGCATAGAGGCTCCATATTTGTGCTTTAAATAAAACCTGTTCTATTTAGCTCTTGGTGAGAGTGAATTTATAATCGTTCTAAAAAAGATGAATACAGTATGTTTAGACAATTTCATATTGCTACCCTTTTTAATCCATTAAACAACTGTGATATAAGAATGAAAGCTACATATCATAGTCTTAAAGAATGTAATTGTTCTCGATATCATATATAAATGTACCATTTTTTTAATAGTTATGTTTGTGTAGATGTTTTATTTAACCGGGTATTGAAACAGTACTCCACAACTGAAATATAATAAGAGGCAGTTCTTCATTGACACTTTTTTCAGAAAAATATGGAAAGTGTTAACATTAATCTTGTTGAATCTGAATATCCTGAAATTAGAGAATGATTTTCTGCAGTGTATATTAAAAAAAAAACTGTGATCTGTTGTGCAGTGCTGCCTATACCCTTATACTCAGCCATTGTAAGTATCACCAAGACTGATTTTTTTTCCATTTAATTTGTTTTTTTTTTGTTATATTTCAATTAGGTTTGCTGGAATGGGTAATCTTCTTAAAGTCCTAACAAGGGAAATAGAAAACTATCCACATTTTTTCCTGGACTTTGAAAGTAAGTTTGAAGGAAGATTACTGGAGGGTAAAAAGCATTACTTGATTCCTTTCAATCACATGGTTTAGATCTGTGATTCAAGCAAAGGCAATTTAGGATTGAGCCATCATCTCTTCCTCCTCAAAGAGCGGTGCTGACCCAGGAAAAGGTTTGATTTACTGTCCACAATACTGTACACCTATCTTCTTGCTTTTCTCTTTCAGAAACCAAATGGGGAATCTCTTAAAAGTTCTCACTTGTACAGAACTTGATCAGGGGCCAAACTTTTTCCTTGACTTTGAAAGTGAGCAGAGCTTTTGCCTGGCTTGGATCGTTGTATTTTAACTATTAACTACTTGCATGTGTCTTTGTTACACTGGGTTGCAAACAGCTTTACAAAGTCTAGTAAACATAATTCAGAAAGCCACGTTCATATGATCTTGAGCAGGGGGGAAACCAAAATCTTTATTCATTAAAATATGAGATCGCTATCTTGGTACCATCTTTATTAACATAATATGATTTTGATAGTGATTAATTTAGTTCCTCTAACAAGTTAGTGTAGTTCATTGTGTTAGCATACACCCAAATTATTATTTTTTAGTAATTTTTCATCAGCAGTAGCTCATCTCTCCTGAGTGACTGCAGCAGAAGCATAAGAGTTAATTTTTATTGATCAAAACTGGTAATAGCACTCATAATTCACAGATTGGTCAGTATCTCACTAGAGTGACTCGGAGAACACATGAGGTGTTCTGTATCCAGAACTCTCTTATTGCTGAAGATTCTATAATGATGCTATCAAGTTACTGGCCTGGGATGTCCAAGAAATGCCCAGTGCATGTTATGCATGACGATCTATCTGCTGCTGAAGCTCTGACCAAAAGATAGATCAGTCGCCAGTGACTTTAGTATCTAATAAGTATTTAACATTGTGGCTTTCAGTACTCCTGGAGTCCATTTTTATTTCTGTGCTGACAGTTTTTGGTATCCTATAGCTGTCTTCCAAATGAACAAAATAGGGTTTGAAGTTGCCTTGTAGCTCTTTGAATTAGTACCCTAACATAATGCCAAAATTTAATTTCATACAGAATTTGTCTTATAGGAAGATGGGATTCATTTATTGCAGAACAGAGAATGACATTGAATAAGGAAATATCAGTTGGTTTTAATGTTGAAATAATTTTATATAAACCTAAATGACATGCTGAATCTAAGGCAGATTGTAAGTGAGATGAAAGTGCACATGTAATAGGAGAAAAAGTAACACGTGCAAAATGAAGACAAAGATTTACAAATGTCTTAGTATTATAAGATAACTTGAATAAGATTTTTTTTAATTAGAAATTGTTACATAGAATTATTTAAAATTTCTGCGAGTTACAGATCGGTATTGAGTTTATTTGGTGAAGTTTCAACATGTTAAGTGCATTGAAATATAATTTTTGGTTGGGTCAGTAATCATGATAAGAATTATTTAACAGACTTCAACAGATTGTTTGAACTGACAGATAACACTGAAAAGTCACCCATAAGAACCTTTTACCTAACTCTTATCGTAACTAGAAAGAAGATAAAAAAAGAACTAGAGGCATTAAGAGTAAACCTGGATAAACACTGTATTGATTCTCTGACTGTTTTTATTGATATGAGTGGGAAAAAGAATTTTCTGCAACATACTACATATTGCATATTATTTAAATGACCTGTTAGGTCACTGTTCTCTGAAGAAAGAAGATTACTTTTTAAGGGGACTTCAACTTCATAGTTTAATAAAGTGTTTAGTGAGTCTGCTTTGTAATCTTATGTTTTATTTAAACTTCATGGTAGCTGTTAAGTGGAATTGTTTCCCAACACCTTTACAGATAGTGGTGGTACTGCTACTACTGATTAAATGTATTAATGGTAATAAGTATAATACTATTTTGGAATTTAGGTGGCTACTAAATGGTTATTGGAATTAAAACAAAATCAACCTAATAAATATTACAAAAGATGTGGCTTTGTTTTGCTGTTTGTATACCTCTTTTTATATACTGTATTTGCATGTATGTTAACATACTGGAATGTCTTATGTTCTCAACTATACAAACTGTACTACTTCATACTAAAACTCGATGATCGGTTTTATACCTGTTGTCTCTAGAACAGTGTAAATTTAATTGAATTGTAATGCAAATGTGTTTCCAAAGAGATCTACATGGTCCACATTTTATCGTTTTTCATAAAAAGTGCCTAATACAATGAAGTGAAGGCTTAATTTAGTTGCCATTTTTCACATTCAAAATTACTATGATTCTTGTGGATCTTATGTATTTTATGAAGCGTGTATTTATAAATGACTTTCCTCACATGAAACTAAATGAAATTCCTACAACAGTGAAGACAACTAAAATAAAACCTGACACCCTTGCATTATAATCGTCTTGTTCATGTATCTGTATAATGTTATGAATGACATTTAATTGTGCTCTGAAGTGTAGATCAATAATATAAAGTGTCTTAAATTAGCTAAGAACTTCCTGGAACTTGGCATCACAATTTTATTTTAGTTTCTTTCTACACCTTTTCAGAGAAAGTGTAGTTTGTGAGTTATTAGACTCATGACTGATGACATGGGTTCAAATCCCCACCACTAATACTGCTGTTGCCTTGAATGAGGTACAGGTAGTGGACAAAATCCATGGAAACACCATTATAAACTGTTTTAATAGGACATTGGGCCACTAAATGCAGCCAGTACAGCCTGTATGTGCAGTGAAAGAATCTACCAATGTCTGGAATTCTGCAGTAGGGATGTGGCTCCATTCTGAAGAAACTGACTGGTTGATGGAAGTGGGGAAATAAAAATTCCAGAGTGTTTGTACCAGAATATCCCATAAATGCTTGAATGGATCTGTTGACTTATCTCATGCTTATTCAAAACATTGGGCAACCACCCATCTGGACGGGGACATCCTGGAAGACACCCCACTCTGCTAGAGAAAACAAATGGGATGAAGATGATCACCCAGTACAATTACTCAGTGATTAGCAACAACCTTACTCTAAAAAAAAAAAATAGTGCACCCAAACCATGCCAGGAAAATGTGGCCCACAACATTACAAAACCACTGTTGGAACCAAGCACATGGGGCTGTAAAATTCTTTGTTCCCACACATTTGTTGAGAACATGGTGGAGGATGATTCATCTGACTGCATCACATTTTTCCATTGGTTGGTAGTCTATTGCCTGTGCTATGTCTACCCCATGACTTGCAAACATGCATTGCGAGGTGCGATTAATAGTTTGTGCACTGCAAACTGTCTGTGGAGTTCTTAGCAGCATATTATTTGATGAAACTAGCTTTTCAGGCTCCAGATTTACATTTGAAATCAATTGATCTATAATTGGTCACATGTTTTGCCTTCCGCTTAATCACAATCTTGGAGAATGTGCTTTTGCCCACTGTTGTCCTGTGCCAATGATGTTGTGCCATGCTGACATCACCTTAGACACTGTTACTTATGAAACAGCTCAACCTGCTTATGTCTTGGTCATTGAATGTCCTTCCAAATGCTCCCTAATAATCACCATTCTTTAAAAGTCAGAGGGCTCCGCTTGCAGCCATGCCTAGCTGTAATTGTAGGCAACTAGCCCTGTCCAGCATTTTTATACATGATTCTGCACATGCTGAGATGTTATTAGGTTAACTTTGGTTAGCCATTCTTCTATGGAAGCTCTTGCTTTCAATATACTTGGTTTCCTTCATTTACCCAGATATTGTCATTTTATTTTGTCCACTACCTGTACTGGTTGCACTTGTTCCACTATACACTTGTTCCACTATACACTTTACATGCAAGATCATCAACATTTAAGGATTTAATTGAAATCTGAGTTTGTAGGGGTTGTTTTTTTCCCTCCTAAGAGGACAATTATCCTACAAAGTTAGTTTTCCGGAAGCATGCATCACTGGTTTGAATCATCATCAGTTTGTGTTCTGAGCATGCATGGAAATTAAAACTGCGGTTTTAATAACAAATAACACTAGGATGTATTTAGGATAATATGCATGTTACATGTTTAATTTGGGTTAAATTCAATACAACTCTCAGTTCTATTGTGTGTGACCCATGTACTGTAGATGTACATATTGGAATGCTTAATGGTGCATGGATTTTGTACAGTGATGCCATTTCTATGTGATGTATAAAATGTTTTAATTGCTGCTTTGCTTAGCATGTATCACGTATGCTGTCAATACAATTAATAACTTACATGGCCCAAGGTACCTCAAACTTAATGATTTAAATCAATGTATGATAGAACAAATTACAGTTGTAGTGTTATCCAGTTTCATAAGCCAGTCTTGATATTCTGTTGGTTGTACAAATACTCATTGTATTTAAAAGCAATTATAAAGAGAATAAACAAAAGCAACAGCTCCTGTTCGTGCAATACATAAACTTTATATAATGCATAACAATTCAGTTGAAATTAAAGTCAACTTGAATGGTGATTTACAGTGATTCAACAGTGTTTTCTAGATTTATTTACATGAGAGCAAGAAGTTTTTCACCTATCCTTTCTCAGTACTGTGTTTTTCAGTTTACTGAGTAAGCTCCAAACTATTTCAATTTCCAGGAGATTACTGTCCTAAATTTGGTTTTAACTAACTTCCCTTTAATATGTTTTCTGCATCTCCATTCTTAATTATAGTGAAAAGAGGAGGAAAAAGATAAGTACTCAGACTGTCTTGAAAAGTCGAAGTTGAAATGACCTATATCAAGAATTTTTCCAGTGACAAATCTATACACATTTTATAAATGACCTTCCCATTGGCTCTAAAGTTTTTCTTTTGATCATTGTTTTTTTTCCCATCTTTCCAGTTTTTGAATAACTAGCTAAGCTCACTGACAGTTGAATTAGTGCTAGGGAGATCATGCCATTACTTTTTTTTGTACACACCAACGTTTGCCTGACAGGAATGTATACATTGATTACACAGGGGATGTGACTTTCCCTGAAAACACTAAAAGCTCACAAGATCTTTTGAAGTTGCAAGGGTTGCTGTTGTGCTGTAAGGTTAAGAGACACTAGCCAACTCAATCCCATCCATGGCTGCTCTCAACTGATTGTGTATCTTTAGTTGGAGAATCAGTCAGAGTTGGTTCCAAGTGGCAGTATGGGTAAATGGGCTCAACCTGTATCCTAAAATACTTTTACTGAGTAAGCTACTCTGATGACTCAAGTTTATTTTAATAAAATATTGTATACCATTCGTAAAACTGGGATGTAATTCCGTGGCTGAATGAATGTAGTGTAGCCATGATTGCTCAGCCTTATAATGGGCTAACACTGGAAAAACCTGAAACTGCAAAGAAAAAAGTCAAATTATTAGACTCAGCTGAAGGTCAACACAAGGCAACAACCCACAAGTGTCTTGTCACATAGAAATGCAAGATTACTAACCCTCTTCACAAAGAAACCATTTTATTGATTGAAGTCATGTGACATCATAAATTAACGGTTTCAGATTAGCCTGTGGGTTTGATTTAATGAGCTACTAAGACAGGCTTGCCTTTGGATCGGAGTGGGTCAGAGGCAGTTTTCATTGCATCAGCACCAAAATTAATAGGTTGAATTGAAGAATACAGTGAATGAAAAAGAAATATAATTCCTTTAATAGTTTGAAAATGATGCTATTTGTCCTTTAATAGAATCTGTCCTAAGAATTCAAGCATCTAGGGCAGTGTGTTGGGTAGTGAAATCAGGAGCAGGAAAATGAAATATACTACAAAAAAAAGTTATGATATCACATTCTTTTAATCATCTTTTAATGAATTGTGTAATATTTTCAAATTGCATAATTTAGGGATATACATGTTCTTGTTAAGTACTGGTATTTTTTGCCTCTTAGATGCACAGCCCACAGACTGTGAAAAGGAAGTGTGGAACCAAGTCAATGCAGTGCTGCAGGACTCTGAGAGCATTCTGTCTGGCCTCCAGGCATACAAGGGAGCTGGGCAAGAGATAAGAGAAGTATGTCATCTGCTGCTACTATTCTTACAAAACATCTTTCATCCTTTTCTTTTGTGGACTGTTTCAAAAGGCTCCTGGGCACCCCAGACCAAGAAATAATGTATCCCTTTGCTCTTACATCTGCCAAAAAGTGATGTAATCTGTGGAAAGCAAAAATCTTGCTTTGCATTAGTGGTACAGTTGGTTACATTTTCTTTAAAAAAAGTCATAGGGTCTCCCTTCATCCTAGGTTAGGTTATCACAGGCCTGAAATCTTTTAAAGCTGGTATTAGCCTAAAGGTTGGTTAAGTATATTTTAATGTCTGTCTGGTGAAATTAGAGGTGTATTTAGTCTTTCCTTGTCTGGCAAAATAAAAAAATTCCCTTTAATATTACAAGTTCTTTTAGAATTATGTATTTTCATAATCATGTAATAACCCACTCTATATTGTAAGACAACGTGTCAGTTAGTATTTAGGCTTTTTTTCATCATTTGTTCTGCTACCCATTGCAATTCAGACTTTTACTACTTGCAAAAGTTCACTACGATTATAGTTATGTACATTTTGCAGTTTTATTAAACATCTATAATAACATGTTTGCCTGAGGCATCTTGGCATTGAATATTGGAGGACAGGCATGTGTAACTATCGAGAAATCACAGGTAAGAAAGCTTCTCTTATTTAGTCATTATATTAATAACATACAGTACTGTGAGATATGCAGGAGAGACATCTGTCCATTGGGACACAGGAGGAAATTAATCGAAAGTCAAACAAAAGTAAACACTAAATGCGATGTAAAACACAAAAAAACAGTGTCATAATATCTCTGAGATTTTAAAGCCATGTTGACAGCTCTTTAATTGATTCTGAACATCCCATGAACAATATCACATTTACATTGTTTTTCATCTGCAGTCATTTACAATGAACTGGTTTTCATTCACTGTCTCATATTACCTAGGGGTGGTGTGGTGGCATACTGCTCCCTTCCACTTCTTGGCTCTTGGGGTTTCATTCTGGACTGAGCCTTCAGTGTGGAGTCTGCTGTATTCTCCTAGTTGGTTTTCTCTAGGTGCTCTGGTCATATCCCAACGTCAGCAGGCATGCTGCTTTAATTAAATTTCTAGAAATAGTCTTAGTGTGTGCACACATGCTTGTGTGTCCTGCAGTGAACTGGTATTCCATTACAAAACACTATAAAACAGATTTGCTGGGTGTCAAAGTATCACACTGGACCAAATGGTATATTTAGCACAGGTTTTTAGTTTACCCGTCTGCTTATAGTGTAAACTGTCACATCCTGTCTGGCAAGCAACATTTATCAGTTAGAAAATGTAAGCTTTTCCCCTTTTCATTTAACATCAATTATTTTTTATAACAGCTGTCCTGCTCTTGACTTTGTTGTAATGGATTCTGAATCATTACACCTCAATAATGTATGCATTAAGTCAGGCAAATCCCCAAGCTGTAAGCAAAGTCTCCTTGCCAGGGCAGTTAGCTCTTGAATTTTGGAGATACTAATATCTGTATGATATACAGAGATGGTAGAAAAACCTGCCGATGGTTTATTGGTAAAAGAGCCTACCTCTGTTTACCTGCCAGTATATTAAACGTGATGTGCAAGGTGGTGCAGAGAAACTGTAATTTGTATATATTTTCATTCTCATTATATTTTCAAATTATTAATTTGGGTTAAAGATAGTGATAGAGGTTTCAATTCACTGTTTTCACAAGGTCATAAATACAGTATCGGAGAGATTTCATTTTATTCCTTATCTGTTAGAGTAGAACTTAAAACTGGAGTAATCTCTATTTAATAAGCAATTAAATGTGACATTTTCAAAAATATATATTTTTAATCAGTTTCAAATTAATGCCTAATTTCTGGCACACAATGAAGTTCAGTATGTATTGTATCCTACTAGACAGTTGCATTTTATGTGTATACACTATTGAAAAGGTATTCAGGATTCTTGTTGAATGTCACTTCATGTAAGTTTTTCTAGTTTGTATTGTTTTCCTCATCTAAAATATCCTTAACAAGAAATAAGTACATATTACTTACAGTAAAACTAATTATTTCTCAGTGTTTGAATTACAAATGACAAAATCTTTAAAAAAAGATTACAAAAGATACAAAAAAAAGATATTTTGTGAAAGAAAAATCAGATATCCCTGGGGGTACCACACTGCACAATCCTTAAGTAGTTAATTACTTTAAGTAATTAAACAGTTTCCTGTGCCATGATCACAGGATAACACCAGAAATAGTCCTGAAAATTAAGAAATTGAAATAGAAGTGCATTTTGTTATGGAAAGCCTCTGAAAATATAATCCTTCTGACTGGGAACATTGTTCAGCAATTCCTGCATCATAGTTGTGGGGAAGAAAATATCTTTTTGTCTCGACATTTTGTTTTCTAAAGATTCAACTCTTTCCTACATTCTTTGAAATTTGTGTGGAATAAACCAGATCTGAAACAAAAAAAGCAAAATTAAACCAAGAAATACCTTTAGTATTAGAATTAGTCTTTTGAGAATAATTGTTTAAACTTTTAAAATTGTTGTTTCTGTGCCTATACCAAATGTTATTTGAATAAATTAGCAGTTGCTCTTAAAGTGATGTGAAGTTTAGAGTCATATCTGGAAAGGATATAATGTTTGCTTTGTTCTGCAGGCAATACAAAATCCAAACGATATCCATCTTCAGGAGAGAGCATGGAATTCTGTCTGTCCATTAGTCATACGCCTCAAGAGGTTCTATGAATTTTCTTTGAGACTAGGTAAACTTTGTTTGATGCCATTAAATATATTAAATATTGATAATAGAGAAAATATTTAAATGGATTTTTTTGCTTATAATATTTAATGAACATGCTTAATTTGCTTAAATGTTTTCTGCAAAGATGGCCAGTGTAATTTTGATCAAGAAAATAAGTGCATTTTGGTATGAAATGGGGAGTTATTTTATTGTTTTTTTTTTACAAATTTTATAGTTTGTTCAGCAGAGTTCCTGTTGCTGTTATTGTTGCTGTTGCTTTTCAGATTTTTTCCCTTCTCATATGCCTGAACTAACATGATGTGGAATCTGCAATATTCCAAAGTAATGAATGTGAACATGCAATGTGGGTCTGTTACTATAGATCTTGTACATAATGTCTGTGTCTGAAGGTGAAGTCAGTTCTCAGGGTTTCAAGTACCTTATTATGTTTGTGTCATTGGCTCTTTGTTATCAGTATCCCGTTTAAAGAGCATGAATGTGAATTAATTTTCTTCTTTCCTGTAGAGAAAGCATTACAGAGCCTCTTGGAGTCACTGACATTCCCACCCTACACCCCAACACAACATCTGGAGAAAGAGCAAGCTCTGGCAAAGCAGTTTGCTGAGATTCTTCACTTTACACTTCGTTTTGATGAGCTGAAGGTCCTGTGCTTAAAAAAATAATAGTTTGTTAGGTTTAAGTATAGAAACATTGGAGTGAAACCTTTCTCTAGTGTTTTGTTATTATTACATCACCTACGTACTATATACCATCACATAAGACAGAATTGTTGCTAATAATATGGTAGTTATTTTGTCATTTTGTTTCCATGGATGACATTTCATGGATGACATTTCCTGTTTTCAAGGAAAATAAATCTCTTCTTATATCAGTGAAAGTAATAGGTGTGACTGCAGTCTTAAGATAAGTGTTATAAAGAATAAATTGAAAACGGCTATAAGAATTTCTCTTATGAAGTGTTCTTTTTGGGACAGTAAGTTCCATTATATAAATACAAATTCATGTAACTAGAACATGAAGATAAAACATATTTAACTTAAGAGTACATTGAACACTATCAGAATAATTTAAAAATGTATTTACAGGAGAAAAAAATTATATTCTATTAAATTGTTTGAATATAACATTATATAAAAATGTTCCTCTTGAATTTGAAAAAAGATATAAATGTTAGTTTATTCAGTTAAGGAATCTAAGGGTCTAAGGAATAATTAGTCTTCCTAACTTTTTAAATCACAATTTTACTTCCTCTTATTTATAGATGAGAAATCCAGCTATTCAGAATGACTTCAGTTATTACAGACGGACAATAAGCAGAAACAGGATAAATAACATGAACGTAAGTTTCAGTATAACACAACCTAAACTTAATATTTTCACATTTTATTGTCTTCTGAATTATTTTTTTTTATTGAACTGTTTCTTTTAAGATGTCACACTAAAGAAAAATCAATGGAGTATTTACTAGTCTTGACAGCAGTCTGCATTTACAATTCAGTCTCCGGTTTGTGTTTCAGTCTTCATACTGAAGAAATCCATATGCTTGACTTATTTAATGCCCTTATTTTGAATGCTTAAATCCGCCACCTCTGTTTCCAAATAAAATGATTTAGACCTTTTAGCCTATCCAAGTAGGATGAGTTTGAGAACATACCTGGTCAATCTTCTATCAGCAATTTCCAGAGCAGCAATGTGTTTTGTCTTGTAAATAGGAATTTTATATAGTATTCTGTAGGGGGTTTTTGTAGCTCTGCAGTATTAACATAAGTAATTTAAATTGTTGGTGGCAATATATTCTAAAATTGTTACATTATTTCCTGCATTTTATGGAAGATGAAAATGGTGTTCGCATTAATGCCTAAGTCTATGAGTTTCTACAGATTCAGTGTTTACCATTTTATATGTATTGTTTGTTTCCAAATACATTAATATTCTTCATTGTGCAATATTTATCAAATTGATATTTTAGTTCTACTTATTGCTTCTATGTCTTATTTAACAGAGACTGATTTGTTTGTAACTAATTGGTTTTGCTTTTAGATCCTTTTGATAGATCTGTGTTGTATTAGCCATTTCTAGTCTTTCCAGATGCTCTAACCTTGGTCTTTCTATGCTAAAGTATTTTTTTCTGTTTTGTGCAGTTAGACATTGAAAATGAAGTCAACAATGAAATGGCCAACAGAATGTCACTCTTTTATGCAGAAGCCACTCCAATGTTAAAAACTCTTAGTACTGCCACAACAAACTTTGTGTCTGAGGTAAAGGCATAAATTTATAATTGGCAATAAATATAAAATATAAATAAAATTGTAAATAAAAGTTAAGTATAATTTTTTTATTTTTCTGTTTTTTTTTATTTGTGTGTAGAACAAGACATTACCTCTTGAGAACACAACGGACTGCTTAAGTACTATGGCCAGTGTATGTAAAGTTATGCTGGAAACACCGTGAGTAATTTTGGAATCTAGATATTAAACATCAGTTAATCAGTGATCACTAACCGTGTCTCTTCTTGAGTAATTATGCAATGGTTTGGTTATATAATATCACTTATGTCTCCTGGTCATATCAGGTGTGGGGCTTCTACATGAAATGTGTAATGAACAAGCAATGCAGCTGTCCTCAAACTTAGGGCTGCTAAGGCTTCTTTTCTGTGAACTGTAATATGATCCTGAAAAAGACAGAGTTGAATTGTGAAACACTTTATGATCTTCTCTTGATGAAAAGCTCCATTAAAATGTAGCTGTCTTGCAGAATGATGTTGTAGCTAGTAACTCTTCTTGACGGATTCATTGCATATAATTCCTTCATATTTAAATAAGGAATGGGGAGTAACAATTCTTTTTAATGTGTTCTTACAATCTTATCTCTGCAAATTGTTTTATTACCCAAATCTGATGAAATATTAGCAATCCCCATCACATCTTAAATATTCTGTGCTGTATTATTGGTCTCAACCAGTGCAGCCTGATAGAATTGTTTAATATAACATTAAAAAGAGCTCTTCTGAGGTGATTGTTTGGTCAAAATATGTATGCAAAAGCTTTTTTAAATTTTTTACAAAATATTGTCTTTTTTTCTTAGGGATTACACAAGTAGATTCAACAGTGAAGATACCTTGCTGTTTTGTATGCGAGTCATGGTTGGCGTCATCATTTTGTATGATCATGTTCATCCAGCTGGTGCCTTTACAAAGACATCAAAAATTGATGTAAGAACTTTTTTTATTTATCTTTATCAATGCTATGCTAAAGTATTATATTAGTGTTGAGAACTGTTCCATTGGTCACCCACTAAATTTAAACAATAATAAGATTTTGCCCTTCCAAACATAGACTCTGTCGTTTAATTATAGACCCACTCCCTGACTTGCATAAGGGTTCTGTACTGCAGGTCTTTTTGTAATCTGAGTTTTAAAGTTAGTCATAAGAGACCCTGTCTTAGCCATGAGCTGAGCACAGAGAATTACCATTCATATAATAGATATTAGAGCAATCCTCCCTAATGTTGCCTACCTCTGTCGGTAAATGAGACAGGAGGGACTAGAGAGCAGAATTGTAAGAGTACCAGGGTTTATTGACTTTTAATGATTAACAGGTGTGTGTGCTAATCAGGGAGGGGGGTAGGGAGCAAGAAAGAGAGAATTTAGCAGCTGCTAGCAGTCCATGAATTCCCTTTATAGAGGTAGAGAAATTAAAAATGGTGAATGAAAAATATTTTAAAATCCTATAATTAGAAAAATTTAACACTTAATAATACACCATGTACTAAAAATGTACGGTAAAGTAAATTAAACTTTGGGAGAGATTGAGAACCATTTTCTAACGGATTTATGAGTGTTGTATATTTCATTACCTACACTGAACTTCAGTAAACAGAAAATGCATGATAAAGAAAAGAATTGCTTGGATTTTTGCCTTACGTTATTGCAGTATAGGTTACTCACAGTTTTCAGCGAAAAAGCACAAGATAATGTACAATGTGCAAAAAGTGAGACTGAAGCTTCAAATGGAGCTTTGGTGGATGCTGGTAGTGACTTTTGTCATTATTATTCCAAACTATGAACATAAAACAACAATATTTTAGATTTTAGTATTTTCCTATTGTGTTAGTGCAGTGGTTCTCAAACTGTGGTACGCGTACCTGCAGTGGTACGTGGCGTGCCGCCAGGTGGTACACCAAAAGACCCTCGAACTGTGTTGTGTGCGCTGAAAAATCGGGACGGGTTTTCATATTTTGTATTTTTATACGTGTCGAATACGCAGCCTACGTACTACGATACAGTGCACGCTAATACTTCAGTGGACACAAGAGATACTCTGTAATTCTATACCACTCTATAGGAATGCGTGCTACGGACGCAAGTGACCAATTGTATTTAAAAAAAGCTACTGTATCTCCAGCAAATAGGGAGGTAAGAGAATGTGCGTGATTTTTGAACAATGCCAGCGTTGTAAACAGGAATGCATAGAAATGCGTGATACGAACGCTGGTAATCTTGTGAGCACAGGAAAGCGTGAAAAATAACAGAAAAATATTTAAGAACTGTTCTAAGTTAATTTGAGAAAAATACACCGAGCGTCTCTGTGTTTCTCTCCCATGTGCATGAAATAACTTAAAATAAACACTGAAATAAAAACGGAAACGTGGAAAAATGCAAGCTTGCGGATTGCTAAAGCAGGTAAGCCCCACACTATTATGTGTGGAGAAAAAGCTGCTGAACAGCTCGACCTGCTGCCCCCCCTGAAAGACACAGTCATTCATAGAATTATTGAAATGAAGGATTATATCAAAAGTACGCTGACAGCGCGTTAAGATGAGCAGATGTTTTTCACTGCAATTAGATGAGTCTGTAGTCGATTTGGCCAATTTGCTCGTTTACGTTAGATACGAGTTTGAGGGTACGTCCCGTGAGGACTTTCTGTTCTGTAAGCCGCTACCCACAGGAACTACAGGAGAGCACGTATTTCAGCTTCTGAATGAATTTATCAAAGAGAATGGCATCGACTGGATAAAATGTGTTGGAGTTTGTACAGACGGTGCTAGAGCAATGACAAGCCGACACAGCGGTGTAGTTGCACGAATTAGAGAGGTTGCTCCAGAAATTAATGGATGCATTGCAACATCCACCGCGAGACCTTTGCCATCAAGAAAATGCCTGATGATTTAAAATCTATTAGACTCTGTTGTGAATTGTATCAAGGCTCGAAAAATTAATTCACATCTGCTTTGCTCGACTAAACAGGCTCACCCCCTCACTGAAATGGTGCTTTTTTATTTTTATTTGTTGTTTTTTTCTGTAAAACACTTTGAGAAGCCACATTTTTTTATATCAAACAAAGTTTATTATTATAATATTTATTATATGTATGTGTGAGTGTGTGTGCACACGCGCTCATGTTGGTCATTGAGAATTACTGGGGTTCCTATGAGATGATGACTTGTAGGTGGTACTTGGATGCTTTGGTTGGATTAGGAGTGGTACTTCGTCCAAAAAGTTTGAGAACCACTGTGTTAGTGTATACAATAGCTGCACCTGCTTTCCAGTTTGTGATCAACCATTTTCAGGTCTCAATACCCTGAGCAAAGCCCTGTGCTACAGGCCTTTAATGTATTGTACCTCTGCATTTGCTCCATCATAAAGGAATAATATTTTTTCATAGCTTTAGGGTTTTAAGCATTATACCATTTTCATTATTTATAAATAGCTAAAAAAGCCAAGGCTTTTCCAAAATCATGCTATCCTGGTTTCTTTGTATTGAACATTTTTTTTCAGATGAAGGGCTGCATAAAAGTTCTGAAAGATCAACCAGCAGACAATGTGGAGGGTCTTTTGAATGCACTCAAGTATGTTGTAATATTCTTTTCTCATTTGTAGTATGTTTATGAAGTATCCGGTGATGAAAAAATTAAGAACCATATTAATTTCCTATTCAGATTTTGTGTTAAAAAATGTAGTGGAAATGCTTTGTCCAGGATAACTGTTTTACCATCCCATGCTGTGCTTTATATTTTGCATGTCAGAGGTCCATGTCTTAGGCTTATTGAAAAGCATCATGTCTTAGACTTGATGATGAAAACAGACAATTAAATAGTCACACATGTGACAAACGCCTTTTTGTTTTAAATTCATACATATTAGTTAAAGAGCTTCCATTTGACTTCCATTGGACCAGCTTTATTTGACTGCTGTTGACTAGTTTATGAATTGATATGGCAGAATGTTATCCTGGTAATACCATGTCTGTCTTTGAAATTAATGATTTGAAGGGCATCAATGAATTTCCAGTATGTCAAGATTAATTAATACAGAGGTTTGCTGGTTTTGTGCCACAAGTCATCTTTCCAAAGTGGGCAGTGATGACGGAAGGTGGTTACCCACCTCATAGCTTGACTAATTCCAAAACATTACTACTACAGATAGTGTACAAGATCAGCACACTTGCTTTGCAGCACTGCAATCCTTTCATATGACCATAATATTCAAAAACGCTTTGCATAAGGCAGCATTATAATTACCTTTTACATGTTGTGTGTTTATGTAGTTCTATAATAAACAGGCTTTCTAAATGTGGACATTTCTTTATTGAAACTTTTATTATTGTTGATAAGATCTCGTACACGATTAAAATATTAGCAGCATTTCTAGTATACAGTATATGAAAGGTGATCACTTTTATTTGAAAGTATGCAATTATGTTCACATTTCTCTTTTATTTTTTTAGAATGTTAGTTTTTCATAAATTCTAAGAAACTGTTAACAGTATTCTGATGCAAGTTATTACCAGAGTAAATGAGAACAATGAATTGGTGTATATATGGTTTTCTTTCTTAATGCAAGATATTTATGTATTGTGTATTTGCTAAAGGAAGATTTTTTCTTATTTGCAGGTTCACCACAAAACACCTGAATGATGAGACGACTCCAAAAGCCATCCGAGCAATGCTTCAGTAACAATTTTTATATGAAGAGGATCTATGCTCTGACCTCAGAAGATGTATATGTTTACATAATTTAAAAGACTTGATGTTAATACTTGTGTGTATTTACATAGCTATTCCATCCTAGTTAATGATACTTATAGAAAATATGCCTTTATTCTAAAACCGATTGCCAATACTATTGTTTGTTGAAGCACAAATTAATTATACCTTACAGCCTTATAAACTGAAACATGCAAAACTGCTTGGCATGCGACTGCTTTTTATTTTTTTATTTGAGTTCCAGTTCCCATAATTGACAATTTTACAGAAAAGAATAGCAAAAAGATTTTCTCTTTTATTCAGGGAAGCTTATACCAGGTAGCAAATGTATTGTTTTATGCATAGACATATTTTTGGTGTGTTTTGGTGTTTAAATGGGTGTTTACAGGAAAGGAAAGGCCCAATTTGCCTTTGAAATTACCACATTTTCAAAACAAGTTCTGTATGTGAAGGGGGCTTTGTTGTTGATTGGTATCTAACTGCTATGTCCATTGATTTAAAAAAAGATGTAGCTTTAATTTAAAATTGAGAAACATAAAATGGGACTTTTAAAACATAAGAAATATTAAAAAATAAAAATGAACACATTTTAGTATCTTCTGTGTTTTATTTTTATGCTAAACTGTATTTGTATTTGAATTTTGTATGTGGAAACAAGGCACATACTAAAACTGGCTGGAAGTTCTGCAGGGTGTGGTCCTAAGGGTTAATTGTTAGCATTGTGTTCAGTAGATCAGCGGATACAGTATGTCCAAGTCCGTTTGGCTGCAGAACCACAGGAAGGGCTCTTTTGGCCTCAGAGAACTGTCTGGGGTCAATTTACCTAAATATGTAGAAGTAAATCCTGCCAAGATGGAGTTCAGCCAGGCAAGAATGAAACAAGCTGAATTCTGTCCTCCTGACTTTTCCATTAAATGCAAAGATTCAGGAATGGCGGTTTCAAAATACTGAAAACAAATACCCATATGTCGCTGTTTCTGATCATACTGTACCTCATATAAATATCCAAACAGCCAGTTCCATTCAAGTTCATAATTCAGTGTAGTAATGCAGGTAATTCAGTGATGAAACTGTTTTATTGTTTTTAGCAAAAGGTAGTGTTATGTGTTGCTCTGTGTGGTGTTGCCTCAATTTTTTTTATAGAGTGAAAAAGCTAGAGATTCACAAAGGATTTAAAGTACATTTCAAGTCTTGCTTTATCAAAGGACATTTGTGAAGGGGACACTTGCTGTTTTTCATATGGAAATACTCATGTGGAAATAGCACATTTGTGGAAGTATTTGCCAATATAAGCTTATCAGCTGTAATCATAAATTTAACTTCAAAGGTAATATTTCCCACATTTTCATAATTTGTTAACTTGTGTAATTTAATGCATTTTTATTGTATTGTAGCAACATTTCCTCTTAATAGATGCTGATCAAATGGAAGTTATATTTACTTGGTGAGCTGATTTAACTTTTGTATGCAAGGAGTTTTTTGACACGGTACATTAACAACATCAGTATTAACCACTGGAGAAAAGGTTTGATCATCCTTTATACTACACATTTGATTGCTTTTTGATATTTTGGAAACTTGGACATTTGTTCAAATCTTAGTGTATATTTATTAAATATTCAGAGTTTGTGAAAGTACTTCATGGCTATTCACACTACACTGTTTATTCATTCTTTTGCCAACATGTTTCTTTAGCGCTTCGTCTTAACCTTGATCGCAGTTTTGGTAGTATTTTGAATTAATTCTTGTGTAACAGTTTATCATTGATTTAATGAAGTAATGTTTAATCCCACCTGCATGGCAATGCAAAAGAAAATGGTCACTGTTTTGGGTTGAGGTAAAATATATTTTTGAAAGTTAAAATTAATGTTTTTCTAATCTGTAAAACTTAATAAAGACATGGTTTCATGAAATATATGCTTTGTTTTGTTTGCTTTTACTTTCTTCAGATTATAGCTATACCAGCTTACATTACTCATTTCTTACACTGCTAAAGTTTAGAATAAAGCAAATGTTGCTTATGTCTAACAATGCAACACATTTTTGTCCACAACAGTACAGTGTTTCTCCTTGCATTTGTGATCAAATTGGACAGGGTAGTTCTATAGGTTTCAGTTTTGTCATATAAGCACTGCAAGAAATGAACGCTATGGTGTGAATAGCCTTTTAAAAGCAAATATAATAGCTTGCTTTAAAATGAGTTGTTATACAAAAAATACCAACAGTAGTGGAAATTCTTTGCATATTGTCGTTGCAAAAAAATATGTTCTTTCCGTGTCAGTATTGTCTTATATATTTAGTAGATGCTAAAATGTGAAAAAGTGCTAATTCCCAGCTATATAAAATATTAGCAAAATGCTGTTGAAACTGACAATACTTGTTTTATTTGTTGTGTGGTTTGGAAAAGCTGATTACAAAAACTTCATTAATGGTTTTGCCTTGTATCTTATATGGATGTGTGGAGTGAAAATAAAACTGGTACCTTTACATAACCTAAAGCCCTGTTTCGTTACCGTTACTTTGTTTTTTTTATATATAATGTGTCATTAAAATGAAACATGAATTATTGTAACCAATAGTGTTTATACTATACTTATATGTTTATACTATAATAGTACTTGAAATATTGGCCATCTGAAATTGTTGATATTGGCCATCCCTCATTTCTAGCTTCTTTCAGTTATGCTGTGTTGCTATATACTTTTAATAAGCAGATTTGCAGAGGATACGTAATATAGAATCCTGTGTTCATATGAAGGAAGAATGATTTAAAATCAGAGGAGGCATGGTGTGCCATGATAGATTATCAGAAACATAGAAATACATGGAAGATTACAAATGAAAGGCCATTTGGCCCATCTAGCCCATTATTAGTAGTTAATTGATCCAGAGCTTTTATCCAGCCAGGGGGTCAGCTTTAACTACACTTAATGAACTATACTGTTCATTTAGGAAATCCACTGAGTGGACTTTCAGTGCCTTTCAAGATTTTGAATACTTGCAGCTGGTCCCCTCGTAGTCCTGTGTGTCAAGTCTAAAAAGGTTCTTTTCCTTAAGAATGTCTGTGAAGGACATTCCCATAAGTGCCATAAAGTATCTGCTTTTTCTCTGAACAAATTCCAAAGCAGCAATATTATTTCTATATTGTGATGGTCATAAATGAACACCCTATTCAAAATGACACCTTATTAGTGTTGTATGATTATTGCATCCCTTATTTTAAATTTTAAATTTTACATTGTATTTTTAATTGCTTCTCAACATGTCTCGAAGATGGACGTTACTGTAGCCTGTTTTAGCTTTGTGACTTTTTTTACAGTTTGTTTTTACTACCTGCATGCAGTACCTTACCTGTGAGGTGCTTGACCATTTCTGAATTTGATCTTTTTTTTATTTAAATTTTTAGTCTTTTTTTTTTAAGATGGCCCCACATTGTCTTTTTGGCTGAGCCTGGCCTGGTTATGTGGTCTGCCTGGCCACCAGGCGCCCGCCTGGCTCCAGGGGCAGGTCCTGGTAACCCTGTCCCAGGCAGGCTACATTCGATCTTAGTTTGTACTGTCATGAGGGTCAGTTTTGGACCGTTCTTTGTCTGACCTGTTAACTCAGACCTGTTCGCCAAGAGAAACCCTACCAGGAGCACAAGGCTCCATATGACATAGCTCTGCGCATCCCTGAGAAACACAAGCCCCACCACCATGACAAGGTAACGATCCATAGGGGGGGATTCTATCTCTCAGCTGGCTTGGGAGCACCTGGGGATCCCCCAGGAGATGCTGGAATCTGTTGCTGGGGACAGGGAAGTCTGGGTTGATCTACTCGGCTTGCTGCAACCACGACCCTCACCAGGAAAAGCGGAGTGAAAAGGGATGGAATTTACCGTTTTGACACTATTGACATCCATTTTTCACTGATTTCTTATCGATCCTTGTATAAGTTCTGGAAGTGATGTGTTAAATCCAATGTCATTTGTGCCCTCATAGACAACAACAGGGACGATATGTACTGTATGACTATTGCACCAAGACATCAACAAGCTGTTGTTGTCCCAGTTTCCTGTGTAAATCTCAGTTGTGGTGTTCTAGAGAATGGAGTGTCCAACAAACACTTTTTAGAAATTTTTAGAAATTGATGTTTCCTCAGTACAATTACTAAGGTTTTTTTTTGCCACATGAATCTTCATATGACCTCCAAGTAGTTTTTCATCCAGCTGCTATATTTAAAGAGTCTTTATATTGTATAACCCCAAAAAATGTCTGATTGCCTTACAGTATGTCAACAGTTTATGAGCAAATAAAAAAAGCATTATTTTTTATTGATCATAGAATTTTTGGTGCAGTGGTCTTTAGATACATGTCACCATAAATTTATTATCATGTGACAAAGTGTTCTTATGCTAAAAATAATATACAACATTCCCACATAGTTTTATCTTATACAATAGACAATGTTGCTTTAATATATTATTAAAATTAACTGAAGCTCAGAATCAAGCAGCAGAATAAGAATTCAAATTAAAAGTGGTATATTCTACAATCTTAAACAAAACATCTGTATGGAATATGTATCTAATATGTATAGTTTTGCTTTTTAAAGTATTATATAAAAGATTGAATCTCAGAAATAGAGTATATTGAAAGACAATAGTGTCTTAGAATGAAGTACTGTATTGTATGGTATAGGTTTTGCACTAATGGAAGTGAAGAAAGAATTGAATTCATTGAGGATTGTTGATCTTTGTAACAAAAAAAAAGTTTAATAGCAGTGAGTTTCACATTTTTCCTGTTTTAAGATATAGGGCATTAATATGGTGACCATCATAATATCTGGCATCATCATATCATCAGTATCATAATATTTTTTTTTAACTGTCTTTGACCTCTATAAGCAATACAATGATGACTGTCAGTGCGATCAACGGCTGCAATTCCTGAATCATTTCACCAAATTCCATCCATCTTTGAATTTCCTGTAATGTAGCCTCCACCACTATTGCTTGTCTGGATATAAGCCTCTCCATTAAATACCGATTTCTGTCATCTTCAGTGTATCACAAACCCACTAATTTACACAGCTATCTACAAAAATTGACTTTGTCAGTTATGCAGTGACTGTTGTACTGTTTTCTTTTATTCACAGGGATACCCTGCATGCTGTAATGACAGTACTCACGAGAGTCACAATCAGCTCTTCATAACATCAACCTGATAACAAATTCCCAGACACAGAACCATATTACACTGGTACTTTCCTTCTTACATACTTTCTATTCCCAAAAATAATTAAAGACAATTACTCTGTTTTACAGAGTCGTGTCTCCCAGCCAAGATTTCAGTAGCCTGTTCAGTGTGACTGTCTCTCAGCGTACATTTACGGGGATTTCAGGACTTCTACTCCAAAAAAACATCAGAAGCTTAAGATTAAGTATGTTTTGGAGTACACCCTCTCCATTCATTCAAAGACTAATTTCTTTGAATAACCTCCAGTCATTTATAGATTCCAACCCTGATCTATCTTTGGACAGGGTTCCAAAGAAGTAATAACTTTTGCCATAAATGGATGCTTTTTTTTAAATTTCATCATGCATGATTTTCCAGTAGAATGCAGTAGAATGAAAATTACAAATAATTATTAACATTAACATTTGCATTAAATACACACACTAAGCCTGTTTCATAATATGACAGATTTTTACTAGGACAAGGAAAAATTAAAATGTAATTAAAATTAAAAGTATAATACAAATAAATGTAAGCTTTTGTCTTAAGTGGGCTTTGTGGATGATACTACTGAGTTTTTTTAACATTACTAAATTGTAGTGGGACAAATAGAAATTCACAGATCAGCAGAATGGTCTAAAAAATCTAAACACAATAAATATACATGGAACAGAACCCATGCTGCACACTGGGGCTCTGTGAAAGATCTGAGTAAGAAGCAGCCTTATTGAGCAGCAGAGGCTGACAATTAGTTGCCAGATATGTGGCACGGCTGAGCAGCAGAGGTGCAGATGCTGTGGAGGAGTTCGAAACGTGTGCAGTGTGACTAGATAGAGAAGGGGAAGAAGGATAGAATCCTTTTCTACAGAAGTGTTGTAGAAAACAAGATTCTAACATTATATTGACGTTCCAATTATTGTTTTGAACAACTGATAATGTTGTTAAGTGTTGTTGTGTCTCTCAACACAACACAAGGATTCTTGATGGACGTAGTGTGCAGAAGAAGTCTTCAATTATTATGTCTACTGATAATTTTCTGTGGCACAGACCATCTACAGATGTGACAGATCATATCTGACATCACCAGTCATTTGGTACAATAATTCACAAAGAAATCCAAAAATAGTTAAACTAGAAGGAAGGGAAGAGAAACCACAGAAAATTGAAAAGGGATACAACAGAAGCAAAGATGAGATAGATCCATAGAGAAAAACAAAATCTTCATAAAACATTTTCTGAGGAGCGTTGTTTGGTTTAATAGTTTTAAACACATTTTACTGTTCTTTCATAAGGCTGTTGAATGTTTCTTGTATTGAGTACTTTACCACAGAATGATTAGTTATTTCTTAATCTTGGAGATCTATAGGCAAGCTCTTAAATTGTGTCATCATCTAAAGTTAAAACAGAGGGTTGGAAAGGTTGAGTGCATTTGACCTCTCTGGGACCTTTATAGAATGCTCACATTCACAGAAAAGCACACTAGTGACAGTCATTTTTATTACTTCCACCAGCTTCATCAGGATGTTAATAAGAGAAAGCATTGCTCTTCAAGGTGACTTCCCGGTCAAAGATTCTTGGATCAGTCACATGTCTAGTAAACTAACATCTGTAGGACCAAATGTCAAGTCTTTTAAAGGATCCTGATTACTAACAGAATGTTTCATACTCTAAAACACGGAAGAGCCTAATTGATTTCACTTTGCAAAGGAAAATGCAGCATTGCATTTTGGACTTGTGTCTGTGTGGTCAGTGCCATTCAACTAAATGTGCAAAGACGGTTTAAATGAAATGCATTCTGTTGACTAATTTCCTAATTGACGATTAAACTTTAATTTAATGTACTTATGACATAATATATATTTCTTGAATATAGGATGGGAAACAATGAACTTCAAGAAGCTGCAAAAAAACATTTTTCTGCACAATGTAAGAAAGCAATTGAAAGGGAAAGAAAATTTTAAGATGAATTATAAGAATTATACAAATTTAGATAACATGATGTTAGAATATTAAGGATATGGTATTCATTTTAGTCACCATGTTGCAAAGATATAGCTGCTCTGAAAGCAGTTCAGAGAAGAGTGACCACATACAGTAAATTCCTAGGTTTAAAGTAATGCTGACAGGCTACAAAAGACTATCGCACTTCTTTAGTCTTTTTTATGTTCTTATACTTCATAGTTTGTTTTATAAGTAATTTTCAAATATACTTATTGGAATTGTTATACACCTTGGTGTACTGATCATGGCAATTGGAGGATTAACTTTAAGATACTTCTCCAAGCTTTTTGTAAAATTAACATTAAGGCTTACAATTCCAACATTCTAATCATTAAGCAAAAGCAAAGAAACAAAATAAGTAATCATGGTTAATTTTGTAGTTCATCCATTTTGTTCCAAAATGCTTCTCAGTAGATTGACTAATAGCATATTGACTAAGAGCTTCAGTGTCAGGGTTATGGTTTACTTCCATTTGGCAGACATCTGATCTATAACCTGTATTCAATGTTGCTGATTAAGAGGAAAAGGATCCATCTCACATTGCAGATCAATATCTTTACCTCTGTGACTCTGTTGCTTTCTTTAGCTACTGAATCCTTGTAGTTTAAAATCAATCATGTCTGCCGACAAGCATTCAGACTTTCTATGGGCATGTAAGACAAACAGATTGTCTGGGAACATTAATGTAAACTTAATCTTTTAATTTGGGCACATTAAAATATGGATTTAAAACAATGTACATGCACATATGCAGTCCTGTTAAGCAATTGAACACAAATGGTTCAAAATTATTGATACTTTCATAATAAAAACATAAAGAGGCTTACTTATATAGTATTAATGTTTCTCATTGAACACTAAGCTACTGTACCAGCTAGTGTTTTTCTTCGTTTTGTCTTTTAGATCTTTCTTCCATTTGTACAATTTGTAATCTATTATACCGAATGAATTGCAATAGTTTATATTGTAGATGATTTTTAGGAATGAAAATGCTGTTTTATCTGACATAAACCTACATTATGGTCTCCAGCCTGAAACAAAATATTTTCATGAATATATCATAAAAATGTATCAAAGTAAATTAATTTTAGAAAGCTGGGTCACCCATTTGATTTTTGTCTTATTCCTTTACAGATTTATAGTAGGATGATATAATTTATTGCCTATTTTCTTTGATGTAAGACAACTAGTTAGGAGGTCAGATGCAAGAGAGCAGTGGTTACAAACAAGATAGCACTTCTTATCTGGAACTACATTACCCAGAAGGCAATGGTAATGACCTGACATCCCTCAGTCACTTGACCAATTAGTGAAAAACAATTGGTCAGATGACATTTAAAATCAGGAAACTGAGCTTCCAGAGAGCTGTTGGACTCTGCTGGCTTTCTGATTTTGTGTGCTATAAGGCATAGGTATAAGGCACCACAAAATAAATGACTGATCGTGAGACCAGAGATATGTAAATAAATAAATATTAGTTTCTTTTCGAAAGGGGTAACCAGTAAATGGTTTGAGGAAGATTGAATATTTTTTGTTTGTTTTTTTTTCTTGTTACAATAGTGGGAATAAAGACTTTTTATATCTGTTGAAGTAAAAGGTCTGCAAAGGTCCATGAGTCATGCTACCCTATATAGGGATCTTTCACACAGAGTACCTCCTTACCTGCACTCAGAAATATAGATCTTACTAAACGTGGTTAGTTTAATCTTTATGGTCACTGCAAAGTTAAAGCATTTTCTTTTAACCTTGCTCTGAAAATATATTGACCAATGACTATTAAATTAAAGAATAAAAGATGTGTAGTTATAAAATATAATGTAATGTATTGACAATGTTTAGTAATGTTTGACAGTTTTTAGTAATGTAATGTTTGACAATGATTAGTCAGTAAATTGTAATTTGCTTAACTACGGTTCTGCATATCACAGGAAATTGATTATTGAAGAAGACTGTTGTTTTTTATGCATTCACTTGTATGCAATAACCACTTATAGGGCCCAAAATGGACTGTGGAGAGCTGGAGCTTAAACCAGCAGTACAAGGCAGGATGTACCCTGGACAGGATACCAGTCCATCAACGGGCACACAGACAATTTAAGGTGTTAATCAATCTAGTCTTTGGAAGTGGGAAGAACTGAAGAATGTGAAAATAGAAATATTGATTACTGAATGCAGAAAGATTGAGATTTTTATTACAGATCCTAAAAACAAAATTGTATGCATTCTGTTTGAGAAAATCTGTTATTTTGTTTTTTATGAAAGAGTATTGCACTTTCTAAAAGCAAAAAAAGTGACAGTCTCTCAGGTTTATTTCATACATCCCAACCTCATACGAATCTATAAAGAATGTTTTTACTCCAAACACATTCTTTTTAGTCACTGCCACTCATCATGTTTTGACAGAGTGGGGGATATAAAATCATGGATGACTTGAAGTAAAAATAAAGCAATATTTGAGTTCCAGCTTTGCTTTCCCCTTGGCATACTTCCACATTAAGTTTCTCATTCATTGCTTTCACAGCACACTTCAGCTACTCTGTTCATAGATGCCTTCCAGGGTAAACTACAGACAGGTTCAGTCCTATTCTTCCAATTATTATCCTTATCTGATAAATACTGTATTTGCAAGTGATTCGAAAATTACATACTTCATCATGGCAAAAAAACGATCATCAAAAACCTGTTTTAAGTAAGTTTTAAAGAATTGAAAAGTAATAAATTAGTAGAAACTACTAGTATGAAATAATTCTGAACCATATTTGTGAAAAAATAGTAAAGATCGGTAATTCATGAGTTTGCAAGAATGATTTTGGGGAAAGGATGTTAAACCTTTTTAAAATCAGTTAAAGAACTAATTCTGTGTCAACGGCTCATTGTTAAGGAGAAAAAAAACATTCCTTTAGGTCTTTTTGAATAAATTTGAATAGACTGATAATCAATTTTTATAACAAAAGTATTGCTTGGGTTTACATGCACTTCCATATGGTTTCAACTGTTGTCCTCTGGTTCATGTTTCACTGCTTCACATTTAGTCTCCTTTGTGCAGGATTAAAAGAGTTCAGTTCTTTTAATCTGTGGTGTTGAGCCGAGGAATGTATCTGGGCTACTTCTATTTGCATGTTTACCACATTACATAAACAGCTGAATCTTTATCATAAGCAGTCTTTAACTTTTGTGTAATGTTATATTCATTTTATATGAAGTTTATGTTTGTGCTACATGTACCTACTTGCAACACCCCACTATTGTTACAGTAAATTTCATCTGCTGTGTGTTTACCCAGTTTGAATTTGATACTTTGAATTTCTTTTGCAGTTTTTGGTAATTTTTCTATTTTGATATAATCTGTAAACGTAACTAGTTTGTTACCTGCACCTGAATCTAGATTATTGATATAACACAAGAATAGCACAGATCCCTGTAGCACCCCTTATTTTATTGTCAGTTTCCAATAACAAATTCCAAGTATCACTTTGAATGCCAATCGCCTCTTACATTAGAATTATTGAACATTATCTTTTATTAGAAACTTGACTAAAATCCTTCTGAAAATTACATCTGCTATGTTATATATTAGTATTTTATCCACTGCTGCCTGTTTGCTCAAAAAGGACTCTAGTTAATTGCTTTTTCTAAATTCATGTTGACTTTTCTTAAGTCTTATAGAAGCAAGAATTATTGGTATATAATTACTAGGTTTGGTTTAGTCATTCTTTTAATGGACGGACACTACATTAGCTACATTTTCCAGTCAGTAGGTATTACCCTGTCTCGAGAGACTGCTGAAAGAGTTTTGTCAATAACCAATGAGTAACTTCTCTTGTTTCATTAAGTTGAAAGACTGATAGTACATCAAGGCCTGTAGATTTGTTTTTCCTTAGTGCTTTTAGTACATGTAACACTTCTGGCTCTGCTATGATAATGCAACACTCAAGACTGCTCACATCAGGGATTACATGGATTAAATTCTGTGTGATCAAGGAGATTTTGGAGGCAGGTAGCGTTGTTAGAATTTGTTTTTATTGTTTCAGCTGAGTGGAAGTGCAAAAAAATACATGACACTAATACACAGAACTATCTTTTTTTCTTCTACCCAGTACCACTCACACTGTTAAAGGATATATTGGGGATAAACAACATAAGTATCTATAGATGTAATGCACATTCTTAAAATTATGAAACAATATTTTTCAATTTTTTAATTAGAAAATAAGGTTACACTTATATTATTTAAAATGGGGCTTTGTTGTTCCTCAGCTGGAGCCAGATGTTTGTAACTTCACTGGTAAACACCTGGGTGAAACATGCATATTTTAATTTTCCTTTTCTTCACATAAAGAATTCTCATCCTTATTTATGAGATCCTTTACAGTTTCCATTACTGTTCTTTGACAGTTGTAATACTAAAAACTACTTTCACAAAAGTAATCAAAGAATAATATCCATGTGAAACAACACAAAAACCAAGAAACTTCTTTCTGATTGGCATGATATTTTCAAATCTAAATAAGCAGCTCTGTACATTTCATACCAATAAGCTGCATAAGCAACACATAGAGCACATTATTTTTAGGAAACACAATGTTTACTGTACATTGGAAGCTAAAGGGATATTGTATACTATAAGAAGGTGATTCCTACTCCATAGCACAGTATGATGAGTGTGCAAGGCTACACCAGCATAAGCTGCACCAGTGGTGTAAACACTAGTTACCAAGGGCACAATTCCTACAGAAGTACTTTTCAGTTAGTGATTAAAACCTGAAACACCATTTGTTTGATCAAAAAGATCTTCTGTCCTACATGGACTGAACCCTGAAATATAAAGTATTGATGATATCAAGAACAGTGCTTATTATTGTAACATACTAGTAAGAAGCTGATTTGATTTTAAATTTGTGAAGTTTCAGGTTTGTCTCCAGTTAATAGTAAAGAAAACTAGTGATTTCCTATTGAAGAAACAGATTAACGTCTTGAAATGGGCTCCACAGAGTCTAGACTGAGCCTTTCCAGTGTTACCTCAAGCAACACTTGCTTCTTTGTAACAAAAGAGGTCTGTCAGAATGTATTCATATACTGTATATGGTGACCAACCTTTTGATTTCTATTTTAATCACTTAAAGCTCCCGTTCAGGTAAATGGAGCCTAATGTTACCCTTCATGTAACTCCTGATTACTCTTTTGGGAATGAATAATTCAGAATAAAATGTAAAAGACATTTTCAGTCCATTAATAGATAATATGGATGAAATGATGACATTGAAAATGACACTTTTTGAATTGTATGTGTATTTTTTACTGAACAAAAACATAATTATGCACCGTATTTTAATTACAGCAATTTGGATTTGAAGGTTTTTTTTATTCCATTATTATATTAGTTAGATTGAAATTCCACACTCATATGTAAAAGTGCTATATAGGTGTAAGCAATTATTATTATTATATTTGATTGGTACGCTAATACAACTATACTTATTAGTAAGTTATATACTTATTAGTGAAACTGAGGTATTTTATGAGTATAGGAATAATATCAGAACATCCCCACTAGATAATAAATACATTAATTTATGAGAAAAAGCTTTCCGATTCCAAATGTAAAACTATGTCTATATGCTTCTTTTCAGTAGAATTCATGAAAACATCATCACTGTTAAGTATGTCTTCTATAATACCTATAAATGGACTGCAATTGTTAATACTGTCTTTTGTAAATCCAGATAGACTTTTTTGCATTTACTTAAAGTAACTCTTATAAAACTATTCTTTACGTCTATATAGTATTAAGATAATTAAATGTCACATATCATCCCTTAAGGAATTCTGTCGGTTTTTGATAGAATAGTCCCATTTTCCCCATGTGAAGTGCTGGAGTTTCTCCAAGCATAATGGATATTTTTAATTCAGCTCCTTTTTACATCAGGTTGTAAGAATTCCCTCCCACAGTTTCTCTGGATCTCATTATTTTTATTTGAAATACTGATCTATATTTACTCATCAAAAACATATGTTCACACTGAAATAGAAAACAGTAGCCTCTCTGTAAAATATATTGAAAGTATATTGGTTGATGGTCAGGGATTAAAGTAGTGATTTAGAAATACCCTGAAACATCTATAGTGTACTACATTACTTAAAGGGGAACAAAACGCACTTTAAATCAATGGCACATTAATATTTCAATGGACTTTGAGCATGCTCTCTTATGGTCACATTCCTTTTTTTAAATTAAACGAACAGATACTCAACCTGATTAAACTAGTTCAATATGCAGCATCTGACTGTCATCACAAAGCCCAGCATTCAATGTCATCTAGTGTATTTTATTTTTTTTATTATCGTTTAAACAGCTTTAGAACTCCATCATGGTTAATTTAGTTAACTTAGTTAATTTAGATCAATTATATGAATATACCTGAAACCTAGTGGTTTCCTATTTAGAATCCAAGTTAGTTGGTAACCTTACCTTGGAATCTGTTATTCTACCCCTTCTTTGACCGGACCAAAAAAAAAATATCATGTGGGGTTTGCCATTTTATCTGGTTTTACAATCCATGCAATATTATTACGTTCGGCAATGCTTCCCCTAAAGGATTCAATATTATTGATGACCTTCTGTTAGGTACATTTTCATTAACACCTCCTAGCCTTCTCAAATGTACTGTATATAGGAAAAAAGAATGCAAAAAACAATGTTGTGAGTAGTAGATGGCTCAGGATCTAAAATCTACAAAGTTTGAGTATATCTTTCTGTGTAGAGGAACACCCACCTTTATTAATTAGTGTTAAAAATTAATAAAGTATTGTAATATACTCCTTCATTTATTTTTATTTTTAATTACTTAAGTGCAATTGAAGAAACTTGTAATAAACCTGTCATTTGAATTATAAAATGGAATGTTTGTTTAATAGTTTTAATCTCAAAAACACCAATCTCTCAAACAGGGACTTTGTGACTAATAGTATTTCTAAAACGTTTTAAAGATCAATAGGGCACTGAACAGAGGCACACAGGATCCATTTTTTCAATATTTTTAAAAAAGTTTATGGTTTCTGAATAGACGTACAAGGAAATGCAGAACTCACCACTTCACTGCCTTCAGATGGACACATCCCCACAAGTCGCATATAAGGGTCTCTTTTAAAAGTCCAAGGAGGAGGCTATGTTCTGATGTAATGTTAAATTCCTGTGGAGTGCAGACAGTTTCATAAGACCTGTAGGCTCTTAGGTGGTCATGCTGTGAGGCCCATCTGTATCCTGCATACTAGCTCAGGCAGTAAAATTAAACAAGGTACCTTAATGATGTTCAGTTATATAGTGCTTCCAAAGTAATATTATTCCATTTTAAGAATATTTATTGTCCAAACATGAATATGTAGTAGTATGCTATTGGCAAACACAGATTACTACATGGTTGGTAGTTACAACTTTATATGTAATAAAGGGTGTGAATATTAATTTTGCATTGATAGATAATAATTCTTAAAATAATATTTAAATTCACAATATATTTGCTAATATTTCATCAAAGTATTAATTCTATAATTTTGCCATTTGTATTTTGTGGCTAATGTATAATAATAACTGAATTTTTATATTCTGACACATCAAATGAAGTTTTTACATTGTTTGAAACCTTACAAAGGCCTGCTTCAGTTTGTACATTTATCTTTCTTAATTTAACACTAAGATGTGCAGAAGATATGAAATCCATAAAGAAGATTTGCCAACACTCACTTAAATTTGTTCAATCATAACCCATGGCTGTAAGACATTAGGAATAGTGGAATTTAGCAGTACATGTTTAACACATTTGGAAAAATGTGATTTGATATTCTTCCACTATTGTATTTGAATTGTATAGTTTTACAAGTTAGTTCTATACATGTTTTGTTAAAGATCCCCAGCATTCCCATAGTGTTTTAATTCCTTATTAAATTCAAATCAGAGTTTTGTGTAACATCATAAATGATGAGGCTCCAGCTTGTTGGTTTAACTATCCCCGTTCATCTGAATGCTTCACACCTCAAAAATAAACTTTTTAACCTTGGTTTTGTGTGCACCTTGCTTTTTGAATCTGCCATCAGATAATATAGCACTAGGAATCAAACCTCTAAGAAAGCTATTTAATAAAAACCTATTAGCCCTGCTGATATTGATAAGATTAATGTCAACAACGTTTACAAGATGCCTTAGTTTTTCATTGTTAAAATAGATTTTAATCATCTTTAGCGCCATGGCCATGACTACTGATCTGAAATACAAGATTTAGATCATTAGATACTATTGAACAATATGTAAAAAAAATATTAACTTTGGCTACTCCTTTTCCTAATTAGTATAAATATTGTTTTATTTTTTAATCTATCAATTTTTGGGACTATTTTGCCATTGGAGTTTGTTTTATTTTTTAATCTATCAATTTTTGGGACTATTTTGCCATTGGGGTTTTGCGATGGGTTTGAGAGCTGCAGTCAGGCTTTCAGATCAGCCTCACAGGAAATAATGCAGAAAACGAGAGGAGATGTTCACTACCAATAAATTTCCCATTCTCTTTCTTGTGTATAATGATTAATTATTCATCCCAATAAGCTTTCTCGTGGATCATTTCCTTCAGACATTTCAAGTGACTCTTCTCTTCTGTGCTGTCAAGTTATTTTCTGTAACAATCATGCTGAGGATTATGAGGTTGCTGTTACACAAAGAGTAGCTTCCAAAACATCAGAATGCTGTGATCGTTGAACAAACTGAATCACTCAATGTATGATTCAGCATCCAAAGCCAAAAATGTAATTAGGCAGTATTATGAAAAACTGAAAAAAAAACAATCACCAATTGCATTAGACACCAACACAGATAAATCCTAACCTTCCAACCTCATTATTTCAGCAAAGTCTGAATAAATACAGTAGATGAAACAATAAACCAAACACATGGGAAAGGTTTAACTACACATGTTCAAATAATTTTTAATTGGAACCTCAAGCTGTAACAACATACTTTCCACATTCAGAGCTGGTGCATTTTTGATAAAACGTGAGCATGCTTAGCCTAATTGCAATAAACACATTTTTACTGTACATTTATTGTATACCACAGAGAAATAACAGCACAATGCTAAGGAGAAACACAAATTAAATATCAACATGACTGATAGAACAAAATTAATATTAGGAAGTAAATTTTGAATAGGTTCAAGCACTGTCGGTTTTAATTTGGTGTTCTCTCGAGTAAAGCATGAGTTAGAATGGCTGGTTCTCTTTCTTTAGGCACTTTGAGGTCACAGTGTAATGTGAAAGATGATGTCATTTCTTGAGGTTAAAAAATGAAGACCCAGTTAATATGAGACTGAGTGCTCTAGTCATATTTTTTACAGTAGAATGAACAGCAACAGACGACAGTGTTATTGCTTAACTTCATGTTAGTAACTATGACAGTTCTGTGCAAATTGACTGAATTTATAGCCTGAAAGGATACTGTGCCATCATTTACGTGAAGCATCATTTTAGACAGTGAGAGATGTGAATGTACTGTGTAGCCCAACTGTGAGGGATCATTACTTTTTCATTTACATTTTTCCCATGCAGATTACAGAAATTGTATAACAGAAAGCTGCATGTTAATACAGTGAATAAGTGCAACAAGGTCACAGCTTTAAAGAAATACTTTATAATGTTTTGTATAAAATGGTGTTTTTAAGTGAATAAATCATCACAAATAGGTTACCAAAATGTAATAATGAGACTTTATTTGCAGAATTTGTACATTGTACTATTAAACAGGCATTACAATTATTGTTACATTTTAATAGCCTACTTTGTTATGTTTTATTTGTACTGTAATACCATATTTTTCAGACTTTAAATCACAATGAAAACATAAATTTTCCTTTTCCTGACAAACATAAAGAACTTTGGCAATTGATTTGTTTTACTAAACTAATATAAAATCTATCAAAATTGACATAAAAGCAGACACTGCTTTCTTTATATGCACTGTCTTATCTGTAGTATATTCAGATAGGAAGCATTAAAGAGCATGATATGGATTGAAAGACAAAAGGAATATAATTTAACATAATGCTCCATCTAATTTTTTGCAGTTTTTTAAGAGAAGACTATAGGTCATAACAGGTTTAGCATATTGTGCCAGGGTGTACTGTTGTAATTAAATCTGTAAAAAATGCAGTCTTACGCAGATTAATCATATACAGTACATACAAATATAAATGAATCCCAATTTCACATATAATACAGAAAATGTCATTAAACCTATGAGGTTGTAATGCTGATGTCATGCTATATTCATTGATATATATTTATACAATGTTCTTGCTGGTAGAAAGTTATTTTGGAGAGCAATTTTATCTTGCCCAGAAGCAACATCTACTGAAGAGCCGTGACCCAGGGATCAAAAGCACAAGGATCCTATTTCAGCACAACCATTAATAACAGTCAGTCCCTGAAGAAAAGCTCATTAAGAGCTATGGGATGCTTGTCCCCAAAACAGTTTTATTAGCAGTTTGCATTTTCACCTGTGAGATGTTTAAAGTGTGCTATTTTCCGAAATTGACCAGAATGATAAAAGAATGCACATTTGGATTTATTGTTAGCAAGTCGTGTTGAGTAGTAAAAATGAAGATTGAAGTTTTTGTTTTCTAAAAGCAATATTGTGAATTGAGCTATATTTAACATTTTTATAGAAACTGTAAAACTCCATTTGCTTTTATAATTAAACTTTTTTTAAACCTGTGAATGCAAAACGTTTTAAAGCCATCTATCTTCAGTTATGCAATCAAACAGAATTCACTTCAAATTTCCTAATAAATCATAATATACTTGAATTGATTTTTCCTTTTATGTCATTTGGTACAACAGCCATAAATGATAACAAATGTTATCGCAGATGGTAACATAAGGCCATATTCAGGAACCACTACAAATAGAAATATAAAAATTAACTTAGGTTATTAGCATTTATCTCTTACGTATGTATTATTATTATTATTGTTATTATACAGAGTAGAAAGAATGTGTATTGTGGAGCATGAAAATTTGTACTGCGAAGACTTAAAAATACACCACCCCTGTCTTCTAAGCACTCCTACCATTGTAAATCACAAATATTCAGGATCATAAAACATAAATGGATCAGAAAAGTTCAATGTCATATATTCAGAAGGGTCCCCTCATTCAATATGACACGTGCACCAGTGAGCTTCTGCTTCACTGCACATCGGCAATCAGTTTATAACTGAGTCCGGAGGATAACATCAGCAGAAGTGTTAAAGCAGGGCAGTGCAATCCTGGTCCTGAAGAGCCAGGGTGTCTGCAGGTTTTCTAGGTCTCTTTAAAGCAAGAACACCTGGTCAAGCCACTAATAAGATGATTTAGTTACTTAAAAGCCTTTTGGAATGAAAACCTGCACACACAAGCTCCCCTGGACCAGGACTGGACACCCCCACATTACTGTTAGGCAGTAAGTGGATCAAGCAATAGCCTTTATGTTTCAAAATGGTTTTGTAACAGGCTAGACAGGCTCTCTGAACTTGACCGAAAGATCTGATCTGATACGATGTGACAGTGGCTTCCCTGCCACAGCTGCTGATAGCACAACCTCATGCAGCCTATGGATTACTGGCCTGGGAACTACAATGTGCCAGAACCCCCACTGTATCCAGATATAGAGTTTCTGTGTTTCTCAAACACTAAGCTGTCATCGAGGGCCGCACTGCCAGGACCAACAGCTGTGCTTGTAAGGAAGAATCCAAAGAACATTTTAAGCTCTTATAATGGATTTTATGAAATACAGAAAAAACTATATTAAACACAACAGTAACTGAATTGCTAAAAATATCCTTATAGATAAAATAAAAAATCTCTCTCAATTTTGTTAATAATAACATTTGTTGTAGAGACTAATTAATAATGGTTTCAAAGCTGATGTAGTGAAACACTAAAAGAAGAAGCTCAAAATGATAGCAATGTAGATCTGAGAGTCCTGGGCAAATTCTTAACTGAAATCTTAATACATTTAACCAAAGCCAACCAAATGAACTTCTTCTGGCACTTGAGTCCCCTCATAAATTTTCAAATAATGTATTAATACCAGGAATAACTAGTTTGTTTTCATTTCAGTTTTCTCCTTTTTATTAGTGTTTATGCCTCTTTTAATTGCAAATGAGTATAATAATACAATTAGTACATGTATTAGCTGTTAATTGACTCCACAATGTTCTTGTTATGCATCTTTATTCTTGGGAGATTCCTTTCAGGCCTAAAGGCCCATGGCCACAGTACCCATCTACAAAGCAGGCTGAGTGGACCTGGAAAGAATTAGAGCAAGCTACATTGCTTGCTCCTACTGGGGATTGAACTCAGGACTTTCCAGTTAGGAGCTTGACGCCCTTGCCATCTGAGCTACCACAGCTCTTATTCTTATGCTACATGCTAAATTTTAATAATAATACCAGTTGCTTGGTCTGATAACGGAATCATTTTGTGATGTTTTCGTAGAAGAACATTATTGTACCCATGTGCTTTCAAGTGAGGTGCTCTGAACTACAGAAACAGGTAAAGAGATACAGTAATTAACGATTTACAAATGTGAGAACCCTCCTCCCTCTCCAACTCATCTCCCCCAACCCCACATGCTCTACTCACCAGAGGGAGAAAGACTGAAGCCTGAAGAATTCTGTGAGTTTTATGTGAAATTGCACTGTGAGTTTTGAACATTTGGATGTTTTGAGAAGATTCTCAGGGGAGACTGTGATTAATGTCTTTAAGTTGGTAAGTAGTTTAGCTGCCTGGCTATGATAGTGAAGTCAGGGGCTCAAAGTGGAATGTAGGTTTTGTTTTGGTGTTTGTTTGGCTGTGGCTGTTTGTCTAATCCCCCACACTGTAAATTTAGCACTGGTGTTCTGAACCTTATCGCTATGCTTGGTGTGTCTGTCCTGGAACCGCCTATTTTGGATTGTTAAACATATAGAAATTCATTTTGGTCTTACATACAGTGATATTTGAATTTCACAAATTACAAATTAAGCAAAGTTGATCATAGATCTGTCTTTGATTCTGAATAAAAAGAGAAATTCTGGTGAGATCATTGATCATTGAGCAGAACAGTAATATTATTGTTCTGTGACTTGAAAGTTAAACAAACTGGGCCAAGATTTAATACCTTCTATCCTTCTAAACGAAAAACTGAAAAATTGGAAATGCTAAATTTCTAAATTAACCCTACGAATGTCACAGTATAGTGAGTTAACCAAGAATACTACTGAACATCAAAAGAATGGTTTGTCTGTATTAATGCATTGAATTCATTTATTTAAATGCAATGAGATGTGTGTTGACAAAGGAGTTCTTTTCATGAGATGATGAGAGAGAGAAACCACACAATCTGATCTCTTACTCTTTCTCAGTCAACTTCCTTTCTGCGTGTGTCTGAAAGTTCTCCCACATTCCTAAAGTCATGTCATGTCATTTGCAAACTGCTTTATACCATACAGTGCCGTGGGAATCCAGAGCCGAACCTGCAAGAACCGAGCACAAGGCAGGCTACACCCTGGATGGGGTGCCAGTCTATCGCATGGCAAGTGCAAGCCAATCGTACATGAGGACGATTTGGAGGCCACGGTAAAGGCCAAGGGGGGACATTTGGCCGGGACACCGGGTTAACTCCGTACTCTTAGAGAAATGCCCAGGGATCCTTAATGACCACTGAGAGTCAGGACCTCGGTTTAACAGCTCATACAGCGCCCACTACAGTATAGAGTCCCTGCCACTATACTGGGGCAGTGGGACCCACACAGACCACAGGGTGGGCGCCCCCCACTCGTTCCACTAACAACACTTGCAGCAGCAGCAATAGCTTCCCAGGAGGTCTCACATTCAGGTACTGACCAGGCTCAACTCTGCTTAACTTCAGTGGACTGCTAGTTGAGAGCTGCAGGGTGATATAGCTGCTGGCCCACATTCCTAAAGTATTCCGCACATATTAATGCATTGGGCTGTCATGCTGATTCTAATGATTCCATGTTTTTATAGTTCTTTGACAGTAATCATTGGTAAAGATAGGTTTATTACCATCTACCAAGGGCCCTTTCATTGAATCACCTGCAGTCAGCAGCCCCTTTTTGTCACAGTAAGATTTTTTAACATTTATCTGTTAATAAATTTAACTCTTAACTAAGTAAATGAGGCAGCAGAAAAAAAAAACTTCCTTAACTTTCATTACATGTACATTTCAAATTTATGTGCGATATATTAAAAGAAATGAATCACATATCTTGTGATACAGAATACAGTATGTGTGATAAAGGGTGAATGCTTTTTGTACAATTTGAGTAAAGTTATTAATGTTTTTTTGTAACTCTTTGAAATTCAAAACCACAGGGGTTTGAATTTGGACCGCAACTCTTCATAGTTTCTATCAAGGCTATAGATTTAGCTAAAAACAGCGAGATAGTAAAGTTTGAAAAGAATAGCAAAATCAGTGAATTAGCAAAAACTATAGAAGCTGAAAGTAAATTCAAAATAAATTCAGATTTAGATGGAACTCAAGACGGTGAAAACAACAGACAGCTGATATTTAATGTAGATATGAGTATTGCATGCAGGTAACATAAACTACAAATATAAAGTGGGAAACATTGAGCTGGTAGAGATTACTACTTTGAAAGGATTAGATGTTTATGACATTTTTATGTAATATGTGCTTTTAGACACATCATTTAGATCTTCTACACAATGTTGGGCACCAAACATTATTACTATATTCATATAACATCTGACTGGATGTTCTATGGCTTGTTCATGTACAGCAAATGTGAGCTCCCCAAGTGCAAAAATAAGTAGACATTATAAAATGTCTTTAGGAACCACCATAAACAGAAATATGAAAATTACCTTAAGTTATTAGCTTCTATCTCTTAAGTTTCTAGTTTTATTAGTACTATTTCTGCTACTAGTTCTGCTACTTGCCAGCAGCCATATCACCCTGCAACTCACAACTGGCAGCCCACTGAAACTAAGCAGGTGTGAGCCTGGTCAGCACCTGGATGGGAGACCTCCCGGGAAAAACTAGGGTTGCTGCTGGAAGAGGTGTTAGTGGGGCTAGCAGGGGGTGCTCACCCTGTGGTCCACGTCGGTCCTAATGCCCCAGTATAGTGACGGGGACACTTTACTGTAAACAGGCGCCGTCCTTCAGATGAGACATGAAACCGAGGTCCTGACTCTCTGTGGTCATTAAAAATCCCAGGGCACTTCTCAAAGAGAGTAGGGGTGTAACCCTGGCGTCCTGGCCAAATTTCCCATTGGCCCTTACCAATCATGGCCTCCTAATAATTCCCATCTATGAATTGGCTTCATTACTCTGCTCTCCTCCCCACTAATAGCTGATGTGTAGTGAGCGTTCTGGCGCACTATGGCTGCCGTTGCATCATCCAGGTGGATGCTGCACATTGGTGGTGGTGGAGGGGAGTTCCCATTACCTGTAAAGCGCTTTGAGTGGAGTGTCCAGAAAAGCGCTATGTAAGTGTAAACAATTATTATTATTATTATTACTACTACATTCATCCATTTTCTAACAGCTTTTTCCAATACATTGGTGTGTGGGAGACAGCATTACACAGCAAGCAATGGGAGCAAGGCAGGATACACCCTGGATGGAATGCCAGTCCATTGCAAGGCACACGCAGACCCAAACATACTCACACACTCACAGCAGACCAATTTTCCCAGCAGCCGATTAACCTTATTAGGATAGTTACAAGACTGCAATTCAAATAAAATTGTCTATTGCATTAGAACAACCTTTATTATGTTTAATTTTGGTCACTGTGTTACAAAAAATATATTGCTGCTCTGGAATCCAAAGAAGTGCACCCAGATACATTCCTGGGCATAAAGGAATGTCCTACACTGACAGGCTAAAAGAATTAAGCCTTTGTAGTCTTTAACAAAAAAGACTTTGAGGGAATCTGATTCAAGTATTCTAAATCTTCAAAGGCATTATCAATGTCAACCCAATGGACTTCTTCAGAATCAACAATTCCAGAGGACCCAAGTGGAAAGTACGTGGAAAGAGATTTAGAACTGAGAACAGGAGACACTTTTTTAAACAAAGGGTTGTATGAGCATGGAACCAGCTGCCTGGACATGTTGCTGAACAGCCAATATCCTGGCTTCTTTCAAGAAACAGCTGGATATGATCCTCCGATCACATAGCTTCTAGCAAACTAGGGGGTTAGATGGGCAGTATGGCTTCCTCTTATGTGTAGCCTTTCTCATATGTCTATTTTTATTTTGACGTTTTATTGATAAAAATGGTGATAATTTCTAAAAACTTTTAAATAATTTCCTTGTGACACTGACTTTGCTCTAAAACATTTCTATGCATTGTGCATTAAGGAGATATATGTTGGAAATACATATATTTGTTTTTGTACTTGACTTTCATATGATGGTGTGCTTATTCATTAGGTCAGTGCCTGCAGTTACTGCAATACTGCCACTGTTTCATCATCCTCCAGACTAGAATAGCTCCATTGATAGTGGACAACAACCTCTAGGTGGTGCCTTTGCATCAAGAGCCATCTGCTCATGCAGCGGAACTGGCTGACACCAGCTGAAACCATCTGACTGCCACAAACAGACAGAGCACAGACAAAAGAAACTGCAGAGAGCAGCAGTGCAGGGGGAACAGCTCATCATCAGCATCAGCGGCTAATCTGGCTCTGGTGATTCATCTGCAATGCAGATCCTATCAATTTTCCTGCTGCGACAGCAGCCGGCTACACGCTGATTAAGGGTATTCTAGGGGGCTTAGGAGGGGGGACAAACTGACAGGAGGCATCAGCAGCAAGAGGGAAAAAGTAGGATTAGGGAAAGCCAGAAATAAGGATGGAGTATAATGGTGGCAGTGTGTCTAAATAATTAGCCATAAAACTGTATGAAGACACAAGGAAGTTGAGATTGTCTCTCTAAGTTATCACCTGTCAAGAGGTGGTCTGTGAAGACCTCTGAAAAAAAGATTGTACTGTAGCTTTGTTTCTTGTTCATCTTGATACTACACCTGCAGTAAATGTTAAAATAGTCATTTAAAACTTTTGTTTTAGCTGTAACTATTTTGCCAGTCTTTTAATCTGGCCTTCATTACTTTGGTGTCCTAAACAGATTATGTCAGATGATGATAAAAAAAAAAACTTCCAATATTTTTTCTGCAATTCAGCAAGTTTGTTTCAATTTCAATTAAGTTCTTCTGGAAGTATCATATTCAGTGCTGGAAATGATCACGAGATCTCCATTCTCGACTTTAGATCTGTTACTAAAGTTAATACTCTATCATTAAGTAACTAGACACCTGAAAAATATTTCCTAGTAAGGTGCAATTAACAGGAAACAATTGCTCATCAAATTTACTTTTAAAATATGGGCAGTTGTCCAAGTAGGGATTAAAGCACTGGGAAGCCCTCCAAGAGAAATGTCCTTACGGAAGAGAGGAGAAGCACATTTCAATTTCTGACCATTATTTTCTTCCTGTTGCTCATGGATAGTGTCATTTACATTACGTTCACAACAGTAAACTATATGTAATACAAAGGAACAAGTAATAGGTTTATTCCATGCAGAAAACAGAAGAAAGAAAACACAACGTTTTGGCCATGGAGCCTTCTTCAGGTGTGAAGAGCCTTCAGGTTGTGCTTTCTTTCTTCTCTTTTCAGCATGGAATAAACCTATTACTTGTTCCTTTGCAGCCTACGCATGCTGACGCAGCTACCCACCTGAACTATATATAATGGTATACTCTGCTACTCTATCAAGGTTTTGTGGCTATTCTAACTTAATGCACATTAATTGTATAAAAGTAAGATGAAGTACACATATGGAATCCTTGTGGGATAACCTGGAAAAACTAAAATATATAGTTTGTATAAATCATATAAAAATGCACTATGCATTATTCCTTTATATTAATCCTTAATATAAAGTTAGTGGTTTATCAATATAGTGCAAGTCATGTTAGATTAGAATGGTTATCACAACTTGGTGCCAAACAATGGGAAATGTAAACTCCTGCTTTCCCAACAGCTTCAACAAAGCATATCAGATAGAAACATAGAGCTATAGTGTAAAGAACAAGCAGTAATTTTCAAACCTGTACAAGAGGACAGACAGAAAAAAAGAAGTGTCCCTTTGTTTTCATCAGATTTTTCCATGGCTCTGGAGATCCTTAAAATGTGGACCAGTTGATGTGTCAAACCTAGCACCCTCCCACTCAGATTGGCATTAAATGCGTTGTGCCTCTTAAGGCAAAATTGTAACATATTCCTACATAACAATGAATCAATAATCCAATACGTGTCCTGTGATATCAGTAAAACATAAGACCATTTCAGGCACATATATTTAATATTTGCCAAGTGAAAAAAACACCTCTGAAATTATAAACCATGGAATTACCAACCTTTATGTTGCAAAGCAGTGGAGTGATCACAAAATAGGAGCAAATTAGATTAAATATATTCAAGATTTCACCTTGATTGACAAGCCTGTTTACTGCATTTTAGAGCAGCTTTAATTTAGAGCTCCTGCAACACGCACATTATAGAGACTTAACTAATCAGCTCTTTAAGATACCAGGATTTAGCTCAATGGTTCTAGATGATCTTTCTTTAGATTGTTTGGTGCTTTTGTCACTGCACGACCCACCTTAAAGATAAGAATTCAATATACTGTACGCTTAATATTTCGCACAGTAAGTTTATAAATAATGAACAAAGCTGGTAATTCATACATTTAAAACACATAGTCAAATGTATAAACGGCCATATTACTGATTGAATTTAATTCTACCTTTGTGATTGCAATATAATATCACAACATTATTATGATAAAACATTATTACTGCAATAAATAACTTGAAAGTTTTTCATTCGTTGTTTTTGCTTCCTACTGTACGTGCTAAAATAAAAAAAGAAATATAATTGTTTCTTAACACGTTGTGTTTTACAGGGTTAAACAACATGTCCTATTACTATAATTTACCATTTTTTATTCCTTGAAAATCAACAATGATTTTAAGAAATGTCTGTCTTAGTTAACCAGATTGCTGAAAAATTAGGCTCCATTTTACCTTGCTTTGAAACCTCTTCCCTGTTTTTTTTTCCTGAGAAATATGGTACCACAGCTATGGCATAAACAATAGCAGCTGCCCTGTCAGTGATTCTCATGGCAGTAACTCCATCTCTGGGTTTGGATGACCTTAAACCTGCTCTCACTTCACTGTGCTGGGGTATGACATCATCCAAATCCTTTGATTATATTGTCGCCCTGTAATACTGTGCCAGCTGTTATTTCATTAACCTTTCTCTTTGTCAAACTATCCTCCCCTTTACTGTGTGACAGCCCTTTTCTTTAAATGGTGTTTGAGTGATTTTAACCTGTACAAATGCAATAAATCAAGTTGGTGAATAAGGGTGGTTTAAAATTATTAGAATATGCTTCAATATATTGTTGAAAAATGTATTATTCTGTACAATTTATTTTGAACATTACAGATTGAAAAAATCTAAATGATACCTTTGTTTATACAGGTCATATCTTAAAAATGTGTTAAGCATTAGTTATTAGAGTTTATGTTAAGTTTTTATTTTGTTCTATTGAACAAAAATAATTATTTTAAAATGCTACTTGCTTTCATCTGTGTCTGCATATATAAAAAAGAGACAGTGTACAGCAAATGTTTTGTTGAAATTTGGTCCACTCCTGTCCACTGTTTTTATTTAAAGTGCTGTTTCATAATTGTAGAAAGCAATCACGGTGATTGGAACAATTAATTACAGTGGACCACTTCTTATGGCATTGCATTTTTGAATTAAATGTGAATGTTTTAAACAAAAGGCAAGCGTGCATTTCTAGTCATTATGAATCATTCTTTTCTCCCATAATATTTTTTAGGAAGATGTTATTCCAGATGTTATTAAACATTGAAGCACATTAGCACATTTTGATATATACTTCGATCCCTGTTGTGTAAGTACAGAAAAACCCAGAATTCAAATTTCTGGCCATCTTTTTCATATTTCCAACATATGCAGGTGCCATAAACTCTCAATTGTAATTTTGCTTATATGTGTAAATCTAAGATAATTATTTCAGACAATCTCCATTGAAATGTAAAATAGAATGCCTCTTCACAGGAATAACCACAGATTTAATACCATGTTCATATTATCTATAAATACTGACATTCCCAGCGATTACATGTGAAATAAAGAGAAAATGTAATTAAAATGATTAATGATCTTTTGTTTGTATTCAAATGAAAATATAATGGACAGATTAATTAATCAGATAGGAGACAATTATATATTTGTCAAACCCTCTTGCACAGTTAGTCTGAAACATATAATCTTTTCGGCAGGGTGGTGCTAATTATGTGGAACAGCAGATGCTTAGGGTTAGAGACCTAATTAAAAAAATACTAACCAGCTGAACATTTTAACAAATTTATCAGTATCTCTTGAGAACTGATGTTCAGAAATCACTATATTATTATCACCCAGATCCCATTTTTGTTATGATTTTATGCTTAGTCTTTGTGTGGTGGTACTGTAGATTCATGAAGGTCTTGTAATTGACAAAAGACTGATACCTATAAGACAAAGATGTTCTGTATATTAGGGACAAATTCAACTGTCTAGGAACCAGAAAGACAAGGTCAGTTACAGAGCTCCTGAGGAATGTGTTGCTCCAGGAGGGAAATCATTTCATTTCAATGACACTAATGAGAAAAATCAATCTAATAATTAGATTTGGGGTTTGAGCAAACAGCTCATTAAAGGGACAAAATGCAAAGGTCAAGGAATAAACCAGGCAGCCTCATCTATCTTAAGACTCAATGAATACAATGAATGTGTATGTTTTGTGGCATGATGAATAAATGATAAATTGCTTGAAATACACTTAAGACCTTAATTTTAAAGGACAAACATTTTGTTGATAATATAAAATATGTAAAATGTTTTGATAACTATAAAAATCTATTTATTTTATATTTTTAAGTGCACTTCTAAGCTCAACCAAAACATTTGTTTTGTTCCTGCTATTTAATTAAATCTATTCTAATTATTCACTTACTGTACTTTCTAACAAATTAATGACGGCACATGACAAGCTAAAAAGCAACAGAAACTATGTGAAATGAACTAGTGAAAAATATATTAATAAATAAAGATGCAGCCTGCAAACATTATGACCTTTTGGACTTTAAAATAATCAGTGTCAAAAGCACATAAATCAAAACTTGGAAGTGTACAGTGCAAAATATGCAAAAAAAAAACCTTGCAGCATTTTCACATTTTGGAACAAGTAATAGGTTTATTCCATGCTGAAAAGTTAATAAAGAAAAGACAACGTTTTGGCTGTGGAGCCTTCTTCGGGTGTTACTTGTTCCTTTGCAGCCTACACATGCTGACGCAGTTACCCACTATTTTTGCATTTTGTTTCTTTAAAGCTTGCGGTCATTTTGAAGTAGCGATTAATACTTGTTAAACAACCTAATCTATAAATTCATAGTAAAAATGAAAAGAAGGAAATAGATAACTAATATGAAATTCAAGTCATGATTGCTTATGTATTTGAAGCTTTTGCTATGACAAACCTAAATACATTTAGTAGTACCGTGATGACTTAAGGAGTTAAACAATAAGTAAAGTGGCCTCTGGCAGTGTGTGATGATAGTGGTCTTTATGTATTTAAGGACCATCTGTGAGGTAATGAATTTCAAGCAAAGATTCAACTATAAAGACAAAGTAACTTTAGGTTTTATAAAGGCACTGACCAGCAGGAGGGTGTTGAAACATTTCAAAGACCATTAATATCTCTTTGATCAAGGCGATGTTGACCATTAAGAAGTGAAAAACACCCAGATGCTGACTAGATCAGGTGGTCTCTCCAAACTGAGCTGCTAGGCAAGGGACAAACATGTTAGAGATGCCACTGTAAGGCCAGTGTAAACCTTACAGTTCTGAGGCTGAGATGGTAGAAAATCTGAACTTTTTGGTCTAAATGTTAAGCATTCTGATGCTAGCCTAACATAGACCTTTACTTAGTCTACACCACTAAGTAAAGGCAAATCTCAAAGTAACACCAGCTTCAGACATAGAACTGTAACTAAAAATCAACAGGACAATAATCGAAAGCACAAGGTCAAACTACACAGATGTGGCTTAAAAATTAGAAAATGAATGCAGTTGCATGGCCTAGTGATAATGAATCCTTTTGAGAATCTGAAAGACATGACTGCTGTCAAAAAATGATCTCCAAGCAACTGTAAAAAGTGCGCCAAACAGGTATACAAAGTTGGTAGGACCCAAAAAGATTTGAGTGTGTAATTGCTGCCAAAGATACTTCCACCAAATATTGTATTCACACTTTTGCATACTAATGCAATCAACATTTTTTCTGACATTTAATGTAACTTATATGTTATGTGCTTGAGCATTCAAGTTTTGAATGAACTATTAAATATAAAATTCAGCTTTTTATCAGCTATGGTAATAATCAACACTTAAAAGAAAATACGGGATTAGTGTATTAGGAATTAGAGAACTGTTTTTACAAATTTAAATAAGACTAATCAGTTGCATGTTGTTTTTGTGAATCACAGAATGTAATACTACCTTAATATTCCATGAACATTCCTTCAGAATTCCACATTCCATTTGCAAAGCTGAAGTTGCCAGTACAAATATACTGTTTCATTGCCACATGTTTTTAATTGATCAAATCAGATTGTTTTTTGTCTTTACCATTGTGCAGTTTCATATGACCAATTATGGATTCTTGTTTCAATTGAATGAATATCCATCTTAAGAATCGTAGCTTTCAGCAGGCTAAATCATGATGTATGTGTTCATTTAATTAGTTAATGCATAAGGAGGAGCTGATTAAAATTAACCAGAAAATAATTACATTAAACACTTCTACGGACCTTCAGATCCACTTCAGTTTATTAAATGAATCAAGATCTAATTAGCATATTGAGTATGACCCTCTTCTACTAAACAACTAATTGTATTTCTGAAATGTTTTAAAACAATGTGCCCATTTTTATCTGTTATGGACTTACAAGAGAAAGATGAGCAAGTGGACAAATTAAAGAAATTCATGCTCCTAGTTAATGAGGCGGTAAAAGGAAAAATTAGCATATTAATAAATGTGGACATTAAATCAGGCTACACTGTAATGTAATATTATCTACAAATTAATTTGTAGAACTGGTACATACTCTATATATGTATAGTACTAAATGTTATTGTAAGAAAAATGAATGGCATGCATGTATGTAACACTAAATAAATGTCATAACTTTGTGTGATTGGGCTGTTACATTTTACTTGTTAGTAAACTCAAAACTATCTTCTTTCCTAAAAGAAACTCATACCCTAAGACAGCAGTGGGAGGGATAACCTGTATATGCCTATGTTTTTGTGTATTTATTTTTTTGCATTTTCTTTTAAGAAGATACAACCAATATAAGAAGAAAATGGCATCTCCATCCCAATCAAAACCTCCTCATCCTTGAACCATCAACCATTTCTCTGCAAGTTTTTATCTAAGTATCCCAGAAACTTTGGTGACAATGAAATCCCCATGGAACCTTGAGCAGTTCTCCAAGCCTTTACCACCCTCCTACTGGTACCATGGATATTAGCAGTGGATCATATCATTTACCAATAAATGATAAAAAGTGTGAAAAAACTATGACAACTCATTTACCTGTAAATAAATTACACTTTATTTATTCTGTGATTGACATCTCTAGTTTGAAGCTCTTGTGAGTAGATTAAAAAAGAAATCCTGTCATTTTTGTCAAGCTGACTTACTATGTTTCTATGGGGAATAGATATTTTCATAATTTTGGTACGTAACTGAAAATCTTTCAGCTTTAAAAAAACATAATTACATAATTGTTTGTAACAAATCCTACCTACACAACAAAATGTTATCATCGTATTCACTAATATGTACATTAGAAAATGCTGTTAAATAAATGCTACCATTGAAGATATTAAAATCTTATGAGGTTTTTGTTATAATAATCTTAATTTAGTATCCCCATGGTATGTGGTTTTTCTTAAAAACAAAACCAGATGTAGATCTGGCTCTCTACAACTGATAGCTCACTACAACTGAAAGTTACATATTATTTTAGTGAAATAGATCTTTTTTGTCATTTAGGATTTCTACATCCACAGGTAATTATTTTGCCATTATCAGACTCATTATCACATATTACATCCATTAGCCATGATTGACTATATTATAGCTATTTTTTGTTTGCTCCTATTTTAGAGCACAATTAAAATATCTCAGCCTAAACTAAATTGGGCAAATACGTTGAAGACATTGTTATTTGATCATTGTATGTTTTTGCAGTACTTAAATTGCTCTTATTGCTGTATTTTCTTTTCATGATTTTCCTTTTCTGCAGTCTCATTACAAAACTCCTAGATACAGCCCTCATAACAATCAGTTTCACACCTTTTGCCTTTTTGCTTTCTACATCTTGAAAAAATGTATGCTTTGTGTGTAGTTGTGAATGTCAGCTGTATTTTGCAATTAGGTAAGCATTGGTGCAAGATACAGCAATTTGTATATTATTTCTCAGAAGGAGTAGCAGAGTAAAACCATTCAAAACACACATACATTTTCACATATATTGTATAGTTATTTTCTGTAATTATTACATAAAAGTAATTAAGGGGGAGCGCAGCAACATGGTCTCCGGTTTCATTATTTTAGCCATGAAAAAAGTGTCTTTTCTAATTCACAGGACCACACAGTGAGATCTAAAACACTTTCAGGAATAACTGATGCCTTCACATCTGTCTTTGCAGTGCTCTTCTGAATTCATTTATCAGTTGTGGCCTTTTAAAATAATTAGTATTCATGTCAAGGCACATCTATAGAATACAACAGTTTAGTTTCTTCAATGAAAACATTCTCTTTAAGCATTTTTGGTAATATTAGTTGTCTTCATCGGTTATGTGTGGCAGACATTCAATACCAGAGAAATTGATGTAAATTAGGATGTAAATTGAGGGTGTGAATTAGGTTAGGTTGTTTGAAAAAACTTGAATTAAAGTGAAAAAACCCTACTCATTGGAGACAATATAACGGGATCTTCAATAATCTTCAATTGAAGATCTTCAATCTTCAGGACATCTAATGTCACAACTTACAACACACTCACCATACTGGGACAGTGGTTAGTAATTCTAATCTACTGGTCCACCAGTACCTCTTATAATAGCAGCCTGATTTTTGTTAGACGTCACCCAATCCTGCTGACATTTTGAGCTAACAATAGCAGTCTATAGTGTCAAGAATGATAATACAGAATGTGTCAAGTACTGAATGCTGAATGTAGTGTAGTATCCAGCAAACATTAATTTATTTTATTTCCTGTTAGGTTATTTGTTTTTATACATTTCCAAAAATCTTTATTCATTTAGCTGGAAAAGCTTCATGTATACATCGTTTGGTGATATTTTACACTTTTCACTATAATGTGTCTGAATGTCTGAAGTCCTTGAAATACATTTAAAACATAAAGAATATACATAGATTGCTACCAGATTTTCTTGAATAATGAGCTTTGCCTCAAAAGACAATGACATGAAGAAAATTTAAAAATATGATTTAAAATATGTTATTTTTCTTCTTTTTGATTTCCATAATTGATTACATGTTAGTTATTTATATTAATCTAAATAACTAAGAAATGAGAAGTTTGAACACAATTTCTTCATTTTTTAAAGAAGGAAATAACTGTTTTGTTGTTGTTCATTTACTTAAAAAATAGTACTAATCTTAGGAAGTTTACATAATTTTACATAATGGGCCCTGTCAGAATCCCCAAAAGTAACAAAATATAATGCTAATGCAGGATTCTCTAAGTCACCTTAGTAATTATGGAATATGAAGGAGGATACAGCTAGTGGATATAACACGTCAGACAGAAATTAAAGTTCTGAAGGAAGCTTTGGTAGCATTTGCAGATAAAGCATAGAGAGCTAAAGGTCGGGACGCTATGATGCTGTGAAGTGTAATGTTAGTGCAAGATAGAAGAATGAGTCCCAGTAAGAGCTGAGGCAGAATCTGAAATGTGGAAGATGGTTAAAATGTTTAAAGAAGATGCAAGATTTAATGCAAAACTCAGCAGAATACCTCTGGAGGAATAGTGGTCAGGCATTGGGATTTTTTGAGGAGCAGTGAGGAATGCTGTCCTGAACCAAAGATTTTGTGCAAACGATGTTGAAGTCTGCTTAGTTAGTTCTTAGTTCATTCTTCTAGGAAGTGGTGAAGGAACCAGTGGCAAGTAATCCATTGTCAATCTGTTGTTATGTCCTCATTTTTAAATTGAGTAAGCAGTCTTTTCTGAGTTGTGGGTGTTTTTCCTCTGCAGGACCATCCAGGGACTGGCTCAGTGACTGGTTGACGAATCGCACAAATTATACTACTGTATGTCATCGACGTCATCAATAAGGGAGCCCTTTGAGTTTAAAGTTAAGTTCAATTATATACCCCCAAAGGCTTAGGCTTTGTTTTCTTTTTGTGGTCCTTGCTTTCTCTTGCTCGGTAAAATAAAGAACACTGTTTTTTACATCACGGCTGCCTTGGCGTGTCTGTTTTTCCATACATCAGGGCCAGTTTTCCTAGAAGCAAATTAACCTACCAGTACGTTCTTGGACTGTTGCTGGAAACTGGAGCACCTGGAGAAAACACACACATACTAGGAGACAACATCAACTCCACATAGATAGCATCCCCATCCCAGGTGCAGAATTTAACCCAGGGCCCCAGCAATGCTAACCACAGCAACACCATGCAGCAACTTGATTTGCACTTCAAATATTCTATATATCCACATTTTGGGAAACTACTGTAGCTTTCGTGACTATGAAAGGAAGCATTCTTTATTAATGTATACCTTGCCCTTGGTGTTTCAAGTATTACAAATTTATCAACTGTTTATCAGCTTCAAGTGTTAAGTATACCAGAGTACTTCTATACTGTACAGTATATGCTATTGTAAATGTTCTGTAGCTCTCTACTCTGCTAATACGACCCCATTATGGAAAGATACTGAAATCTATGAAGTATTGAACTTCCTCTTCATTTAAAAACCTGACTATGAAACAAATGCGTTCCCCAGCACCCCATAGCTTTCTAAACAACATTAATATACATTTCCAGTGTTAGGAAGAAAGTATGATATCACTTTAAGAGCAGCTTTACCATTTATCTTCCAGCTGTTCCACATGAATGCTGATCACAAAGCTGGCAAGTGTCCATGGTCTACCAAAGCCTCAGCTGTTCAGAGCAACTATCCTCGGCCAGGTTCCAATTCTCGTGTATGTGGTCTCCACTAACATTCCTGGAGGCCGAATGTTTAAGTTTAATCCCATAATAAGACACTCAGCTGTCCAGGAAAAGAAAGAGAACTTTCCTCTGGCAAATTCCAGTTTTCCTTTTTTCAGAACTAGGAGCAAGATGACACCAACCCCTTTGGCCAGTTGCCTTTGTCATTCTTCGTCTTGATTTATTCTTGCTCCTTTTCTGAGGTGTTAAATTACTTATATACGAGCAAAGAGGTCCCTTTGTAGAAACATGGAAGAGCTTATGGCAATCCTGTGTAAAAGCCAGATGTTGCAGTCGTTGTGCAAGAGATTGCACATAAGTTATCATAGTAGTTGGAAAGATTAGGAAGTAATTGTCTCATGGAAATTATGTTATGTTACAGCTGTTGGCATTTTACAAAAAAAAAATTACTATGTATACAGTATTTTAAAGGGAAACCTTTAATATTATTTTGCATGTATTATTATTAGAATAAAATTGATTTTGACCAGTGTTTTTCTTTACCTTGTTTTCCTTGCTGTTGAATGTGAGTTGGGTTTTTTTTCTCCACTCTGGCAGGGATTTTTCCAGACTTTACAATCTTATTACATTCATCAATAGTATTATAAACTTCATAATGTATTTATTTACATAACTGAAATAATATTACATATTTAAATTATATAGTGATATTAAAAATAGTGAAAAACACAATGATAAAAATTTCAGGTGACCTCTTTGTATGAGAAATGTAATATGGGGAAAGTATTTTCACGGGGTTATACAACTATAAACGCATTTGTTGCTACATTTATATTTACAAACAAAGAAAGTGGTATGTGGAATAGAACTCGCAGTACTTTAAGAAAGCAGAGAATAGAAAATATTGGTCTGAAAGTATTTGAAAATAAAGTTTGTAGTCACAGTGAGCAGAATTGGTATCTGTCTCGCAATCATATCAGACTTGACCTTCATGGTGCCAAAATACAATTTATTTGCAACACACTGTCGCGCCACAAGCGTCCGAAAAAAGGGACAGCTGAAGGTCTGCAATCTAAACTGTTGAAATCTAAGAAAAATAAGAGGAATGTTTGAACAAAAGTGTTTTTAATGACAAGGGTCATGGTAGTTTTGTCTATCAGTAAAAGTAAAAAGAAAGACCAAAATGCATACCAGAGCTGTGTGTTTGCATGTACAGTGATTCACATTATTCCTACATTTTTCACTCCCCTGCAAACTCTAGACATTTCGTTGCTGTAAGAGTTTGCAATCATGACAATTTCAAGTAGGATATATATTTAGAATCTCACAAGCCACTCAAAACTGATAAGGCTACAATTGCTGAAAGGATGTATATAAATTAGATTTTAAAATAAAATTAGAAGACACATAAGTATTCAGTTCCTTAGCTACTGTAACTTTAAACCATATAAATGCAAAGGTAAAGACTGACTCATTACACAATTAGCTATGAGTAATCAAAGTTGTTTAACTTGACTTCAGAAATAATTGCATCTGTCTCTGTATGTTCCTTGATATTGAATTTCAAGCCACAACTTACAAGACGATACAACAAATCAACCACGAACCTGACTTTTAAAGTCAGGGAAAAAGAGAGTCTAGATCAGCAGATGGCTACTTATCCCTTGAAGTATGACGAAGTCAATGATTAAGACTTGAAATATCTGTTTTACCACCTAGACACTATCTAGATCAGGCTTCCCTTCCAAACTGAGCAGAGGGACAAGAAGGACAATAATTATGGATGCCAATGTGAAGCCACGAGTGGGAGCCACTCTTCATGCATTGAAATTATCTAGTATCAACATTATCAGCAGCATCCCAACATCCCAGCAGCTTCATTAGCTCTCAAACTATTTATTAATCACCGTATTATTTTTGCACTGTTCCCCGAATTACTTTTGCACTGTTTTTGTCCTGTTGAATTATTTTCTTTGTTTGCGTATTTGCAGTTTTGATAACACTGTTATGTTATTACACTGTTATTGTTATTGTGTTACTGTCTATTGTCTTGTCTTCTGTTCTATTTATATACTGCACCTGAGTGACTAATGAGAAACACTTTTGACTATACACCCATGTAAGTATAATGACAAATAAAGTTGAATTGAATTGAATTGAGTTACTGTACATATCTTTGTGGCAGCACAATGTTATGGATTTGCTTCTTAACATCAGGGACTGAGTAATGAGAGGCACCTGTTACTGAGTGATGACTGAGGAACATCACCCAAGAAATCAAAACTGGGTTGAAAATTTAGCAAGACAATGTCCAAAAACACAGTTTCAATCTGAGCCAATCTGGAGGGGATCCACAAAAAGAACGCCAATGTCTTTGACTTTGGCCGAGTCAAAATCCTGACTTGAATATAATAAAAAAAAGCATGGTGACTCTTTGTTCAGTCCATCAGCAATCCCCAATAAACCTGTCAGAACTGCTGCACTTTCGCCAGAAAGAATAAAAAAGTATAGCACCTCACTGAGCTAAACTGGAATTGACCTATCGAAAAATTCCGACAGCAATAATTTCTGCCTGAGGTTCTTCCAACATGTACAAAATAGTCTCAAAAGATAAGAAAACTGTGGATTTCTCTTTTTGCATCTTTCCAGGCTTTGCTACCATTCCTGTTCCATCAAATACTGTATAACATTGTTAAACATGATTATTAGTTTTGAATAAAAACAATTAATTTGAAAACAAAAACACATAGTCAGATTAATAGGGGCTGGAACTGTTTGCAAGTAACTCTATGTATATAAAAGAAAAGGATATTTTTATGTTTTAAACAAGGTTTAAATTATTACAAATGATTTGTTTCCAGATGTTTAAAAAAAAGTAATCCTTCAGTTATTTAGCAAGAAATGTAACAACAGTGAAGATCTTGTTGTAAACACATGTATACATGGGATCAGGTTATAGTTAAAAACATGTTCTTTATATGGTTAGCCTAAAAATATATATGTTTTAAAGCATATATATGATGCAAAAAAAGGAAAATTTCAAAGCATATACATGTAAAAGCATATACTGTATTTTCTACTTTATGTAAACAGCATCCTAACCACATATATAGGAAACATATTTTGGTGGTCTTAAAAATTAGATTTACGTACCCATGTTTTACTGAAAAAACCTAAGTTTAAATAATCTAACACACAACATGGCTTTGTTTCAACATTGACTTTCTGTTAAAATCACATGGCCATTGAGCATGAATACTATCATGTTTAACACTCTTGAAATATGATATAAATTTACAGCATGGAACAAAGGTTACATGTACAACTTGCTACTGGCAAGTTACAAGGGTCACTGCTGTGTAGAAAATTGAGGATGCTCTGGCTAAATCAAGTCTTCTCAATCCCAGCAATCTTAGTGTAAACTGCTCTAAATAGGAACAAATGTCCCTTGGTATAAAAATCTCAGCCAAATAAATAATGATTTGGAAATAACAGTCTTAATGAGTTATTATTAATAAAAAAATACTAAGTCTCCCTGTTTAGAAAGGATTATCATGCCTTAAATTCATTTCTATTACATTTGGAATGATAAATTCAAGTTCCTGTTTGTACCAACTTGAAAAAATATACTCCCAATAATTTCAGCCATAAATCTCTAAATATTTCAGATGTTCAATAGTTCAAAAGTGTCATAGTTCAAAAATCTAACCCTCTTATAAGAGCTGTAGATTTGTCAAATTTTACAATCATAGACAGTGAACACAATCATACCATAAAAGACTATAGTGACACATTTTCCTGAACCTTTATGCCACTCTTTTAGAATGCCATTACAATGCACAATCAAGTATCATAAAAAAGATTTAAAGATTGTCTTCAGGTTTAATACGCAGCAATAGTCCCTGGACGTGCTGCTTAGTCTCTGCAAGTACATGATCTTGAATAGAGATTCCTTGGTTTAAGATCTGACATCCAGAACTCAATATCTTGGCAAATTGGTAAAAATTGAACATTGTAAGAATCACAGAGAAACTACGGTTAAAGCTAATTTACCAAAAATAAAGTTTGAACTGTAACTTCTTTAAATAAAAAAAACATTTTTTTTATCCTACTGACATAATAAATATGTTTTTGTTATGTATTTACTCTCTCCAGAACCATCTACAGTATATGCTGAAAGTGCATAGATTTTAGCTTTTGCTTAAACAAATTGCTGTATCAGGACAGGACAAATGCTTTTTTTGTCTTTGTAGTCTAGCAATGTGTATTAGTGATCATGAGAATAACATGAATGATTAAAGTATTTAGTTAGTAAAAAGTTAGTATTTAGTTTAATATTCCTTTGAGGCAATAGCATTCACTTGAGATGCTTTAATAAGCCATTGCTGCTGCCACTTTGACTTATTGCCTGTTATTGAGGTGTTTTTCAATTTCTTCTTCAGCATTTAAAATACATACTTGTACATAATTGGATTTAAATCTAGGAATTCAGTTGGCCAGTCCATGATTGTCCATTTGTTCTTCTCCTGATGCATTCTTTTGTTGCATTAGTTTTACATTTTGGTGCAATATCCAATAAATATGGAAGCCTTTTATCTACATAAGTAAACAATATGTCTCTGTAAACTTCTAAATTAATTCTGCTGCTGCCATCATTAGTTACATACAGAAGAATGAGTCAGTTCCAAAGGTGTTCCAGCAAAGGATAGGGAAAGCATCTAAAATTTACGAATGATCTCGACTCCATCTAAGATGGACTAATATTGGTTTCTTTCTTAAGTTCTTCTTTAGTTAAATCAATGATTATATGTGATTACACTTTTCACTTCTAACCTACGCTAAGCTTCTTGTTTATGAGGTGTGATACAGACTTGTAGTTACATTTAATCCACTAAAGTCTCTCTCACAACAGTGTCATGTTTTAAACAGAAGTTATGTAACACATGGATCTGCCTAATGAGATTAAAAGGGATTTAAATTAACACCTAGTTGCATTTTAAACTAATTTGAATGACTACTTGCAATAAATATACAGTACATTATAACAAAAATGTTATGTTACAAAGGTATAGATGTATTGCAGTTAATGTGAACATTTTAATGTTGGAACTTTTCATAATGGTTAGAGTTTTGGATTAAAATAGTAATAGATTTTATGCATCTAAAATATGGGTTTTCATTCAGATAAATTATATTTAATGCTGACTTTATGTAAAAATGGTGCAATTTAGCATATAAATATTTTATTAAAATAATAGATTACCAATTGTTGTAATTATATTGTATATACAGTACAAAAACATAATACTGCAGGGTACCCTTTTGGTAAAGTTAAAAGAGTTTTTTCTATAAGAAAAACAAATTACCTCTCTTCACACAAAGAGTCCTTATTTGCATACACATAAAGAATGTTTTGCCTCTGGATAAAAGGTCATTTGCTCCGCAAAGCCTATTGATCTACCCTAGTTTTGTTTTAATGGAGCATGGTCATAGAATACAAAACAACAACAGATGGACAGTCTGTCTCCTTTAACCTAGATTTTATTGAACTAATCCACTTCTCACTGTAGGAATTCAGAAAGTCTTACACTAGGCAGTTTGGTGCTGCCCAGTTTTATACTGTCTTTAAAGAAGAACAATGGGAAACAGTTAACCCTTTCAAGCAAATACTTCCCAGGCTTTTCATATTCTATCACTATTAATAGTGGCTGTGACATTGAAGCTGATGACACCTTGTGACCTCTCAGTTGGCATCCGATCATTATGAGTAACCTTAAGAAACCAGGTCATTCTGGGGATTACTGTCCCTAGAGGATAAGGTCTTTCTTAAAGTCTATAGCCTTCCCAGACCAAGAAACGTCTGGCCTGAATGTGAACAGCTTTGTTAGCCTTGAGAGGATTTCATTGTAAATTAGTTAATTAAAAATCTCCAATTATAAGATTGTAATCTGTCTACAGGTTTATCTTTGGCAGCAAATAAAACTGTTTGGAGAAAGAGTAAGGAATAATTTATGAGGGTGTAAAGAAGGTATTTAACCAATAAGTACTGTTACAATAGGATGAAGATAATCCGAAACATTAAGAAAACTAGTAAAAAGCAGATGGACTGTGATTCTGTGTCGAGGTTCAAATTGGATTTTGGCAATTAGAAAAAAGCATAAAATATTTATGAAAGTCACTTTTTCCTCTTTGTACTTTACAAGTACATGTGTATTTAACTACCAGTACCAATCTAGATGATTATTCTAATTTCTAACACTTTCCAGAGGTATTCTAGTTAGTAGAAACATTATAGGAAAGCCACAAATTCTAGCAGTATAATCATTATAAGACATACTCCATAAAATTACCTTAAAAATAAAAAGGCTACAAACAAGAGGTTGTTTAGCCCATAGAGCTTGATTACTTTCTTGAAGATTATTTACTGTATCTGATCCCACTGTTTCATGAAAGGCTATCAGATTTGATAACATGGTTGTGTACCTTGTTTTGAACACCCTGATCCTTTCTGCAAATAAATTCCTCTTGTTCTTTGTTATAAATGTACTCCTAATACATCAATAAATACACACTTACTGTAAATATAATATTGATTTTAAAGTCTTTATATCTTTACTTCAGTAAGAGCAATTGAACTATCAGGCAATAATGCTGCATCTTTTACAACCAAACTTTCAAATCCACTTTATAGATGCACTAAAGAAATAAAGGAAAAACATGCTCATGTTATCCTATATGTAGGGGTAATACAGGCCCAGTTAAAGTATTAAAACCCTTATACAATTATTGTGTTTTGTAGTTTTAAATCTTGCTCACTTGGAATTAGCAAGTAGTATTTAAAATGTGTTACATACACAATCTTCTCCATACAAAACAAGCAGGAAACAAAAAAGTAATTAGATTATTAATTTGAGGGAAACAAGGAAAAAGTTTCATAAGCATTCAAAACTTTTATTGTAGCAAGCCTAAATTAATTTAGGTGCATGAGTTAGTAGAGTGGCCTCTGTCTGTGTGAAACTTTATTCACATAATTTCACAATACATACAGTACACCTACTGTATCATTCAAAACAACTCATGAATAATGACATTTAAAGGAGAACGTTATAAAACATTTCATAAATACTTATTATCTTTCATTGTAAAGTGAAATGATTTTATCATGATAAAATCAATCATTAAGAAGCAGAAGACCCTCTCAACTAACTCTGGGCAAGAATGAACCTTGACAAGTATGCCACCTTTAGACCAAAGGTGACTTTGAAATATTTACAGAGTTCAGTGGCTGAGATATGAGAAAATGTCCATAGGTGAATACCCCAGTCACTTCACAAATGCAGTTATGAAATAGAAGTTCAGTCAACGTAACACAGAAAAGGACATTATAAAGCTGTGTTCTCCCTAATGATCCATAGCGCAGCATACCTTTTCTTAGTCTGGTACCTAAGACAATGTTCATCACCAAAGGATGATCAACCTACGGTATAAAGAACTTGCAGAATGGATATCAAGATCATACCTGAAAAACATCCTAATGAATCACCAGCTGCTGGATCACTATTTTTCCCTCTTTATCTAAACTAGCAATCTGACTTTCCCAACCATGTAACTGCAACTTGCAGAGCAATCCAAGTCAGAATTCTGACCAAGATATTTTTTGTGCTATAGAAGAAATCTTGTGTTTCATAAACCAATTGTTGTTTTCACCCGATAAATGAAATGAAGGCATTTGCACTCTTTAATATTGTTAGATTAATATAGTTGGCAACACTGTTCACAAATTAACTATTGCATTTAAACGCGATAATTTTCTTGTATAAACGCAATACTGTCTTGTATTAATGCAATATTTGTTTTTTCTTCGTGGTGCTAATAAGCTTCAGTGCTATCTGGCATGTTGTAGTAATCGAATTAAATAGTTATGGAACATTAGAAAGCTTAATGTTGTACCATAAACCCATAAACAGAAAAAAAGTCATTAGATAGGTTGAGTTAATTAACATTTTAGATTATAATTATTGTTGCCAAACGTTGTATTATAAGAAAAATGGTAGGATAAGAAGTAATAAAACAGTGTAGTAGTATTGTGAAATTTTCAAATCAGGACCACAGTACATGGTATCATTTTCCTTTCCTTATTTTTGAGTTGAAGTGCCTTTGTGTGTCCTTTTGTAACTTCTAAAGCTAGATAATTATATCTTTTCGATTTTTGCTTTACTGTGTTGAAAAGGTATTCAGAACCTTAATATGGTGTCTATTTTTTGTTAAATTTGTAGCCTTGTGATTGTATGATTGTATTATACATACACATTTAAAAAAAAATAACAATATTTAATCAAAGCCTGAATGTTCAAAGTGAAGGCTTCTGAGGGTAAGATAACCTACTGCACATTTCAGCAAAGATTTAGGTGAAAAAAATGAAATGTATTGATTGCTTAAGTATTCATATTCCTGAACTCAGTAATTGGTGGAAACACTTTTGTCAGCAATTACAGATACAAATCTCTGAGTATGTCTCTACTACCTTTGTATACCTGCTTGGTGAAATTGCTTCCCATATTTCTTGGCAGATTTGTTTCGGTTATCTCAAGTTGCTTGAGGATCGCTTATTGGCAGTAGTTGTCAAGTCTTTCAGCAGATTTGTAATAGGATTCAAGTCGGGACGAAGACTGGGACACTCAAGAGCAATCACTTTCTTATGCTTAAGCCACTCTAGTGGCTTAGCTTGGCTTTGTGCTTTTTATCCTATGTCGTATAGTGTTCTGAACAGTTGGCATTGTCAATTTCCATTCATTTTCCTAAGCAGCAATGGATTCCAATTGAACAGTGAATTTTGTCCCACAGTTCATGAAACATAGGGAGTAAATAAACCAGAATAAGGATAACTCTGATATGACACCAATCTTATATAATGATCATTGGTCAAATAGATTTTGAATTATTCTGCAAATTGATATTTCATAGTTGATTTTAGTATTGTAACAGGACTAACTTCATATTAGCATGTTTACAGTACTCACATTACTGCCTTCATCTGTACTGTATTGTCTGGAATTGTAATTATTTCAATTCATTTATGCAAATCCAATTCATTACCAATTCGGTGTCCAGCTATTACTTCTAAACTGCCAATTTTCTTATTTAATTAAATTATTAAAGCCACTCAGGGTTAAGATAAGCAGAATGCTAAGGTCAATTTCATCTATCAAACAATCAATACTGTAGTTGATCCTTGCAGCAGGACCTATTGATTCTGCTTGTAATTGGATAAGCAGCGACATGCCAATCTGTCAAGGTTCAAAATTCTAATGATTTTTTTTAACCATGTGTATAAACCATGCAGGTTTATGTAGAACTATTCAGGAGATATTCTCTGTTTAGGAAATTACATATTTGTGTATATACATTTTGTACTGTTTTTGAAAAAAGATAATATCTGATTCACATTAAAGTGAAAACAATGTATTAATGTATACTAATATAATAAATTATGATACATATTCAAAACTAAGGCATTTTGAATCCATCTTTAAGTTGAAGTAACTGATTCTGGCACATTTCTTACTTAAATACATTGTAGGACCAATGAAATTCAGATTAAAAATGTCAACTATGGTTTTTTATAGTAATACTGTAGAAATTGTCAGCTAAAAATAATAATTATTATACTATTTAAGAATACTTAATTCATTATAATCTTGAAGAGGCGAGGTTTCTTGTTGTATATATATATTGTTTAAAATAGAGGGTATCTGTGCACAATATTTAAAAGTCTGTTGGACAGTAACCCTCAGAACACATAACATAAAAACATAAGAAAAGTTACAAATGAGAGAAGGCTGTATGGTCCATCTATCCCATTTGCAGTTAACTGTTGATTGATTAATAACATGGCTGGGTATCTTCTTCCATACTCCCATAACCTATTGTGTGAAGAAGAGCCTTCTGTCCTTGTGCCCTCTGGTTTGTGTTTCACTGTTCATTTGGAAGAAATCCACTAGGTTGGCTTTATCAATACCTTTTAGGATTTTGAGTATCTAAATGAAAATTCTTGTATCAGGTCCTCTCATGGTATTTCCTGATCAAGACTAAAAAGGTATAGTTTCTTTTTCCTGTCAGTGTAGGGGATTGCTTAATCCCTGGATTTTATCTGGCCGCTCTTCTTTGGACAGAATTCAGCAATATTCTTTTCTATAATACAGTATGTGACCAATTGTACACAATATTTTAAATGAGGTGCTACTGCAGCATTATACCATTTTAAAATCCGTTGATTTAAATTATGTTTTTACTAAACATCCTATTATTTTATTTGTCTTTTAATTCAAATTTACAATCATCTGCAAACTTGATTATTTTACTATTTTGTAATCTTGATCATTGATCTAAATTAAGAAGAGCATTTACTCAACCCTTATCTGTACCCTTGCTTTCTGTTTAATAACCAGCTCTCAATCCAAACACTCGCAGTTCCCTGAATGCCTACTGCCTGTGATTTAAGAATTATTTTTATGTGGAAGAACTTTTTATTGTTCATTTTAGCTTTGATTGCAATATTCCCTTCAATTGTTCTCATGAACTGTCTAATGTCCTATTTAACTGAGCTTGCAATACTTTGTAATCATTTTCTTTTATTGAGTCCTGATGCTTTTTAATAACTTTTTAAAACACTTTCTTTCCCTTGTATTTAGCCTAATTTATTTTTGGGTCAATTGATTTAATTTTTTTCTCCTTTTTACTTTTTTAGCGTGAATTATCTCTACTTGTTTCATACTCCAGGTGTGCACCCTGGGTACATGCTGTGCTGCATGCCAGCTGTAGAGTTGAACCAGCAAAGGTATTTAATCAGCATTTAAAGAATTAAGCTTTATAATTACTACGAATGGTAGACTAGGTAGTGGAACCCTCAATTTCTGAAACACTGTCATTTGCAGCCTACTGTTTCCATTCTGGTTTGGAGAGAAGAACTATCTATGATTCTCAGATTATGACTATCCATTTCCCATACACTTTGCATTTTGAATAATAGCCTGTACTGAAGGGGGGAACTTAATACAGTGATCTCTGCTATTACACGAGTTTCGAAAACACGGATAGGCTCACACACAATTGGTAAATAGTTGAAAGGCATCTGTATAATGCAAAAGTCACGTTGGCTTATATGCAATTTAATCCCCTACATGTTTACATACAGTAACACAACTAAACACGGTGGTCTGCGGAGGAACACACATGATGCTCAATTGTCCCAAGTGCGCTATTTTTGGAAATGCTAATTGGGAGGTGCTCCTCCATTTTCGTGCTGTTTTCACTAAATCTTCTGCATTGCCGTAAATATGAGTGGACAAGGTGACAAGAATGTGTCTAAGAAGCATGCTGGTAATAAAATATCAGGTGGTGAACTTAACTTTTTTTCAAGGTAAAGACCTAGTTTACAGTAACACATTCTCACAAATGCATTGCTGTGTGTGCAGTGAACTACTTAATGGAGAAACAACTAAACCACTTCCATAGTGTGGGATTGTGAGGTTACCCTTCTTTCCGTTTTTTCTGCAAGGAGCTGTGGCTTTCTCTCTGAAGGATGGCTGTTCCATGGTTGTAACTGACGAAAAGAAAAATGCTCCAATATTTACATCTTGAGGAAACCACAGTCCTTGTTTCCCACGAGTCCTCCTGAAGCAGCAAAAAAAAAACAATCAGAAGGATTTATGTCACCCCAGAAGTGGCATGCTAACTGATAAAGTTATTATTCTGTATATCATTTTCTCTGACCACTTTCCAGACTATTACAGGAGGGCAACAGCTAAGGAAATACCTGTTGCGTTTTTCATCAGTATTTCACAATCCCCTAATTATATTTTTTAAATTAATTTCTGAAAATTATTCTTCCGAAGAGACATAGAGACATAGAGGTTTGGTGACATTCATACACCTGATAACACAGGAGAAAAACCCAGAAAAAATGTTTGTAAAAAATGTAATAAATGTATTGTCTCTAAAAAACATTTAAGATGACACTCAAACACATATTTTATTCCTTGATGGTTCGTTGTCACATAAACAAAGTCAAGCTTGTACATTTGTTGAGTGCATATTTAACACTTTTTTGTAAAATGTTTATGCACCTATTGTCCAACTAAAGAAAACCATTTTTTTCTTTGTGCTTTGATCCAAATGTTTTAACTTTAATGCATACACTACATTATTTAATATTCTGACAATGTCTGAACAGTTAAAAAGAAAATAATTTTATTTAGAAAAATATTTTGCAATCTTAAACTTATGCATTAGCTATAAATGTACATAAATATTTAGACAACTCAATATTAAAACTAACTTTTGAGGAAAAAATAATTAATCAACCACATTCAAAGACAATTAAAACAAACATTCTTACAAGTGTTCAATTAGATAATTATAAAGTTCATAGAAGGCTGTATTTAGACAGAGGTATGGTTAATAGGCCTCATGGTTAACTATCAATCATAAATTTTAATAATGATTGTGACCCTTCATTTTTTATCTCATTACATATTATTCCATTAAATGTTTCTTTATGGTTCTGACTTTATCTGAATGCACAAGCAAATACTCTACCAAAAAATTTTTTTCTCAGTCTGCTGTGAAATAAATTGATTAATTAACCTAGTTTTCAGGGGAAACCACAATTTAAACAGATTGTAACTCTTGCAAAGTCAGATTGCCTTATCAGTAGTGGACATCCTGCAACTAAAATTTGTTCTTGTTGGTGCCGTAAATCTCCAGAATGTCTGTGACAGGTTAATCATTCCCATCAAGATGTGGTTACTTGACAAACAATTTCACAACTTTACCTTTGTTCAAACATGATGTGACAATTGTGAACCAGAGAGCTGTACTAAAGCATATGTCAAAAGGAGGAAGCTTCTGACAGCTGCTTTCAAATTGACAAAAATAATTTGTTCTAAAGAAATATGGCAAATCATTTTGAAAAGCGTTTTCACACAATTCTAACCATTTTCTTTAAATAAATGTGCTTTAACCAGGATCAAAATAAACACTAAATGGTGAAATGACCTTTTTCCCAGGGCATATGGTGTATTCCATAAATGCTATAAATCAGACTTCATCAATGCAGTAATCAAACTTCAGTAATGCAATAGTTTATGTGGATGATTATATCTCCTTGAGAAAAACAATGCTAACTGCAAATTCATATTGAATTCTTAGCTGATTACAGATCTACATGGTGTGACTTTTGTTGTATTACTTGTACTGATTTCCATTTTATTCTCTTGAGTCTTCTTTGATGCTTTCAGTGAATAAGAGAATTAGTTGTCTTCTTTTGACCTTACATTATTTTTAATATTAAGATGAACATACTTAGAAGAACAGCAGTTTAATAATGAAAGCCAAAATCACATCACAATTGAGATTACTTGTGAAAATAGCATTTAAAGACTGATCAATATATATTTTTTTTATTTATGTCCTATTGACATCTGTTAATTCTTCTACAGGAGTTAAAAATCAAGACTAAACTGTATGATCAATCAGCAGATTATATTTTAACAAAAACAAAACAACAATAAAAACTAACTAATCTAATAAATTAAAATATATGCAATAAAATATACAAGGCTGCATTGAAATAACTAACACCTTGCATGAAGAAACAAAAATAAATCAAACTTTGCCAAACACAGATTAACATGTTAACTCAATCACATAAATTGCTCTGCACAGAAACAAGAAGCCTCTGGCAGACAATAATCTGCCAACAAGGAAAAGAACTGTGCTTAGTGAAATACGCTTCACAGATAGGTTAAAGTTATTATTTAATTTGGGCCTGTGGTACTTACTAAGGCAGTAAAGAGTAATCTCCAGTTCTGCCAATTTAAATATTAGTTTTTAACTGTTCTATTTTTGTTTTTAAAAATATACCAAGAATATTATGTGAATAAAAAATACTTTCACAGTGAACAACTTTAAAGTTTATGATTCAAACCCTTAAAGTGAAGTTATAAAAGAGCTGAAAGATAAGAACCAAGAAAAATCACTTTTATATATTTGGACTGTTTCTCACACCCCCTCACTAACACAGAGTATCCAATTCAGTTCAAGCCAAAAGGATTCTGTATAATTTTTCAGTTCAGATCCTCTTGACTTTAAAGCTACTGGCCAGCTTTTCCTTCACACAGCCTATGTCGAACAAAACACTCTAGATTTTCCCTCTGGCAATGCCTTGAAAAATATCTACAAGCTTCGTCATTTGAAGACAAGTAATCATAGGGGCCAGGTCTGGACTGTATGGTAGGTGAGCTAACCACTCAAAGTTGTATTCATAAATCATGGCTTCAGCAACAGGTGCTTTGTTTGTAAAGTAGAAACATTCCTTTTGTCAATGTTCAGCTCTTTCATTGCCTAATGGACTTCCTCACGTTTGTCAAACGTTTTCTCTAGTAATGCAGATTTCTTCACTGGCTGTTCCTCCTGTTTAAGAATGATTGATTTAGTGAACCTGAAGGTGACTGGTAAGGCCAATATACACTGTGGCAGGTTGAGCAGGTGTAGTCTCAGAAGATATCAGGTCATGAACTGTGTAATCCAGTCATGGTGAGCTCTTTTCAATGCTCTTACTTTGCTTTTTTGTTCCCAGATGTTCTTCCTCCATGATCAAGGACCACAGAAAACTGATTAGAAGTCTCATTCTGCTGAACATTTTGTCTGCTGGAATAGCAGGTGAGATTCCAGGTGATACATCTTCCTCTGCAATTGATTTTTTAGTACCACATTTCCAGAGTAGGGAGAATGCAGGAATCCTAAAAGGCCTTCACAGTAATTGAAGCAGCTCCAGGACTGAAGGTATCGTTCCGAGGTTGTATATAGACAGTTATAAGCTGTATTGTTGATTCCCTGGAAATGTTCATTATGATACTGCCCTGGTATGGGTGAGTGTGGAATACACAAGCGACGATGATCACAGTTGCTTTTACTACATGAATATTTTTGTGGATGTTAACATCCCAGGTCTCGTCAGTTGTTACTAGATAAGAATAAAAGTTGATTTGGAACTCATTAAAGAGCTAATTGGTGTTCTAATAGGAAACTCAGATTTCTGGGTGCTCTCTTTGGGGACATTTGATATACTAAAATGTTTCTGGATGATTGTAGAAACACAACATTTAACCCCTTGATGCAGCCTCACCTGAAATAATGTTAATCTACCATTACTGAGCTCTCAACCAGATGATGGCTTTAGCACGGTGCCAATACCTTGCTGTAATCACTATAATGAGCTCATGGTCATCCTTGAGCTCCGTTGACCACTTTGCCGCTATTATGAATCAATTCAATTTATGAATTGGCTTCATTACCCTGCTCTCCTCCCCACTGATAGCTGATGTGTGGTGAGCGTTCTGGCGCTGTATGGCTGCTGTTCCATCATCCAGATGGATGCTGCACATTGGTGCTGGTGGAGGGGAGTCCCCATTACCTGTAAAGCACTTTGAGTGGAGTGTCCAGCAAAGCGCTATATAAGTATAAGCAATTATTATTATTACTTTGCTGCTATTACAAATTTGCTATGCATGGCCACCATTCAGTTGGCTTTCTGCTTTCCTTGACCAGTACCCTATTGCTTATTATATTAATTTATATTGATATTTATATTTTATGGTGGTAATGCCACTCCATTTTATATAATCTGGCCGAGAAGAGATGAGAAAATCCAGCAAAAACAAATTTAAAAAAAAGAATAAACTTTCAAATGATTCTTAAAGGGTGTAATTGAAATACAAACACTGAAAACTCTGTATATTCTGGTGGTGTGTGGAGGACCACTTTGCACAGAAACACTGCTGTCTTTGGACATATGATCAAAACTGATCACTTTATCAACACAATGCAAGACATTTTTTTTAAAAGAAGGCAAAATACTGTACCAGAAGCATTAACCCCATTCATATTTTATTTACTTCATGCAGTTCCAAGATAAAAAGTTTTGCTTTTCAAACAACCATGTCTATTTACATCAAGCTCATTCCTTCAATCACTCTGTCACTTTTTCTGTAGAGAATTGTTTATAAAACATTGACTTAAATAATTTACGTAAGGATGGTGTTTCTGTATTTGTGTATCCAAGTAACCAAGTAGAAAAGTAACTTTGAAATCAGAGCCTACGTGTACAACATGGGCTTGTGAATGCAACTGACCAGTAATGACAAATATTACATATTACCGATGAAGAAAGTGGAAACATACTATGACATCGAATCTACCAAAATAACCTTGTCCTTCCCAGGAACCAAGAGTCAAGAGGCAGCAGCTTTAATGCACATCCCATTGTGACAGCCTAATATACTAAAGGTCTTTGTTTTAAAACATAGAATACCCTCTTGTTTATTTTCTGGTACCTTAGTAGACATTGTTTAGTCACATTTATTGTCATACAATTTTGACATTCATATGCTTATGCAGCATATCAATAAATAATATTACTGAAGTTACTTTACTTTTACTAAAGAAATCAACGTCCTTCAAAAAGAGAATGGGTGAAAGTAACTGCAACGATAAGGAATGACACCACTTAGAAGTATCTCTTTCTACCTTACTGACAAAGCAGTGAGAATTAAAGACTGCAGTTTTCAAACAAGACGTTTAAATGCATAAATCTGAAATACCCTGTACCAACATATTTCTATTATTTAATTCAATTGAAATCCCATAAAATCTACACTTAAATATGTTTTCTGATTTGCATTCATTATTATCTAATCAAAGCAAACTGGTATGTATCACTTTCATCAATTAAATTAAAGTAAACCTTATTTGTCATTGATTTTTTTTTCTTACATATAAAATAGAAAATTCTAGATGGGTGTGGGGCCTACAAACACTCGTACACACAGCCAAGGATGTGGAGAGGAATAATGGACACTGCATTGGGCACCAACGGAGCTAATCTCCATGGACAGTAATGACGAAAATGATGACATAAAATAGCACCGATGCTGGGTAATGAACAGGTCATTACTGTTTACAATAATTTTAACAATAATTACTCTCGTAGACTTCTACTGGGATTTATAAATAGAGGCACACCTGTATACTGTAAAATAGAACATGGGAAAGTTCACATTTCATAATGTTAGTTTCACAAGAAAACAATAAGGTTAGATATTGTCTATAATAATGTACAATAGATTATAATAAATAGTTATTTACATAAAATGAGGTTTAGATATTTAACTTTATTAAATAAAAAAACAATGCTTGACATTTTTATTTAGATTTACATTGCATTCTTTATTTACAATTGTAGTTTATTTTAATTTATATTAGGTGTTTGTGGCAATGTCCCTTGCAAAATTAAAATTTACTATATATTTTGCCTTAAATGTCCATGGGAGTTTACTAAAAACACATTCATTTTTATCAAGACTCCAGTAGGAGTGAGAAAGCCCTGAATCGATTGCAATGTAACAATATTCGATCTTGCATGTTAAATATGTACAATCAGACAAGAAACAAAGATTATTTTGCTTCTTGCTGATTGCACAACGTTTCAGATAATGAGGACCCGTTTTAGTATGGAACAGCATGATTTCAACACTTCAGTAGGTAAACAGACACGGTGTTGTAAGGACTTCCATGGTAATTGCTACGTCCACACCCTGCCAAAGAACATGCCTTTACTCTGGGAAAGTTTGCATTTCAATGGATAGATAAGCTAAATAAAGTGGAAGCACTTTATCTCAGTGCTAAGCATGCATAGGCTACAAAGGAACAGGTAAAGTTTTTCAGTATTCCATACTGAAAGGAAAAGAAAAGAGACATTTCAGCTGTGGAGCCGTCTTCAGGTGTGAAGATGGGTGTACTGTACATGTATTTCAGGGGTATTTGGAAGACTTGTTACTCACTCTTTTGTGTTCAAGGAAATAGGAAACAAATAGTATGGATGCAGCAGGTTAGATACACAATTTTTATTAAGGTAACAACTTTAATTTGATTTATAAATTATTTTTTTATCATTCTTGAATACAGTTGCCTGATATACTGTACATTAACTATGATGGAGTGCTGTACAGACCATACTAAACATTCTGACAAGCTAAGAGAAATAAATGAGCTGTCACCATGATGCAGTATTCCTGTACTGTTGTGGATGATGCTCAAATGCCCAAAATATTAATACTGATTCTGTAAATGACAAGCTGTCTGTATTAAATACTCCTCTTAAATGCAGCTAGATCTAATACGTCAAAGATTGAGGATATTATACCTCAGTCTTACTGAGTAAACAATCAGTATGGTTAACTCACAAAGACCTGTTATGAGTATTAGATTTTATTATTTTAATACAATGAGAAAATGCATCTTTAAAATGTCTTTTGATCTTTGACTACATATGAATAGGGGCATGTACCTTTGATCATATATTAGAAAAGGAAGAGATGGCTATCCTGCCAGAGAACCTACAGTAATTGTAAGAAGCTTTTAGAAGTAATTGCCATTGATAAATTCTGTGCTAAAGTAAAGACTCACATCTACAGTAACTGTTCAAGTGAAAGTTATGGAGTACTTTGACCTCCAGGCTGTTAAAAAATCCAATGATCAAGAGTATCAGATGTTACTGCTATATATAGTGAGACAAGAGTGAAGAGTTATCCCACATCAATACTCATTAAGTAATTGCTCACCTGAAGAAACCAGGTTTAGAACTATCACCTAACTGGAATTTAGCACAGAAAGAAAAAGGCTGGTGACAGCTGCCATCACCCTAAGGTCACACAAAAGGAGAGGATTTCAGACTAGAGAAATATCTCCTAGCGACAGAAAGTGTTTTTAAAAATAGAAAGTCACTTTTCTGAGTTTTTTTATGATAACAATCGCTTTTCAATAGCTGTTATAAAAGTCATGGCCTTCTGGACAAAGAAGTCAGTGATCATGACCAGGCTGCTCAGTGAGTCAGCTAGTGAGAGACCTGTTCAAGAACACCAACTTTCAACGAAGCCTGGTGTAAAAGTGCACAGATGTGGTGGACATTTGTGAAAAAGTATGTTTCAGACTTTTGTTTATAAAGTGGGTTCAGTTCAGACAATTTTTCAAACAAGTCAACTTAATATTTAATAAGAAAGCCTGGTCTTGGAACAAATCGTTGTGAAGAGACGGAATGCTGTTTTAGTAAGAAAGGGGGGCAAGTAGCCCAGGGAAGAAGAGAAGGAACAACGAAGAGATCTAGAAAACGATTTAGGGGAAGGCATAGTGGGTCGCAGCAGAAGTAGGCAGAAGTAGCTCAGGTGGGTAACCCTAAGAGAACTTCTTCGGCTTCTTCACACCCGAAGAAGGCTCCACAGCTGTTGTGTTTTCTTTCTTCTCTTTTCAGCATGGAATAAACCTTTAACTTGTTCCTTTGCAGCCTATGCATGCTGACACAGCTACCCACCTGAAGTAAATATTAATTTATAAAAGGCTATATAACAGGCTTGGCAAAGTGCTCTTGTTATTGTAGAGTTTAGGTGTAACTCAATGTGTACAAAATACAGTTGATTTAAAAGTAGAATGTGGTAGTAGAAGTGATAGAGATGAGTAGATGCCTGCTCAAAATATTAGCATATTTGTATAATAATAATAATTCCTTACACTTATATACACTCAAAGTGCTTTTCAGGTATTGGGTACTCCCATTATGAGATAGCAACCAAAGTGCCCCAGTACACTCACCACACACCAGCTTTAAGTGGGGAGGAGAGCAGAGCGATGAAGCCAATTCATAGATGGAGGCCACGACTGGTAAAGGCCAATGGGAAACTTGGCCAGGACACCAGGGTAACATCCGTACACCTTTCAAGAAACACCCTGGAATTTATATTGACTGCTGAGAGTCAGGATGCCGGTTTTATGTCCCATCTGAAGGATGGTGCCTTTTTACAGTATAGTGCCCCCATCACCATACTGGGGCCTTAGGACTCACACAGACCTTAGTTTCTACCAGGTCGCACCTGTTTAGCTTCAGTGGGTTGTCGGTTGTGAGTTGCAGGGTGAATGTAGAATGTGGGGCATGTATTTTAATGTATTGGAATGAAGATTTGGAGGCTGCCAAACTGCCTTTACAACAAGGTTTACTTTTCAGATCAGATTTTTAAAATGGTGAATCAATGTTAAATACATTGTGTGTTTTCACTACTAAAGGTGATATTCATAAAACCCCATATAATATAAAAAATTCAGGATTTATAATGATGAATATTATTGATTTTGTAATAGTTGGACATTTTTCTTCATTTTTTAAATATTTTGTTGAAAAATGTCTACTGAATTGATTGGAAAATGCTTTATATGCACAGCCCTAAGACTTCAACAATTTCACACAGGTACAGAATTCTTTGCAATTTTTATAAGAATTTATTCACCAATTTTTAAACCTTACTTGTTATTTTCCACTTTTTTTGGTGAACTTTAGACATTTTAAAAGCTATAAGTAAATGTAAGGAAAAATATTTAATTTGTGTAGTTTTCCTATTGCAAAGATTATTTTTCTTTGGAATAATATGCTTCACATTTAAGAAAACGTATTAAAATGTAGATTTTTATAGCTACTATTTCTGCTGTATACACTATAAGCCTATTACTGTGAAAATATTCAGAGATATTGTGAGATTAAGATCATTATTGTTTTGTTACAAATAATTAAAAGTGTCAAACAGAAATTGTTTAACATGATGTCTAGAAAACTGTAGCATCGTAACAGGCTTCTAATTCTGTTAAAGAGTAAAGTTAAAATTAGTAAGTAAAGAGAAGTTATAAGTCTGTTTATATGGTTCTGCTCTCTAACAGTTTGAAACTGCCAGAGCTGGTTAACATTCACATTACATTTACATTTTTTATTGGTCTTAAAAAATATGACCTTGAATATGAAAGGTATTTTTTATTTTAGTTGTTTTAGAATTAGCATCCTTTCATATTAGGAAGGGAAATAAGAGTAGCAGTTGTGTGGTGATCAATATTGGGTCTTTCTTTCATTTGCAAATCTACAGGATACAGAAATTTAATGACCTTTCATTCTAAGCTGTATCTTTGTTTATATGTGTGCATTAAAAATGTTAAAAGCATTTGTAACTGGATGAAAAAATAATGTTCATATCTCTTTCTATCAATAAACTAATGTTCAATGATTTATTATTTGTATAATTTATACAAATTGATTGTATAAAATTATTTTGCAGTTGTTTTAAAACCTTTTTGTACAAATTCCACACAGATATCACCCAGGAAACTGAACCCAGAGAGTGAAGCATCAATGCTAACCAGTTCCCAGCAATGTTTGTCGACAGGTCAGGCTGAGGTGGTGCTAGCAGCACTTCAGGTGAACTCACAAGCAGTGGAGCAAGTGCCCTTTAGTGATGATTCAAGGTTTTGTAGAGAGCACCCCAGCGGATGTCAGCAAATGTGATGCAGATGTGCAGAACAATACACTAATTGTTAAGCAGATCAGATCAATCAATGATTGTCAGGGTGGAGTGTCTAGAAGCTACAGAACATGCAGTGATTGATAGCATGACAAGACAGCACTTAGATTGTGTGGCACTACATTGATTAAGTCCGGGGAATTTACTTGCTGCTGTTTCTGTGGGCTCATCCTGATGTGACAACATTTCAGCAATGCATTACATGTCCTCATGCTGCTTGTGTAATAATACATTTCTTAAGCCTGTAAAGGCTTAACATATGAGATGAGAATGCTACAGTTATGTAGCATTATGACATAAGGGCAACTATTTGACCTTCTTTAGCCCAATTAAACTTTTGTTGGATGAGCTGATATGACATATGGCTTCTAGGTTTCAGTGCCTAAAGAACAGACATGTGCTTGCCTTAGTATACAAATAGAATGAGAGAGAATCCCACAAGACACCATTTGCAACATGGTGCAATTAATTTGTTCAGCTTAAATTGTGTCCAATAGTGGTTAAACATTCTACTGCTCTGTAACTCTAACAGCAAACTGAGTGATTAAGAACCCAATGGGTGATGAATGTTAATTAAAATAATATTATTGTTATGACTCGACTTGCTTGGTCCCAGTGAAGGCAAGAGGAAAGAGCTGGGGACTGTGCTCTACAGACAAAGACAGATAAACAGGGGATGTGCTGTGAAGCAGATAGATTGCTGAGCAGGAGTAGAGAATATAGGGGAGACGAAAGTCTGGCTGGCAGCGCAGTTCCATCAAAGCATCAGGCAGTATTCTTTGAACAGACTGCTTAGGCTAAGAGCACTTCCTGAACAGGTCAGGAAGCTCAATGACAGAGCACTGGACTGCAGGCAGATCTGGATTAAAGTATCCTGAAGCTAAAGATATTCTGAAGCTAATGAAGTGAGTGCATGGTGCTGGAACAGCCACCCAAAATGAGTTCTAATGGCTCTGGGAGGTGTTCGGCTCTGTGTGCAAATATGGCCAGTTATCATGGAGGCCGAGGGCTGCACATTCTGGCTTGGCTGTGCAAAACAAAATTTTTCCAATATTATGTACGTTCATTACAATTTTAGTAAATCTACTACCCTGACAAAAATAAAAGATTTTGTTATTTTCCTAATAATTCGATTTTCAAAAGTGATTTTGATACTTAGTATATTCTTGTTCCCAATTTCCATAATTTGTGACCATATTTATGTGATGTTCGGCTGGTCACTGGTTTTAAGACTAGAGTGTTTTCTATGTGGAGTTTATGTATTATAACTTCGTGCACCAGTTTTCTCCCACCTTCTTAATACTAACTAAATAGGTTAATTGATGTTCCAGTCCCTGTGTGCTTGTTAATGTGTACAGCTTTTTAAAAATGAACGAATGGGTGTAAAGTCATATTTAATTTTTTTTTTATTTTGCTTAGAACTAATTTTTTTTCAAGCTATATGGCAATAAATTAACCATTAAAAACAGGAATGGGGTTTATTTTACCCTTTAAAATAAGAAAATCATTTTTCAAGGAATTGAACTTTGGTTTTCTCTATTTTCTTTAAATAATCAAATATAGTGCACTAAAGAACTTAATTTAATTGAATATAGAACTTCAACACTGTACTTATTATTTCAGAACCTGTGGATACTTGAAGGAAATTATTTAACGATCTAAAGCTCTTCACGATTCCTGTGAATGTATAGACAGAATAAGAGACCCTTTGTTAAAACATGTAGATATCAATAGTGCAGTATTCCGCAGTTACACAATTTCCAGATATATAGTACATCACGGTAACAGTTGGTGTTTCAGTTTGATTCCCAAAGCTCTGGAAGGAGTTTGTTAAACACAGCTAATGTATTCATCCCAGTTGTCCAATTTCCCTGCCAATGCTGGTACCTTTAAATATGTGAAGAATGTCTGCTTCCTTATGAAGGCCACTCTGGTTACACTTTTCTTGTACTTATTGCTGCTGCTGACAGAGGCTGGTGAAAATGTGTTTCCCAATGACGTGTGGCCTTGTAAGCTGTTCCATCTCATTGCCTGTTTGGCAGAGCCTCACAGGACACGCGGCACCCTTTAGGCAAGCTGGTGTTTGACCCCCCCCCCAGAATGGCCACACTGTAAGACATTAAGCCGTGCAGGACCACTGGTTTAATCATTTTCTAATCATTTCTCCACGGTGCCATGTGTTTTAACAGCTGCCTCTTGCAGTTTGGAAGTTTCACACCTGTTATCATTTGTAAAAGTCTTTCTTCATTAGATAATGTGGATTAAATATTAAAACATGGCAAGATTTAAAGAAAAACAAAACAGGTGAAAAAGAAAGGGTTCAAAAGGTAAATTCTTATTACTGTATACCAATTCTATTAATGTGTTGCCTTCTAACTTTTACAAAGCGTTAGACGTTTATAAAAGTTTTTGTGTCCATTTATACATCTCAAAATTTTATTTTTATTCAGATTTATCTAAGATGTACTATCCTATACTTTGGTTTTGTGATGTTACATTGTTGCCCACTGAAGGTGACTCTAGTCCACTAAATTTGCCTATGATTTAAACTTGGTTCCCACAGGGGAAACCTCTATTCATTAATATTTAAATCTTACTATATTGCAGAAGCTATTCTTTATATTATATAGGTTCTATAAATTTATCATACAACTGTAGTATAATTATTTATATTTCATAGGCTTCTAGCAATCTGCTGGTATTATAGTTTATTTATATTATGGCAATCTGGATGAAATTGTCAAGCCATGAAGTTGAAGTCAGTTACCCAGTATCCTTTTAGAAAGGCTGGATGAGGCATTTTGATCAGTAACTCGCCGCCAACCTAGCAAGTCAGATGGAACAGGTAGCCTGACCTCATTGGCAACCTTTTTATTATTCGTATATAAATAAAATACAGCTTTTCTTTATCAACATAAGAATTTGTTTCTTAAAAAGTCATTATTTATTCAATGAATATTCATCATTGCAATCATTAGCTTGCCCTGTAAAGTAAATGAAACAAAATAATGTCTGTGATCACAATTTCTACTTGTTATATTAATACTTATTCCAATAAGGACAAATGCCAATGTCTATTTCAATTTCTTAATTGTAATATATTTTCTAAATTAATGATGCAGTCAACCTTGAATCACTTTAAGAACTGGTTTCATAGGCACTTTTAAGATCTGATCTTGGACTACCTAATCTTAATTTAAATTAGCCAGACCTAGTGTTCTAGTGAGAACTAGTGATGTTAAAAACCAGCCTTAAGTATACAGTACCTGTATATCTTACAACTGATCTTATATTATTACAATAAGTACAAGATAAAGTATCCATCTGTGGAAGAAAAACAAGAGCAGCTATATTTGTAGAAGTGCCAATGTTATCAACAGCTAATAAACTAACTTGTTAGATATTCAAAGGCAGCAGGAAATCTAAGCAACGTTTGCCAAAAGTCAAGTTATTTTTACTTTCAGTGAAATAAAGCAGGGGGCAGTGGTGTTTCAGTAAAAAAGCAGAACTGCTAAATAAAGTTGCAATATGACACAACAGTTTTTAAGATAACAGATAATTTTTCAGCTTGTTTAATATCTACCTAAAACCCTTTAAAGGTTAATTTCTTACAGTAGTCATAAGGTTATTTAATTGCATGTGACCTATGCCTATTTTCTCTTCAAAGAAAATTCCACAAATCTGCTAAATAAATGAATGGGATATACAAAGGTTGCATTTCATATGTATATATGAGACTTCTGATACTGATTTGATTTTAGCCCAACAGATGTAGGAATAACAAAAAGAAGTGGGCCATACAAACAGCTGAGCTCTAATTTGGACCATAATACTGAATCTAATGGGATAGTGCTTGTCTGTACATATTGATGGCCTACTATCAGCTCAATAAATCAGGTTAACACAGGGAGTTCTTGATTGAGTGGGGATTTCCACCCTTGTTTAACACATCAATTATTCTTTCTGTTTTTTTATTTACTTTGCTTATTCTTGTAGATTGTACTCAAAGGACTTGAAATGTGTGCAAATAGTTTTTGTGGTCCCTTGCTGAAAATGCCCTGAGTTATATTTTCATGACTTTCATCAGAGTCACAAAATATAGTACGCATTATACCATTTTTTCAACATTTCCTTTTCTTGGTGACAGAAAAGTAAATTAGTGACAATTATTCCACAGAAACTTCTCAATTAAATTTTCTTTCCAAAAAGTGTGGTTCAAAGTTCTCTTCTTTATTCAGACCTGGTATTTGTAAACAACACGGATTCATTTTTAGTTCTTATCCTCTCTTACCTTCAACTGCATCATTTGACCTAATTGCTTTAAATACATGACCTAATATTTTAGAAACTCCCTTTTGCAAGTTAAAGGCAAGGAGACGAGATAGACTTAGAGGGCTGCAGATATGTCATTTCTAATAATAAAAATAAAAGTTCGTGGTTGTATTCATGTAACGGAACAGTTCTTTCCAGACCCTATGCGGACGACACAATCCAGAATAGTGAGGAAACACTGAGGAAAAAGTCATGCAGGAATACGGGGGATGAAAACAGGGGGGCGTGTCCATGCAGTGCTGGTGATCCGGGGTGGTGTGGCCGAGGCAAACAATCCAAGAAGAAGTCCAAGGGAGAATCCAAAAAACAAGCAAAAGTCCATGGCAGGGTAATCCATCCAAAACAAGGGATTAAAAACAGGTGCCGGGTCGGGACCGGCGGGAAGAACAGAAACAGGAGTGGGAAGCTAAAAACATAATGGAGCCAGGCGCAACCAGGTCCCGGGCTCGCACGATGTGGAAATCAGATGCGGAGCCTCGATTGGTGACTGCGTCTGGCTTTTAAAGGGACAGGAAGGAGACTGGAACAAGGGGCAGATGCGGGGAATAAGACAAACAAGGAAGAGCCGGAGTGCCCTTAAGAGGAGGAGGAGCGATCGTGACAATTCATTGATTAAAAACACCTGTTAAGCTATTGTGACAACATTTACTTTTGGCTAAATAGGTTTACCTTAAGACACCGGAGACACAGCTGTGTGATGAATGTTACTCTTGCAGTTACAGTATATGGTCACAGTTAATTTATTTCCATATACTGTACATAGAGTTAAAGACTCATTAAAAAAAGAGTTATGTTTCTTAGCTGATACACTGGCCTTACCCTGTAGTAAACAGATTAAACCTCCTTGAACTTGGCCACCTAACTTTCAATCTGCCTTCATGTTTGGAAACCGGCCTAAGTGTGGGATGTCTTAAGAATGTAATTAGGAAAACTTGTAAATCATAAAGGGAGAGCTACAAATTTAACAGTACAGGTTGTATTCTTCAAAGCCTTAAAAATATAATAATAGTAGTGGGTGGACATACTGAAGGAAAATATTTGTTTCATAAACAACTCACCGAATGAGTATTATAATAATCAAAAATAAGTGAAAATATTTTCATATTAAATTTAATGAGAATTACTCTATATTCTACCATTTGCTGTGATAAAAATGTTAAGCCAGAGAAGATACAAAATTCCAGTTACACTGAATGAGCAAATACCTTTAATTCAGAGTCACGCCATACATTGCAAATTTAATTATTAAATAAAGAGAAACAGCAAAGGTGGCAATCTCAAAAGTATCCACAGAAACCAAAAATTCTTTGGTTTTCAAAAACCAAAGTCACCATGAAATTTGCATGATTGTGTTCTCCATCATGAATACGTTATCTTTCAAAAAAAGAAGACTTGGATGATTTTTCTGTCTTTTAATGAAGTCTAACAAAAAAGTAAAGGATGAATTATAGGTAAATGTATTTAATTTAGAAATTAAGAAGAGCTTGATTGTTCTATGTGCTAAAGTAGAAAGCACAGCAAATGTTTGTATTTCTCAGAAAAAAAGGACACACAATGTGTGAAATATCCTTTACCTGCATTCAGCATAAAAGGGTAAAGTATATGGCTTCTGTTAAAAATTAAACATCTGCAAGCTCACTAATTATTGCCATTTACTTTTATGTAGTTCATACACATTGTTTGTGAGCTTTTACATTTAGGAACAGATTTATGGTTTAAATGCATTTCGGTTGTTCAGTTCAACCCTAATTAGAATGGATTAGAGATGTGGTTTGAATTAGTTTGCTTTATAGGCTTTATTGCTGGGCTGAGAGAATGACAACCAGTACATGAGGATGAGGGACACCCAGCAAGAAGTGAGTGGGACACCATAACAGCAGTGAAAAATTCTGAAGTCACAGAGTTTTAAATAGAATATGAACAAGGAAACAGTGGATTAAATGAAGAAGAAAGAATTTGAAAGATCCAAAAGACATCTTACAGACAAAACCAGTTAGACAGGAGAGCTCATTGAACAATGCTCTGAAGAATGGGGGTTTTGCGGGATTTCTTTCTGAGCTCCATGTTGAGCACCTCAAAAGTGACAATACTGATAGTAAAATGCTGTTTGCGAAATCTAAAAATGGAATTGGATATATTTTTGAACCCTTTTTTCATCCTTTCAAACCCTTTTTCATGATGCAGATAGCTGGAATATTGGGCTAGTGGGACGAGGCAGTGGTTAGAATAGGTTGGGGCCAGTGTAGCAGGAGTGAGGATGACACTGTGGTCAACAGGGGCTGAAAATGAAGAGCCAGATCCCAACATAGTCTGTTGCTTAGATAGGTTGGAGGAAACAGAAATCAACATTTGGGTAGGCACCTGGGCAGCAACAGTGGAAAGAGGCAAAGGGAAGTAAACAAAAACATGGAAGACTTCCTTGGGGTAAAGGCATGATTGATAGGAAGCCCTATGATGAAAAGAAGCTCAGCTTGGACCAGTATCCTGGAGCGCCACCTTCTTACCCATCTTAGAAAGAAAGAAAATTCTTTGTAGCATAATGTTTGTGTCTTGATTCCTCTTTAGTACCAAACAATCCCAAACAATATGTTGTATTTCACCCCCCCCCCCCTTCTCCCCATCCTGGCAACACTACTGTACCTTCATTGACCATGGTTTTTATAAACTTCCATGAAGCTTGCAGTCTGCTGTACTCTTTGTGCTATGGTAGCAGAAAGATCTTAAAAGGAGAAGAAAGCAGACACTAGAGAGAAATAAAAACAGTATATGCATAACCTCCTAGCTGCGGTCTTACTCCCACTTCTGTCACTCCATGAAATCTTGAACATATTTTGTAGAAATTAACAGTATAGTCATTATGATGGTTTCAATCATTCCAGTCCAGGAGAGACCTTGACTGGAACAAAACAGTTTAAAATCAGTGAGTATTTTTAACAAAATGCTTAGGTTTTTATAATAGTATAGTTTAATTAAATTACATTAAATTGTTAGGTTTAAAGTCAGCATAAAATTATCTTGTATAACTTATACCTTTGAAAAATATCTGTTCAATCTGGTTGACGTTACTCCTCTATAAAGGGGGTCACATCTAGCATTCCCAAAGGCATTGTTCTTTATCCCGTTCTTTTTAGTATTTGCGTACTACAGGGTCAGATTCTTTGTTATTACGACATCGACTTTCATTTCATTAATGATCCCAAAAAGTATGTTGACAAGAAACTTGATTTTCATCAATCCCACTGCTTAGAAGTGTTAAAAGATAGATGCAACAACACATTTTACATCTGAACTCTGATAAAGTGATAAACCCACTCCTCCAATGCGGTGACATATTGTATCAGCCCAAATGCTTCACTGAGGAATTGTGAGGTCATTTTTTCCAATCTTTACATTCGAAACTAATGTTGTAAAGGTGTCTTTTCTGCATCCTGACTACATCATCAAACTTAATTCCCTGTACACCTACAACGTCTTCATCCTTTTTGGACTCTGGTCTTCCTTTAGATCCAAATATGAAGTTCCTAAAAACAGATGGTGGTTTCCATTCTGTTGTGCCAAGGCTATGGAAAGATCTCCAAGCACATATCAGATCTTACCAGTCAGTCAGCACATTCAAACCTTGTCTCGTTTTATTGTACAGCTTCTTGACATGATGTGCCATTAAAGGCATTAGCCATCCATTTTCTAACTGCTTGCTCCAATTCAAGGTCGTGAGGGAGCTGGAGCCTTTACTTGCAAGCAATGGGAACAAGGCAGGATAAAGACATTATATAAAATAAAAAATGGGTAATTGGCTAATGGATTTAACTCTCAATGAAGAACATTTGAGTGGAGAAAGCAAGGATCTGTATTATTTGGCACTGCTATTTTAGAGCTTCCTTAGACCACCTTAGAGCTTCATCTGTTGGGTGTTTTATATGTTTTTCAAAACATTTACACCAGAGCATTATATTAGCAGCTAGAAAAGTAGCCATTAGTCATTGACTTATAGGATAATCATTAGTCACTGCAATCATTTACAAATGATTTTTATTATTTTGCTTAGATTCTCATTCCTTATTTATACCACTCTGTATAATTTGGAATAAGAAGTTTTGTATTTTTAAACATATTTCAGTACTAGTTAGACTTCGACACAGATTGGAAAAAACTCAAACCTCCACTTGCAGATCCTTTCCTATCTTTTATGTTGGCTTTGTGTTTGTCAAAAGCTTTTAAAACCTAGCCAATACTGTGCCAATATGTTCTAGTATGATAATTTGCAATAGACAGGTGAGTGGAACTCTTTAATTTAATATAGTGCAAGATCTCCCCATGTCTGTTTTGGGTACCTTCTGTTGCTCCTCTGAAAACCACTTAACATATCAATGGGATGTAAATCCTCATAGCATTAACATATCCATACAGTCACCTCATTATCACCTTTAACAATGTGAATTAAGTAAATATGCTTATGTTTCTTGGAAAAGTTCAGGTTACTGTGCTGTCTAGCCTTAAATCAGTCTGAAATCTCAGCTGGACTTTTCAAAATTCTCTAAATAGCCTTATGTCAGTATCTAGCTCCATGATGATACTAGATTTTCTACATTGACCATAATCCTGTAAAATTTCATTCTAAATAAATAACTGTACTATGAATCCCCTTTCAGAACAATAAACCTACAGGTACAAATAGTTTTTGGTAAATAAATGCATCACACAATCAAAAATGCGATGTTTTAGTTCTAAAAGATGTTTACCAGCTACTGAATAAAAATCAAGTATGAAGTACTTCAGTGCAGAAAAAAACACTTTGTGAAAAATAACTTGTGACTATGTAATAAACTCAGTGTATGTAAAAATTGTTTAATTTTATGATAAGAGGTATATAGTTGAGGTTTAGCAATTATTTTGTAGATATTTCATTTTGCCACTAAAAAATACTATATTATTTTTTCATATTAGCTTTTAACTGTCAAGGACCCTAACACTAACATAAAAAGATTTATGGATTACTTTTCAATTTTTCAAACTCAAAGGGGGAACAAAAATGTCTTTTGATGTTTTTATCTGCTTTTTAGAGAAATATCTGCAGTGAAATGTGTAGCCTTTGATGTAGAATGAATATACTTCATTTTTCTTCCTCGTGGGAATTTAATAGATCCATAATAGGTCTCTTTATGATCCAGGTAAACACAGTTCAAGGTGTATTATAAATTTAGTGAGCCCTTTTTGGAAGGGAAAAGTTTCTCCGACAGTACCTGCAGGGCTAACAAAGAACATAAGCTTCGTCTGCTTTGATCACTATGGGAGAGTATGATGCAAAAATGATTCAGAACTTGTTGTTTCATGTCAGCTTTAGGCAACAATAGGAAGCATAAAAGGATCACATCAATCTCTCTTTTAAAGGTAAGAGTGTATTAAGATCAAATTGGTTAGTAGTGTCTGGGAATTTCCTATTGAACTCCTTGCATCATTTTCTTAATACATTATAATTCTTCACAGAAACCAGTTATAAGGAGTAACTTCCAATTCCTAAAACATAAATTGAGATGCTTACTAAAATGAAAATGAGTAATACCAATGATGACAGGTCTCAGACTAACAAAACGAATTTTGGTTTATGTTTTGAAAAAAAAAGTTCAAAAGAATATAGGAATAAAGAGATTTTACTTTTTATTTTTAATTTTGTATTTTGAAATGTTTTTTTTTTGTTTTATTCCCAATTACTGTATGGTGTCTCTTGATTTACAAAACAATAGAGTAAAGATCTGTCTTAATCTATCTGTGAGACCAACCAATCTGTCTCACAGTGAGTGACGGCCGATTTAACATACTGCTGGCCTCAGGCAGTCTATAGCAATCTTACAACAACTGTGCTAAATAAAATCGTCTCTTGGGTTACAAGAGCCACTATTCAGAATACAATTATCCCCTCGTATTGTTCAATGCTTTCTCCCTTAGGGGTGATCCTCAGTGTAAGTGTTCTCATTACAGTGTGATTGGGCTAATACTAAAGATTCCTTGCTTTAGCTACAGAACTTAGGCCACTGAGTTGAAGAGAAGAGACACTTTTTGTTGTTTTTTTATATGTAAATGCCCTATCTACAGTACTTGTCTGTGGAAAACTGAAATCTTTTAAGGATGTCAAATATTTACCAAGGGATATGAAATAAGGAAATAGTGGATTTTATATACAATACTTTCCTTATGAATTCAGTGAAGAGCATTAAAATCCAGATCGAATTCTAAAATAAATTTGACATATGTCAAATAAGATTATTTTTATTCACTTATAGACACCACTTGATGTATCGGATGCACAATGATACATACAGTTAAAGCAAAAAGAAACCATTCAAATAAACTATAAAAAAAAGAAAAAAATAAAATGCCTAAAATAGTGAAACAGGAACATGATAAGATGCAAGGACTGTGCAGAGAAAAAATAGAAAAATCATGTCCATTGATCAGTAAACTATGTGTAGATAAGAAAGGAACTTTATGAGTATATATTGTTCATCTGATTAATTCCCTTTCTTGTTCATGATCCTTTTTATCTCAACATCTGAGCTTATATTACCCTTTGGTAACACGTGTTTTGATATCAGAATCCCCTGTATGAGCAAAATTAATGCAAGAAAACAAGTGTGTGCTGATAACACTTTTACACCATTAATTGTTCAATGGTTATATGTTAATTACACCCAGCTACAATCACAAAACGTGCTTCTTCAGCAGTGTCTATAATACGGTCTCAATCTAATAGTGTTAGAAATGGATCGTGTGATTCACTTTTTGTTTTTTACTGATTATGAAAAACAAAAAACAGTAAAGGCATTATGTTTGCTTATTGAAAAGGACACTACTAAAAATAGGTTTTAGAGCTGTGCACAAGTTTACTCATTAACCACATTTCCTCAGAAAAAAGCAGCACATAGCAAGTTACACAACTAACTGGAACTAAATTTACACATTTATTTATAGTAAGACCTTTGACAATGACATTCAACTGTGCCAGCATGAAAAGAAACATTTACCAAAGTTTACCACTGTAAGCATACATACCTGTAGTATATTCCTAGTTTCTCCTAATTTCCTAATTTTAGTAAGCGTAAAACAGAGACTGAAGATAAAACATATATGTAATGGTGACAAAAATGGTAATATAAATGTAATAAAAATGGTGACAAAAACTCCAGCACTCTTTAAAATCTATTTTTATTTTTTTCTTTATAAGTTTAGAAAATAAAAATAAATAATGAAATATTATATTTTAAATCATGATCACATCATGCATTTTACTTTCCTAGATTTTAGTGTACCATTCTATACTTTTTTATTATTTTATTTTATTAGTTTACTATTTTATTACTTCACTATGTTTTCACTGTCCCTAACTGGACTTTGCTTTAACAATGGTACAAAATAAAAAAGACTGGTCATATTAAAAATTAATATTTGGTCATATTAAAAAAGAAAACAATTTTATTATAACTTAATTTATGATATATTGTCAAGGAACTGACATATCATTCAACTAATGCACTTTTGTCTATTTTTTATGAGCACAGAGCCTAGAAGATATATGCCTTAAAATTGATGGTAACACATATAACTTTTAATTAAATGTTGTATTTTGACCCATGTTTAGTCTAAAATTTGATTTAAATTGTGCTTGATTTTATTTGTGTACTAAAAACAGACCACTCCTCGCTTGGGTACTTCTGTGAGAATGTTTTTTTCTTAATGACACTTTGAATGGATGATGAAAAGGGTCAGAGGGACTAATGACCTGACAAGCTAACACTTTACTTCCTTCCAATTAAAAAGCTGGACACATCAAAAGACAAGGTCCTCATCTCAGCTTGAAGGGCTTATGAAAAAGCAGTTAAGTTACCAGGCTTCTTTTAAGAGAAAGGGTCCTCAAATGTTTTTAATAAGATGGTGGAGGTCACAGGGGTTTGATTCCTTGCTGTGAGCAATAGGAAGCTGTAATAGTGTTTCAATACGTGTGGTATTTGTAATTCAGGAGGCCTAAGCTGGACACTGAAAGATAGTTATGTGCTAACTTCCTCTGCAAGCATCCTGTGTTTAGTTAATGGCCAGATCCTGGGCATTTCATTGCAGCTGTGGAAATAAAGGCTTCTGAACTGAATTGATCGTGGAACATTTTGCAATCATTATATTCCAAATTGGACATGCTAATTATCTGTCATAGCTGACCACTTAATTTTTAAATTCTTCATGTTAGGATATACAGCATATCTTGCAACTGAAGTATCATTGCAGTACCGATTTGCCTTAAATGATGGTTAAAATATGTTTTCATAAGTGATAAAACAAGTATACAATATATAATTATATAATATACAGTGTCCCAAAAATAACAGCTTGCATGTTTTATATATTTGAAAAAGCTATTTTTCATGGAATATGTTTTGAAACACAGGGCAGGGATTAACAAGTTGTCTGTCGTTCAGCAGCGAAACCATATTTTCAGTATAATAAAGGTCTATAGTACACAAAACTTTCTTCTCTTCAGATGTGCATTTTGAAATAATGTACAGCCTGACATGGTATTTAAAATGGTACATCATATACTGTATATGGGCCATGCATTGGTTTCCTAGTGTTCCAAGCATGCAAACTATCCCGGAGGGTCAGATGCATGTGTTAAGCAAGTATTCTAACTTTTGTCACATTGGCTATATCCCAATATCCACACTTACAACCTTGCTATGCACATTCATCTGAGGGTCTGCAAGGGTTTAGAGTATCCCATTTCTATTTAGTGTTTCACTGGAGGGTTCACGAGTGCCCCAATGAGCCCTTTATGCACCCTTCTCGTAAGATCACATAAGACTGGACGTTTCTACAGGGTATTACCTAAAATTCCTTGTGAACTTGAGATGTTTCATGTTCTAACTGTTACACTGTAGGCACTGCAAGGCAGTGCTTCAGCAAGCTATTAGATCAGAATGCAAGTGCAGAACTTCAGGAGTTTTTAGGGGAGTTTGGAAAGCCAAGAGGCAGTGAGCTTACAACAGGCAGTCTGATCAAAGACTGATGGCAAGTTGATCAGATGAGAGAAAGCAGGTGGCAGAGGAGTGACCCTGTGCAAGAGGGACAGCATGGTTAGCCTAAGAAGCTCTGTCTGGGGTGATATGAGCAAGGAAGCTGAATGGCAGCTGTCTGGGGTCACTGGCCAGGAGAGAAGAGGTCTCCACAAGACCGATGCTTCTTGTATAATATGCTTTAGCGGTCAAGTGATAAAGGCAGAGATAGTGGTCTGATGGCTAAAGAGAGCTCAATGTTGGAGCATCAGTCAAGTGGAGAACGGAGCCTTAATAAGCAGATCAATCAGGTGCTTGCTTGCTAGATTGGCTGCCTGATTGATAGATTCAGAATGGAGAGACAGCAGGAATATATTGTTGCAGGCTGGTAGCCGGGCAAACACTTATGGGAATGTCCTGGGTTTCCATGGCAGTGTCGGGCTGTGAGCAGCCTGGGTGTAACACTAACCTATCAAAGTGGAATGAAGTTGCCACAGACAAGAAAATATTCAAGTATAATTAAAATTGAAGTTTTTTACAGTTTTAAAACTCATATTGTATGTAAAAACAAACAATTTCATTAAGCTACTTTAGATTCATACCTGTATGTATTCTAGGTATGAATGTTATACCCCAGGCCAGCAACAGCTCAAAATCCATTTCCACCCGAAATCACATTGCTCAATGCCTCCCTCTACCATTCAGGCACTCATTAATTTATTGACTGTTTACTTGTGAAGCACCACAGAAGGGCTGCTCCATCACTGAGCTCATTGAGCTACTAGTAGCGGTACCAACATCAATAAAATCATCATTGGATATGCTGGAGCTCTCTCTAGAGATCATGGATCCCAGAACTGGTCTATGCCACAGATATTGAGCATACTTCCAGTATCATCAACCCTAGATGGCAGCCAGCCACAGCTGCAACTATGCCAGCTGCTATCCTAGTAGGCAGTGATCCTCCACTATGAATGCATCAGTCACTACTCCAGTTGGTAGCCAGTCTCTGCTATGATGACATCAGCCCCTGCCCTTGCTAACAGACCAACTACAATGGAGTTCTCTCCAGTCCTCTTTTACCTGACAGCCAGTTCCTGAACCAACCTGCTATGGTCTATTGAACATTACCAGTCCACTGTGGTTCCTTCAGCTTCTCAGCCTGCCATGGTCTTTACGCCAACACCAGTCTGCATCAAGCCAGCTGTCAGTCTGCCGTTAATGGCCCACTGCCATTTTGAGGGTTTCTTCTGTCTGCCATGGTCTCAGCAGTGCCCTCAGACTTATAAGAGTTGGCAGCCAAACCCTGCTGTGACTCCAAAGACACTCCAGTTCGCTACACTCCGGCAGCCAGTCCCTGCACCAATTTGCTGCGACCTCCACAGGATCAGTCTGCCACTGTTTGAACAACACCACTGGTCAGTTGCAAGCCAGCAGTTTATCTCTGCAATGCCCTATGGCAACTTCTACATCTATGCTGCTCCTCAAGCAGCCTGTCTCCACACCAATTAAACAGAGACCTCAACAGCTCACCAATCAACTAACAGTCGGCAGCCCATCTCTACTGCGACTGGCCCAGTACCACTGGTCCACAACAAGTTGGCAGCCTACCACTGCTGTGGCTGCTTCAGGTCTGCCAGATCGAGTAAGGTTGATAACTAATCGCTGTGGTGACTATAACAGGGCATTCCAGTCTACCATACCCACTGCAATCCCATGTGTACCTCAACGGGTTGTCCCCTCAGCCTTTGGGTTTCTCTAGAGAACTACAACCTCAAAGCCTTCGTGCTTCTCTGGCGAACTCAGTCCCCCTGTTCCCCTCTGTGGCTACTTTGGTGCATTTTGTACATGGAAAGATAAAGTATTTAATAGTACAAAGCTCTGAATACATAGAGTAAAGTATTGTCTAGTTTACCTTATTTAGACCATGAGCTGTAACCAACAAATTAAAACCTGCATGGGTGTCCATATACCCTTATGGTACAATCTTGAATGCTTGTGGATCTCAAGTCCATGTCTGTTCTACATCATAAAAGTGTGGTCTGAGAGGAAGAGCTTAGGGCTTAGTGCAGCATTTGGGACATGAGACATGTCACAGTAGTTTACCTGTGTTTCTAACTGGTAGAGGCTCATGAGACCCATATGAGAAATCAGAGCACCTTACTCCTTGGCAAAGACAACATTACGGACTTTAAATTTCTCAGCGCTGTGCTACAGCTAATGCTCATCAGTTGCATCTGAAGGATGACAGTTTTTCTCTGGTTCAGTCTATAAATTATTAACTTAGTTATGGCTCTCTGCAAAAGACTACATTTAATACATTACCAAAAAAATTAAAGTGCCATAGAAAAATGAATCAAGTCAATTTTGGTACTCAAAAGACGTGCATGTTTTGAAATTTAGAAATGTAGAGTACTTTCAACAACAAACAGGTAATAAGTAGCTATGAAACAGGTATTGTAACTAATGGTATTGTTGTACATGGTATTGTAACTAATTTAGAAAATGAAGTTAAATAAATATAGAATTTAAGTGCAGAAATCAAACAGCAGACATGTAGTATTATTTCATATTTCAGAGATGTTACTTTTAAATCTAGTAGCAGCAGTGTACTGATACAAATATTGAATATATATGCATATATAATGACAAACATTAATAGAGCTGTGTACATACAGTATATCAGTATATAAAATGTTTTAATTGAAAAATGTAATGATGTAATGATGAGATAAAAGGAATCACATCACCTCTTTACAATTACTTGGAAAAAAATAATTATTGGAAAAAAAGGGTTTATAATCACAGTTCATTAATCCTGAATTTCATTCAAAAAAAGCAGATAATTTTTGCAAACGTAATGTCCAAGAGAAACCCGTTATATCTGAACTTTAGACAAACCTTATGATTTAATAATGTTGAGAAAGTCTCTGAACTTTGTACACACTTTTCCTGCAGAAGATGCAATATTTTATAAGGTGGACATTCAGAACTGGTTTGAACTGGATCGGAAGAATGCTGGACACAAGGGCTACTATGTAATTCTATACCGTTATATTGGAATGTGTGCTACGAACCTAAGCAACTAATTGTATAAAAAAATCTTTAGCAAATAGGGAGGTAGGAAGATGTGCGTGATTTTGGAACACTACCAATCTTGTAAGCACAGGGAAGCATGATAGATAGAAAAATATTTAAGGACTGTTCTAGTTAAATTATCTAGAGCAGTGGTTCTCAAACTTTTTGGACCAAGTACCACCCCTAATCCAACCAAAGCATCCAAGTACCACCTACAAGTCATCATCTCATAGGAACCCCAGAACTTCTCCATGACCAACATGAGGGCGCGTGCACACACACTCACACATACATATAATAAATATTATAATAATAAACTTTATTTCATATAGCGCCTTTAAAGGTGGCTTCTCAAAGTGTTTTACAGAAAAAAAACAGTAACAACAACTAATAAAAAAGCACCATTTCAGTGAGAGGGGTGAGCCTGTTTAGTCGAGCAAAGCAGATGTGAATTAATTTTTCGAGCCTTGATACAATTCACAACAGTCTAACAGATTTTAAATCGTCAGGCATTTTCTTGACGGCAAAGGTCTCACGGTGGATGTTGCGATGCGTCCATTAATTTCTGGAGCAACCTCCTAATTCGTGCAACTACACCGTTATGTCGGCTTGTCATTGCTCTAGCACCGTCTGTACAAACTCCGACACATTTTATCCAGTCGATGCCATTCTCTTCGATAAATTTATTCAGAAGCTGAAATATGTGCTCTCCTGTAGTTCCTGTTGGTAGCGGCTTACAGAACAGAAAGTCCTCATGGGACGTACCCTCAAACTCGTATCTAACGTAAACGAGCAAATTGGCCAAATCGACTACAGACTCATCTAATTGCAGTGAAAAACATCTGCTCATCTTAACGCGCTCTATCAGTGTACTTTTGATATAATCCTTCATTTCAATAATTATATGAGTGACTGTGTCTTTGAGGGGGAGGGGGGCAGCAGGTCGAGCTGTTTAGCAGCTTTTTCTCCACACATAATACGTGTCAGCTCTTTTGCCAACGGTAAATACGGTTCTTCAAAAATAGTGTGGCTTACCTGCTTAAGCAATCCGCAAGCTTGCATTTTTCCGCGTTTCCGTTTTTATTTCCGTATTTATTTAAAGTTTTTATTTCATGCGCATGGGAGCGAAACACAGACGCTCGGTGTATTTTTCTCAAATTAACTTAGAACAGTTCTTAAATATTTTTCTGTTATCTATCACGATTTCCTGTGCTCACAAGATTACCAGTGTTCGTAGCATGTATTTCTATGCATTCCTGTGTTTACAACTTGGCATTGTTCCAAAATCACGCACATTCTCCTTCCTCCCTATTTGCTGGAGATACAGTAGCTTTTTTAAAATACAATTGGTCACTTGCATCCGTAGCATGCATTCCTATAGAGTGGTATAGAATTACAGAGTATCTCTTGTGTCCACTGAAGTATTAGCGCGCACTGTATCGTAGTACGCAGGCTGCGTATTCGACACGTTTAAAATACAAAATACAAAATATGAAAACCCGTCCCGATTTTTCAGCGCACACGACACAGTTCCAGGGTCTTTTGGCGTACCACCTGGCGGCACTCCACGTACCACTGCCGGTACGCGTACCACAGTTTGAGAACCACTGATCTAGAGAAAAACACATCAAGCATTTCACTCCCATGCACATGAAATAAAAACTTATTTAAGCTTCTGAGACGGACTCCTGACTGTGTTTTAAGGGGAAGCGGAAAAAGTTCAACAAAACAAACAACAACAACAACAACAACAATGATAATAATAATAATAATAATAATAATAATAATAATAATAAATGCTCAATATGTAAAATATGTAAAATATGTTATGTGTAGCAAAGAATATTTCTAGTCTTTTTTTGTTCTAGTTCTTAAAAATTGCAATAAGTTTAAATCTATTACACAAAAACTGTTTCATCCAAAACACGGTTGTGGGGGAGCAAAGGCATTTCATGGCAAGCAACGGGTGCATGGCAAGATCCACTCTGGATGTGACACCAGTCCATCACAGAGTACACACACTCACACCAGGATCTGTTTTCCCTGTACCCAAATAACCTACTAGTATGTCTTTGGACTATGGGTGAACAATGGAGCACCTGGAGGAAACATATTGAGAGCATATAAACTCCACAAAGATAGCGTCTCAGATATTGAAGCCAGGGACCCAGCACTGCGAGGCGGCAATGCTAATTACTGCCTAACCTTGCCACCCATTTGATTTAACATTTTTCCTGAAAGATTTGTTTACATTTACCAGATTTTTACCTGACTAGACATGGCTCTATGTTCGGTTAAGTGCTTTGGAAGTGTTCTGCAAAGTGTCCTACCAAGTGTCCCTTTATTTCTACATGGTACAGCTGTTTGCATTTTTGCTGGTAATGTATCAGGGGGGTCTGTTAAATTTTTACGGGATACAAAAGATTGGAAGATGGTGAGTGATGATTTAAGGTCACTAATCTCATTACGGGGACTCGGATATTCACAAGTGAAACATCCCAGAAGGCATTTTGACTGTCTGTTCTCTGTGAAATTAGGGATTTATAGAGAAAATTAAAACCTGACACTTCATTAGAGTAACAATTCTAATGAAAATATCATCACCTGTAGAATTTTCCCATGCTAAAGAAAAAACACTGCTTGGAATCTAATAGTAATTGGTAAAAATCTTCAATCTAGAAATTCTGGAACTTCTTGGAAAGAATATTTGATATTTACATTATTTTGGCATTATCAGGGCTTAACCCACACAATTAAAAAAAAACAAAATATAGAATATTTTATGGTGTGCTTTTTCTTTCTACACAGCTGTTGAGAAAGATCATTTTATTAGAATCATCCTGAAATTATTTTTAAATCATTTATACCTTATATACAGTATCCTAAAAATAAAAAAAATAATTTGTATACTTCCATTTTGTTCTATGTAGTTTGTCTTATTTAGAAGCATACATGCAAATTCTGCTCTGACTTAATTAGCCACATATAATATTTGTCATTTCCAAGGAGTATTATTTTGGCTGCAATAGTAAATAATTGAGTAGGTTGCGCCTCATTGATTTTGATTGCTTATTACATGTGAATGAATGTAAACTGGTTCATTTATTTACTTTATTCTTTTCTGGAATATTTAATTCGAAGTACATAACCTGTGGGTTGATTGTTGTGTATTTACTTTTGTGATTACAGGAATAGTAAATGGGGCAAGAATTTGGACTGATTACTAGCTTTCTAAAACTGTAAAAGCAAAAAGAAAATATAAGCATATTTTCCAAAGAAATAAAAAAAATACACAAAATACTTTAATCATTCCAATAAGAACCAAAAAAGAAATGAAATTCAAAATACAAAAGCGATAATACATACACTGTGTGTTTAATAAATCAGTAGTTTCTAAATCCTGTAACATATGTTTGACTTGATCCTGATAATAAAAGTTTTTTTTTTAAAATCTGTTGTGCTTCTTTTATGTTTTATATTTTGTTCTTCATACATGTCTAGAAAATGATCTGAGGTACAGTATCTCTCATCTGTTTTAAAAAGCAAAATAGCCCAGCAGTTTTTATTCAGTGATTTTAAATATCCCACGAGTCCACGATAATGGTGCTGCAAAGGCAAGTGTGGTGGAGTACTGTATTACTACAATCCTCACTATCAATGCATGAAAATTCTCTAGTATGAGAATGAATCTGTCATGATTTCAACCTACTATAATTTTCCTCTTTTAAAATAAAAAGCCTACTTTTTACGATACACCGTTGATAAGACTCTAAGTTTAAGATCATAATTTTAAAAGTCTAGGTGAACCATAATGTTATGTACATCTTGTAATCTTTACTAATGATGTGTCATCTCCATCACTCACCTGGCCTAATCAAGAGGAAATCTCAGAGGAAGCACTCACCTGCAGGAGGTAGACAGATAATATGCAGACAAAGAGACTACTTATTCAATCAATGTCAGCTTGAAAAGCCTGCAAATATGTCCTGTATGCTTAGAACCACTTAGAATGAGAAGGTTAGAGTAGGGAGCTGCATTAATACGTGAGCTTCAAAGGAACAAGTAGAGGTTAATACCAATAATAGGTTTTGTCTATGGAACCATAAAAGCATTTTATATGCATTATTTATTAGATTTATCTGCATTATTTATACATCACAGTCAATAATTACAAATTATTGTTCATGGAAACATTTTATTTGTAAAGCTATGGAATATACAGTATATATATTTATATTTGTGTATGTATAAATATATGTGTACATTTTCTTAGTATTAATGTAATTTAGCATGAACATAAATCCCTTTTGTTGATATAGGTTTCAGTGCTACATATTAATATATGATCATATGGCTTTTTTTCTTTGTGATGATATAATCAAACAAAACAATTACTTAAATAGCCCAATAAATGTATATTGTTCACAGTTTCTTGTTATTAACCTCTTAATGTAAGAGCTCATTTCTGGTTCTACACACAAATTAGTGGGGAGCTGCATCAGCAAGAGTTGGCTGTAAAGGATCAAGGAAAGGTTAATTAGACACTGAAAAGTAAAAACTAGAAACACAATATTTCAGTTGTTGTGTGTTCATCAGGTGTGTGTGTGACAGAAAGAGTAAGATGGCAGAAATGTAAAGCAAAGGAGAATAAAGGACAGTGAGAATGGGCACACAAATTAGAAAGTATCCTTATGAAGGGGGATCTAGAAGCGAGGTGTGAAAAGTTAAAATCGATAAATGATTGAAGAGAATTTAAAAAGAAATTAGTCTGTCTATAGTTTGTACCTATTGTGTTAATGTCTGTTTGTGTCTATAACACTCAGTATTCTATTAAACTAGTATCCTATTGTATTATTTTTAGGATTACACTGATATGTGGTGAGACATAGGCTTCATCACTGTGTTATGTTTTGTAAAAGATTTTACTTTGTATTTCATTACAATTTAGATATAATATTTCTCAGTTTGTAACACAGAAACAATAGCCAATTTACTGTGCCAAGGGAAGTTGTGTTTTAATGCAACTAAATTAATAAGATCTGTAATATGTAATAATATGCAATATTTTTATTATGCAAAATAATACAAATATTCCCCTTGTTTGTTACTGTAGAACAATTTCATATGGGATAGTTTTCATCCCCCTGCAAAGCCTCCCACAAAGAAGGTTTTTGGTAGATGGCTTTGGTCCACAGTGGTACAACCCTCCTACAGAAAGCAGAAAAGGAGGATTGATCCCCAGTGACTCATCTTAATAAGCCAGCACATTGTGAGATGTGCATAGTTATCCATGCATACAAGGGACCATTGAGCAAACTGGTAACCCACAGAGACCACCACATTACATCCCAGCACTCCCAAACAGAACAGTAAATCTTCATAAGATTATTCCCCTCACTGTGTCATAGAGAGCTTCATGGAACAGGTGTCTCCAACCACTCAACAATCTCCTCTGATCACTTACGTCATTTTTTATTACCAATATACATGTACTTTTCCATACTTCAAATATCTATACCCCTGATTCAGAAAAGACATAGTCATAAAGCTTCAATGAGGTAGTGAGTAAGATAAGGAAACATGTTAACTTCTCCCATGTAAGCAAATAAAATAACTAATTTGGAACCAGAATTAAAGTTACAGTACCAAGCCCTTCATTGAATGGACAATATAATATCAAAGTTGTCAACATCAACTAAGAACATTCTGCAATAAATATGCACAGCATAATCTAACCCCTGCAAAAAGGTTTTGGTAGGTTATTATAGTACTATATTTATATTTTTTCAATGCAAATCATAAACTTTAAATGTCTAATTAATGTCTACATTTTATACTGTAGCAATATTATTTAGTACAGGTAATTGAACTAAGTGTTCTTAGCAGAAATAATTTTTGTGTGTTACAACTTGTTTTACCTTTCTTTTTTCCTCTGGAGAATAAATCACTGAATAAAGTAGCTAAATCTTTTTACAGTTCAAGGCGGAATTTTCTCTGAACTGTCTTTGACACAAAGCTCATCCTTTATTTTGTTCTTTGTTGTTTTTCATGATTAATAATTTTATTGAAATAATTTAATATTTTTTTAAATTGTGGTCTCCTAAGAGAGTATATAGAAAACAACAATGGAAGAACATTTAAACTATTATATTGTAAGGTTGACAATAAGAAATTAGATTATACCATGACAACTAGATATTAGCTAAGGCAATTGTCTTCCACTCACCTAGAATAGTGCACAACAACTCAATGTTGGTAATGAGATGGTATAGTTTGCAATGTAAATAAACAACGGCACAAACTTTTACAGGCACTAAAGTATGTTTAATGACTCACCATTGTGAGTACTATTGTAGACAGAATTCAGCAGCATTCCTATACATAAACCACATGCCAAAAATACTGTAGAGCCATGTGGGGCGCTTTAGCCAAGCGCACACAAGCCTGTCTGAGAACAGTGCCTGGGGGTGGGACTACTGGACTGTATATAGTGGGGCAGAGGCTGGGAGACAGACTAGTGAAGGTGCAGAGTTGTAACCCCTGTCCCCGGTTCGAGTTAATGAATGTGTTGTTCAACCCCATTCCCTGATCCCATGCCTGCTCCATTCTGTGCCGAAGCCTGTGGTCGTTACAATACAGATTATAAACTGCTATTAATTATTTTCGATAATCTACTTTTTATTTATGAATTGTTTATGTTATTGATCCAAATTTATGAAAAAGTATAAATGAATGAGCACTAAGTTTTGAAGTGATACAGGAATGTGTGAATTATTAGGTGGGGGTGTAGAACAATAGTAACAGTAAGTGAGGTGCCAGACCATGTAGAACTTTATAGATGAGCATGAGGATTTCGAAACCTGATAGGAACCCAGTGAAAGGACTGCAGGATAGGAGTAATGTGATCACTTGACCTGTTCAGGATTCTGGTTGCCAACTTCTGGACATACAGTACTTCGTTAAATATGGATTTAGATACCCTAGTGAGTAGGAGAATACAATAATCAGAAAAGTGTAGCTTTTCTGCTGTACTTAGTGACAACATAAGACATGGTTTAGCAATATTTCTGAGGTGAATGTTGTTTTGAAGATGTTTTTACATTTTACACTAATTTGCATACAGTTTGTGGGTCAAACGTCAAGCTAGATTCAAATATCACCCTCAAGTTATTCAATTTAGATTTATTCAGTTTATCTAACAATGACATTTGTCAATTGTCCATGGAGAGGGAAACATAATACAAACACACTGTAGTAATTTGTGTGCAAAATCTTGTGTAAAGTAATTTTTCTGTATTATGTCTTCCACAATTTGTGTGAATTTGGCTAACACATGCAGTTTCTTTACACAGACTGCAAGTCTTTTATTTTAATTAAGAAAAGTGAAACTATTAAATATTTAAAGGTGGCGATCATGTTGTATTTTAAATCAGTGCAGGAGCCCAATTATATGTTTTTCATTTTAGTTGTATTAGTTTTATTTTATTATATTCTTTAGCTTAATAAATCATAACCCAGGTCTGCCTTTTGCAGCCTTCAAAAACATTCCATAGAGATTCCTCCCACATGACAACATAGAGGAAACCTGTAATAAGGTCTATCATAGAAAATCAATAAAATGAGTGAAGAGGCAGTATTTTTTCCAACTGGAGGTCTCCGCCAACGTTGTGACTCAAATACCTGCAGCAACATACTGTACCTGTGGAAACATATTTGTCCTGCAAGAAAGAATGAAAAGTACAAATAAACTCTATTCAAACAAAAAAGGGTTGATATATCTGGAATTTCTCTGACAATTACAGTATTTGACTTGCTATTAGTGATAATTTTTATCTGTTACTTAAGAGTGTTTAAAATATAATTTGAGAAAAATAAACATACTGTACTGTACATTACAACATTAACAATGCCTTTAACATATACTGCATAATGCAGGTTTTTGAATTGTGCATTTTAAGAATCATTTAAACAAATTGCTGAAATGATTTTCCTAACCTTATAAAAATGTTGCTTTGGAAATTGATTTTTAGGGGTCTAAAAAAGGTTGAAGTTCAAGAATTTTAAAATTTAAGATGCAATAAATAAATAATGAGCTTTGGTTCATTTTGGTGGAAGCAATTGAGCAATAAGTACTCAAATACATATTTTTGTGTTTTGCATTCAGGTTCAGAAAACTGTTTACTCTTATTTATCTGTTCTCAATAGGTTTAACCTAACAGATAAGAATCTAATGCAAATCTTCAGTAAATCTGGGAACACTTCATCTGAATAGCTAGTTAGCAAAAACAAGACATTACAGCAGTATTCCATATCATGATCCACATTTGACTTGACTGAGGAAGTTTAAACCAAGTTAACTATCATTACAGGAACCAGCTTTACAGCACTAAGGAGAGAAGCAGAGAATTCGTAGATAGAGCTGGAGTTCTGTGAAAAGCCCAGAACGGTAAAAAGGTCATGACATAAATACCCATGAACTGTTGTTTTATTTCCCCAAGATGACAGAGAATAAAATGCTGATTGAGTGTTAAAATGCATCACACAGGAGCAAGGTGAAGTACCTTCTGCATCCAAGTGAGATTTTCAAAGAATATTCAATCTTTAAATTCCATTGTACATGTTGCTAAGCATTTGAGTTTGGGTAGACAGCATTTGACAACACAGCATTTTCCAACCTTCCATTTTCTTAGTGTTTTATCCAATACATGATCACAGGGGAACCTATCCCAGCAAGCAACAGGGGCAGGATGTCAGTCCATCACAGAACACACAGAGACACAAACATACACATAATCACACCAGGGTCAATGTTCCCAGAAGCCAATAAACCTAATGGTAATTCTTTGGCCTGTGGGAGGAAACCAGAGCACCTAGAGGAAACCCATGAGAACATGGGAAGAACACACAAACGCCACACAGATAACATCTGGGGTGTGGAATGGAACCCAGAGCCCAGTGCTGTGAGGCAGCTAACCACTGGGCCACCATGCCACCCCACATACCCTTTTATGGGGAAACAAATGTAGGACAAAAAACTGCTATTGAGCATCTATAAGCAGAGAGGAAATGCAAAGAAGCTTTATCTGAAATAAATAAAAGTCAACTAATTATCTAGAAATGTCTGTTTCTATTTATATATATAACCTTAAATACAATATAATGTAAATAAACAGATACTCGTAGCAAATAGGCCAACCATCTATGTCTCCCCTTGAACCAAACATGACAACAAGGGTCTTAATCCCCTGAGCAGACATGGATTTTGCTCTTTAAATCTTATATAGAGAGTTGAGCTTCACACAGGTGACTCCAGCTCCCTAATATCCTCATGTGTATGTGGTTTATTAATGCATTTATGTGTGTATCTAAGTGTCTCTAACCTCCCTCTGGTGTTTTAACCCCTAATTTGACACTCCAGATCTAGCTGTCCTCTTGCACTTGTGTACAGTATGTATTTCTAGTATTTTTACTTTCTTTAATTTTATTTCCATCTAGTCCCCTGGGATAAAAGTGTAATAAATGTTTTATGTAACATAAGGGTTATTAATATCATTATAATCATGATGTGATTGTGGAGTGAACCAGACAAGGTACCTTTATTTTATTAAATACCACTTGATACCTGCTCCTCCTAAGACGCTAAACGTCTTTGTTAAATAAAACATGATGATGGTGAAAATGATGGTGGTGAAATTCTATTTCAAACAATTCTGACAATGAGTATGTAAGCTTTCAAGATTTTCAAAGATCCCCTAAGATCCATTGAAAATATTTCATGTTATGCTTGTACAAACAAGTTCTAAGTAACCATATACAATGCTACCAAAAACAAGAAAAGACAAGTTCAATATTACGTGAATCACCACTTCTAAAACCTGTTCTGACATTCCCCACCCCCACCAGTCTAACCAATACTTGGTTATATTTTAATACAAAAACTGCTGAACAATGTATATAATATCATTACAAAAGGAACAAATAAAGGTTTATTCCATGCTGATAGGAAAAGAAAAGAAACACAAAGTTTCGGTTGGGGAGCCTTCTTCAGGTGTTGAATATGTCGAGTCTTTTTTCTTTTCCTTTTGGCATGGAATAAACCTTTACCTGTTCCTTTTCAGCCTATGCATGCTGACACAGCTATCAATTCGAACTTCTAATATCATTACATCATACACTTAAAAGCTAACAGATATGATACTTTTCTGTACAATGTTAATGTGGCTTGCAAAGTAAAAATAAAGTGTGTTTCTTTAGATAAAAACCCGGATTGGGGTTTGGTTTGGGAAACACTATGAAATGAGTAAAAACACATATATGTAGTTTAAAGGTAGGGAAATTTCCCATTTCTTAATTGTATGTAACCTGAATACTAAAAACTGTGGAACTGTCCTTCCATCACGAACTACATTGTGAACTGGACTTCTTGATTCAAAGACATCAATAGCCTGTTTATCTAAGCCATGATCGTAATTGAAACAGGCTATTGCCCTTCTTAATAATAAACATTAAATTAGCTATTTTTAAAACACACAAGTAAAAATTTGTAATCATATACAGTATATTATATATCATAATTGTAAGAGGTACTAGGACATCTAATAAAGAAACACAAAACTTAAGTGACTGTAAAAATCCCAATCATAATTCACTAGAAAAGATCTAGAAGGTTCTTTTACAATTGACTAATAAACTTATTTCTGTTTACAATGTGTTTCAGTTTTATTTACTTGGTTCTAAACTATATTGTTGAAGGAGGCTTGACTACACTTACAAAAGCAAGAGTTGTTGTTGATGCTTCAAAATACTTATGTAAAAATATCACAGTATCAAATGGTTTCATTAACATTTGGTGAGAATGAAATAATTGGTAGAGACATAGAAAATAAATTAACAGCCATATTAAATTGCCAGAATTTAACAAGTAACACTGGATTACAGTTCATTTAACAAGATAAAAGATCAGAACTAAAAATATTTTAAGAAGATGTTGGAAAACTCAGATCACCACCTTTTAATTCTTTAAACTTTGAAAGAGACAAGAAAGAAAATGTGATCAACAAATTACAGCAAGAAAGAAAACTGACCAGTGAAACAGGGATGTACTGTACAGTGATCAGAACAGAACTTAAGAAGGACATCATATTGTGTCAATTTCAAAATAACCTTAGGTACAGTGGTTGATACAAATTTGAAGAGAAATTGTTTAGTAAATGTCCTACTAAAAGCATACTGTAGGCAGCATGTGAAAAGAAAATGATGAAAAGAAAAAGAAGAGCCTTGTAATATAGTAATGGTTAACTCTGCTAATGTAAATCTAAAGAAAATACAAATATAACAGCAAAACAAATACAAAGAGACAAATTTCAGGAATTTCTAAACCCTAATGAGGTAAACACAAATACATAAATGCCCTTTTATTTAAGAACACCCTCTCAGTTACAGATACAGTCCAAATGTTCGGCACAGATGGAGTCAACTTTAGTACTGCCAAAAGAAAGTATTTATTTAACCACATATTATTCAATTAGATATTGTTGTGGTTGTCTCTCGCCCACATGACATTTGGCAGGGGGAAACCCTGGGACTAGAATGTCTGGCCTCAGACCTGACTTTTGGTTTCCTTACCAAGAGTGGAGGTAGGCAGAAGTTTGGGCAAATGGGTGGCGGAACTGGACATTTCTTCTGCAGCCTAGAGACTACACCTCCCACTAAGGGCTTTGAATAGTGTAGTTTGGCCTTGAAGTCCCCTAGTTAGTTTGGGCCTCGTTCTCTTATGAATAGATAAGGCAGTAAAAGCTCTGTTCCCCATACACTGGCACTCTGAATCTTGCGAAACAGCCTCATGCTCTGTAGCTCACGTTACAATGAATTAAATCAACCAATTTTGAGATACTTTACTGTCAAGGTAGGAGACAAGAGAGAGGATCCAGATGCTATGTTGAGTACTAATGCAAATAAAATACATCTACAGTATATAATAATTAATAAATAATGACTGAAACATATTAGTTAAAATATTAAATTTTGAGAAAAAATAAATCACCATTTTTAATAGCAGTTTGAAATCCAATCACAAACTTTACATCTAACAGGCCTCACTGTCTAACATTGGCTGTGGAATTGTAAAACATGTAACTGTTGATATGTAAGGAAAACCACAAAATCAGATGCCAGTGATAAATTTAGTTTTGGTTCACACATTAATATTCTTCTTATTTTGTAGGAGCTTATTCACAAGTGTAGGACTGAAGTATAATATTGTATATAGAAAGCCTTGGCAATGATCCCTGCTCACCTAATTAACTCAAAGTCTTTTTGTAATTGCTGGGAAATGAAATGAATGTGACCTAAACCCTAATATAAGCAAAAACCAAAAAATAATAACATAATAGTAACATATAAACTCACTATGAACTATGATTCTTTAATAATCATTAGGAATAATAAGAAAGACATCTTTTGAAAACTAACAAAAATATTGCTATAGTACTTGTACTTATAGTACAAGTACAAAAAAAATAGTACTTGTTTTGCAATTTGTAATTTGATGGGTACATTGATGTTGACATCGATGAAATGAAAGTCATAATCTGAAAAAAACAGTATTTATGACTAATAGCTTGTAGGACATTTTGTCGAGAAAAATAAAGAAAAAATTAAGATGGATATATGCACAAATCTACAAAAGTACACATGCTTAAATAAGAAATGCTGTTTATTCTGTTATATTGCTAAGTGACACAGAGAGGGTCAATAAAAAAATAAACTCATAAACAGGAAAACACAAGATTCTGAGCATTGCATTATTAATGTGATTACTTTTATTTTTTGTACTAAGCAACAGTCGTACACAGCCAACATAGAGATTTTCCTTTATTCCCATTTCACATTAACCTAAATGGGTACTTAGGTAGGTTGACAAATACCAGGAAATCTGGATGATGTATGATTGCCTGAGGAAACATACTAAAACAGCATGATGTGTAACAACAAAAGCTATAGTGGGATCTGACAGAAACAGATATGCATGGTGACTAGAAAGGCTTTGGCACTCTGTCAACAGCAATGTCCTAGCAGAAAGTTTACTATAGAAGCCCTGTAAACTAAACTACTTTTTAAATGGCCTTTCCTGCCAAAGGCAAAATAGA